>NC_045429.1:260595138-261797281 GCF_902635505.1 Sarcophilus harrisii | reverse complement strand
CTCCTGCAGGGAACAAGTTTATTGACATCTATGAGAGGCAATATGATTTAGTAGTTTGAACATTGGAATGATAAACAAGAGACTTGAATTTTAATCCTACCTCAGACTTAAAACAGTTAATTTTTCTGAACCTCAGTATTTTCTGTGAAATGAAGGGTCTGGGCTTGATGAATTATAAGGTTCTTTCTCCCTCTAAATCTACAAATCTGAAGATGACCAAAAATTTGTTATTTTACTGTCTATTTCAAATGATTGAGAACCAATAAATCCTAGATAGAATGTACATTCTCTTAATTATTTCTTGATAGTAAATTATATTTGAAGGGACAGATAGGTGGATAGAGTTCTGGGCCTGTAGTCAGCAAGACTCATCTTCCTCACTTCAAATCTACCCTCAGGCTATTTACTACTGTGTTACCCTGGGCAAGTTACTTAACCCTGTTTACCTCAGTTTTCTAATCTGTAAAATGAGGTGAAGGAAATGGCAAAACTACTTTTGTAACCTTTGCCAAGAAAACCTCAAGTGGGGTAGTAAAAGATTAGACATAACTGAAAAATAACTGAACAATAAAAGTAAATTATTTAATCAATCAGAAATAGAAATTTAATTAGTTGAGGGTTAACTAAGAAATTTTATTACGTACTCTAATGGCTTCCCTGAAGAAAGAAATCACATCAATCCACATCAAAATCCACATCAAAAAAGCTATATACATTGTGTGTGTGTGTGTGTATGTGCATGTGTGTGTGTGTGTATTTAAGTAAGTAACTTGCCTGAAGAAGTTAAAAGTGAGAGGAGTTTCAAGATAATCTAGAAGCAACTGGGTGTAGTAAATGGAACACTGGACCAGGATGACCTGGGTTCAAATCCTGCCTTAGACATTAACTATTCACTCTGGATAAGTTACTTAATCTTTTGTGCCTCAGTTTCCTCATCTATAAAATAAGGGGTTTGGACTTGATGGCCTGTAATTCCTTTTCCAGCTGCACATCTATCAAACTCTGAACCAAATTTAACTCTCTCATTTTTAAGAAAAGGAAATTAAGGAACACAACATTAAATGACTTGTCCAAAATTACACAGGAATAACTTGCATTCAAAATCAAGTCCTTTGACTCCAAATCCAGGATTCTTTCTTCTGCTGCATCTTTTTCTTTCTTTCTTTCTTTCTTTCTTTCTTTCTTTCTTTCTTTCTTTCTTTCTTTCTTTCTTTCTTTCTTTCTTTCTTCCTTCCTTCCTTCCTTCCTTCCTTCTTCCTTTCTTTCTTTCTTTCTTTCTTTCTTTCTTTCTTTCTTTCTTTCTTTCTTTCTTTCTTTCTTTCTTTCTTTCTTTCTTTCTTTCTTTCTTTCTTTCTTTCTTTCTGCAATTGGGATTAAGTGATTTGCCAAGGGTCACACAGTTAGGAAGTGATCAGTGTCTGAGGTCAGATTTAAACTCAGGTTCTCATGACTTCAGGGATGGTGCTCTATCCACTACAACACAGAGCTACTACAGTCTTTTTGATTTTCACTGTAAGCATCCCATCAAGTAACTCCTTTGTTCACTGACACAACTAGTGATGTCAAAGTAATGTCATGTAGGTTGTTGAAAGGAAAATAAAAACACAAAGGTGTGAAAAGGCAGAAGGACACACAGAGCCTACAAGGAAGTAGAAAAGTGAATATCCTAGGAAATATTTTAATTATAGCCTGATTACCTTTTCCTTCAAAAATTTTTTCAAAAATAGGCACATGGGCCCTCTCTCCAAACTCCTCAGAGTGGTTTACCAGTGCATCTTTTACTGTCTCATATCCAGATAGCACCACTACCTTCTTGGGACCCATCCTCAAGCTGAAGATGTTGCCATATTTTTGGGAGAGCTTTAATACAGGAAAAAAAAAAAAAAAAAAAAAAAAGAAAGCATTTTAGAATGTGCAATGCAGTGCAAAGAGGGCTGGAGACAGAGGTAGGATATCTGGGTTCTAGTCCTGTCTCTGCCAAATCATGAGCTGGTGTAAATGATAGCTTAGATTCTTCCCAAGTCTAAGATTATATGATCAAATCCCCAGTAGTGCTTTAATTCTCCACTTTGTCTTTAGGACAGCAACTGCCAGTTCTTCCTTCTCTGCCTCCCTCCTGCCCTCAGCATACATAGAATTGGGAAGCCTCCTCACTCCCTTTTAAACAGGCCTATACTTGATTTTCCAGTGTATCTGACAAACAAATCTGTCAAAGAATAACATGAGTTTATATATACAAAACAATGCACATATGTATACATATACTCTTATTTTTGTACAATGTATTATGCAACAGGCATATTATCATTATTATTATATAACATGAGATCATATTGTAATGCTGGAGAAACTGAGGCAAGATAGAGATTAGAGAGTTTTTAATATTTTATATTGGATCTCTGAAAGGGAGAGATTTACTGGGACCAAAAGGAATCCATTTTAGATCCCAGAGCTGAATGAGACTTTTGTCTCCAAGAATACAGCAGCTTTCCTTTCTCTAGGTTTTTTGCTAAATTCTCCTAGATTTACAGGGGTTCTCAAACTACGAGCCTCGGGCCAGATGCGGCAGCTGAGGACGTTTATCCCCCTCACCCAGGGCTATGGAGTTTCTTTATTTAAAGGCCCACAAAACAAAGTTTTTGTTTTTACTATAGTCCGGCCCTCCAACGGTCTGAGGGACAGTGAACTGGCTCCCTGTTTAAAAAGTTTGAGGAATTGAGACTTCAATTGGCATTATAATTACAATAAACTTTGCCCCTTGACTTGGATATGGGTTCAAGTCTGCAAATTCTTTGAGATACCTCACAACACTGGTCTGCAACCCCCAACCTTTTGGAGTTTCTTCCCAACCTCAACAATTTCACTTACATTTTTCCAGAGCTGTGTGGTAGAATTGCCCTGTGTAGATTTTCTGGGAGATGAGTGACCCTTCCTAAGTATGATTATTCCCACTGTTCTTTTTGTTCTAACTCTACTCCCTCACCAAATGCTGTACAATAATACCATCAACTAATAACCAATGACATGCAAGCAGAAACAATTAAGTAACACTGAATTTGTTCAAGACCCAATTTCATTTAGTTTAGTATCTGTTATTCCATGTTCTTGGGCCATGATTTTGAAAGTAAACTTTCAATGTTTAAATTGCTAATTTTTACCTGTTGCATGGTTTGGTAAGGCTTCTTCAGATTAAGTATGTGCAGGTTTCCAATGATTGGCAAAGGTCTCGGTCCTGGAGGAGAATATCTCTTGAAACTCTTAGTCAGAGTGAGTTTTATATTTAGAATTAAAATCAAAATCAGACTCAGCCCTGAAAGTATGGAAAGCAAATCAAATTCACTCATTTTCTATGAATAGTTGCTGGGTTACCACACCAATGGATATGGCAAGATGGCAATGGAACAGAGTTGGCAGTTGATGGTATTGCCTGGAAGCAAGAAGAAGCCCTGCATACTGCTAGCTGTTCCCTGTCAGCCCTCCTTATTTATAGGGAGCAAATAAGTAAGCAAGTGAGTTTTAGTGATCATGGTAAACGTTTGCCTCCTGGGTTGGTCTCTGTTTCCTGTCTCACTTTCTTAATCCCCCGATTTACTTATTTTCATACATAGATATAGAGTTTTAAGTCATTTATAACAAGGATTAGTCTTTAAAATAAAAATTTCAGAGATAAAATGAATAAATTTAATCTTAATTTAGACTATAAACTTAGAGTGAAATGTTTTGTGCCAGCCTTTGCTAGCACAGAATTTGCTACTGAAGGTACAGTGGAAAGAGGGATGAAAGTAGAAGACCCCAGTTCAAAATTTGGCTCTCTTAATTTGCTACTTGTATGATCTTGGACATGTTAATTAATCTTTCTAGCCTTCAGTTTTTTTTTTTTTTTTTAACTTTTAAAGAAGGGAATTGGATTAGATGATCTTGAAGAGTTCTTCTAGATCTGAGTCTATGATCTATGATTTTTATTTTTCAGAGTTCTTAGGAATATGGGTACAATTTTCCCCTTTATGGTTCATACTTTCCTTTGACTTTAAAGAAAGCTATTAGTAGAAATAATTTATAGTAAAAGATAGTGCACAGAAATTTATGAGAATTAGTTGACCCGAATGATATATTTAAGAATTTCCAGTGTTGTTACTAATAGTTATAGGATAAAGCTATTGGCTAAGTGTCAGTTACAAA
This sequence comes from Sarcophilus harrisii, assembly GCF_902635505.1. Classification (NCBI taxonomy): domain Eukaryota; kingdom Metazoa; phylum Chordata; class Mammalia; order Dasyuromorphia; family Dasyuridae; genus Sarcophilus; species Sarcophilus harrisii. Next base: position 261,793,102 of record NC_045429.1, on the reverse strand, counting down.
GTTATAGGCAAAATCCATGGATAGTGCTTTGTCATGTCTTTGTTAGTCTTCAAGTCACTTGGCGGGTCACTTAAGGACCAAGTTCTTCACAGGTGGGGATGCTGCATCTTCAGATCTTTGGATCATCACAAAGTATATCCTAGGACTAGGCTACTATACTCTCTATACAATGGTAATTAGATGGCTTGGAGAAAATTCTGATTAGCAAACATTTCACAGACCTGAATGTGACCTTAAAAGTAATCTAACCCAAATTTCTCATTTTACAGATAAGGAAATACAAATTATAGGGGTGAAGTCTGAGATTACACAGGTGACACTGGCATAGCCCACATTCAAAAAAGCCCAAGGTCACAAAGCTGTTTAATGTTAGAGTAAGAACCAGACTCCATATTGTCTAATTTTTCATAGTAAGAAAAGTTTCCTGAAATTCAGCACTCCTGAAGCAGTCTGTAGTGCAATGGTTAGAATACTGTCCCTGGAGCCAGCAAGACCTGATTTCAAATACAGTCTCAAGTACTTAGCTGAGTAAATCTGAGTGTATTTGGGTAAATCTCTTGGTCTCTCTTTACCTTAGGTTCTTCAACTGTAAAATGAAGATAATAATGGCACTTACTTTTGGGGACTGTCATGAGGATCAAATGAGAAAATATTTGCCAAAAAAACACAACAACAAAACAATCCCAAACAGAGCACATTAACTGTTATCTAGTTAGCAGCCACTCCATAAATGCTTATTTCCTTCCCTTATCCGACTTGAATAGACAATGTTAAGCAATGTGTGTGTGTGTGTGTGTGTGTGTGTGTGTTTGTACATGTGATGTGGTAGGGGAGAGCATGAGTTCAATAAAAGAGATGGGGAAAATGATCATTTTAATAATTTCTTGTTTGTTTGGTATTATTACTTACATGTATTTGTTGTTGAATTGTGTCCTACTCTTATTGACCCTATTTGGGGTTTTCTTGACAAAGATACTATAGCAATTTGCTGTTTCCTTCTCCAGCTCATTTTACAGATGAAGAAACTGAATCAAAGTGATTATCCCAGGATCGCCCAGCTAATAAATATCTCAGGCCAGATTTGAACTCAGGATGATGAGTTTTCGTGGCTCCAGGTCCAACATTTTGTCCACTGAGCCACATAACTGCATAGTGGTTGTAGTTTGTAGTTATATAATTTTAATCTAATTATTCTGTAATACATACACACACACATATATACACACAGTTTTTTTCTTTGCTATCCTTCTGCCTTTTATACCTTTTCACTGCTTTACTAATAAGTTTTTGTGCAAAAGAAAGGTGACCTAGCTGTACCAGATCTAAAATTATATTATAAAGTGGTGGTCATCAAAACTATTTAGTACTGGTTAAGAAGTAGGAGTTCATATGCTCAAAAAATTATCAAACTGTGCACACCCTTTGATCCAGCAGTGTTTCTACTGGGCTTATATCCCAAAGAAATCTTAAAGAAGGGAAAGGGACCTGTATGTGCACGAATGTTTGTGGCAGCCCTCTTTGTAGTGGCTAGAAGCTGGAAAATGAATGGATGCCCATCAGTTGGAGAATGGCTGAATAAATTGTGGTATATGAATGTTATGGAATATTATTGTTCAGTAAGAAATGACCAGCAGGATGAATACAGAGAGGCTTGGAGAGACTTACATGAACTGATGCTGAGTGAAATGAGCAGGATCAGAAGATCATTATATACTTCAACAACAATACTATATGATCAGTTCTGATGGACCTGGCCATCTTCAGCAGTGAGATGAACCAAATCAGTTCCAATAGAGCATTAATGAACCAAACCAGCTATATTCAGTGCAAGAACTCTGGGAGATGACTAAGAACCATTACATAGAATTCCCTAATCGGGGGGAGGGGATGGAGGGAAGAAGGGAAAAAATTGGAACAGAAGGTTTGGCAATTGTCAATGCTGTAAAATTACCCATGCATATAACTTGTAAATAAAAAGCTATAATAATTTAAAAAAATGTAGACACACAAAAAAAAAAAAAAAAAAAAGAGGAAAAAGAAAGAAAGAAAAAAAAAGAACTAGGAGTTCATAAAACACAACAATCGATGACTATAGTAATCTAGTGTTTGATAAATCCAGACTCAAGCTTTTGGAATAAAAGCTCACTATTTGACAAAAATTTTTGGGAAAGTTGGAAAATAATATGGCAGAAATTAAGCATTTAGATCAACACCCAACACTCCATTACCAAGATAAGGTCAAAATGGGTTCATGATTAAACATAAAGGGTGATATTAGAAGTAAATTAGAAGAAGAAGGGATTGTCTATCTTTCAGATCCATGGAGAAGGAAGGAATTTATGGCCAAAGAAGAACTAAAGAACATTATGAAATGCAAAATATATAATTTTGATTAAATTTTAAAAGTTTTGTACAAACTGACAAGTATTTGTATGTGTTTCAGGGGTTCTGTTCTTTGGGAAGGATATCTCTCGTAGTATTCTTTACTTTAACTCTTTGCAAGTCAAGGCATCATTCTCCTGATGTCACTGCTTGTTCCTCTTCAAGAATGAAAGACAAACAATGATCAGGGTATACTTACTATCTTTCCTGCCCCTCTACATACATTCCCACCTATTTCTCTGGGGAACTTCTCTGATAGGCTTGCTGATAACCTAACAAGAGCGATTAGAACTCTTGGTTTTCTTCTAGCCTTTTGTTGATACTTTTTTTTTTTAATTGAACTATTTAAATAAAATATAAGAAAAAAATAGAATAGAAAAAAGAAAGACAGAAAAGGAAAACTGAAAACAAAAGAAAACATTGTCATGTGCCCAGGAGAACATCAGGAAGGATTCAAAATATATAACAATAAATTAATCATGGGATGGAAGGATGATGCCTTAACTTCATTAAAGTTCTCCCTTCTGACCTGGAACCTTAAACCAAAAACATGTCATTCCCACTTCACAAGTGGCTGAAGCCAGAAGTGTTAATTTCTGTTGTTTTTGAAGAGATTATTCCTTCTTTGGTGAGTTTTTCTTGTTCTTACTGTCTGTCCAACTGCTGCTGCACTCATATGCTGTGCTGGTTCCTTCTCACCCAGGGTTATGTCTCTGTTCCTGATCAGCTGAGATTCACTCAGTCTTCTCGAACTCAGATGCCCTACTCCACAAACAGTTCAGGATACTGGCTCAGTAGAGACACTGCTGAATTAAAGAGTATGCACATTTTGATAGCCATTTGGGTATAATTCCTAATTGCTCTCCAGAGTGGTGGGATCAGTTCACAACTCCACCAACAATGTATTAGTGTCCCAGTTTTCCCACATCTCCCCCAACATTCATCATTATCTTTTCCTGTGATCTTTGTCAATCTAGAGGTATAGTGGTACTTCAGAGTTGCCTTAAGTTGCATTTCTCTAATCCATAGTGATTTAGAACACATTTTTTTCACATGACTAGAAATGGCTTTAACTTCTTCATTTGAAAATTTTCTGAACATATTCTTTGACCATTTATCAATTGGAAAATATCTAGTATTCTTATAAATTTGAGTTAATTCTCTAGATATTTTAGACATGAGACTCTTGGGTGTAAAAATTTACCTTCTAATCTTGGTTTCATTTGGGTATACAAAACCTTGTTAATTTAATATAATCAAAATTATCCATTTTGCATTTTATAATGTTCTTTAGTTCTTCTTTGACCATAAATTTCTTTCTTTTTCACAGATCTGAGAGGTAAACTATCCCTTGTTCTCTTAATTTGCTTATAGTATTTTTACCTTATTTTGGCATAGGGTGTTAGGTGTGAGCCAATACCTAATTTCTGCCATACTATTTTCCAATTTTCACAGCAATTTTTGTCAAATAGTGCATTCTTTTCCCAGAAGCTGGAGCCTTTGGGTTTATCAAACACTTAGATTACTATGGTCATTGACTATTGTATCTTATGAACTGAACCTATTCCATTGATCCACTACTCTATTTCTTAGCCAATATCAAATGGTTTTGAAGACTATTGCTTTATAATATAGTTTTAGGTCTGGTATAGCTAGGGGCCCTTTGCATTTTTTCATTAATTCCCTTGAAATTCTTGATCTTTTGCTCTTTAAGATGAATTTTGCTATTTCTTTTAGTTCTATAAGGTAATTTCTTGGCAGTTTGATTGGCATAATAGTGAATAAATAGATTAATTTAGGTAGAATTGTCATTTTTATTATATTAGCTCGGCCTACCCATAAGCACTTGATATTCTTCCAATAGTTTAGATCTAATTTTATGTGAAAAATGTTTTGTAATTGTGCTCATACAGTTCTTTACTTTGTCTTGGCATATATATCCCCAAATATTTTGTATTTCTACAGTTATTTTCTTTATTTTTCTTTTTCCCTGAGGTAATTGGGATTAATTGGCTTGCCCAGGGTCACACAGCTAGGAAATGTTAAGTGTTTGAGACCAGATTTGAACTATGGTCCTCTGACTTCAGGGCTGGTGCCCTCTCCACTGTGTCACTTAGCTGCCCCTACAGTTATTTTTAATGGAATTTCTCTACTGTTGCTGGACTTTGTTAGTAATATATAGAAATGCTAATGGTTTATGTGAATTTATTTTATATATTGCAAATTTGCTAAAGTTAATTCTTTCCCTTAGCTTTTTTAGTTGATTCTCAAGGATTCTCTGTATATACCATCATATTATCAGCAAAGTGATAATTTTATTTCCTCATTACCTACTCTAATTCCTTTGATGTCTTTTTCTTCTTTTATTGCTAAAACTATTAGTTTTATTCTTTCTTCCATAGTACCTGAAAACCAGTGACAAGACTAAAGTATGGCATGGCATGTGGTGGATGACCTTCGTTTTTGATGTCTGACCAAGTTTTCAGCACTCCACAAAGCCTGCTTCAGCCACCTTCATGACCCTTGCAACAAATAGTCAATATCTGACTATTTCATCAGGGGAAGTTTTCATATAGTATGTCTAAGGTATTCAGGGAGGACTAGCATGTCTGGTGTAAGGGCTTGACAACCCCATTTCAGGGCTACTCATCTACCTTTCTTTTTGCTTTTTATTTTTTTCATAGCTTTTTATTTACAAGTTATATATATGGGCAATTTTAAAGCATTGACAATTGCCAAACCTTTTGTTCTAATTTTTCTCCTCCTTCCCCCTACCTCCTCCCCTAGATGGCAGGATGACCAGTATCATCTACTTTTCTATCTTTCATCTAAACCTCACTTGTGGGTCCAAGAAGCTATAATGTATCCTGTGCTCTGAAAAACTATCTTGAAAAATGGACTAAACCAGGCTGAGGTTAATATACAGGTCTCAAAATAGTAGATGAACTGGAAAAATGTGTATCCCAAACATGTGAAGACACCCTGTTGTGGGATGAGATAGCCCCAGGAAATAACTTTATATTTAATTGTCTACCTATTTATAAAAATGATATCTTCCCAGAATAATGCAAATTCCTTGAGGATAGGAATTTATTTTTTTTTGTCTTTATGTCTCCATTGTATAGGGAATTCTGGGTAATTAATAAATGTATATTATCTATACCATATACATAATATATAATATGTTATATATAATAATATACTATTAATTAGATAACTGAATAATACAAACTGTGTCTTATGAAAAAAACAATTGAAGAAATATTTTTAAATGCCTATTAGATTCCAGACATTGTGTAAGTTGCTTTGACTAGGAAAACAAATAAGTGTCTGACACTTAAGAAAATATATTGTTCCTTGATCCCTTGATAGAAGATATAAGGGTTGGGTAATTGAATAAATTTATTTAATTTAATTTAAACAACTCAATGTGATGAAATGTTAATTTTATGAATCTGAATTCTAAACTTTAGACTAAGTTTAAAAAATCCTCGACACTAGAGTGACCTTGCATAAAAATCCTATTCTGAAACACAGAGGAAATTTGGTCACACCCTAGGTATCTTATATAAATTATCATGCCCATAGAACCACAATCATTTAAAGCTTGGAGCAGACATTAAGTTGCAGTAAAGTCCACAAGAGAAGTGATCTTCAGGAAGACCACTCACTTTTAACTTTAGCAATGATCTAGGAGGGAGGATGCCAGATAACATCTTGTCCAGTCAATTTTATAAATTTCAAAAGCTATCTACAGTGATGTCTAATATAAAATGGTGGCTAGATTATATTTTAATGAGATATAGAAATATCTTAAAATTTTGCTACACATGGGACTACCTTTTCATTTTGCATTGTATTTGACAATTTGTCATCTTTTCAGACTTGTGTATTGGTAGAATATGTCCTCTTGTGTATCTACCTACCTTTGTTACCTGTTCTATTAGACATTTTCTTGTGAAGTTATTCAAAAGTGTCATGGTTGCATCAAAAGTGCATTCTTTGTATGATCTTAAAAATGCAATTCTATTTGTACAAAACTATTTATAGCAACTTCTTTCATGGTATCAATAAATTAGAATCTGAAGGGATGACTAATAATGGGGAATGACCGATCATATGAATGCAATATATATTGTTGTCTTATGAGAAATGAAGAAGGAAATGGTTTCAGAAGAACATAGTAAGATTTGTATGAAGTTTTAGAAAGTGGAGTGAACAGAACAAGGAGAACAATTTATATAATAACAACAGTATAAAGAAGAACAATATAAAGATTTAGGAACCTTACTCAACACAATGACTGACCACAATTCAGAGTATTCATATTTCAACATGCTGTTCATTTTCATAGAAAGAGATGATACATGGATGAAGACTATAGATTGAGACTATTTTTGGATATATGGGAATTTGTTTCTCTTGGTTATATATGCTTGTGGTGGGTGGTAGGTGAATGCAATCTTTGCAGTCACTAACCAGCAGCCTTTCCAACTTTCTCTGAATTATTTACACTTGTGATTTCTTATAGTATAGTAACTGTTCTATCACCATTTTATAAGCTATCATTTCCACATGATATCATTGATCTTCATTGAAAAAGGACAGACAACAACAATAGCCATTCTTCAAAAATCAGTGGACATCGACTTTGATTCTAGGTTTTTTTTTTTTCCCCCACCACAGAGAATACTATGACTATTTTGTTACATATAAAAAATTTCTGTCATTGAGCTACTTGGGGGAAATATCCAGTAATGTTGCTTGGTGAAATTTTTCATATAATATGAAACTTTCTCCCATACTAGTAATTCCATTCTGAATAATGAGAGAAGCAAGTTCAATTTTATATTCTTTCCATAATGGATTAAAATAAAATAAAATGATTTCTCTTTTTCTCTCCTATATCTTTGCTTATATAAATATTTAATAAGTGCTTGTTAAATGAGTGACTCTCAATATACTAAGAAGTTACTAGGCTTCAAAATGAAAATCAAAGATAAATTTTGTTCTTTGTTACATCATTTAATCTATTAAAAAAAACTTATAAAAGTTAACTTCATTCTATTTGGATTTTAATGCTTATCGCAAATACCGAACATACAAAAACATATTTTAGAATAAGTATTTCCATTTTTATAGCAAAAGGAAAGAAGTATAATAATTAACCCTAAAATTTGCCCAAAGGAAACTACAAATATGAAAACATCAGATACCTTTTTTTTATAGAAAAATCATTAATAAAAGCAACTGCGTATTTATACTTATATGAAGTATTATTCTAATGCATGTTTAATCAAGAACATTCCTGCACAGAGCCCTGCAGATATAGGATCTACCCTAAAAGAATTTAAATTCTAAGAATGAATAAATTATGTTTCCCACACATATAAGTACTATTTTAAAATGTATATAAATGCTTTTGTGATGAATAAAATACATGTTTATTTAAAAGTCCTACTGAATAAATAGTAGCCTTTTGTCATGTATTTTTACAGATTAACAGATACTAATAACTATAAATCATTAGGAGGTAAATTTTAAAAAAATGTTTAAAACTGTCTTTATACTTGAAACATTTGGGAATCCTTAATTTTGGCAATATTATGAATAGGAAAACCCATTCTGAACTGTCTATGCCCAGTGGTAGTCATGGAGAGGATGTATGGGAGCCATGAAACTTGAAAATGATATACTATCAGGCTAGTAAGGTAGCTAAAATTCCACAGACATTTGGGACATAAAATGTGTTCATTATTGTCTGTGTTGCAAATTTAAAATATTATCTGGTTGTTGCTTTTTTTTTTTTTAACAAAAAGAATATTCTGGGAGAAAATTAGATAAAAGAATATGGAATTGTTTATATTTTTAGGTCTTTGGCTCTAGTCATCTGTGGTCACCATTATCATGGAAGTATGGTCATATCCTTCTTCAGGAACCTACAAAAAAAAAGTCCGATTGAAATATTGAAAACAAACACACACATATGATATATATGCATACATATTTATACATATATTTATTTAAATATATATATTTAAACGGGTTCTTTGTCAAGTTATTTTTAAGGTAAAACATAATTTTTGAACTGTTTATATAAATGGAATGTCTAGGTAAATGCAAGATTTGAGGGTGTGTGCATGCATGTGTGTGTGTGTGTATGTGTGTGTATGTGTGTGTGTGTGTGTGTGTGTGTATGTGTGAAATACATTATTTTCTTTTTTTTCCACCTAGAAACCCAGATAAACCCAAATAAACAGATACTGAATTACATGTCACTCTGGCCTTTTGGGGACATAAAACAGGAAAAACACGAAAAAGAGAAGCAAAGAAAGCAGTTGATAGCTTGCCATTAATAACTAACACCTGCTTGGCCAGGTGTTCCCTTTCTTGGTATCTTCTGGTAATTTTCCCACCAGGAAGACGGGGTAGGGAGAAGGTAGCATCTGTAGTTTGTTCAGTCTCAGAGGACTGGAGTAAATTGAATTGTCAGAAATATAGTTTAATTGCAGCCCTGCAGTTTTTAAAAAACACAGTACTGCTTAAAATAAGCTCTACAGGAAAAGTTCAGGAGAAGTCCCATTTAAAATTGGTTTGAAATGTAACTTGGACAGAAAAAAAAAATGACAAGCCCCCAAACCCAAAACAAATACATAGGAATTTGTGTGGCACTGGGCTTCCTAGCCAGATGATGATGTTGGAGATAATAACTTTTTCTGTGTTGTCAGTTTGGGGAAGTATATGAACCCCTTCTCAAAATAATATTTTAAAATGCATAAAACAAAATATATAGGGTTGAAAAGGAAACCAACTATGTTGAAATGCAGGTATCAAAAATATTAAAACAGTCAAATAAAAATAACCCACCTAGGTTAGAGGCATTCCCAGGGGTAAATGATGTTGTCCTATTCAGTGATCAAGAATTGTTATCAGTCTCTATAGGAGTGGGATTGGAGTTAGTTTAACTCCTCCAAGACTTTTCTTTTTCTGTCTTTTTGTCTGAAATGTTGAAGATTGGATAGAATAGGGTTGTGGGGGAAAACTAACTGATATCTCACTTCTGCAAATGTCCTCAGGAAGTATATATTTGTTTGACTAAAATGAAAATATTAATGGAAACACAAACTTCTCAAGCAAATGAGAGCTTCTTAAGATTTTAATATATTCTTTCTTTCTAATTTAATTTAGTATGCATGAGCTATAATAAAAGTATTTATTTCTTTGAGTCATATAAAATTGGTCTGGAGATAAGAACTTTAAGGGAAAGTGGGAACAACTGAACCAATTTTAATGTTTTTTTCAAATATTGTGTGGTAATTATCTTTAAATTTTAAATCTTAGATCAAATTGGCATATAAGTCAAGCATGCATTGGAGGCTGAGTACAGGTAACATAGGCTGAGCTATTAGGCCTAATTCAACTGAGATCTTAGGTTAATTGCTGAGGGAAATCCAGGAGTTTGCAATAACCAGGTTATTCATATGCCATACTATCTGAAGCAAACTAGATTTGAAAAAAATTTGTTATAAGAGCACCACCTGGTGGTGATGAGAAATTGCAGTCTGAGTACAGGTAGCTAGTTCACATCCCTAAGAGACACATGGATATTGCTGCTTATTTACTTACCTGTTTTTCCACTTCTGTGTTAGAATAAGTGATTTATAGAAAAAATATCTATGTCAGTTGCCTTATAGATATAATCCTGGTATCCTGATGAGTACCCCACACTTGCTTGACCTATCTGCCTGGGTGCAGATCCCTTCTCAAGTGCTAAGACTTCATCACAGCACAAAGAATATTTTTTCTTTGATGGGGATAAAAAGGGTATTCTGTCTAGCTCTTTCTTGTTTAATTTTATTTCTATTTCTCCTTGTTCCCCAAACTTTGGTTCCATCTTTATTTTATCCCAGAACTCTATCTTTGATCTCAGCAGTTTTTGAAGAAATATAATTCTCCTCCCTTGATTTAGAATTGTGTCTGAATCTTGGCCTCTGTGTCTTAGGAGAACGGTAGCTAAGTAATTTTACATTATCACAGAACAACATACTGTACCTCCCAATATACAGAATCATCATAGCATTCTTGGTCAGGTGGTTCTCCCCATATGGGTATCTTTAGAATTAAACCTGTTACCAAAAAGTAACCAATGGTGAAAACACAGGCAAACTTGAACAATTAAGATTCTACTATAACAATAATCTCTAGTAATTGAGTGCCAAGTCAGACCCTTTCACAGTCTGATTGATAATCTTTCTTGCTAATTTTATTTATCAGTCAGTTTTAATACTTTTGATGGTGACCTGTCCAAAACACAGGGTCATTGGATTCAAAGAGTTTAAATTCAAGTTGAAGAGATTTAACACATAAAATACTACACACTAAAACTCAAGCTATGCATCAAATGCATGCAAATTTAAAAATGCATGAAATAAAGTTAAAATAACTGTGAATAGCAGTTTTTATTTTCCTATGTGATTCCACTTGTGATTATCTGTTAGCACCAATGAAGCACTCTCTCGTGGACCAATGTCCCATTTGGAGTACTACAGAGAGAAATATGGGAACCTTATATGAAAACCATGGCTCCCATAGGTTTAATTGAGATCAACTCCAATAGATAATAGAAATCTTATTTTTATTGAGTGTATGTTCTTGATCTTTGAAACAAGCTTTGGCCTTATCTTGCTCTGTTCTAGGCCTCCATAGTATTTCTTGGCCATCTCTAGATATGTCATCTAATGTACCATTCTCTTGCCTTTCCCAGCCCCAGCTTCATTTATATGTTATTTTCTCTCAATAGAAAATAAACTCTTTGAAAACAGGTATTGTATTATTTCGTTTTATTTGTATCTCTAGAACTTAACATAGTGTCTGGCACATAGTAAGTACTTAATAAATGTTCTATTTTTAAAATTTTTTTCACACATTTCATAAATGAGATGATCTCCAACTATCTTATTATTAATCTCTCATTCTTTATTCTTATGACTAAATTAATGTTCATATTATAACATCTTTATCATCTCTGACTAAATTGACTAAACACACTTTATCATTTCTGATGTAATATTGACTTAAAACATTTCTAAATTAAGTATGTAATCAAAAGTGCTCTAATAAGGTTTACTATTGCATACTGTAAAGTTACTTGGACTTAGGAAATTATTTGTATATTACTTACCAGTTAATAGTCCTCCAACAATTGCAGTTCCTAGGGAAGTACCCAGAGCAGCTGCCTGCATAGCCAGGGTGGTCCTAGGAAGCCAAAAACAAAAATATTGAGTTTGCTTTCCTAAGAATGTGGCCAAGAAATCCTTCTCTATAGCACATTAATTGCTGCCATCTACAATCAAAAAATCAACATTACATATTGATGGAAAAATTCAATGAAAACATTTGCCTAATTCTCTTTAATTTTATATTCTAATTTCAGAAAAATTTATGGTCACTGTTAGAAGAAAACGCCCTGTTCTACCACCATCACCATCTTCTTGTTCTTGTTCTCCTCCTCTTCCTTCTCTCTTCCTCCTCATCCTTCTTCCTAGAAGAACAAGTCACCTTGTAGGGGTTGGACTCAATGACTTCTAAGGTTCCTTCTATTTCCAAATTTGCAGATGGCTTCATGGATAGGGGTCTTATTAGTAATTATTTTGAAACTTATAGTTTTAGAAGTTTAGAAGAGTGCCTTGGGCACTCAGAGATTAACAGATTTTCTCTGTGTCACACAGCCATTATATTTTAGGACTTGAACATGGGTCATCATTTTTTCTACTAAGTTATGCAGACTCTCACAATTAATGTCTGGTGGATCATCTTAAGGATAATGTTTTAAGCCAGTGGCAAATATTAATGAGAGGCCAGATATTTATGCAAGTTATGATATCTTTTATTCAGTTAATTCAATTCAACAAATTTTTATGAAGTATAATTAAGCCCACAACTGCTGTACTTTCATTTTGGGTGAGACAAGGAGAACCAGGACTTTTTTCCCCTTTTAAAGTAGAAGATGAAAGAAACCCTCTGAAAATTGGGGGAAAAAGTTAAAGAGTAGGCCCACTATATGCAATGGATTGTAACTATGCTTTTCACAAAGATGAAACTCAGAATCTAAGGATGATGTTAGATAATCTTACTGTCTTCAAATTAACAAGCATAAAAATGTCATGCTGAAGATGAGTTGTCTATAGGAAGCATTGTTTCACAATATGATAGGGAAAGTTTACTGATTCAAGTGTTTTCCTATAGTTTATATATATAATAAAAAGAAAATAATGTTTGAGAACTAACTCAGTAAAATGAACAGGACTAAGAATAATGCATACAGTAACAGCAATATTGTTTTAAGAATAACTTTGAAAGAATAAATCATTTTGACTATTATAAAGATTCAAAAGACATATGAAGGAAGAAGTTACCTGCATCTAGAGGAAGAACTGATAAATAGAAGTATGTACAAAATAATTTTGCATATATGCATATGTGTCTAATGGTAGATATCTCTAGGATGAAGGTGGAAAGAAAAAAGGGGAAAATATAGGAAAACTTTATTATAAAGAATAGCAAGTTGTATTTAATAAATCTGCAATTTCATGTGCAATCATCTTACTTTTTATTATACTATGCTATGGAAATGCCTATTTTATTCTATAAATTAAAAATAAAATTAATTTTTTAAAAAAGAACTAGTTCAGAAAACTAATCACTTTTCTTGAGAAATGATTAGCCTTTAGAAGCCTTTTCTTTCATTTTCTTCCTAGAAATTTCTGTGCCATACCACTATTAATTCAGGGTAACTTGGGTATGATTTTCAAGTTTATTCATCTTATAACCCCTTCCATTTTGATGACAGGGAATATGAAAAGAAGTTTAAATAGCCTTGGATTGCCTCTTAATGTCCAGTAGTGTCATTCTCTTTTAGGATGACTGCAATAGTCACCTCCCCACCCCACCAAGAGGCCAATTTTTGACAATATTAGTGATTAAATATGAATAAAATTAAAATACTAAAGTGTTAGCAACAATGCAGGATTATTGGGTCAGAGGATTTAGAACTAGAAGGGACAACTATTGTTCCACAGTTTCCCTTAATTGCCTTGCCTCAGTTTCCCTAATTGTCCTGCCTCAGTTTCCCTAAATTGTTCTGCCTCAGTTCCTTGAATTGTTCTGCCTCAATCCTCCTGGTTGCAACCCCTTTTCCTGACCATTAGGACTGAGATAACTAGGGCTGTCGAAATCTGGCCTTTCTGGCATTCCAAAAGATAACACTCCAGATGTCCTATCTCAGATATCTAATTGGTATCCTCTATCTCTAAGTTCCAGACTTTCTGGCTCTAGTTGACTATACCCTTCATTCCCAGTTTATCAGAATTTATGGTCCTACCCCTAACTTGTCAGAATCGGATTGATGGTCCCATCTTGGAAATTCCCACTCACCAAAGTTTGGACTCCACCCCCTGCCTTTGTCTTAGAGCCCTGAATTTTAGTGCCACATATGTAAAAATGATTGAAATCTCACATTCGATACTGATGCTAAGGCTGATGCTAAGGTTGCTGCTGCTGTTGAATGCCTGAGGCATCAGCCCTGGGACCAAAATGGATCCTTTGGTCCCAGAAAATCTTTCCTTCTCAGAAATCCAAATAAAACATTAAAAACTCTCTAATTTCTATCTTACCTCAGTTTCTCCAGCATTACACAACTAACTCTTTTTATAGGTTCTTTTTACCGAACCAATAATTGGGCAGACAGATTGATTTCTATTCTAAGGATGCAAAACTTAGAAGTCACTGACTATATATCTGTTCCTTCAGATATGTGGAAAAACAGGCAAACATACAAAAACCAAAACTGAATTTAGTATTTAATTATATAAATTAGGAAAATACTAGTTTATTTATTTCTTCTTCTCCTTGGCTGCTTCCCAGGTGAATTTCTCCCTACTCCTGTCCTGCTTTGCTGCTCTCTCAGTGGTGCTGTCTTACCAATTTGTATTATTATGGTGCCCCGAGGTCTTTTTCTTCTCCACCTGGGGGTCAGTATATTGGTATACTACCCTCTCTGCTCCCTATGCACATAACTGAATTTGTTTTAAAATGTTGATTTGAAAGGTTAACTTCCTTTGCTTCTACTACATTTTGTGTTGCTTGTCCCAGTTACAAAGATTTCTTATTATGGATCTGATGAGAAGTAATGTGATTGATAGTCCAAATAATGCAACTTCAAATATTGTTGTGGATTTTTAAATCTTTACTTGATATAGTATGTATTAACAATGCCCACTATTGCTAAGCAACAATGCTGTGCCATCATTGGATATTTCAAGGTTACTCTATCATTGCCCTGAGGGCAATTAAAAGTTCCCTACCACTACCTTGAAGGTACTTAAAAGTTGGTTTCATGAAAACAAAGAACAATCATTTCCTTTACTTACTTCGTAGTGACTCCCAAGGCTACTGCCACAATGCTTGCAACACCCCCTATCACTCCAGGTAAGCCATGCAAATTATGAACACCACATGTGTCATGAATCCTCAGTTTGTTGGTAAAAAATGGCTAAAATGAAAAAAAAAATTAGTTCACAATAGTTTTATAGTTTCAACAAATACTATCTATAGAAGGAAAATATTTACATTAAAACTCTAATGAGCAATTTGAATTCCTAGGACCAAGAACACACACCATGTAAACACTCCAAAATTGCCCTCAAATCAATGTATAATTCATTAAAAAAAATGAAACTGTTAATACAGTTTTGGTTGAGTTGGGAGAATCAGTACTTTGTGCCTTCTAAATTTAATGCACTGGGACAAAGTCATATTAGCTTGTTATGAATGAAGAAGTCATAACTGTGTAGTATTATAAAGCTTTTCTTACAACTTAATTCTCCCATATATATCTGAAATCCAGTGAATCCAGAGCACCAGAGTACAATGATATATAAATCTAAATTTATTAGTCATGGGTAGGGAATGGTAACTTCAGATATATCAGTAAGGGCCTCTGTCTATTCTTCCCATCACATTTGCTTCTGCCTTAATTCTCTGAAGAAAAAAAAAAAGCCTCAAATATTTAAAAATGCTACTCATTTAGGAAAGGTAAAATGCTAAGTAAAAAGAACTAGGGGGAAAGGCATCCATAAGGAGGAGACTTAAAAATCCAAACAATCTTCCCCCCACTTTTTTTTGTAGTCACAAAAGATTTTATTAATGCAAAAATTAAATAAACCAAACTCTCAGAGTAGAGTTATTGCTCCTACTTTTTAATGTTGCCAATGACTACCATGTTGATAAGAGAAGCAAAGCCTGAGTCCCACTTTATTTCATACTTACTGTCAGAAATTTGTATCCAAGGACAGAGACAATCCCAGCAATGGCACCAATTATCATAGCACCAAAAGGCTGGATTTCCATGTCTGCACAGGAACCCACAGCTACTCCTCCTGCAAGAGTTGCATTTTGAATGTGAACCTATGTGGAATATAGGAAGTATGAGGGCAGTGAGAGGATATTCTGCTGAAGGAAAAAGAAAGTGACTTTTGGAGTATATGGCATGCAATACACTATTAATTAATAAGCTCCTACTATGTGTCAAACATAAGACTAGGTGCTAGGAATACAAAGGAAAAAGAGATGAAATAGGACCTGATCTCAAGGATCCTAATGCTATAGATTTAAACCTAGAAAGTATGTTAAAAATTATGGAATTTAACTATCTCAGGTTACTAGTGAAGAAACAGAGAGAGAAGTTAAGTATGTTACATACACTCATACAATCAGTAAGTGTCTGATTCCAAGTTTGGTGTTCTATCCTCTAGGCCCTGGCTTCTTAAGATCTCATAACTGAATCTGGGAACCTTGAAATTATGATTTATTATCAGTAAATGCTTGACTTGTATATCTATTTCACATATCTATATGGTTGGAGACATGTAAAAATTTCTCAGGTTAAAAAAAAATTGCAAGTACAAAAAGCTTAAGAAGCCTTTCTCTAGGCCATCTAGTTGCCCAATATGTTTTTATGATCTACAGTGGGAGCTTTGGTCCATTTGTTATGATTTTGTATTTATGAAGTGATTTCCTTCCAAAGGATTCAAAATTCATGCTAATATCTGATTTTCATAGTATTTAATGTTGGTGGCTGACAAATGAAATCACTGAGGACTTAGAACACTAGTAGTGGTAAGAAAGCCTTAAGAAGGCTCTATGGGAAGCGGTAAGGGAGGATGATGGACAATTGCTCAAAGACTGAAATTCTTTCAATGATTTTATTTTGAATACACTTCTTCAATACTGATTGACTAAAAAAACCATCTGAGTATTATGGGCTTTGGAATCTAGGATATTATAATATAATATTCTAAAGAAACCAAAGTCTTGAAAATTTATTATAATTATAATTAATTAAATTATTAAAATTATAATTATGGGATCTTTTGAAAAGATCTTACATCATTGAAGTGCCAAATACTGTACCATTGCCCAAGCTACATTATATCTCTTTCCCCTCCCTACTTCCATCCAACCTAACTAATACTAAAAAAAAGCATAGAGAGATGTTTCTCAAGCTCTCTTAGAGAGGAATTTAATTACTGGAGCAAGCAGAATCTGTTTTGCCCATTCCCATGCTCACCATATCAAGTTTTCCATGATGGTCGACAAGGCTGGAGAATGCAAAGGCAGTGAGCACACAGGCAGCTAATGAGAAATATGTGTTTATAATTGCCATGTACTGGTGGTTCCCGGCATCAGCAATTGCAGAGTTAAAACTGGGCCAGAACATCCAAAGGAAAAGCGTGCCTGTTTGCAAATCAAGAAAATTAAATATTATGTTCTAAAAAGTATTTTAATACTTCAATGATCAATGTTTGCTTTCTACTAAGGAAGATCTCAATTCCTTTGCAACTTGGTAGATCATTTCTGAATGATCTACCCCCAAACTCATTGCCCTCAACAACTGGAGCTAGACTGGTCCTCAGAGACAGTTTATTGTTACATATATATTTGAAACCTTCCTGATATTGTAGGTCTATAGAGAGCTTATAGTTCTTAGAGAACTCAAGGTCAATTCCATACCACAATGGAAAAGACATAGAATCTAGAACTAGGAGACACTTCACAAAACCTCTGATGTAAACTCTACATTTTACAGATGAGTAAACTAATGCAGAGAGAGTAAGTAACTTATCTAAGAGTACACAGGAGGTGAAACATTAGAGATAAGAATTTGAACTAGGACCTTTGACTTTAAAGTTAATGCCCCATTTCAGTGTAAAATGTTGCTTCTTGGAAAATATTTCAAATATTAGATCTAATTGCTAGAGAATTCTTTATGGCTTTTTCCATTTCCCTACAGTTTAATAATGTCTCCTCTCCTCGTCAAACATATATGTGTGTGTTGTGTGTGCTTTATAGATAACTGTATTATGTATAATATATAAGTATATATTTGATAACCATATTTCAATATAATTGCTTCCTTTTCTAATCTTAAATTATATTTTATTTAAAAATATTATTCTGAAATGGGAGTCCATAGGCTTTGCCAAATTGTCAAAGGCATTCTTGGAAAAAAAAAAATAGACATTCCTTCCCTAGACTACCAGTAAATTGCAGTGTGTCCTTCAATGAGACTTCTCTCATAAAGCTTCCCTTCACGGAAGTATCCCCCTTATACTGGGGCCAGAACACTATATACATAGATAGACTCACAAGTTCTCTGTTTATATCCTGGCTTTCATTACAAACAGATCATTTAACTTTCATAGGCTATAGTTTCTTCAGGTTTGAAATGAGGGGATTGGACTGGATAGTCCCAAAGATTCTTCCTGTTCTAGGTATAAGATCCTATAATCATCACATCTTACCTCATAGCACTTTGTACAGCCTACCATGCCAAATATTGTCAACTGGAAAACACAACCTTCATGTGAAACAATAATAATTCATGCAGGTGGCTCCATAGTAATGTGGACAGGAGAGGACTGGAAATTGCTCAGCAGGGGACAAAATACAGGGGAAACCCCCCTATGTAAGCATATCAGGCTGGGCTGTGTGGAGTATATTTATTTTCAATACATTCATATCCCACGGGATATAATGTTTATTTGCTAATTCGTATCTCCCTTATTATAAGATCCTTGGAAGTTTTGTGTTTTTGTATCTTAGTACCTAATTTCATACATTATATTTAAATTGCATCTTAGAATTAAAGACACATGAAGAAAAATCTATGGATCCCTTCTAAGAATTATATTTTTAAATATGTAAAATAGAATACAGAGCATTATAAAGAAAAACAATTACATTGAAGTAAACATACACACACATATGTGTTATGTCAGTTAAGAGCCACTGAGCTAAAGCAATATGAAATGGAATTATTAGAATAGTATTAACATTAATACCATTAACATTGATACAATAATGTTAACAATGGCCCCAGACATTATAGGCTTCTCTCCCTGAGACAAGGTAGAACTGGGAAAAATTGATCTCTACTTACCAATCATAGCAAACAAATCTGAGTGATACACAGACTTTTCATTGTCATGCCCTTTTTTCTTGAGACCTGGCCGATATAAGACACCTGCTACTGCTAATCCAAAATAAGCTCCAAAGGCATGAATGGTCATTGATGCCCCAGTATCGGTGGCCTGTAAGAAGGAAAACAATCTTTACATTAAAAAACATCCAAATTACTACTATTGATTTACCAACAGAAGAGGCCCAAGTTTCCCTGACTGAAAAGATTTGTTCAATTTGTTCCTAAAGGCTAGAGCTGAGAGCACTGGATGACAGTAAAGAGGAAATGTGAAGAAAATCTTCATAATAAGAACCACCTAAAAATGGTATAGGGTGCTTTGGGAAATTAAGGGTAAATTAAAATGGGTAAATTAAATGGGAAGTAAAAACTTGGTAGTTTTTAAACATTCTGCTTAACCCACTGACAATGAAGTTGTAGAGGGATTTCTATTCAATTCATGGGTTGAACTAGATAACCTGTGACTAAATAATTGTCTTCCAGTTGAGATCATATGAACTTCCTCTATATATGAAACCTTTCAAGACTCACCTTCAGTATCGTACCAACAAGATGTTCATTTACTGCAAAGACAGCGATTTCAAAAATCACCATGATTAACATTTGGACTGGGCTTGTTTTGCCTAGGACAGCTCCAAAGGAGATCAGAACTGTGGCTGTACTGAAGTCTGCATTTATCATGCTGGAGAGAACAAACAAATGTTTAATAAATAAAGTAAGGAAGGAGGAAAGAGAGAAGGAAGAAAAAAGAAAGGAAAAGAAAATTAAAACAGGGAAGAGATATAACAGAATCTTCCTCCTACTAATCTCTAATCTGGAATTTACTCAGGGTAGCCCTCCCTCAAAACTCCCAATCAGGGGTCCTCAAACTATGGCCCATGGACCAGATGCAGCAACTGAGGATGTTTATCCCCCTCACCCAGGGCTATAAGGCCCGCAAAACAAAATTTTTGTTTTTACTATAGTCGGGCCCTCCAACAATCCGAGGGACAGTGAACTGGCCCCCTATTTAAAAAGTTTGAGGACCCCTGCCTCAATGCTTTGGATTTTCTGATACTCTAATAAAACAAAAAATGCCTTGCTCAATTTCATAAAATATTTGTATTAGAAGGTACCTAAGAAAATATTTAGTCTAATGCTTCATTTTACAACTGAGGAAGCTGTAATATGTACAGTAGCAAAAATACCAAATTTAACATTGACAAAAATCTTGGTTCTGCCATTTAGTACCTGCATGAACTCTGACAAATCATTTCATGTTTCTGGGCCTTCGTTTCCTCATCTATAAAATGAAGGAGCTAGATTAGATGATCTCTAAGGTCCCTTCCCACTTTAAACCTATGATCCTATGAAGCTCAGAGAAATTGTTACTTTTCCAAAGCATACACTACATTAGTGTCAGAAATAACAACTAGAACTGGAACCCAATTTATTTCCAATCTATTTTGCTACTTTTTTTTTTTTTTAACCATTTCTCTCTCTTCTGTGTCTACTACAGAGTCTCTATTCAGTCACTATTAATCTGATATAATAGTCTGATATAATCTATATGAAATATGCAAAATAAAACAAAATTTTAAATGTAAAACTTTATTAAAATTTGATAAAAATTAATATGATAAATCTCCACTATATACTATATAAATATCTAGTAAGGAAACTCAGTAAGATAACATATTTGCATTTAACTGTAGAGTACATTGTTTAAACCTTAAGATACATTTAATTATAAGAATTTCATATACTATTATAGGATTAGGGTAGAGTTTATGGGATATTTTGGGGGTGGTAATATATTTTGCTACCTCTCAAATAATACTCCTGAAAGAATTTGTTTACAACTTTGTAAGATAGCATTGCTCATTAGAGTAAAAAAATGTCCCATTTTGTTAGAAAACAATGACTTTCAATAAAAAGAATGTTGGACTAAGATATTACAGTCTTGTCTTTTCTGTGTGATCAGACAAGTTTCATCACCTCCCAAATTTAGTCTTCTGTAAAATGTGGGAGTTGAATGAAAAGATTTTTAATAATCCTTCCAGCTTATTGAATAACATAACGTAACTAGTTCAAAGTCTAAAAAATATATAAATTTAAAATTACAGACTCATAGAATTCCAGATTTGGAAGAGATATTGGAAATAATTCAATTATACTCATCAACCATTCATTAAGTATTTTTGCTTTGTTCTAGGTACTGTGGTAGTTTTGGGGGCAACAAAGGCAAAAACCAAGGTGGTCTCTGTCCTCAAGTAACTTCCAATTTTCTGGGGTGATACAACAAGAAAAGTATCTATAGGATATTCACCAAAGGAATAGAAAATAACTTCTAAAGAAGAAACTAATAATTTGGGCAATCTTAATAACACCTCACATTTTACTAGGCCCAGAGAGGAGAAATGTCTTTCCTAACAACCCACAATGTCAGGACCAAATTTATAATCCAAGTTGGTTTCTTTCTGCTCATGTACTCTTCCCAGGGTCCCCTGCAAAGGGGACTATCATCTAATACCATAAGATGACAAAAAGTTATGTTTACTTTTTGATGCCAATGTAAAATTTCTCATTGTGGTGTAATATCCCCTGCGTGAGGGTGCCCCACTGCAGACCCAAGGCAGCAATCAGCAGGTTGATCCCCACACTGCTAAAGCCATATTTCTTCAGAAAGGTCATGAGGAAGCCAAACCCCGTGAAGATCATAACATGAACGTCCTGGAACACTGGGGGAAGAACACAGAGAAAACCTTCTGTTAGGCAAGTAACCTGTAGATTCCAGTCACAAACAAAGTAAATCTCCTAGGTCCTGCTTATAATTGCTAGGTAAGGGGCATGTAAAGGTGTGGAAATTCATTTTTTGTGGTGTTCTTGAGACTATTCTGTTAAGCTTGCCCTCTATGGTCCTCAGTTGGTCCATATTCCTGTGAAAGCTGAGAAAGGGAAGTGGGGTCTAGGAAAGGAAGAATGAGTTGGGTTGAAAGCTGCTTGATGATGGGGCAGGGCAGGAGAATATCTCCACTCTCAGAAAGATACCAGATAAATTACTACAGGACAAAATTGTTAAAATTTGGAAACTTGTTTTTCATCCTCATATATATTATATATAATATATGCTACATATATTATAGATAGTACAATATCATATATAAAATATATATATGCAAGTGCATATATATGCAAGTATAATAATTGTATCTGTATGTACAAATCATATACATGTGCATATAAACAATATAAATTTATAAAATATTTAAAACACATCTATACTACATAAACCTATAGAATATATATATGCGCATATATACACATACACACACATTCATACATTTGTTTTTATTTTCATTCAATTGTTTCAGTATTTACCACTTCATTTGGAGTTTTCTTGGCAAAAATAACTTTTTTTTGTTTTGTTTGTCATTTGCTTTTCCAACTTATTTTACAGATGAGAAAACTGAGGCAAACCGGATTAAATGAGTTGTCCATAGTCATCCAACTAGTATCTGGACTTAGATTTGAACCCAGATCTTCCTGTCTCCAGATCTAGTACTCTATTCACTGCATCCCCTTAGCTGCCTTTATGTGCACGTATGTATGTATGTATACAACACGTAGACATATATGCACATATGCACACAGACATTTCATCAAGCAGCAGTGACATTATGTAGTTGGCCTCCCAGTCAGGAAAGAGCAGAATTTAAGTTCTACTTCTGATCCAAATGAGCTCTGCAATTGTGGAAATCCTAACTTCTCAGTACCTTCGGCAACTGACTAAGACTATAAATTCTAGAAAATGATACCATTTCCAAGGGATAGAGGCAATTTCTTACAGGGAGTTCCCTATCTCAGCGGAATCCCAGGTCCTGGTAATTTTTAAAATTTGATTTTAATAGCATGAGCTATTTTACCTGCCTCTTTTATTGAAATATCAGGATCCTGAAAAGGAGAATTAGAAAATGGAAATTCAGGGAAATTGTAATTTACTAAAATCACACAATCCAGTCAAAGTAGTATTAGAACCCAGGTATTATGAATGTTTTTTCTCAGGCTACTATACTTGCTTTATCTTTATCTGATTGACCATGAAGAACTAATATTGTCTTCATGAAATTATAGACAAGTGGATTTAACAAAACAAGTTGTCATGACCACCTCCATGATATTTGGGAAACAAAGAAACAAAGAAAATGGTGGAGTTAGCAATTTGGGTGTTTAAAATGATTCAACATATATTGTACCAGTTTGACCTTGTCAGAATATGGTAAATCCATTGCATTTCAGACACTTTTGAAGCAAATAAAGCACTATGACCAACTTTTTATTTTTGATCTAAGCTCTTAGTTTTGCATGATGTCATACCTACTAAAGATGGATATCTAGAAGTGCTCTATCTTGGGTTCTCTTCTCTTTTTGATCTATTTTTATGTCAATTAGTTATTTCATGAGTTCCAATAAGTTGAATTATCATCACTGACCGCCACCTTACCAAATGCCTTTTGGGAATCTCAGACTTGTCATTGGCTTGTCAAACAATATTTTCAAAATAGAACTTAGTCTCCTTTGCCTGAAAATCCTTCCTTTTCCCCATTTCTTTATTATTGATCAGGGCATTGCCATCTTCTAGCTACTAAGTCTAGAAAACTTGGAGTCATCCAAGACTCTTTATTCTCTCTCATTCCAGATATTCAATTCATTGTCAAATCTGCCATTTTTACTTTCACTGTAACTTTCATATATATATTTCCTTCTCTTCATTTGCATAGCCACAAATCTCGATCAGGGTCTCATTCCCTGTACTATTACAATAACTTCATAACTGCTCTTCCATCTTCAACTCTCTCCTCATTCCAATGAAACCATCATCCACTCACTGCTTTCAAGATGATATATTTTTTTTAAAGAGTAAGTCTGAACATCTTAACTTCTTGCTCAATGAGCTCCCATAGGGCATGATTACCTTCAATATATAAAAAATCCCACAACTTTTTTTTAACCATTTAATATTCTTTGTAATCTGACCCCATCAGACTTTTCTAGTCTTTTTTATACTTTACTCTTTTCCACATACTTCAATTCAGCAACACTGGCTTACTTTTTGTTCCTCTAATAAAACGTCCCATCTTTTATTGCTTTAGAAATAGCTAGAGGCAGTCATAATTAGCAATTTTGTCACATAGTAAAATTCAATTTAGAGGGTATGGGGGGGAACTCTAACATTGCCCTGTGGGAATATAAAGACCTAGGACATGGGTCCTATAGATGGAGACCCAAGGATACATTAAATGAGGGCACTGAATAAGGGACCAAGGAAGAACTCTGGTAAAATGTAAAGTTTCTTATTTTAATGGATTTTCTGTGTCAGTACTGTAAAAGGTGTATAAGTGCGACTTGTTAAATTAAATTGCACATGTTAAATTTCGATGTCCTAGGAAAATGCTCCAGTTGTACCACCCTAGCTATAACTTTGCAGGAAGATTAATTAGGCAGCTCCTCAACATCAAGCAGCACTTCACTCAAATTACCTTGAAGAGATTCTAAACCTCTTTTTATGGATTGTTAAAATATTAAATTTTGTTGAGAAAAGTTCTTAAAAATACCGGAATAGCATTATGCTCTTTGCTTTAAAACTTATTGAAGACTGAATTCTGAAGTTAGAAGGAATACTGGGAGATCAATTCACTTAAATTCATTTCTGTCTTCAGGGAAAAGTACAGTATAAATATATTCTGAAAAATCTCTTTGTTTGATACAGTCACTCAGTAGAAGTTTATTAAGCCTCTACTATGAGCCAGGCATTGAACTAAGTATGAGGAATACAAAAAGAGATAAAAGACAGTTCTTATCCTCAAGAAGCTCACAATCTAAATGGTAAAACAATAAGAAAACAAATATATATGAACAAACTACCTATAACACAAAAAGAAAATATTTAAAAGAGGAAAGGCACTAGAATTAACAGGAGTTGATAAAAGCTTGTCATAAAAGATGGGATTTTATTTGAAATTCAAAAGAAATGAAGAAACAGAGATGAATATGGAAAATATTCCAGGCATGGAGAATACCTAGAGAAAATAGCCTTAATCAAGAGATGAAATGCTCATAAAACAGCTATTAAAATACCTGGGAGGTAAAGTGTAAGAAGAATGGAAAAGTAAGAGGAGGTAAGTCATTTCATATACACACATATGTGTGTATATGTATATATGTATTGTATATATATATATATATACATATATATGGATATGTGCAGGTAAGTATACACACATGTACATATGTTGTATTTGATACTGAAGGTTATAGGGAGTTATTGGAGTTAATGAATGGGAGGTTATGATATGGTTGGACCTGCAAAGTAGGTAGAGACCTGAAGCAACAGACTCACCAGAAGGTGACAATGTCAGAACACAAGAGTATTTTTGAAAGATGTTGTATAAATAAAATAGACAATCCTTGCTAATGGATTGAATATGGGGAATAAGAAATAGTGAGGAGTCAAAGATGGCATCTAAGTTTTGTGCCTGAGGGACTGGGAGGATGGTGTTGCCCTATACAGTAATAGGGAATGTAGAATTAAGGAAGGCCTTAAGGAAGGATAATGCATTCAGTTTTAGAGATAAGTTTAATATGTCTACTAGATATCCTTTTTGAGATGTTCAGAAGGTGGTTGGAAATGAAAATTGATTGTTCAGTATAACAGAAAATGGAACAAAACACCAGATTGTGCCAAGAAACCTGGATTTGAATTCACCTGTAATTCTATGACCTTGAATATACTGATTAACAATTTCCTCATCTGTAAGGTTAGGATGACATATCTTTAAAGTTCCTTTCTAATTCGAATACATGATAACAATTGAACATTTATTAATGTATTTTTCTCATTTTGGTCAGCTCTATTTTTACTGACTTTATGCTTGAGGCCATTTTTGCAGTGGGCACATTTTTTAAAACCCAATAAATAAATATGCCCCTAAAGCCTAGGGCAGCCACATAAGTTAACAGTTTTTTCACTGAGGGGCCATTCATGTCAACATATGTATGTCCACAATCTTTACCCACAGGGCACTTTGGTAATGTATCCAGCAAAAACAGTATTAACTAATGGATCCTTCTATTTCTAAAGATCAAAACATTTTTCTTTGATCACTTAAAGAACTCTTCTTTTCCCTGGAGTTGAACATTTCTTGATTTTCCTAGTAGTTTCCCAAGGGGTGGTTGACATTAGGTTGCTCCTAGGCAAGAATGAAGACTCAGTTCATTAAAACCTGCACTTGGGACAGAATCCCCAAAATCCATCAAGCTGACATAGTTGTTATTTACTGTTCAGGTATTTAGAATTGTGATTAGCCCTGAATAGCCCAAGGGTCCATGGTTACTGGGTGAATTAAATAAATTACTTAGAATAACCCAGGACACTAATCTCACTTGAGCATTTGAAAACATAAATTCAAAAGCTTCATCTTATCTCATTTAGGAAGGCCTTTTTTAAAAAAAAAATCATTGAACCAGAAGGTCACATATTTATAACAGTGTAGATTGAAAAACATATAAATACATTTACTGAGAGGAGCAAACCTGTCCTTATAAATAGCATGGATAGATAGTTTCCTGTCATTCAGGCCTATCAAACATCACTACATTTTCCCAAATATCAGTTTCATTGCTTGTCATTCCCATCATTTTCACTTTTTGTTCTTAAATGCTTTAAAATTATTTTATCTTGAATAGCTGTTTATGAAAAAGCAAATAACATAAAGGATCTCACTTTTAGTGGGTTCTCATTCCTTTTGTTTCTCTCTTTTTCAATAACCTCATAATTTAGAAGAGATTAAAACAGTAGAAAGTTTGACTGTCCCATGCATAATGGAGTTTAAGAGATTGTTGACTTGTTGCCTAAGGGCTTGAAAAGATCTTGGAGATCATGCAGTCAAATCTCTTATTATCATAGTTGAGCACCAGTGATATTATTATCTTTTGGAAAGGCACAAAGAATACAACTGCTTGGGAAGAAAGGAAATGAAGGGGAAGAGGAGGAAATGAGCTGATTTGAGGAGTCAGAAGGATAAGTCAAAGATAATCTATTTTGCAATTTTGCTCAGGTTTGATAAACAGTAAATAGTATTAGTTGTATAAGCATATTGATAACATATTTACATAGTATTTTAAAGTTTTGTGTTTGGTGTATACATGCTTTCCTATTTGAGCCTCACAATTATAAACTTAGATTTGGGGCTATTAGTTATGTCTGGGGTTAGGCTCCAGGTACTCCTGACCTGGAAAATCTGAATAAAATTTTTTGGCCTTGCTTCACACAAGAGAGGAAATTTGAATTATTATGGTATTAAAATTTTAAAAAAAGGTTGATTTTATATGACACTATACAAATATTTCATCTATTTCTGAGTTTCTAAACTTTTTCTGTGTCATCTTTTGGCCTTCATGTATTGTCTGTGGCTTCGGCAATAATCCACCTAAGTTCCCAGTTAATTTTTTATGCCACTCAGTGAATTATTAAAACCACTATGGGGAAAGTTGTAATTTCCTCGTTTTATAGGTGAAGAAACTGAGGCAAGCAGAAGTTAAGTGACTTCTGTCTTTCTCTCTTCCTTTTCTCTCTCTGTCTCTCTCCCTCTCCCTCATTCCTTCCTTCCCTCTGTGTGTGTTTATCTTTCTCCCACTTTTTTCCTCTCTCCTTCCCCTACCTGCCTGTCTCTGTCTCTCTGTTTCTCTATCTCTCTGTCTCTCTCTCTCTGTTTCTCTCTCTGTCTCTCTCTATCTCTCTCTGTCTCTCTGTGTCTCTCTCTCTCTCTCTCTCTCTCTCTCTCTCTCTCTCTCTCACACACACACACACACACACACACACACACACACAATTAAAGTGGTTATATTATATTATAGCTTTAGATCTGGAAAAGACCTCAGAGGTGACTTAGGATCAGAGAAATAGAACTAGGAGAAACCCTATATACAACCTAGATCAACTCCTTCATTTTACAGATGAAGAAATTGAGGAATGGGGAAGCTATTTGCCTGAGGTCACATACATAAGTAGAAGTGGAATTTGAACCCAGATTTTCTGCTTTAAGAGTCAGTGCCTAATCCATTATTCCATGCTGTTTCCCATACTATGTGACAGAGACCAATTGCAACTCAAGTCTTTTAGGTTTAGCATTCTTCCCACTAAGTTATATTACCTTTTGCTGTGTCCCTTCCCAGGGCTTTAATAAATTCTTATTAAATTGAATTGTAGTAAGGGTACCCATTACTTCTCATGAAGTCCAGTCCATTTTTGAACAGTTTTAATTGCTAGGTGGACAGTGAGTGGATAGAGTGTTGGCCTAGAGTTAGGAATACTCATCTTTTCTGCTCCTATGAGTATCTTAATGAACCCTAAGATTGCATTGGCTTTTTTTTTTGTCTTTTTCATTGAGTTTTCAAAGCCCTAGGTCATTTTTCTTTCTTCAGATACTGTTATCTGGACAAACTTCCTTAAAAAAGACTACAAATAAAAACTTTCGAATTTAATTTATGTCTAATAGTAATATTACATATATATCTTGGCTACATTTAATACCATGAGGCTCATTCTACTAAGAGAAACTTTCAGGATCTTTTTGCATCCTTAAGGCCATCCAGCTTTGTTTCTTCTACAAATATTACAAGAAGACAAAACATAGAAGCAAAAACTCTGAGAGGATGAGGGCTTTTTGCAGACTTTGAAAGATTCTTGGAAGATTTATATGGTCTTTAAAGGATAATCTATATACCTAGGTGCTAATACCAGATGAAGATACCATTCAGAGATATGAAGACTCTTCAGGAGGGAAAGGGGGAAAAGGAAGAATAGAGGAAAAGAGAGACATTGGTAGAGAAGAAAGAAGAGAGAGACATGCAGAAAGAGTCAGGGAGAGAAAGAGGCTTGTTACTTGTCTTTTCTTCTCAAAGAGGACCATGACATCAGGAAAGGATGCTATGACATGCAAATGAATTGGATTTGAGTGAGAGAGACTGTGTAAGGTCACCTGCCTCACTTTCCCCTCCAGAAACATCTGGGTCCAGTGGCAAGATAATGATTAGGACAAATGGATTTGGTTTCAGATGCAATGAAAGAACTTTGTCCGTTTTAAGCTAAGGTCTTCAACAGGTCTCAGTTTGACTGAGGCTATACCCATTTAGGGATGAAGGTTATGTAGCAATTGAGGTAAAGAATTTCTTTTCTTACCTAGTGCCCCCCCAAAAAATAGGGAGATAAAGAAGAAAGAAAAGAAGGAGGAGGAAGGGATGGAGAAAGAGGAAGAAGAAAGTGAGGAAAGAAAGAAGGAAGGAAAGAAAAAAGGAAGGAAGAAATGAAAAGGAAGGAAGGAAGAGGGAGAAGGGAAGAAAGAGAAAGAGGGAAAGAAGGAAGGAAAAGGAAGGAAGGAAGGAGGGAAGAGAGAGACCGAGGGAGGAAGAAAAGAGTCTTCCAACTAACCAATTTCACTTTGCGAGCAAGCTTTACTCACAGAGGTTGTTTGTCCTTCCTTCTCGAAGAGGACTGTGACCTCAGGGAGGTGATGTCATGAAATACAAATGAATTGGATTAAACTGAGGGAGGGCTGGGCAAGGTCACCTGCCTCGCTTTCCCCTCCAGAACCATCTGGGTCTAGTGGCCAGATATAGATCAGGAGACTGGAAATGCCAAGACACAAAGAGAAAGATACATATAGAAAGGTAAAGGCATATAGATCAAAACAAAGAGCCAGAAATAGTAAGAAAGAGTAAAATCTTGACAGGATTATATAGCAGAGGAGAAAAAGATTTCTTGACTGACTTGGACATGGAAAAAGCCCCAAATCCATACACACAATCTTGAATTCATAAAGGAAAGAAAAATTTGTACAGAAGAAGAAACTACAAGCACTTAGGAGCTCAGCAGTTATTTACCTACCCAGGTGCTTGCCCATTTATTCTGTCCACTTCCAGCCCCAACTTTTTAGTGTTTGGAATACTAAGCTGGATAACTCTTATTGAGGCTGCATTCAATAATCAAAGACAAAGTTTTATTCATCTTAGAATGATTTTTTTCCACTTCAATTAATAGGTGTTATAAACCTTTACCTCGAGATTCAAGCCTGCAATGAATTCCTCACTCCCTGTCTCTTAACAGATAACCTTATCTCCCACTTTATTAAGAAAATCAAGGTCATTTATTTTAAGTTCCTCATCTCCCATCCCATCCTGTCTGTGTGACCCTGGTCAAGTCACTTAACCCTGGTTGCCTCAAAAAAAAAAAAATCCAACAAAACCCAGAAAAAAAATGACTGTGCATTGCCCTACCTCACTTAAATTCAATTCACTTGCAAGTTGACATAACCACCTGATATCATTCATCCACTTCAAAGATGAAGAGCAAACAACAAAAACTTAATCCTTACCAAATGAGTTTCTTACTTCTACTCTTTGCTCTCTCTCCCCAAAGAATCTTTTAATGGTTAAATCCACTGGTCTTTTCTTAGTCTTCATCCCATTGGATATTTGACACTGTTGATCACCTTTCTCCTTCTGCTTTGCTTTTCTGATGCTCTACTCTCTTGGTTCTCTTAACCACATGACTACTCCTCTTTGAATTTTCATCATCCAGTGTGTTGCTCAAGGATTTCTCCTGGTCCTTCTTCTCTTAATCCACCTTTTTCCTTTTATTGCTCTCATCAGCTTCCATGGTGTCAATTTTCATCTCAACTAGATGACTCCAAAATTTGCATATCTATCTCTAATATCTCTCCTGAAGTCTTTATAACCTGAACCTAAATTCATATGGAATTTCTATCAGCATCTCAAATGGAACTCACTATCTTTTCCCTTCCTCTAAACTAACCTATTTTTATGGCAAAAACTGTCATACTCTTTACCCTGGTATCCACTCGTCAAGTGTTGTCAACATCTCTTGCAATCATCCTTTTCTCTTATCACACGGGAGCTATCTTACATTCACAGTAGAACTATTTTTTTTAGATTCTCATTACTTGTTGCCTGTACTGTTGCCATAGCATGGAGCAGTAGAAAAAGTGTTTATCTTACAATCACACAACTGTGATGTGATGTGACCTTGGGATTTACTCTCTCATTTTCAGTTTCCTTAGAGATAGATCTAGATGACCTTTAAGTTAAATTCCCTTCCATCTCTATAACTGTGATCCTATGATCCCACTACCATATTCATGAGGATGAATTCCTTGCTTCCTCTCCCTTTTCCAGTCTGTTCTCTACACAGTTGCCAAAATAATTTTCTTAAGGCAAAATTTTGATCATATCATTTCTCTTTTCACAAATACCTCCCAATTGGCTCCCTGCCAACTCCGAGATAAAAAGAAAACCTTTCAACTTGGTATGTAATGATTTCAACAATATGGATTCAACCTACCTTGGCAGTCTAATCACATATTACCTCCCTTTGCTAACTGAATTATTATGTTTATCCAATTTGACATTCTGTTTCCCATCTCAGTACTCTTGTTTGGGTTGTTCCTCATTCTTAGAATATATTCTTTCCTCATTTTGACCTCATAATCCTTATCTTCTTCATGGATGTAGATGAACTATTATCTCCTCTTTGAAGATTTCTCTGTCTCCAACAATTAATGATTTTTCTACAGTGAAATTATCTTGTATGCATATCTTTGTGTGCAATTGCATCTCTCTCACCAGCAAAATATGAATTCTTTGAGGACAATGACTTACATTTAAAAATTTTGCATCACTAGTGTCTAGTTTAGTTTATTGTACACTATAGGTATTAATAAATGCTTGTTAAATGAGATTGAATAAGCATGGCATTCAGGACTTCACTGGGTCATTGACTAAAACAAAAAGTTACGGAGCACAGAATAAACCCATGAGCCATTCCACTGCTGACTATCTTCCAATATGGCAATCTGACATATATTCATTAGTCATTCAATTGGAAAACCTAGGTTTGAACCCTTGTTCTGACATTATGAGCTTTGTAATTCCATCAATGATGCCCTGATTATTATTCTCATATGAGTTATGAAACAGAGACATATGTTCACCAAATATCTTTGCCACAAGAGGATATCTTTCATAAGATCCAAATAGAAAAATGATCCCCTCTAGATAGTGACATCCTCCAGATGTTTTTGTTTGAGCATGATACTACATTGCTTACATCAAATACAAGAACATTACAAAATCTCCTCTATTAGAGCTTTAGTTATGCAAAAGAGATCAGTCTTACTTTTAGGAAAAATGAAACAAAACATATAAAAATGCTTATTGTTAGGACTGTGACATGTAGTCAAATTTGCAGTATGTTAAGTTAATACAGTATATAGACTTGGGATAAACACTGCAGAGAGGCAATGAATTGGGGCTAAATTAATAGGAGAAAAGGAATAGGGGTGTGGATATCATGTTAAATTTTACAGTGTTTTAAATTCTCTTAATGTACTCCTAAGTGAAAAGATACATTTTCTCACAATGTATTCTCACAAGTATTCTCACAATGAAACTAAAGATTATGAATTGTGAAATATAATAATCTCTGGTGAGTTCAAATTAGAGTTGATCCAAAAGGGAGTAGAGACAGACATTTTGAAGTAAGCTGCAGCATATTTCTGATGTTAGCCTTCACTTAAAAACTAAAGTAAAGTATATCTTTGAGAAAATATATGGTCAGAAACGAAAACAAACCAATCATATGGTATGAGTATTCAGAGATGGACAATAGGATTGATTCATTGGCATTTTAGAAATATATAAAGATCATAGAGAGGGAGATGGACATTTTTGAAAGTCTGGTGAAGGCTATGAATTTTTCAGAATAATGCTTTTTTAAGATAAAACAGAATTGCAAAGGACTTGATTATTTCAATTTCAAAGAATATTTCAAAAGTTTATAGATCTCATAATAAAAACATTATTTGTATAGTGCTTTAAGATTTTCAAGTGCTTTACAAATGTCATTTTATTTAAAATAACAATCTGGAAGGCAGTAGTTGCTATTATTATCCCCATTTTGCATATATAGAAACTGAAGTAGGTAGAAGTTAACAGGGTCGCATAACTAGTAACTATCTGAGACTGAATTCAGATCTCCATGATTCCAGGTATAATCTTCTACTCATTTTGCCATGAAGTTGAATACCCTATCTTAAAAATCTTTATCTTAGAGGTAGGCCTTCAGAACATTTGGTTAATCTCTATAGAATAGTAGAATAACATGGACAAAAATATCATATTGAATAAGAAGCCATAGCTATACTAGAATCTGTTCATAGGAGTCACTTCATTTTTTTTGTCTTGGTTTCCTCATCTGAAAAATGGAGATGGCCACAAACTATCTCCCTTGGTATTTCTGGAAAAGTCCATTGTACATTCTACAATTTTGAACCAATATGAACTATAGTTATTATTTGATTTGACTAGGCTAGTCCTTTGAGACAGATGCAGTAAGACTATAGTAACTTAATATTCTCTTTGTCTGTCTCTTTCATTTGCCAAATGTTCCTCTCCTTTATCTCTGCATCCCTGATGGCCCCTCCCAGGCACTGGGAAGGAATGATCATGAGTGGCCTCATTTTAATTATTTTACGTATACAACTCATAGGCAAATGGCAACATAAATCCACTCTAATGGATAATAGATCTTAGAACTGGAAAGGCATGCAAGAGATCATGCAGTCCAGTCCCCTGGAGCACATACAGTATTAAGTCATGATTATACCAGCTTTTCCAATGTGATATCCGAGACAAAGAGTGGTTAAATGACCTTTTTGAGTACATAGAGTTAGTTACTAGTGGATGGGAAAGAAGAGTTATATCTACTACATTTTATTATGGTTCTTCTTTCCCTAGACTATATTGCTGTCAGACAATTCATTAATTGCTCTATTTTCTCATTCATTGTCCAATTTCTTTTTTTTTACATTCTTCTTAAGCAGCAATGGGACTGTGAATTGAGGGATGGTAGGAAAAGAGCAATGGACTTAGTCATGGCACTTTGGTTCAAATTCCATATCCATCTTATTTTAGTTATATGATCTTGGAGCAAGTCAATTTTCTTCTCTCAGTTTTAATTTCCTAACTTATAAAATGCAATTCATTTCCAAGTTTAACATTCTGAGTTTCTTTCCTTTATTCTCAAAACCTATATTTTCATCTCGTTCTTTTTAGGACTAGTTCATATCTGAAACTTGACAGTTATGTGACACATAACTGTCACAGTCCCTTGAGCCTTAGTTTCCTCATTTGCAAATTTAGGGAGTTGGACTCTAGTTCGGGGGTGTCAAACTCATTAGGGAGCAGTAAGATAAAATAAAAACCTATGGGCTGTATGTTGACTTAGTATATGTTAATATTATCTCTTTTATTTTATTTTAATTTCTTTTGTTAAATGTTCCCCAAATTTCATTTTAATTTAATTAAGGTCATCAGGGAGAAGACATTTAACTGTTTGCCCCAGTTTTCTCATCTGCAAAATGAGGTGAAGAAGGAAATGGCAAACTACTACCATGTCTCTGCTAAGAAAAACTCAAATAGATTCAAGAAGAATTAGATACGGCTTTAACAAATGAACAGCCATGGGGTCACATTCAAGAATACTGTGGGCTTTGTGTTTGATATCTATGGACCAGATTACCTTTTATATTACTTCCAGGTCTTAATTTATGTTGCAGTCATCCTGTTTGAATTTTATCTTTTGTTAAGGAAAAAATAATAGTGATCTCATATATAACTCTTACTATGTACCAGGTACAAATATTATCTCATTTGATCTTCGCAATAACATGAGAGGTAGATTTTTCAGATCAGTAAGCTAAGGAAAACATAGGCCAATTCTGTATGCAGGTGAAGAAGCAACAGAACTGACCAAACACTGGAAAAGGAATATGACAAGAGGTATATTGTCATCTTAATTGTTTAACTTATATGTAGAATATATCACGTGGAATAAATATCTGAAACTGAATTTGAATTCAGGTCTTTCTGATTCCAAGTCTGCTATCCAAAATGAGATAATATTTGTAAAAATAAAGGAGTACAGTCCCTGACACATAGCAGATGTTAAATAAATACATATTCTCTTCTTCATTTTCTATGTATATTTCATGAATTTTTCTCAGAGAGAGAATTTTTTTAAAATAGGTAGATATGTATATGTATTTATCTCTTAATTTTATAACCAAAGATTCTTGATTTTGTAATTGTCTCCCCAACATCCCTTTTACTGTATCATTTTATGATGTAGATCATAACTCCTCTAATAACTTAATAGGTTATTCTTTGTGTACTGCTTTGACTGAAAATAATCATCAGTTTTGTTCAACATTCTGGTCTTAAGCCTTCCTTAACCTGGTTTGTTGGCCCTCAAAATGTAGACACACTATATATATTCTTTGACCTATATTTAAAAGCTTTCAAGCTTGATAGGACCTATCTAAGTATATAAGTGGCCCAGCTTTTGAGAATATCAGTGCACCTCCATGTCTAGAATTTAAGCACATTTACACAGACACACACACATTTTTGTATGTCTATCTAATATATATATACACACATATATATTAATACTGCAGAAATATTGCCATTAAGATGAGGAAGCTGAATCTCAATGAACTACCAGAACAATTATTTATCAAATGTTTATAAATCACTTGATTTTTGTTTAAAACTGTGCTATGGAAAATATAAAAAAATTGTTTCTGTAAAGTGAATTCTGTTGGGCTCCAAACCATCAAAACTACTTCCTTCATTGTCCCCAATGCTATTAATGAGGGAAGAAATTATTGTGTGAATGGACCCATTTACCTCATTATCACAAGCAAGCAGAATGGCATAAGAACCCCAGGAGTGGTAGTATCCCCCAGATTACTGACCCTGTTTCTCTCCCAACCCTCATAGTCTTCTTAGGCCCTAGGGGAAACAGTTCAGGACCTGGAATCCAAGAGCCTTGGAAATAGCATTTCATCCATTCCAGTGCCCTCAGCCATCATCCTGAGAATAACCCCTCTGCAGATGCAGCTTGGCAATTATTCTTTGTAGGTGCTGCTAAAGATCCAGAAAGGAAAATTCTTGCCTCCAAAACTCCTTGGACTGTTAGTTCAATATCAGAGAATGATATGATCAGAGGAAATGACATTAAATAAGATACAGTAGCATCTTCTTTGCCTCTGTTCCTTAAGGACCATGGTAACATGTAGTAGAAATCATTTATATATGTTATTTCCTCCTTAAAATGGGACTTTTTTGAAAGCAGGAATTGCCTTGCTTTTCTGTTTTATCTAGGGATAAAATCCCTAGAATTTATCACTGTGTTTCACATAGTAAACTTTTAATAAATGCTTCATGCATCAATTTTTTTCACTCATTTCACTTATTTTCTCATTCATTTACCCATTCATTCATTATGTGATATATTCCAAATGTGTGATTTGTAAATCAATCGTTTAGACTTTGGAATTTTTTGATAGGAAAAATGTGACAAATGGTGTTTAGGTTTCTAGACTAAACCATGAAGATTTATTTAGCTCAGAAAATAACAACTAATTTTATTAGTCTGAGTTTTGGGGATCATGCAAAAGATGTAGGGGTAAGGAG
The DNA here is from genome assembly GCF_902635505.1 of Sarcophilus harrisii. Lineage (NCBI taxonomy): Eukaryota > Metazoa > Chordata > Mammalia > Dasyuromorphia > Dasyuridae > Sarcophilus > Sarcophilus harrisii. Next base: position 261,756,591 of record NC_045429.1, on the reverse strand, counting down.
GAGGAAAAGAGTTTACTTCCCTTTTTCTTGTCACTGAACCTAAGGACAACTCAAAGAAAAAGGCTGAAAAAAGTAGAATTTCACTGGAGGAATCTGTCCATCTCTTCCTGTTTTTATGATTTGTTTTTCTGGATACCTCGTCTTTCTTCCTCCTCACTCATTTTCTTCCAAAACTCAGTCACTATGATATGCCACTTAATTCTGTACTGCCTTTGGTGGAAATAGTAGTATTTCATGTGGCAGCTGCTTATCTATATGAATTGAGAGTAAAATGGGCTTTACCTTTAGTGTCATTTTGACTCATATTTAATATTAACTTCACCATTAATTTGGTTAGCTATATTTAGTAGCTGTCATATTGTTATTCAGTTGTTTTAGTTATATCTGCCTTTTCTTGACCCTGTGGGGGATTTTCTTGGCAAAGATACTAGTGTGGTTTGCCATTTCCTTCTCCAGTGAAGCAAACAGAGTTACATGTCTTGTCCAGAGACATATAGTCCAGGGTCACACAGTTAGCGTCTGAATTCAAATTTGAACTCGGGTCTTCCTGACTCCAAACCTGGAACTCTCCACTGTACCACCTAGTTGCCCTCAGTACCTGTCATGAAAGCCCCTTAAAAAGCATTGAAAAATGCCATGATTTGACTCTCTTGGAATTGAGTCTGGGGATGATGTAATTATGCTTTTAAATAAGTATTCCTATTCATCATTTCTCCTCTCTATTACCCTTCTGTTTTTGTATTATTTTCTGGACATAAAGTACACATAGCTCTACCATACTGACAACACAGATAAGCTTTGGATTCTGGACAGATCATTTCCTTTCCTCATCTGAGCAGATGAACAATATATTAGATGATAGATGGGCCAGAAGCTGTGTTATAGCACAATGATCTCTTTAGCTAGGTGCTTCTCAATCTTGTTTAATTTTTGGCATTATATAATGGAAAGAGCTTGCACTAGGAAGAAATCAGTAGAACAGGCGCTAATCCTGGATTTACTATTCCCTTGATATAAGTGATTTTTGGCAAGTCAGTTCACTTTATTGGGTCAGTTTTCTTAACTGTAATTACACCTGTCCTTCTTACTTCATGGAATTGTTGTGAAAAATGAGATAATACATGTGAAAGTATTTTGATGAAAATTAAGGGTCAATACTAAGCAAGTATAGGACAATCACATTAATTTTATAGAATAACATCAAATTTGAAACTGAAGCTCCTTGTGTATCATAAGGGGTCTAGCCTTTACTCTTACTTCCAGAATTGCAGCTGTGGCTCAACTACTTTAGTATCTAAGTCTTCTTTTTAATCCTATTGACATGATTCTTTAAATAACATTTTGGCTTATTATTGAGTAATACAAGATCTTCTCTAAAATATTCTTTGAGCATTCTAGGCAGAGAAATAAAAATCTGATTAACTAATATTCAAGAGTTTTAGTTATCACAGAGCAGTGCAGTATACTTTTACCCCACTGACCTGTTTTAAATATATGAAAAAATTTCCATTATGAATTTTAAGTTTGCTTTTGCAATACCTTTTCATTTTTTTCTTATCTTAAATTTCATATAGTTTTATTCAGATCTAAACTTGAATTCTAGCCTTAACATTACTTGCATTCATTCAGCTCATACTCATTGAGTAACTATTTTGCTGAAGGTATTACATTAGATTATGTGGAGGATGCAAAGTTGTGTAAGAAAATATCCTTGTAATCCATTTTCAGAGTTTCTCTAATATATAGTGAATTTTCCCTCACCCTAACTAAGGCAATAGAACATTTTTTATAGCACTTATTTCTGAGTTGCCCATCAATTTCTTAGTAATCTTAACTTCCTGGTCTTTAGGATCACTTCCCTCCCAGGGACCATGGATCATAGTATTCCTTTGCTATTCTTTTAAAACATATTTATGTATTTATTTGCTTGTTGTCTCTTCCTACCACCCCTTCCAGATTGTGAGCACTTTAAGGGTAGAGTTTGTTTTCTCACTTTTTTTTTTAGTTAAGCATTTAGTATAGTGTCAGACACATAGTAAGTATTTAACAAAGGCTTAGTGACTGACTGGCTCCAAGTTTTTTGTACCTATTATACAAGTCTGAACTCTCTAGTCTATCCATCTAATTCGTTACAACCAAGCCCAGCAATCACAAAGGTTATTTTGCATTATTAAGTAGGCATAATACATTGGAAAGAGTATCTACTCTGGAAATCACAGGACTTGCTTTTGAATACCATTATTGCCACTTTCAACTTGTAGAACTTTGGGCAAGTTGTTTGATCTCTCTAGAACTGAGTTTTTCATCTGCAAAAATGGAGGAATAGGAATTGACAGCCTCTTGGATGCCTTCTTTTGCAAAATCTACGATCCTGTGATGATTAACATAGTATGTTGTAGTAGTGCTCATAGTATCATAGACATAGTATCATAGACTGGGAGAGACCTTAGAGTTTATCTAGTTTAGAATTTTAAAAACTTTTTCCAGTCATGATCCCTTTTCACCCAAGAAAGTTTTATAGTTATACAAATCAAATATTTACTGATAATAAATCATAATTTCATGACCTCATATTCAGTTATGGATCATGAGCCACAATTTAAGAAGCTTTAATCTAGCCCAATCTCCTTATTGTATGCATGAAGTCAAGGTCACACAGGTAAAAAGTAACAAAGGTGGGATCTGAAATCATGTCCTCCATTAGTAGGTAGCTACTCTCTATGTTATGCTCATATCGATGAAATTGTATGGAAGAACAAAAACAAATGAAAATGTGCAAAAAGTCCAAAAGAGAATTTTAAGAGTTTGCAGCAACCAAAAATAAGAGAACTGAAGCACACCAATGACCCATAAGAAAGAAATGAAGAATGACTCATAGGGAATGGCATACTTACAAGGGTATAGCTCAAGGAATCTGTCAGGATGAGTGGAGTTGTAATTCTGCTGGACATTTCCCCAATTATTTTCATAGCCAACAAAAAATCCAAATAAAATGATCATGGAAATCTGCAAACCTATGGCCACAAATGGGAATTTGAACCTCATGTTGGTATCAAAGAGCAATGGCATACTAAGAGCCTCAAGGACTGTAGGAGTTTGATAAAGAAAAAAAGGGTTGAACTTTGGGTTGAACTAGCCTGCATGTTTAGGACATCCCAATGACATGGCAAGAAAAGGAAACAGAATAAATAAGACCAGTTTAAGTATCCCACCCACTAGGGAGGAGCACATTTCTGTAATCTAACCCTTGTTCCAAACAATGATGCTCAGTGTATGCAAAATGCACTGGTAAAGAAGACATACCATAATAAAAAGAAAATAAAAATATTCTTTTTTACAGGTCTATGAAAGATGAGAGCCAATGTTCACAGACCATATTATAAGGGGGGGGGGAACTGCTCTGTCATACAATGTATTAATTTTATTTGTAAACAAAATGCTAATGATTTTTCTTTATTATTTTGTGATTTATAGAGAAGAAAATGACCTTGATTTCACAGCCGTTACTCATGTTTTGAAAATGATAACATCAGCTTAGAGGGGGAGTTGTTGAGCTAAGCAGTGTCTAGACAAATGGGTAGTATACAGAAAGTGGGATAAGGTGCCAAACCATTCAACATCACCATTATAATTCTTGGATCTATCCTGGAATTGTTCTTTTGGTGTGGAGGAGGCTTGAGTCTTGTGAGAAAGTCAACAGTGGCAAATCAAAACAAGTTCTGGCATGAAGCAATCCTTCTGAAAAGATAACCCTATTTTCTAAGGATCCTATTGAGAATGGAAATGAGGGACCATTCATCATAACTATAGTCCAAGAATAGAGAAGGAAATGTTTGTGGAGTGGATGTTTAATAAACATTCAGACTTGATAAATTGTAACAGATAGGTGGTGAGTTTGCTTATAAGACACATAATTTCTACTATTTATGAGAAAAAAAGAAATAAAATCAGTTGGATGACTCAGTGAATAAAAGATCTGAGTTAAAATCTAATTTCAGGCACTTTCTATCTGTGTAAATCTGGACAAGTCACTTAATCTTGTCTGCCTTAGCTTCTTCATTTGTAAAATGGGTATAATAATAGCACCTCTCTCTGAGAGTTGTTATGAAAATCAAATGACATATATTTGTAAAGTACTTAGTAGCACAGTGCCTTATATATGATAAGCATATGATGTAGCTGCTATTACTAATATTAGAGGAAAACTTCAATGAAATAAATATATATTTAGTGACTACTTTAACAAAGCAGAGAACTAGATTCAGAATCAGACATACACACAAGCATATGTAAAGTACATATGAAGTTTTGATTTTTAGGTTTCTAAGTGACAAAAATAAAACAAAACATGGTAACATAAATAAAATCTGTACATGCAAAATATCTATCTTGCTAACTTAAATTTATATTATCAGAGAGACAAGAACAGTATATGATAGTGGATAAAGTCCTGATGATCTGGATTAAATCTCAACTCTGACACTGACTAGCTATATGACCATAGGGAATCCACTTAATGTCCCTAAGTTTCAGTCAATCCAGCTTCCCAGAATTCTCTAAGTTATAGATCTATGGTTTATGATCCATGTGTAGTTGAATAGTATTCCTACATCAGTAAAATCACAGGTCACTGATGTGACACAAATTTATAAAAATCAAGTAACAAAGATATCAGGAGTTTCTAAGCAACAGCCTGCAATTAAGCACTGTAGTTTTAGGTAAGAAAATTTATATTAATATGATACTTTCTGTACAAAATAATCTTTTACGTCATTAAGCCTATTTCACAGATAAGGACACTGAATTTCAAAGACATAAAGCCAGATCTTGAACCATATTTTCTTTTAATTCAAGTAAAATGCAGTTTTTAAAGCCATAGCTTTAAAATAAGAGCTTGCACCTGATGACTCAGTTTCTTTATGTCACTTTAGTAACTCAATGGCCATTCACAGTGCCAATAGCTTAGAGGAAGAACATCCTGCATTTGTGGGTATCCAAATTATGAATTTCTAGACACTTTAGGATTGAGCCTCAGGAACTTTTTATTCTTTTTTGGTCATCTTGATTTCTTCTTCCTTTTTTTTGGAAACACCAAGGATCTTCTCATTAAACTGTATTGAGGAGTCATAATCATACTAAGATATACTCTAGGACGAGAGAAGTTTCTCTCTCATTCTGTCTTCTCTGTCTGTCTCTTTTTTCTCTCATATACATACAAATATATCATATATAAATATATGTATGCATACATATATAAAATTTTTATTACTATATTTTATCTTTTAAATCACCTTCTCTTCCCTCTGTTTGTCTTCTATCCTGAGAACTATCTCTAATAAGAAATCCATTGACCAAAATTTACACAATAGCTGAATTTGACAGTACATGTACTATACCACATGCATCATCTTTGCATTTGCAAAGAGGAGAATTGAGGCCAAGTTTGGTAATTATAATTATATAATATTTTTACCTTCCCAGTTACATTGTGGCAATCATTGTGTATATCATTTTTTACTATTTCTGCTTAGTGTAATCAGCATTAGTTCATATGCTTTTCTATATGCTTAATATCCAGCATTTCTTATAGTACAGTGATATTCCATTACATTTATATATTATAATTGCTTTTTTGTCATTTCTCAATCATTAGGCATCTACAAAGTAGTTCCAGTTCTTTTCCACTATATAAAAAAGTTGATATAAACATTTTGGTTTTCCTATTTTATTCTATCTCTAATTTCTTGGATTATACTACTAGGAGTAGGACCTCTAGGTTACAGAATATTGATTTTTTAAATTATTTGCTCACTAAAATTCCAAATGGAGGCCTCTGAACTAAAGAGGAATATTCACATAAATATTTTTATATAGATACCTACATATAAATATCTATATATCTACATAATATATTATATCTTATATACAATATAAATAATCAGAAATAAATTTTCAATATCCTTTACTTTTCATTCATCACTATTATTTGCATTTTTACCATTAGAATCTTGCAATGCTTTATTCTTATTTCAGTACTTTCAAATAAAAAACAATCAAATATTCCCTCTTTCCTTTCTTCATCAAGGTTAGGTTTCTTGTCATTGACACATCCTTCTTGGTGAAGTGAGCCAAAAAAACAAGACCAATAACCCAAAATGGGGAAAAACACCCTACACAATAAGAACTTTGACTGTGATGATTAAAAAAGCAAAATATCACAATATTTCTTTTGTCCTTGAAAATGTTGTTTTAGTGGAATTTTTTAGGAATGTCTAGGGAAAAAAACTTTTATCTGAATCACTGGCTCTGTGTTGAAACAACTTTATAACTTTATGGTCATAAGCACCCTATTTAGTCATGAAGAATATTTCCATATAGTTAGGTAGTATCAGATGAAACTGAAAGATTTATTTTGATTCAATTCAAGAGACCATTGTTAAGTACTTACTTAATGTCAGTGTCACTATTCCAGGTACTGGGAATACAAAAGTCCTTTCTAGGACCTCACCATTTGGAGCCTTACTCAAGTGATCCACCAGCCTCAGCTGTTAGCAGGGATTATATGCATGTTTTACCATGTTTAGATGCATGGGACATTTTTCATGACTGTGAAAAATCTTTAGTGAATAGATATGCAAATTTTGTGTCTTGATTGATATTGATGCCAGAATCAATTTTTGAATTTCTTTAAAAGAATTTCTAGAATAGTTTTAAAAATACTTTAAAAATCAAATGAGAGAGATTGAGGAAAAGTTAGAAAAAAATAAAGAACAGTCCAGGAAAAACACAAGAAGATTATAAAAAGAAAATCAACCAATTGGAAATTATATACATACAAGGGGAAGTCAGTAAAGTTATAAGAAACAAGAAATAATTAAATACATATCTATATATGTAAAATGAAAAAAAAAGAAAATATAAGACATCTCATAAAAAAACAAGAAAGAAATAAAACAACTGATCCGGAAAATAGATTATAATACCTCAGCTTTCCTGCCTCAGTTTCCATGAATTGTAATACTTCAGTTTCCCTGAATTATTATGCTATACCCTGAATAAAATTATAATGACCACCCCCTCTTTCCTTAAAGATTCATTAAGCTTTGGTCACTCTCACATTCCAGTAAGTCATAAAACTCCAGATGATTTATTTCAAATATCTGGGTATCATTCACTATCTCTTGCCCTAGACTCATTGTCTCCTAATCCCCATTCAGTCAGAACTAAAGTTATGATCCTTTCCTGGAATTTCCACTCACTTAGTGTTCTGTCCCCTCTCCCACCTTTGTTTCCCAGATAGCTGGAGCCCTATAAAAGTCTCTGGAATTAATTGCTTGCCTGTTGGATGCTTTGAGACAAGAGTCCCATTCAGCCCACTGGCTTTGGCTAATCCAAATTCTCCACTATTAAAATATTAAAAACCCAATCTCTGTCTTGCCTCAGTTTCTCTGACATTACAAGGCCATGAAGAAAAAACATACGAATAATCAGAGTATTTGAAAGCTTTAATCAACAAATAATTAAAGAAAATTGTCCTGAAGTGTTAAGAGGGGAAAAGTAGAAATTTAAAAAAAATTATCATTTGAAAGAGATCCAGAAAAAATTACAGAACATTACACCAAATTCTGAAACTCCCAAATTAAGAAGAAAATATTATAAGCAACAAGAAAAAGATTTTAAATATGGTAGAGCCAGAATTAGAACCATTCAAGACCTAACATCAGCTATGTTAAAAGAATTCAGGCCCTGAACACTCTATCTTGAAGAGCAAAAGAACTGAGATTTGCAGCTGAGAATATCATGTCCAGCAAAGTTAACCATAATCCTCAATGAAAAAAAAGAAAATTCAACAAATTACCAGACTTTCAGGATTTTGTTGCAAAAACACTTGAGCTTAATAGAAAATTTGGCATACAATAACCAAGAGAAATATAAGGTAAACATCAAGGACTAATTACAAGGGGTTCAACAAGGACAAACTTTATATTTATATGTAGAAATGTAAACCATATGTCTAAGACTATTATTGGGAATTGGATAGTTCAAAAGAAAAATTGGGGTAGAACTCAGTATATAATTCTAAAAAGCAAAACCATGTTGGAAAAGGTGAAAAGAGTAATTACACAAATGAGGTATGAGAGGAAGAACTGATACAGAAGAATTATATGAGGGAGGAGGACTAGTAGTACTGAAACCCTACTCTTATAAGGAATTGGTTAAAGAGGGACCAATGACAACATATCTAGAAGGCTATAAAAGTGTTCTAAATTCAGATGGAAATTAAAAGGGAAGGAGACAGGGAAGGGAGAGAGGATAAAGGAAGGATTTTTATAGGGGACTCGATTTGTATTACATTTGGGTTAAAGATAGAACAACATATACATTTAGAAGGGAATTCAAGTCTTCTAAATTTTTAAAGAGATAAGAGGGTGAGGAAATAGGATAAGGGACAGAGTATAGAAAGAAGATTAACAGGAATGGGATAAGGTGTGTAGATTAATGGAAATGGGACAACAAAAGAACAACATATATATTTCAAAGGCTAAAAAAGTATTCTAAATTCAGGTAGAAACAACAGAGCAGCATCAGCTGGGGAATGGCTGAATAAGTTATGGTATATGAATGTAATGGAATATTATTGCTTTATAAGCAATGATGAGCAGGGTGATTTCAAAAAAGCCTAGAAAAACTTATATGAACTGATGCAAAGTAAGTGAGCAGAGCCAAGAGAACATTGTACACAGAAACAAGATTATGTGATGATCGGTCTGTTTTGGACTTAACTCCTTTCAACAATGAAGTGATTCACAGCAAGTCCAATGGAATTGTGATGGAAAGTGCCATTTGCATCCAAAGAGAGGACTATGGAGACTGAATGCGAATCAATATGTATGTTATATATGTTTCTACACATTGTGTGTGTGTGTGTGTGTGTGTGTGTGTGTGTATGTGTGTATGCACTTGATTTTAACCTTCTTGGGGAAGGTGGGAGAGAATAATGTAGGGAACAGCAGAGAACAAAAGAACATCTGCAATGAAGCAAAGATGGATAGCTCTGAATATATTTATTATATAAGCTTTCTTGAAATGGAAATTTATTGCTTTATATTTTAAATATTCTCTGTTCTACTGTGTACATAACAATATTCAGCATTTTTCCTATTTTATATTTGTTTAATTTTTTTTTTTTTTACTGAGGCAATTGAGGCAATTGTGACTTGTCCAGGACCACATAGCTAGACGTCTTTAAGTGTTTGAGGCTAGATTTGAACTGAGGTCCTCCTGACCAGGGCTGGTGCTCTATCCATTGTACTAACTAGCTGCCCCCTAAGTTTAAATTTTTAAAAAGAGAAAAATCAACATAGCAACAATTGACATTTATATAGCATAAAAATTTTATTTGGGTAAAGGAAATTTATCCTGTTGACCAGCAGGACTTGCTCAGGAGTTTGAAAAGTATTTTGTATATATTAAAGTTTTATACATACATATATGTATAATATATATGCATTTTATATATAACATATGTATTGAACACATACATATAAATCTCCTTTAATATTAAAATCAATCTTAGGGCAGCTAGATGGTGCAGTGGATAGAGCACCAGCCCTAAAATTAGGAGGACCTCAGTTCAAATCCAGCCTCAGACACTTAATGCTTCCTGGCTCTGTGACCCTCGGCAAGTCATTTAACCTCAATTACCTCAGCAAAGATATATATATATATATATATATATATATATATATATATATATATATATGCATCAGTTTTGTGAGGTAGGCAGTGTAGATGTTATAGCCATTTTACTGATGAAAATGAATGAATGAGAAACATTTGATAAGCACTAACTATATTCCAAACACTCTAGTGAAGCTCAGAGATTAAATGACAAGGTTTCATAGTTAATATATATAAGAGGTATGAGTTGAACTCAGCATTTCTCGATGGCAAAACTAGCATTCTAATTACCAAATTATATCCTTCAATTACAGACTGCAGCTAGGATGCAAAAAGTGAAAAATTGTGAGAGTTGGGGCAGGGAACAATTCATAGAAGAATTAGATAAACTAAATAATACTAAAGAAAAATACTCTTTCATTTGCCATATTTAAGAGAAGGCCATGTTACTTATACTTTGAATGGAAACATTCAAAATTGGAAGTGAAAAGGGGCTTGGTAAGTAAAACAAAAGAAGGATGCTAGGAAGCACCCACTCTTACAACTAAAAGGAGCAGTTGGCAATGCCAAAAAGGGACAAGACAGGATAAATATACAAAGATTTTGACAAAGACTGGGCCTTTTGAGAGTCTACTGCAGGTCTTTAAACATTTTTATGCTAAGCTTATTCTAGTTCAAAAGATGAGATTTCAGTTCCAATCTATCTTTCCAGCTTTGTTAAACATATACTAGGGTATTGACCTTTGATAAAATACAGTCTCTTCTGACTGAAGCTACTCCACATAAACTAGAGTTAGAAGATGAAATGTTACATATGAGGAATGACAAGGAGACAAGTATCACTAGATCTAATTCTGTCATAAGGGTCATATCCCTTAGATAAATAGAATCATAGCTACTCTAAAGGTAGTATTCTTTTAATTGTAAAAGATCTTTTCTATTATATATATATATATCCATGTAAGTCAGGTTTTGGTTCATATATACTCAGACTGATGATCTAAACCCTTTTTGCTTTTTTGCCATCACCAACCAATAATGAATTATATTTCAACCCTCAGGGTCTGGGTTCAGTCCCTTCCATTCTACTTGGCCTTTTCTTACAGTGGGAGAGATCCAGAAACATTACCAACAATGTTGGACTTCCAACATAATTTCTATTAAAGACATGAGAAGAGCAATATTTCATTCATTCATGAAAGCTAATAGGAAAACTTGTTGTGGCTCTTGGGGCATACTGGGAATTTCAGTAGCAGAGCTTAAAAGCACTTGAAGCCTACAAGAAAGGCTTCTCAGGACATCAACAAAACAAGTCATCTCCTGTTACTTTTACCCAGAATGCAAAGCACTAGAATAATCTAGATAAATGTAAAAGGTAGCCTATTAGAAAGGGATCATATCCCCACATCTCACTGTCCTAGTACTTGTGACACTTCTGCTTATGCTAGCCATTCTTCTTCTTGCCATCAAGCTCTAAACTTCTGTCAATTTTTTTATAAAACCTTTGCTCCTTTCACTGTCCAATATGCTTCATTTTTTATTTGTCCATTAGATCTATCTTGAATTTCATGATTTCAAAGATTCATCATTAAAGGATCCTCAACAATTTCTGTCACTGGCATCTCCTCCCTTTTTCTGAATGAAGAGAATAAAAGGTATATACTGAAGAGCTCCTCCCAAATTTTCCACAACATTTAAGAAGAGTGCCCAGGGCCCCAATTTTTAAATGGTCAAAGTTTATGAGTAGGCAGTTTTCAGATGAAGAAATTAAGCTACAAATTATGAAAAAAAGCTCTAACCAACATTGATTAGAGAAATACAAATTAAAAGAACTTTGAGGTATCACTCCATCCCTGTCAGATTGGCTAATATGACAGAAAAGAAAAATGATAAATGTTGGAGAAGAGGGAAGAAAATTGGAACACTAATGAATTGTTTATAGAGTTATAAACTACTCTAACCATTTTGGAGAGCAATTTGGAACTATGCCCAAAGAACTATAAAATTGTCCATATCTTTTGATCCAGCAGTATTACTTTTAAGTCTGTATCTCAAAGAGATCATAAAAAAGGGAAAAGGACACACATATACAGAATATTTATAACGGTTCTTTTTTTTTTAATAGCCTTTTATTTACAGGTTATATGCATGGGTAACTTTACAGCATTAACAATTGCCAAACCTCTTGTTCCAATTTTTCATCTCTTACCCCCACCCCTCCCTAGATGGCAGGATGACCAGTAGATGTTAAATACATTAAAATATAAATTAGATACACAATAAGTATACATGACCAAAACATTATTTTGCTGTACAAAAAGAATCAGATTCTGAAATATTGTACAATTAGATTGTGAAGGAAATCAAAAATGCAGGTGGGCATAAATATAGGGATTGGGAATTCAATGTAATGGTTTTTAGTCATCTTCCAGAGTTCTTTCTCTAAGGCGTAGCTAGTTCAGTTCATTACTGCTCCATTGGAAATGATTTGGTTGATCTCGTTGCTGAGGATGGCCAGGTCCATCAGAACTGGTCATCATATAGTATTGTTGTTGAAGTATATAATGATCTCCTGGTCCTGCTCTATTTCACTCAGCATCAGTTCGTGTAAGTCTCTCCAGGCCTTTCTGAAATCATCCTGTTGGTCATTTCTTACAGAACAGTAAATTCCTTTTTTTTATTTTTATTTTTTTTTATTTAATAGCCTTTTATTTACAGGATATATGCATAGGTAACTTTACAGCATTAACAATTGCCAAACCTCTTGTTCCAATTTTTACCTCTTACCTCCACCCCTCCCCAGATGACAGGGATGACCAGTAGATATTAAATACATTAAAATATAAATTAGATACATAATAAGTATACATGACTAAAAGTTGTTTTGCTGTACAAAAAGAATCAGACTCTGAAATATTGTACAATTAGCTTGTGAAGGAAATCAAAATGCATATGTGCAGAAATATAGGGATTAGGAATTCAATGTAATGGTTTTTAGTCATCTCCCAGAGTTCTTTTTCTGGGCATAGCTGGTTCAGTTCATTACTGTTCCATTGGAAATGATTTGGTTGATCTCGTTGCTGAGGATGGCCTGGTCCATCAGAAATGGTCATCATATAGTATTGTTGTTGAAGTATATAATGATCTCCTGGCCCTGCTCGTTTCACTCAGCATCAGTTCGTGTAAGTCTCTCCAGGCCTTTCTGAAATCGTCCTGTTGGTCATTTCTTACAGAACAGTAATATTCCATAATATTCATATACCACAATTTATTCAGCCATTCTCCAACTGATGGACATCCATTCAGTTTCCAGTTTCTAGCCACTACAAAAGGGCTGCCACAAACATTCGTGCACATACAGGTCCCTTTCCCTTCTTTATAATCTCTTTGGGATATAATCCCAATAGAAACACTGCTGGATCAAACGGTATGCACAGTTTGATAACTTTTTGAGCATAGTTCCAAACTACTCTCCAAAATGGTTGGATTAGTTCACAACTCCACCAACAATGCATCAATGTCCCAGTTTTCCCACATCCCCTCCAACAATCATCATTATTTTTTCCTGTCAACTTAGCCAATCTGACAGGTGTGTAGTGGTATCTTAGAGTTGTCTTAATTTGCATTTCTCTGATTAATAATGACTTGGAGCATCTTTTCATATGACTAGAAATAGTTTCAATTTCTTCATCTGAGAATTGTCTGTATAACTGTTCTTTTGAGGAGGGAAAAGAATTGGAAACTGAGGAGATGCACATCAATTGGGAAGTGGACAAACAAATTGTTGCATATGAATGTAATGGAATACTATTATGCTATAAAAAAATGAAGTAGCTGATTTCAAAAAACCTGGAAAGACTTATATAAATTGATGTTGAATCAAGTAAGCAGAACCAGGAGAACATTGTATTCAGTAACAGCAACATTTTATAATGTAAAGGACTGAAACTCTGAATAGACACACTTGAATCAGACAACCAAGCACTTAAGATTAATTACCTATTAGACAATAACTCTATTAGCATGTTGGGAATTTCTCTTCTCACAGTTAATGCTAACTCAATGCTTGGGGTTAAGAGAATTGTAAGGAGGGATTAGGGGGTGGAGTGAGAATAGCCAGAGTCACTTTGGAGGTGGACAAAGAGAAGGGAGGTTGTGGAGAGCTTGTGGCTGTCTTGTCCATCCCCATTCACTTCTCCCCCTAAAGACCAAGGACTTTTGCTTATTCTGACTCCAGCTGATTCTGAGGCCTCCAGAGGACTAACTGGGACTTCACAGTATAATGATCAATTGATCATTATTGATTGATTATGATTGATTTAGTTCTTTTCAGTAATACACTGATCCAAGACAATTCCAAAAGACTCACGATAGAAAATGCTATCCATTTCAGAAAAAGAACTATGGCATCTGAAGGCAGATCAAAACATTCTATTTTTGCTATTTTTTTCTTTCTTGTGGCTTTTTCATTTTGTTCTGATTCTTCTTTTACAACATGACTAATGTGGAAATATGGTGAACATGATAATACATCTCTCTTATCATATTGCTTGCTGTCTTATGGGGAGAGAGGGAAGGAGAGAGAGAGGAAAACTGGGAACTCAATATCTTATAAAGGTGAATATTGAAAACTATCCTTACATATAATTACAAAAAAAAAATACCATTAAGTGGGGGGGAGGGGGAGAAAGGTGCTAAGAGAATTCATCTCATCATTTTCCATCCAGTTGCTCTCTTAAATTTTGTTATCTTATGATTCTGCAAATAACTTTATAACTCATTTCCCCTCAGATTATTATCATTTATTCATGAACTGCAGGGCTTCACAATACTTCCTCATGGGGTACCTTCCCTTCTTCCATGTTTTAGTCTCTATTTATGTTGTCTTTCCCCACTAGATTGTGAGTTCCTTGAGGGCAGGAACTATTTTATATCTTTCTTTATGTACTCAGGATTTATTTATGCTGTGTTTGTCACATAGGAAATACTTAATAAGTGTTTATTGGATCTGACATTGTGGAAGTTCTTGCATGGATTTATGGGAAATGTACTTCTCTAAATGCAACTTGTCCAATTCTTTGATTTAAAGATTGAATGAACTAATTTATACAAAAATATTTCTTTTTTTAAAAAAATTTTATTATAACTTTTTATTTACAAGTTACATGCATAGGTAATTTTACAGCATTGACAATTGCCAAACCTTTTGTTCCAATTTTCCTCCTCCTTTCCCCCATTCCCTCCCCACCATGGCAGGTTTATCAATACATGCTAAGTACGTTAAAGCATATATGTCCTAACAGTTATTTTGCTGTACAAAAAAAAAATCGGAGTTTGAAATAGTATACAAAAATATTTCAAGAAAGTATATTTTTTAAAGGTAGTTTAAGTACCATGTTACCATGAGAGCAGAAAATATGTAGAATACCTTCAAATGACATTGAAATGTTCATATTAAATCTTTTAAAACCACTGGTTCAGGTTTCATAGGTACACATTCCCTCCCTAATGCTACCTGAGCACTCAAAGACCCTTTCCTGAATTCTTTTCCATATATCCACTAATGATTTTAACCATGATAACCCTCTTTTTGATGATAAAAATAATATTAAAACAATTCTAACAAGATGAGCAGTGCATTGTTATTTTAGATAGCTTCCACAAGATTCTAAATCTACTCTTTGCACTCTATGAAAGTTTACAACATTAATGAGTGGAAACCATTTTATCAGTCAAGGCAAGCTGCTCTCCAAAGATAAGGATGGATACTAGCTTTCCACTTTCATTTTTTTTTAAACCTTTATCTCAGTCTCTCTCTTCACTGAATTTAATCTGAACGTCTCAGCTGGGTGGGCCTAAGCCACCAACATAGCCTCAGTGTTAACCCAAAGTGACACTGGCCAAGTTCTCTTCAACAGCTATTAATGCTCTCTGTACAGTTGTTGTTAGCAGGAATGCCCTTGGCAGGTGAATGAGAAGGGTGTCTTTAACATCCTTCCATCCTTCCTTTCAGCCCTGTTTCTCTTTCATATCAGGTAGTCTTTTTACTTTAAGTATGTTGCCAAATAATCATAGTACTATGTACTTTTTTTCATTATTTATTGCCTTCTATGTCTGTCCTGGGCAGTTCGGTGGTGTAAGAGATCGAATTCCAGGCCTAGAATCAGGAAGTTCAGCTCTGACTTCCGATACTTCTTAAATATCAAATACTTATTAGTTATGTTACCCTGGCTAAGTCACTAACACTGTTTCCCTCAGTTTTTTCATCTATAAAATGAGCTGGAGAAGGAAACCATACCAGTGTCTTTTCAAGAAAACCCAAATGGAGTCACTAAAAATTGGCCATGGCTGAAACAACTGAACATTAATAACAAATTTATGTTTTGCATGGTCAGTTATATGTCCCAATTTTCTTACTAAATTTTGAACTCTTATTTATTTTTCTGTCCTCCATTGGACCCATCACAGTGGCTAACACATAGTACTCAATTCTGAAACAAGAGCTACATAGATATACTAGGTATATACAGAAAAGGGCAATCAGAATGGTGAGAGGACTTGAAACAATATTATATAAAAAAGTTAGAAGATCTAAGCAATTTTAATAATAACATTTGTATAGATACTTAAGAGTTTCAAAATACTTTACATATATTTTATTTGCTTCAAAAAACACCCCCTGGGGACAGGTGAGATTTTCTTTTTTAAAGAAACTTTTTGTTTTTATTATTAGGATCTGGGGTTACTTGAGAGGGATGAAGCTAGAGGAGTGGGTGGTTCCAATATCTGGTCAGCCATTTTTCACAGGCTTGTAGGGGATGGAGAATTTTCCCAAGTATCATCCAATCATTTTAGGCTTAATTTCTACCTAATTTAAGGTGTTGCCGTTATAAACACCTACCATACTCCCCACCATCTCTAGCAGAATGATCATTTCTCGAAGGTAGATCTTCTCAATCTCAGCCTTTTCCATAGGGGTGGAGGATGCCTCCTTCTTGGCCTTCCTCAGGCACTTCAGGAGGGAATGCTGTTTATGCTGAAGACCCTGCTTGAGTCTGATGTTGTCAAGCACGGTAGAACTGCAAGAGCTGTTCATGGGACATGTCCAGGTCCACGTTGGATGAGTAATTTTCCAGAAGGTTACATCTTCTGCTTCATTTTTTGCCATCTGCAGTCCAGAAAAGACAGCTCCTGATTATGCAGGCACAGATATCGTATGATGGTACCCCATGTCTGTGTGCTCCCTAGTAGGTGAAGTTATGCTCATTTTATAAACGAAGAACCTGAAGAATACAGGGGTTAATTATTTGCCTACATTCACTTAGCTAGTATCTGAAAGAAGATTTAAACTTCCTAACGTCAGATGCAGTGCTCTATCACCACACCACCCAATTGTGCATCTAGAGGAGATCAAAAGGGTATAGGATCATAATTTAGAACAGGAAAAGACCTTCAAGATATCTTGTCCAGCCCTCTAACTTTATTCATAAAAAAAAATTAAGATCCAAACAGATTAAGTGACTTGCCACAATTCACAGAGCTTTAAAATAGCAGGGCAGTGAATTGAAGACAGGTTTCCTGTCTTCAGATTAACCATTTTTTCCAATTTACCATAATGCCCCTCAAGTACTTGAAGGATTATTTTGTTGTAGAGGAATTATGTTTATTCTACTTGTCTCTAAAAGATGTAACTAGGATCAATGAGTGGATGTTACAGGATGTCATTGAGGGTGGAGCAGATTCAAGTTTAATCCATGGTTTCCAAAAGTCCTAATGCAGTTTTAAGCTTTAACAGCCTGTATACAGACTAACTATATAATCGTTATGTAACCTATATATGATAACTATATATAACCTATGTGTGTGTATATATGCAAATTATATATAGCCTATATTAGGCTTACTATACAGAAAATTTTGGGACATCTTATATAAAGGGTGTTTTTAGTTAATAATATATTCTTTCAATTATCATTTTTTTCCTCCCTTCCACCACTCTCCCTTTTTTTGGGAAAATATAAACCCTTATAACTGATATACATATTCAACCACTATTAAGGGGAAAATTCCAAAAGAATGGGAAAAAAATTAAATGGGGTGGTTGTATAAAAAGAAAGAGGTTGTTTAAGAAGACTTCAGTAAATAGTATCTAACATATCTGCTTTCTCATCTTTTATAAGTCATTTTAAGAATGATTTATATAAAACATCAAAGGTATTTATAATGAAAATATAAGAGAATTCTAGACTTTTAAAAATGTCTTCCTACAGCTAACTACATTAGTCACCCAGCTAATTGAAAGTTTTAGAGACTGTGAGGTCATAGTGGGTTCTTATTGTTTTAAGAGTATTTGATTGAGTAGAACTAAATACACATTTAAAATCTCTCTTTAAACAAGGTGTCTCATATGCCTATATTAAAATTTATATGATCATATCACAAATAACTTTAATAACTTGCTGAGTATTCACATCAAGTGGGATAGATAAGTACTCAAATAAGTTATTCATTAGTAACAAAAAAAACCTAAGCAGAAAAAGGCTTCTCTATTATCTGCCTGGAGCTTTATGAATCTGATTAAGAAATCTTAAACTAAAACTGCCCATATATCAGCTAAGAACAATATTTCCTACTGTCCCAGTTACATAAATTAGACTTATTTCCTCCTAAAATGTAATTAAACTGCCCTTAAGTCTTTTTTTTTTTTTTTTTTTTTTTTTTTTTTTTTTTTTTTTTTTATCCAGGAGACAAAGGCTTAAACTATTTACTTAGCTTCCTGGTTCCTTAATTACAAAATATTAGCAGCAGAGAAGTCAGGGATTCTCAGATTTGATAAAAGTTTCATTTTTAACTAGTTGTTCTATGACAAATGTGGAAACAGGGGGACTATTTCCAAATATATCAATGCCATATCTTTGCTAAATATCTTTTCCATATTGTTAAATAAATACTATTTAGCAATTTTTAATTACTAACTAGTAGATTAGCGCCTCATTTGTTCCAGTCCCAAACTCAAACCATCAGACCAAGTTGAATCAGGAAGTGATCTCATGCTATGCAAGTGAATTGGATTTAAGTGAGGGAGGGTTATGCAAAGTTACCTGCCTTACTTTCCCCTCCAGAGCGATCTGAGTCCAGTGGCAAGATATAGATTAAGACACTGGAGATGGCTCTGTAAAGGGCATTAAATGAGGATTCTAGAGTTTGGAGAAAGAAGAGGAGAATCACATAATCTAAAACCACAGGGGAAATTAACCACAGGGGCATGGGAAATTTTCAAGTATCAAATTCTGATAGAAAAATACTTCTATTGAGAAACAAAAGGAGAAGAGCAATGAGAGTGATGTGAATGCACAAGGCACTCAAAACCAAATTTATTTTTAAAAGATGTACTGAAAGTTTAAGTAAGAGTGAGTACAAAGAACAATATGGTCCTACAATAATAATCTCAAGAGCATGAAAGTATAGGAAGAGCTGAGGGTGGTAATAATAGTAGAGTCAAAAACATTCTTCCTTTCCAACTCAATTTTTTTTCTCCTGTATTGGGAACAAGATGATGGTGCAGTTAATGAGGTAATGAGAAGAATGATGGATTTGGAAGCAGGGAGGACAAGATTTAGGTTCTAGATTTTTCACTTACTGGGTATGTGACATTAAATAAGTTACTTAATAATAACATTTTTCATCTTTAAAATGATTAATTTGGAGTGAATAAATTAGTATCTCTTAGTTCTAAATCCGTGATCCCCTCATTATAAAGAGGTAGCATGGTGTATTGAATAGAGAACTGACCTTAAAGCCAGAAAAATCTGGGTTCAAGTCCTGCATCTGACACATAATGTGTCAGATTATGTGAGGCTTATTAACTATATGAGGTTGAGTAGGTCACGTATCCCCTATTGTATTGTAGGCAACTCTCTAAGATTATGTTTCAGAATACTATTGTGCTATAAGAAATGATGAGTTGGTTGATGTTAGATGTTAGAAAAAGAGAATATTGAAAGACTTTTATGAAATAATGAAGAGTGAAATGAGAACTAAGAGAACATTGTATTCAATAACAGCAATATTGTCTTAAAAACAGCTTTGAATGACTACGAAGAATCTATGAAAGAAGGTGCTATGTACATTCAGAGAAAGAACTGATAAATAGAAGTATATATAATATGGTATATGTGTGTCTATGTATATATGTGTGTGTATCTGTCTGTCTGTCTGTATGTATGTCTGTCTATCTATCTATAAAATGGTAGCCTTCTCTGAGACAGAATAGGGAGGGAAGAAGGAAGGGAAAAAGTACATATCAGAGAACAAAAAACCAAAACAAAACCTTAGAAGGAAGTGTGGAAAATCAGGGTAACTTTGAAAATGCTATGTGTTACTTATTACATAACTTTTTAAAAAAAGTAAACAATGTGAAGTGGAAATTCATGAATTTGTAATGAATCTTTTTTATGTTGTGCTGTGTATATGGACATGTGCTCTCTTTTTATTTTTGGCTTTTTGTATTTAAGTTCAAAATGGATTTTTTTTTTAAAGAATGCTAAGTTTCAGTGAAAATTGTCAAACTGAACTTTAGGTAAAGAGATTTCTCTTTATCAATGAAATGGCAGGTTTATTCCTATTTCTATTATCAAAGAAGAGGTTAGTCATATGTTAGGACTAGAAGAGATAATAATAGATGTTGAAGAGAAATTGCTTCTTTTTTACCTGCCAGAGTTACACCTGGGAAATCTGACAGCTAGGGCAAATTCAGTTGAAGGATGATAGTTGACCCTAATGGTTAAGCATGGTTATAAAGTAGACTGGAAACAGAGAGCCCGAGATTTGAGAAAAATAAAGAATTTTGAAGCCAGGGTAATTCAGACCCAGGATAAGTAAACTGTGAACCAGGTACTGAACTTATTGGGGAGGATGATATCTGCATAATATCAACAAAAGTCTGGTCAGAATATAGGGAACTAAGAAAGGGAGGCTGTTACTAACAGTGACAAAGGGAAAGTCAGAAAATGATCTTAAGGAGAAAGGAATATGCTAACTCTTCTTCCTAGCATTGTGTGTCAGATACATTTGAAAGAAGTTAGCTTGGAGAAGGTGGGGTCTTCTAGGGAAAGGTAATTTTCAGCGAACTCCCAATGATAGAAGGTATGTAAAGAGTTAGGTTAGAGGAGAGTTGGTTAATAAAGAAGGGAGAGATCCAGAGGATACTGTGTGAAAGGAAGGGTATGTTGCATATTAGAAGCAGACTAGGGATGCATTTCCAGTTGGTTGGGGACTCAACTCACTGTCATTGTTGCTAATAATTGTGCTTTTCTTGCACTAATCTGAGACATCCCATATGGGGACTTGGGGTCAGTCCCCTTTGATGGAAAGGTAAGTTTAGGGAAGAATTGTGGTCCAGAGGACCTTGGGAAGCAGGAATTGGGCAGCTCTGGGATTGATTGAAAGACTGTATAACAGTGAATGCTTTACTGGAATAAGGGATAAAAGGAACATTAGCATGTCTAATAGAGCTAAAAAAATGTCTATTCAGCAAACTTGTAACTGGGATCAAACTTTACAGTTTCTCAAAAGCAAGAGTTTGGTATTTGAAGAGTAACAATCCATAAAGCACTTATCCTGCCTATCATATTTCCTATATTTTTGCTTCTTACCGTTAAAACAAAACAAAACTCAAATGCTTCCTCCTCCCTGAAGCTGTTACTGATCTCTCCCCCTAATCATGATCCCTCCTACACTGGCCTTCATGGAACAAATTTTGGGATAGGCAATTGCCCTTCCAATATCCAATAGGACTCATACAAGGCAAGTCACTTTTTCAGTTTCAGTTTCTACATTTATAAATTTTTTTTTTGAGGATCAATTGAAATAAAATGTGTTATCGTCCCTCTGGAATTTAGTTTTCTTGGGGGTTTATCTCTCTTACTAGACTATAAATTCTATGAAGGAAAAGGCAGTGAATTATCTAAACTTTGTACTTTTGAGGATCTAGTACATATAGTATTCTCTATATTCTTGGTAACTGGAAAATGCCTCTAAGAATCCTTAGTTCTCTTCAAAATTCAGCCAAAATCATATTTTCTTAAAGAAGCTTTTTCTGGTCTTTTAGATATTTCTGCCTTCCTCCCTCAAAATTCCTTTGAATCTTTTCTGTATTATGTCCATATATGTAGATGTTGTCTCCTGTTAATAGAATATAAGCTCCCTGAAAGCAAGAACTACTTTTTATTTCAATTTCTAGCACACAATCTAGCAAAAATTCTAATACACAATGAACATTTAATAAAAACTTGTTGATTGATTACAATCATTCTTTTTATTAAGTTTGTGAATCGCTTTGTAAATGACAGAAATTCAGAGAGTTTATTTTATATAAATGATTTACTGCTTTGAAGTATGTATGCTCATGCCAAAATTCTGGCATAGACACAAGTTTATTTTGTCACAAATATGAAAGATGAGGGAGCAGATGGAGTAATTGTTTGCCTACATAGTTCATTGAAACTGGTAACAATAATAGACAAATATATAGGTTTCTTACTGATTGTAGCTATACTTATATGACAAGAGAACAATTAGTTAATTTGGTCAATCAACCATCTCAATGGAGAAAGAAAGCAGCAGTTGTTTTCTTCATAAAATTTCCCATTCATTATAAGAGGTCACTTTATTAATCCTTTGGCTATAATCGAAACTATGTTCAAAACTGGAATCATAAATCAAAGACAAAAGAGAGATTAATGGTGAATGTGAGATGGATTGTTTTACTCTTGTATTTCCAGGATTTAGCACAATGAAAAGTGCTTAATAAATAATTCCCTTCTCTGGAAATTCTTTGCCTAAGTTGGCAGCTCCTTTATGATTGTCTTTTCTGATACCTAGTCCATCTTTGGGTAGAATTAGAAAGTGTCACTATGATTCCAAGTGTTTGCTGTTGGTGGTGATTCTGTGAAATACCCCAAACTTCCCTCTTCCCCATCTCCCTATCTTGTGTAGTCTCAGAGAATTTTCTTCAACTGGCCCATGTCAGTTGTGTATTAGTTAAAAGTGGGGGTTGCTTTTCATTTAGAATAGAAATGATTTCTATTTCTTCCTCCTCCCATGTAAAAGGAATCATGATTTTTAAAAAAATGAGTTCTGGACCAAGTGTCAGTGAAATTCAGCTATTGAACTGTTATTGAAGTAATGTTAAATTAACCAGCATTTATAGTATGGCTTTAAGGCTTGCAAAGAAATTTTAAAATATTACCTCATGTCATCCTCACAACAATCCTGGACCACAGAAACAATAGTTGGGGTTTTCTTGGGGTCTCTGGGAGCAGCCTTTGTTTCAGTTCAGTAATCACCACATAAGTAGCCAGGGGTTAAAGTCCAAATCCTTTATTGTCTCTTTCCAAGCCTTGTCTCCTTTTGGGGGCCTGGTTAGCTTTCTTAGAGTCCAGATCCTTTATTATCTCCTTCCTGGGGCTGGGCAGTTCTCTGGAGAGCCTTCCGGAGTCTTGGTTTCAGTGGAGAAGCAAAGGAGGAGAGCCTGCCACCACTTCTCTATCTTCCCTAGTTCTGATTCTGGCCGAGTTTGTCTGAGCTTATATGGTCTCTTATCAAAGGTGTGAATCTTGTAGAACTATAGTAAGTACTAAGTACATGTACTGAACTAGATAACTGTTAAGCACCATGCTACAAAATCATTGTCTCTATCAATTCCACTGACTTAGCACCTTGTTTCAAGTTCTGGCCCATAACATCTCCCACTTTCTTATGTTTTTAGAACATAGGTGGTAATGACCTCCCTGACTTCTCAAGGAGGTAAGAACCTCAAAAAAGAGGTGATCACACCTTCCCTGACTGCTCAAAAAAGTGAAAATACCATAAAAGGAGGTGATCATGCCCTCCCTGACATCTCAGAAAGGGAGATGAAAACACCAAAGGAAATGGGAAATCAAATCAGATTAGCGGATTTCTGAAGGGTTTCACTCTTAAAACAGGTATACATAAATCCATTAATATGGGAGGTATTACACATAATTACATAAATTATATAAGCACATAGTAATATAATACAGACTAATAGTGATGTAACTAATAACATGAATCAACATGAGGAATTATACATGTCCATAAGTCCTAGAAATAGTCCAAAAGGAATCTATTCATGTGACATGAATCCAATAATTCCTGCAAGTTTTGATGTCCTACAATAGTCTCATCTTGTGTTAGGGAATCCAATGATTCCTGCAGATTTTGTTCTTAGGTCTTTTTATTTGTTTTGAGGTTTTTCTCTTTTTCTGTCTCTCTCCAGGTGCTCATTGCCACCCATCTGATTCCTTCTCCATCTATAAAGATACAAGCAAATCCTTTTTCCCAAGCAGTTAACCTATCTAGTCCCTTCTATTTACCACTTTCTGGATCTCTCCACATCATCTGGCAATCACATTGGAGCTGCTCACACTGGACACTGCCCTTCTGTTGAGTTAAAAAGCCTGTATTCTCCCCAATTGTAATCCCTTTCTCCCATCTGATTACTTTTTGGCTGATTGATCATATAATCCTTTTCTGCCATGTGATTGCTTTTCAGCTGATTGATCACATCAGAGTCCTCAACTTCTTAAAAGTATAATCTGAGCTGCCATTATGATCTACCTGTCTTTTATTTGAAGTCTTGGAGCTGGGCCACCTCTCATTTCCCTAGGTCAATCTACATTCTTAGGCCCAATGGAAATCTTGGTTGTATTTTGGACATAGGATTTTGGGTCTTCTCTCACTCTGTCCTCTCACTCTATCTCTATACCTACATTGGGCTTTTAGATGTTCATTTTTCCACACTGAAAACATTGATGAGTCTCTCTAGAAGTTCCTTGCCAAGAGGGACCTTGTCTTTCCATGTTCGTCATAGTCTGGTCATAATAAGCACTTGTACCCACTGTGGCACAGCGTCTTATGATCTCCTTTAAAGGAGCATCTTTGTGTAGTCCCCATATAATTCTTCTGCAAACCTCACTAGCATTTTCCTTAGCCAGTTGTCTGATCATAATTCTTGTAGCTGCATTTTCTCCAATGGTTCTTGTGACAGCTGTTTGCAAACATCCCACAAAATCAGCAAAAGGTTTGTTGGGACCTTGCTTTATTTTTGTGAAGATTTCCCCTTGATCTTTTCCTGGGAAGGAACCCTATACTTTTATAGCAGCAGCAGCAATTTGTTCATACACTAATATGGGGTAATTAATTTGTGCTGAATTGTCTGCATACTGACCTTCACTTGCTAGTTAGTCAAAGGTGATTTGTTTGTTAATTCCAGTTTGCTTATTGCATTGGACTTGAATCCTACATAATTCATGATACTCCGAAAGCCACAACAAGTTTTGTCCAGGCTCTAAACATGTCCTTGCTATGGATTTCCAATCACTAGGAGTTAAGATTTCATAAGCCAAATTCTCTAGTAACATCTTGACATAAATCGATGTAGCCCCATAAAGAGTGCAACTCTTTTCAAATCCTTAATTTTTTCAGATCAAAAGGATTCTATCTTCTCCATTGTTGACCTGAAGAGTCAAGCTCTTCAATCACAGGGTATGCATTTATTAAATAAGATACATCCTGTCCTTCATTTTTTGCCTTGACCAGTGCTTTTTGTAATCTTGTCATAGGCTGCTTCATAGGTGCTACTGATGGTGTTACTGCCTCTCCCCCTCCTCCTTCCCTCTCCACCCATGAAGGATTAATTGAGGGAAGTAGGTCAGGGGGATGAGGAATGCCCGATGGTTTTTGCTGTGAAGTACTACACTCAGAATTGAACTTAACTCCATTCTTATCTGATTCTTCATTCTTTTCACTTAGTTTATTTGGATCCTCTCCCTCCTGCTCTTTCTTCTTTTTCCTTATTCTAACACATATAATTTCTTAAAATCAGTTGTATTTAATTATATGTATAAAGTGTTTCTTTGGAAATTGAGTCCATTTTCATTGTAGAATTGACATAGTTGCTCTCCTACTAATTTTCACTCCTCTAGATCCAATTCTTTTTCCTTAGAGAACTAAGGATATGTGTACTGTACAGTTTCTAAAAGTTCAGTGATCTGCTCCCAAATTACAATCAAACCCTGTCTTTTCATAAGTCTGACTGTTCTCTACACATTTTCCTTGAATTGGAAAAGAAGGCTGTTTTCTAAACATCTGTCCTATTAATTTAGCTGAAGTATTACTTTAGTCCTTTAACAAAGTTTCCTTGTCTATTTTTGTACTCACCCTAATTTCTGGGTTGAGGAGACTTTTCCACTGAAATTAGGATTGTGTCTGTCCCACGTTCGAACACCAAAATGTATTATTATCCTTATTTTATAAATGAGGAAACTGAGACAGAAAAAGTTAAATGACCTGCCTAGGATTATGCAGTGAAGGTCTGAAATGGGATTTGAACTCAATTTGTCTGACTCCAGATCCAGCACTCTAAATCATGCTTTTGTCATTTACTAACCTTAGTTTTATTCCATGGACAAGTTGCCTAATTTTGTCTTTTGTAGCTTCCAACTATAATTTTTTTTCAGAAGGTATTATTGCCTCATATGGTATCTCTGTAAATACTTGAAAAAAGCATTCATATCCTCTTCTGCCTCTTTTCATCTCCAGGTTAAACTTCCAAATTTTTAAACTGATTCTTATATGCATATTTTTAATGCCTTTCACTATCCTGCTTTCTATATTCTGAATGTCCTTGTCTCTACATTCTGGGGGTGGAGGGAGGGAAAAGGTTATAAATAGATTGGTACAAACTAGATGTATGAAAAATAAGGGAGCATTTAGGTGACAAAGTGAAGGGAAACTAAGCCTGAAATCTGGCCTTAGATTACTTAATTAGAATATAGAAAGCAGGATAGTGAAAGGCATTAAAAATATGCATATAAGAATCAGTTTAAAAATTTGGAAGTTTAACCTGGAGATGAAAAGAGGCAGGAGAGGATATGAATGCTTTTTTCAAGTATTTACAGAGATACCATATGAGGCAATAATACCTTCTGAAAAAAAAATAAGTAATATGATCCTGGGCAAATCAGTTCATTCTGTTTACCTCAGTTTTGTCATCTGTAAAATGAGCTGGAGAAGGAAATAACAAACCATTCCAGTACTTCTGCCAAAAAAAACCCAATAGGGAAACAGAGTCCAACACAAATGAAAATAACTGAACAATAACAGATGAAAAATAAATGCTTGTTTTTTTTGCATGAATGGGTGAAGGGGCACTACAATTTATGATTTCAGAATGATTACTACTATATAGAACAATCTGTCTTTGTTGTCAGTGGAAAGAATCATCTCTGTTTAAATAAATGCTGAACAATGCTCTGATGTCACCATTTCTCACAAACAAAAGTTAGGTTACATTTTCCATAAATGGAAAAATGGAAGACTTTGATTGACCTTGGAGCAGGGTTAGAATCAAACTATATTTGAAAAAGTTTCCCAATTGCATCAGTCTGTGTTGAAATTATTTCCTGGCTACTTACAGGCATGAAAGTTCTCATATAGAGGCAGCTAGATGATGCAGTGGATAGAACACCTGCCCTGGAATCAGCAGGACCTGAGTTCAAATGCAACTTCAGACATGTAATACTCCCTAACTATGTGATTCTGGACAAGTCACTTAACCCTAATTGCCTTACCAAAAAAAAAAAAAAAAAAAAAAGTTCCCTTATATATATATATATATATGAGATCAGTGCCCTTTTGACTAAGTAGCTATCTGAAGACTGAAGCAACAGTCACTCTGCCCAGTTGATCAGATTTCTGACCAGACAGCTAGGAGGATTATGATTTTTGAAGCTAAGTGCTACTGTATCCTTCTCGAATATCCTTGTCATATTAGAGCTAAGTAAGGCTACTTTGGGGCACTAGGTGGCACCATAGTACATAGAGTGCTGTACGTGAAGTCAGAAAGACATCTTCCTCTATTCAAGGATAACTTTAGATCCTTATTGAGCAACTCACTTAACTCTGCCTCAGTTTAGTCATTTGTAAAATGAACTGAAGAAGGAAATGGGCTAAATCTGAATTCGTGCTCTTTACCTACTCAACTCCTTCCCCTAATATAGAGGGCTGAAACTCTAAAAAAGGTGTGCTTGAATCACACAAGAGAGGCACTTCAGGCTAATTACCTATGCGATGTAAGATAATGACTCTATTAGCATATATTTAGATGATGGCTCTCCTCATGATTGGCACCTGCTGAATGGGTGGTAGTAAGGTAATTGTGGGAAGGATTGGAGGGCTGGGAGAGAGAAGTCAGAGGCACTTGGTAGAGGAGGAGGAGGAGGAGGAAGAGGAGGAGGAGGAGGAGGAGGAGGGAGGGAGGAGAGAGGTTGGAGACTCCCAACTCCAGAATCCAGGATACATCTTTGGCAAGCCACGTGGCAGCTTGCCTGCCTCCTTCACTTCTTCCCCTAAAGACAAAGAACTTTGATTTATCCTGACTGGCAGATCCTGAGGCCCTCCAGGGAGCTAGTCCGGACTTTCTACCCAAAACCATTCCAGATATCATAGAAGGCAAGTAAAATGCCTCCTATGGAAGAGATATCTAACACATAAATATTTAATGAAAGTGAAATCAAGGCTGGGTTATCTTTGCCAAGAAATGGGGTTATGAGTCAGACTGGAATGATCTCTGAGACCCTCATTTCTTCCCGACCTTGAACCTAAACTAAGGATATTGCAAGTTCAAAATGAATAAAAAATCATGCGTGTGTGTGTGTGTGTGTGTGTGTGTGTGTGTGTGTGAGAGAGAGAGAGAGAGAGAGAGAGAGAGAGGAGAAAATATGAGAATATTGCCCTCCAGTCAAGGAATGACTTGAAAATCCTGTAGTCTAAAACTTCCAGAGAGTTCTGAACTGATGGAAATTGGGCATTGATTTAAACAGCATTACATTTGCCTTGTATGATTTAGGGGAAGGAGTTGGGTAGGCAAGAACATGCATTTAGATTTAGCCGGGCCCTGAATATTTAGGGACTGCCCTGGCCCCTGATTTTCCTTTAAGGACAACTTGGCTTCCAGTTTCTCTCCTAAGGATGCTCATAGTGTAACTGTTCCAAAGTAACTTCTTTGAATAAGAATGAATTCCTTAATATTTAGGTTGGAAAATAAACTTGGAGAAGGAACAGTAGCTTTTTTCCTGTCTAGACCATTTATCTGCCCTGAGTTAGAGGAGACATTAAATGAACAAATAAATAAACTAATTTAAAGGAAAAAGAATTACAGATTTGGCCTCTCATAGAAGCTTTAGTTTCAGCAAAAATACAAGCTGATTTATAGCTTCTGGACCAACTGTGGTCAACATTCATAAATCAAATTTTTCTTCTCTTGATTTCAGTTTTTCTGGCATTATAGGCTGTTGTTCATCTGGGCTATAACACCTCAATATCAAGGTATAACCTTTTAGTACTATAACCTGGCAATTAGGTTGCCCAGCGGTTTGAGTTCCTGAGTTCAAATCTGGCCTCAGACACTTACTAGCTATGTGACCCTCGGCAATCTCTTCATCCTGTTTGCCTCAATTTCTTCATCTGTAAAAGGAACTGGAGAAGGAAATGGCAAACCCTCCCATTATCTTTGCCCAGAAAACCTCAAATGGAGTTACAGAGAGTTGGACATGACTAAAATGATTCCATCACAAAAAATGTAATCTGACTTTGGCCTATCATTTAAGATGGAGGCAACCATGTGGGAGATAGCAGAGCTATGATTCCAAGTGAAGACATCCTGCATTTCTCTACCACATGGGTCAGTATTAATTATATAATGTACTATTGTCTTTTAATTTTTCCTCAATAGTGTTTTATTTTTTCCAATTACAAGTAAAGATGCTTTTCAAAATTCACTTTTGTTAGAATCTTCACCCTTTCTCTGTCAACTCCCCCCTCCCCAAGACAGCAAGAAATCTGACACAGATTAAACATGTACAATCCCTACAATACTAAATCTGTACAGTTATTTAAGTTCTTTTTTTTTATTATTATTACATTGATGTTGGGCCAGTGATTTAAAACATTTCAGCTTGGTAAGATAGCTTTTGAGAACCCAAGGTTATGAAAGATGAGGTATCAGAAGAGAATTCTGTCATAAATACTCCAACAACATATTTCTTGAAAGTATGAAGATAGTTGAAAAACTGAACTCACTAATGGAAAACTAATAATTTTGAGTGCCAACCTTCCTTCTCCTTTAAGTTATTATAAACTTACTTATAACTGAGAATTGTTAGACAATTGAATATGTTGTAATTGATTTAATAAATGGTACTATGAAAAATTCTGTGTCAATGGATATGGGTTCAAATTTTGCTTTTGGTGCTTTCTATTTATCTGCCCATGAGAAAATCATTTATCTCCTTTGGACATCATTCTCTCAAATGAAAGGCTTAAGTTAGATTTCTTCTCACTCTATATATTTATGATCAACTTTACAAAATTGTCCATGTCACCCTGAGTTTATCTTCATTCTAGATTTAAAAACATGATATATGGTTTTGGGAGCAATTATTAATTATTTCATTAACTAAAGATACCTGTCACTGATACAGATTGTAATCTTAACTTTAATAAAGGGTCTTTATGTATTGTGATGGGGGAGGGGATGACCACTTAGTGATCTTTTTGCAATGCATCACTTTGAATTCAGCTAAACTTTTCCAGCTCCATAGGTCAAACTTCTTATGTCTCAGATGTTAAAGAATAAATAATTGCTCCCTAAGCATATTTGCTAATACCTTCTGTCCCTGACCATTGAATTCAAAACAATGAGCTCAAAAACAAATGAAACTAATTTATAGGTCACTTTTAGAACTGTACAAATTTAGAGTGTTATGGGGCCTTAGGGATTATTTAGTTCTATTAGCCTCCCCCTCCCTCCCCCTATTTTGAAATCATTGTTCTATTAAAGAATTCTGGGAACAAAATAATTTTGAAAGCCACATCCCAGTGTTTTGTAGGTGTCCAAGAACTCTAAACTCCTACTTCCATCCCTCCACCTTTAAAAAAATTACTGAATCTAATTTCAAATTTTTCCTCTGACAACTACTAGTTGTATAATTATGAGAAATTCACATAAATTTCCTCACCTATAAAATGGGACTGTTACTGCCTTTTCAAGATTGTTGTATGGGTTCAAAGGAGATAATGTATTTGTAAAATGATGATAGTATTACTACTGTAGCAACTGCTTTATATAGTTATAATGGGAATAAAATATGAATGTACCTATGTACACATACAAGTACACACACACACATATATATGGCTTAGTGAAAATTTAAACATTTTATAAATGTCAATTGTTGCTGTTAATGTCACATTTCCTCTATAATCTATTTTGGCAATTAGGATTTTTTTTTAACTAAGCACAGTATTTTACTTTTATCCTTATTAAATTTTATTTTGTTAGATTTACCCTTTTTGGCTCAGGATGGAATGATTGCCATTGATTCTGATCCTATCATACTGAGAATCCTTACTAATTTTGTGTCATTTATTTTTTAATAATAATAACAAAAGCTCATATTTCTGAAGTGGTTGAGGATTTTACAAACTATACCTTCTTATTTGATTTTCACAAACTTGAAATATGGGTGTTATATACATGTTATTATTTTTATTTCCATTGTACAGAAGAGGAAATAGAGTCTCAAAAAGTATAAAGGATTTGGTTAAGGTCACACAGATATTAAATGTCAAAGCCAGGATTTGAATTTCAAATTACATATCTGTAGTGTCCTTCTGGAGGTCCCTGTTCAGATACCAAAATGTAATATGTGGACTAGCTCTCTGGAGGATCTCTAGACCATCCTTCATCTTAGTGGAGGAGTCAGGAGACAGGAGAGCCACCACAATGGATGGTCAGGCGGCTCCTGCATCACAACACATATCCATATGCTATTTTTACCATGCCACACTATGTCTACTTTTAATATAGAGAATTCTGAGAACATACCCTTACAGTATCCTACTAAAAGTCTTTCTACAGAATGACATTGGTCCATTAATTAATAGCCTATTTAGGTAAGATCAGGGATAGTTAGGTGGTACACTGAATAGAATTCTAAGCCTAGTGTGAGAAAGTCTCATTCTGAAATCAAATCTGGTCTTAGACATTTATTATCTATGTGACTGTGGATAAGTCACTTAACCTTGTTTGCCTCAGTTTCCTTGTCTAAGAAGAAGGAAATGGCAAGCTTTTTCACTATCTTTGCCAAGAAAACCTCAAATGGGATCACAAAAAATAACTGAATGACAGAACAACAACAAGTAAGGTCATTTATTAAGGCAACGGATTACAAAAATTATTCTTCCCTAAATGATTAAATTATAAAGATGAATGAATTTATGCCTATTTTTTAAAAATGTTTTTTCTTTATTTGCAAATATTGAATCAGCATTTGATTTATATACAATCAGATTTTGCATGTCAATCAGCAAATTTAATTCAATTCAACAAAAGATGTATAATGAAAAAAGTGTGGAGACAAAGTTGGAAAACATGGACTCAAATCTCAGATTCAGAATGAATTGTGTAATCTTAGAGAAATTATCATATCTTTGAAGTTTAATTCTTTTATCTGCAAAATGAAGGAGTTAGACCATATGATCTATAAAGTCCCTCCCAACTCTATACTATATATACACATATATGTATATGTATTTATGCATATATGTATATATATATAGTGTATATAAATATAGAAATTATGATTCTCACTTTCATGGAGTTTATTATTTAGTAAACCAAATACAACAAATATATAATAGCTCAGTATAACAATAGGTTTATTAAGATAAAAAGATTAAATTAACTACTATGATTTTTTTTTAGATGGAGTCTGCAATCTCTTTTGCTTCTAAACTGGGAACCTGCTTTTTGGGCAAGATTTCTCTGAGTTCAGAAAATGAATTTCCTGTTAGTTCTGGGGATGAGCCAAGGCTATTCATGTTGCATAGTAAAATGATACTCATGGGAATTTTGAAGAATGAATAGAGTCAAATTGATCAAAAATCATTAAAAACACAAGAAAAAAATTCTTACTCAGAATTAGTGAACTTCAGTTACACAGTTATTATATTGAATAGAGGTGAAATTTTATCCACAACACTCACAAAA
This sequence comes from Sarcophilus harrisii, assembly GCF_902635505.1. Classification (NCBI taxonomy): domain Eukaryota; kingdom Metazoa; phylum Chordata; class Mammalia; order Dasyuromorphia; family Dasyuridae; genus Sarcophilus; species Sarcophilus harrisii. The sequence goes on along the minus strand of NC_045429.1, from coordinate 261,723,776 downwards.
AATTATATTATGTATAGGTAGGAGTTATTGTTTCTGTTCTGATCAGAACAGGGTCTTTTCCTCCCAGTTTGATTTTTTTTTTTTTTGAGTAGGTTATAGCAGGCCATATTTTGCCTCTTTTCTTATCTAGTCTTAAATCACGGAATGGGTGTTGTCTCAAACAAACTGAGACCTATGGAAGACTCTAGTTTAAAAAGGCCAAGGACTCCCATTACTTCTGAGTTCATCTTCTGTCATCTTGATCTGTATCTTGTCACTGGACTCAGATGACTCGGTTAGGATAGAGTGAGGCTGATGACTTTACACAGCCCTGCCTCACTTAAACCTAATTCACTTGCAAGTCAAGACAACTCCCTACTGCTGTCATTGGTCTTATAGAATGAAGGAAAAACAACAATGTATAGGTACAGTGGTACAGGGGGAAGAGCACTGGACTATGATTTCCCTCTTTGTTTAAATGGAGAACAGTACAAGAATGGTGCTAGAAGGTGTAAGAGAGAGAGAAAGAGCAAACATTGTTCTATCTGTAGCTAAAGGAAGCTGGAGAGGTGAGGGCCTTTGATTGGATGGTTCTTATTAATGATTTCATTTTTTACAAAAAAAAAAAAAAAAAGAAACCCCACTTCATTGAAGAACAACTCACTTGCTATTTGCTTCATCTTGGCATTTTGACTGGAAAACTTTGTAATACAAATTCTTGGTCATTTTTAGTCTAAAAAGCTAGTCTAAAAAACTTTTTAGGCAGTATTGTCCTTTCAATAAAGTAAATTCTTAGATTTCACTGTAATAATGCTGTACAAGCCTTAAATCATAGAGTAGTGCCTTCTTAGATAACTTACTTTGAACCAGGGTACACAATCCACAGGGTAGCCCCTTCCAAGTAATATTTATTGTGTGTTTCTAACAGAAAGGAGCATTATAGAAATGTTAAATTTCTTTGTACTCATTAAACAAAGTTTAAAGTTGGTGGAAAAATCACTTTTTAAAATTTGATTCCTTTTGAGGAACAGTAAGTGGAAGGCTTAGATTAGATTTTTATTTTTTTCTTTGATAGGGGGGGAATAGTTTGGGTTTTAGTAAGAAGGAAGGAGACAGTAAATATAGCCAGTGATCTCTTAAGTTTTGGGTAGAGTTGATTTCATGTGAGTAATCACTTTTATTTTCCTTCATCTGTGAAGACCGTGTATTTTTAAAATCAACAGGAGTCCGGAGTTCAGGTTAGGGGAAAATCGTCAGTCTTTATTCTCAGTGAAGAAGGATCGGAGGTGAAAGAGAATTGGTGATAGCAGTGTGTGCAGCTGAGTCGAGAAGCTAGCTAGATCACCAGCCACACGACCAGCAGCCAGGAGAAATGGACTCCAGGCCCAATCTCTCCCAGCTTCTCTTCCTGTTCCTCTCTCTGCCTCCACCCACCAAAATCGTCATTTCCTGTACAACACATCAGGACTTGCACAGAGAATGGGCAGGGACCATTCTTTATCCAATCATGTATAGAGTACAATCCAATTACTATTTAGCCTCATGTACTTGGGACCTCAGTGCCATCAACTCAAACCTCAGCCCATTACATTCATCAGATATATAATTCTTATTAAATGTAAGATCTTTGCTATTTTAAAATTATAGACATTATAAACTAATATAATTTTGATAGCTATCACTTGCAGATGTCCATTTTCTTGTTCTGACATGAGGTATTAAAAATTACTGTTATTTACTACTATGTTGACTATATGATCTATTATTTATGTTTCAATGTCTTTAACCTAAAAGGTAGTTTGAATTTTTATATCAGTTTTCAATGCTTAACACAATGTAATATGACTCTAAATCATTAATTTATTTTAAATAATTCCTTACTACGTATTTTCATTCTGAGAGAGTTTTAATTTATTCATTTGGAGCAATTTCTCCTTGTGATTATAGTTCATTATAAAAATGTCTCTGAGTTTTTGTACAAACAAAATCAATGCAGACAAGATTAGAAGGGAAGCACATTTTACATTTAAGGTTTCTGATAAAGTTCTCATTTCTAAAATATATAGAGAATTGACTCAAATTTATAAAATTCAAGTCATTCTCCAAATAATAAATGTTTGAAGGATATGAACAATTTTTACATGAAGAAATTGAAACCATTTCTAGTTATTTGAAAAGGCATTCTAAATCACTATTGACCAGAGAAAGGCAAATTAAGACAACTCTGAGGTACCACTACACACCTCTCAGATTGGCTAAGATGACAGGAAAAGATAATGATGAATGTTGGAGGGGATGTGGGAAAATTGGGACACTAATCATTGGGCATTGGGAACTCTGTCCAAAGCGCTATCAAAATGTGCATACTCTTTAATCCAGTAGTGTCTCTACTGGACTTATATCCCAAAGAGATCATATAGGAGGGAAAAGGACCCACATGTGCAAAAATGTTTGTGGCAGCCCTTTTTGTAGTGGCAAGAAACTGAGTGAATGCTCATCAGTCAGAGAATGGCTGAATAAGTTATGGTATATGAATGTTATGAAATATTATTGTTCTACAAGAAATGATTAGCAGGATGATTTCAGAGAGGCCTGGGGAGAATTACGTGAACTGATGTTAAGTGAAAGAGCAGAACCAAGAAATTATTGTACATTGCAACAAGATTATATGAAGATCAATTCTGATAGATGTAGCTCTTTTCAACAATGAGATGGTGAGACCAATTCTAATGGTCTTGTGATGAAGAGAGCCATCTACACCCAGAGAAAAGACTATGGGAATGTGGATCACAACATAGCATTTTCACTCTTTTTGCTATTTGCTTGCCTTTTGTTTTCTTTCTCATTTCTTTTCCTTTTTTATCTGATTTTTCTTGAGCAGCATGATAATTGTATAAAATATGTATACATATATTGGATTTAATTTTTTAAACATGTTTAACATACATTACTTGCCATTTAAGGGAGGTAGTAGAAGGAAGGGAGGGAAAAATTTGGAACACAAGTTTTTGCAAGGATCAATGTTGAGAAATTATCCATGCAAATATTACTGTTCTGTAAGAAATGACCAACAGGATGATTTCAGAAAGGCCTGGAGAGACTTACACGAACTGATGCTGAGTGACATGAGCAGGACCAGGAGATCATTATATACTTCAACAGCAATACTAGATGATGACCAGTTCTGATGGATCAGGCCATCCTCAGCAACGAGATCAACCAAATCATTTCTAATGGAGCAGTAATGAACTGAACTAGCTATACCCAGAAAAAGAACTCTGGGAGATGACTAAAAACCATTACATTGAATTCCCAATCCCTATATTTATGCACACCTGCATTTTTGATTTCCTTCACAAGCTAATTGTACAATATTTCAGAGTCTGATTCTTTTTGTACAGCAAAATAACGTTTTGGTCATGTATACTTATTGTGTATCTAATTTATATTTTAATATATTTAACATCTACTGGTCATCCTGCCATCTAGGGGAGGGGGTGGGGGGGTAAGAGGTGAAAAATTGGAACAAGAGGTTTGGCAATTGTTAATGCTGTAAAGTTACCCATGTATATATCCTATAAATAAAAGGCTATTAAATAAAAAAAAAAAAAGAGAAATTATCCATGCAAATGTTTTGAAAATAAAAAGTATTAAAAAATAAGAAATCAACATACATTAAAAATGTTTCTGCACATATACACCCATACAATTATAGGAAAGATAAGATATGGAATGCTAGGAATACCATGAAGAAGTAAATTGACAAAATTAATAACTCAGTAAAATATTGAAGCATCACAGTAAGTCATCTTACATAAGTCATTTTAGCCTTTCTATGTATCAACTTTCTCATGTTTAAAACGCAAGTATTCTGAGCAGGGACTTACTGGAGCCAGATTATATGTTTTATGAAAACCAGTTGTTCAGTTTTCAATGTGAGCATGTACATCTCAGAAATAGGTGAAAACAGGGACTTGATTTATTATTTTCTTAAATTTCTAGACTTAAGGAAGTGATGGAAAATATTAAAATGCATATTAACTTAAAATTATTTTGTGCACATATTTCCTCCTTTTTTGTGCACACATTTTCCTCTTGAAAAGCTGATTGTTAAATATTTACCAGGATACCCCTAAGTCTGAGTTCTAAGAAGCAGAAAAGCATTGGAAAGAAAATAAGCTTTAGAGTTAGAGAACTTGGAATCTCACTTCTGGTGCTTACTAGCTACATAATGATAGGCAGTTCACTTACCCTCTCTGACTAAAGTTTTCTCTATATATAATGAAGAGGGTAGACTAGATGATTTCTGAGGTCCTTCTCAAGGGTAGATCTATGATACTTGATTATTTCATAGGTTGAAATAGAACATGAACTGTCAAGAAGCACCATGAGGATGCTAGACTTGCTCATTGTTACACAAACACTAAGTGTTGTTTAGTCATTTCAATCATATCCCACTATTCATGTCCCTTAAAAAAGAAGTGATTTGCCATTTTTCTCTCTAATTCATTTTATAGATGAAGAAACTGAGTTAAGTAATTTATCCGGAATCATACATATAGTAAGTATCTGAGACTGGATTTGAACTTATAAAGTTCCTTACTCCATGTCTAGTGCTTTATACACTGTGCTCTTTAGCGGCTCCAAACTATAAGTAGCATAGTTCAAATTCAAACCCAGGACTCCTGACTTCAAATTCATACTTTTGTCTTGTGTCTTTTTTCCTCAGGGGAAAAGGACCTAGATTTGTGATTTCTTAGCTACAATAATTTTTTGATAAAGAAATACTACTTACCAATGTGCATTGACACTTTACTAATTTATAGTTACCAGAGGCTCTAAGAAAGTAAAAATAGATGATTTTTTCAGAGTCACACAGCCAGAATATGTCAAAAATGTTATTCCTTCTAATTATGAGCCTAGTTCTCCATTCACTACATCACACTAAAGTTCTTGAATACCATATATTTAATCATTTTCTTACTGATTATTTACATTAGCACATTATGTATAACTTCAGAGAAGACTGGATTAAATTATTTTTGGTCTTTTAATCACTGAGACAGCTTTTGTGGACACCAGGTTATATATCAGGTTTCTATAAACTTGAGGAGCAAAGGTCTCCACAGATTTGCTTGAGTTATTTGGAGAAAATATTATTTCCCATTCAGTGATGCTGAATCTTAACAAATCAGTCAAATGATCAACCAACAAATAAATACTTGTTAGATTCCAGTGATGTCAGCCTTCTTCAGTGGGGCAGCACTGTTTGGGAGTTATAGCAGGACCTCTAAGATCATATAATTCTTTTTTTTTTTTTTAATTTTGGCTTTAATGCTGCACTTACTAAAATCTGATTAGATGTTGACAATTACACTGGGTCAAAAAGGTGCAGACCAGTTTTTCTGCTGTTATTTTCTTTCACTGTGAAGTCCCTTTTACATGTGTGTCAAGTGAGATAGGATTTTCCTGTACATCATGATGAAGATATTCACTCTATTTACAGTTAAAATGTTCTTCATGGATATTTAATTTCATCATGTGGATGCTTTCTCTACAGTGATCACAACTCCTTTCTAATTTAGCAGATGATTGTTTTTAGGAAATTGGAAAGGGGTTAATTTGACAAAACTGATTCTAACTTGATGATTTGGGTCTCTTAGTTGAGTAAGTTCTTGGATGATGGCCATATAGACCATGGCAATTTTAGAACATATTTTATCTTTTTTTCAGAATTTCTTTACTTCCTTACTTACATACCAATAGCAAAATAGATACACAAGGCATTCTCAAAAATTTTATTCCAAGGCTTGCACTACATAGATTTCACATACACATATGTCATGCCATATTACCTTTATATCGGTGAAAAAGATTTAGAGCAAGAGGAGGGCCTAGAGGACATCTATTCCAATTTCCTAATTTTGAAGATAAGGAAACTGAGATCTTGAGAGGTTAAATGATTTGTTCAATGTTACACAAATACTAAAAGAGGTAATATTTGAATTTAAGTCTCCTGATTTTAAATCTTATGCTGTTTTCATTGCATCATCATCATCATCATCATCATAATATTGATTAGGATTTATATAGTATTTTAAAGTTTGCACATAGCAAGTGCTATATAAATGTTAAGCTATTATCATTATGTACTTATTATCATTATTACTATTAATAACAATATTTTAGGATACTATGTGCCAAGCATTGTGCTAAGTAGTTTACAAATTTTATCTAATTTGATCTTGTAAGCAACCTTGCAAAGTAAATGCTTTTTATCATCTCTGTTTTATAGATGAAGAAACTAAGATAAAGATTAAGTGACATTCTCAGGGTTACCCAGCTAGTTAATGCCTGAGGCCTGTTGAAATTGAGTCTTCTTGACTGTAGGCCCAAGTGCTCTACTGTTACCACCCAGCTGCCCTCTTCTGACTCCAGTCAGAATTTGAATATAGTTGAGACTGAACTCCTCTAGAGAAGGAAAGTGATACATACAAAAGCTAGTTTCCTAGCTGAGCATCACTATGTGTCAGGATTAATCTCAGTAAAATAGATTTATGCCAGGGAAGGAATATGCTTGAAAAAGTTGGAGGAATTATGAGCTCCCTTGGCACTGATCTTTTCCTTGCCTCCCCTAAGACTAAGATTGCCCCTATTTGCATGAAGAATGCTAAAATAGAGCAGTGAATTCCTCTAATAGTCAAGAGAACAGGCAATGAAGTCAGTAGGGACAGCTAGAGGAACTGGGGACAATAGAGAGCTATAAGTACTTACTGTATTACCCAGGGCATGTCATCTAACCTTCCACTTAAATACACAGCACTTGTCCTCAAGGAATTTACATTTTTTACTTAAAAATGAAACATTTTTTAATGTATGGACTAAAACAAACATTTCCACAACACAATGTAATAAAAAAGAGATGATTACTTAAGAAATTGCAAATCTGTTATATACAACATGCTATTCCTTTTAAATATATAATAAATTATCATGTAAATTTTCCCTACTTTTTCCCCTTCCCTTCCTCCTACCTAGAGATGACTACCATTAGACACAAATGTGAATATATGTATATGTAAAATCATTCTATACATTGTCAACTTTTCCCCAGAGTTCAGTCTAAGAAAGACAAAATAGTTATCAAATTGTATGTGTGGTTTTATTTCTTTCAAGTAGGCAGGCAGACATGCAGAGCTGCAGATGGAACTGAGCTCATGAAAGATTTGAGTGAGGCGCATAAAGCCAAAAATTAAGGACTCAGGATGTCTTGTGTATTGTCCATCAAGAATAGTTTCGATAAAGCTAGGAAGCCTCTGATTTAGGATGCCTGCAAGCTTAATCTGGTATTGTAGTTGTTGACACAACAGAAGAATTTCAGGTTCACTCAGAGAACATTAAAGACCAGTGTTAGTATGTCAGTCCAGAAAATCTCAATTCATTTGAGATGAGCAGGCTTTATTACCTGGGAGGACTAGGAAAGGTTTCCTGAGACAGGTAGGATTTGAGCTAAGACTTGAAGAAACTTGAGGAAACTAAGTAATGGATATTAGTTTGTTGTGTTTTTTTTGTTTTTTTTTTTTAAACTACAAATAGATCACCATTTCTAGAATGTAGAATGTCTGGAGAAAAGTAAAATATAAAGGGATAGAAAGAGTAGAAAGGAGCCAGATTACGGAGAACTTGAAATATCAAACAAACAAACTATATATATATATATATATTTTTTCTCACATAGGTGTCATGGTTATATTTATGCTTTAGAAAATTCACCTTGAAAGCTGAGTGAAAGATGGAGTAGGGTACAGGGAGATGAGGCAGGAAAAATAAGTAAAAGAATATTGTAGTAGTCTAAAGGAGACATGATGACTACCTAAAACAGGGTAATATCTATGTGAATAGAAAGAAGAAGCTATATATGAAAGATTTTGTAGAGTAATAGGTTACTAGAATTGGCCCTCAAGAAGCATACAATTTTGTGGGAGAGACAAATGTAAACAAAGAAAGTTATATACAGAATACATAGGAAATAATTAAAAGATGGAAAGCACTGGAATTAAGAAGGGTTGGGGAAGGCTTCCTATACAAGATGGGTTTTAGTTGGGACATAATAGAAACTATTAGAGTCACTATTCAAAGTGGAGAAGGGAGAGACTTGGCATTGGTCAGAGAGAATTCCTTTAGTTAAGATATCTTGTTCATAGAAGAGTAAGGAGGCTAGTGCCACTGAATCCAAGAGCACATGTTGGGGAGGAAGGTATAAAAAGACTGGGAAGATTGGAGGGGGCTAGGTTACAAAGAACTTTTTAAATGCTAAACAGAACATTTTTATTTGATCTTGCGAGCCATTGTATTTTACTGAGTGGAGTGATACCATGTTTTGCTTTAAGAAAACCAGTTTAGTGACTGAATGGAGAAAAGATTAGAGAGATAAGAGACTTGAGGGAGGCAGATCCCTAGCATGTTATTGTAAATATCAAGACATAACATGAGGGGTCTTGCACTAGTATGACACTAGTAATATCAGAGGGGAGAAGGAAGTATATTCCAGAGAAGCTGCAAAGATAAAATTTACAGTCCTTGACAATTGGATATGGGTTGGGGAAGGGAAGATGTAGTAATAATCCTGGATGATTCCTAGATTTTGGGCCTGAGAGGCTGAAAGGATAGTGCTTCACTCTACAGTAATGGGGAAAGTAGGAAGTGGTGGGGAGAATATTATAGAGTGGATTCATACTTCAAGAAGAGATTGAAATGCTCTGAGATCCCTTCCAGACTTGTGAATCTGTGGTTATTATGTATAGATTCTAATTGGACTTCTGGCATCAATGTCTGTCCAGTGAGCTCATGGGTGAGGGTTCAAGGCATAAGAATACTCCTGAAAGATGTTCTATTCCTATTTACAGAACCAGAGCTATAACTTAATATCTGATGAAAAACCCCTCTTTCTGTACTGGTAGAAATTTTCAGTAATACATTCTTTGACATCATAGGAAATGATCCCATACTAAATGAGGAGCCTGTTTTATCGAAAATCTTTCCCTTTAAGGCTGTTGATGTTAACCTTGCAATGCCACATAGAACAATTTTTCTTGAAAATTTCCTCAGTTATGTTGAAGTATAATTGTTCCTTTTCATTCCCAGGCACATATTTAATAATTTGTTTTAAAATGAAGGAAATAAATCTGTCATGAAAGGAATAAACTTTTGGTTTTTATTAGTGCTATTTAAATGACCAATTTAAAATAATACACAAAATAGATAGGTAGGATTTATTATGCCATGGAAAAATGATAAGTATCAGAAGATGGTCTTTGATCTGATTTTTCTTTTTTTTTGTAATATCCAATGGAAACTTTTAACAGTACAAATAAGAAAACACACCTGAATACAATTTTATAGTGCTGCCATGTACTTCAAAATGAGAATGAAAATTTTCCATATATGTTATATCAAATAAAAACAGGAATAGAGTTTATTATAGTTTGGTGTATACATAGGAATTATACACATTGGAAATACAATGAGAGTGGTATTATGTAGTCTGAGCTCTAAAATAATTTTCTCACAGTTGAGAGAAATTGGGAAGCAAATCTATTTTATTTCACTGGTACACATGCATGTAGCTTTACAGTGAAGCTTGACTGGTATGAAGTCACAAGTAAGCTTATCTTTCAGCTGTTGACAATTTGAATATTTATCTTCATATTGACAAGGATTGGCTGAAGTGAAGTGAAAAGAAGGAAAGTTGTTATAAAACACAAAATATTTTGCTCATTGTATAATTTCAGAAATGATTTAAATGGGATTTTGGAAAATATAAAAGGCAAAAATAAGAAAGAATATACAATAAGGTCTCATTCATGCCTTACTCAATCAAAAAGCTTAAATTGCTCTCCATCTCCTATGCCGTGTTCTTAATATATGATAACAGTGATATGAAAGTAACCTTGAATTCTCAAATACTATGTAATGTAATGGAAACCCACCAAGTCAGAAAGACTCTCTGAAAAAGCAGGTGATTTTTTTGTCCAAATTTTTTTTGGCCACAACAGTTGTTGAAGGTTTTGTAGACCCTGACAAAACAAGAGGTCCTTAAAGTATTGATAGTTATGACATTATGAAAATTATGTATTCCAAATGTAGTATTTATTACTGTGGTTTATGCCTTCATTTAATCCATTAATAAGGATTTATTTAGTGCCTAATAAATGTTCTGGGTTCTGGGGATATGAAACTAAAAATAGATCAGTTTTTGCCTTCTTGGGTTTTCATTTGTTTAGAGGAAATAATGTACATGCATACTAAATAAATACAAGGTATTTTATAGAGAAGAGACATTAGCACTTGTATTGGGTGGTAGGATGCTTGGCAGGAAAACCTTTATGTAGAAGATAAAGCTGAGTTGAGCTTTGACAGAAGTGAGATAAATTCTATAAGGTAGAGAATGTGAAAGAATATATTCTAAGCATGGGAGAAACCAAACAAAAACAGAGAGACAGGATGGAGCTTTGTGTGTGACAAATGATACAAAAGTTAAAAAAAAGATCTTGGATTCAAATATAATCAACTTATACTGTGATAATGAGATCCTGTTTGTCAATTGTTTTGCAAACCTTAAAGCACCATTTCCACCAAGGTAGAAACGAAACTATCTTTAATAGAGGTGCAACCCCTTACAACCCTCAGGCCTCCTATAAGTTAATTTTCCTTTCTAAAGTTATCTTAACATTCACTTTATATACTCACTGTGTATATTCACTATGTTTTGCATCTATAAAAGTATGGAAAGGATTGGAGAAAGCAACAACGAATGATTGGCTTTTGCATTCACTATGTTAATAAAGATCAATGAATTTTAGAAACATAAATAATATTATAATTTAAAAAGTATACTATGGATCACCTGGACAGAAACAGAAACAGAAACAGATGAGAGCCTTAATGATTAAGTCCAAGATAGTCCATGTCTCTTAGCTCTTAGCAAAAATTAACTTTTGCTTTATTTTGCTGGGGTCCAGGTCTCTGCAATATATTCTGTCTCTTCTATATGCTCATCCCATTCTGTTCTTCATATGTAATTTTATTCCATTTGAATGTAAGCCCCTAAAGAGTAGGAACTTGCTTTTTTCTTTAAAAAAAAATTTATCTATGCTTCCCTTAGACCAGTGCCTGACATACAATAAACTCTTAGTAAAGTCAACAAATATTTATTAAGAACCTATTTCATATAAAGACAAGCTAAAGATTGTCTTTATCTGTAAAAGTTTATAGTCATAGAGGACACAATATGAAAATAACCATATATAAAGTATCAATATGTATATTTGACACATATATGAAACATACATGTTTTATAAATCTGATATCATATCATATCAGATTTATATCAGATTTATCAGATTTATATATCTCATATCAGATTTATGAGATAAATTGGAGATAATTAACAAGAAAAGGTATTTTCAGGGGTGGGTTAGAGAAAACTTGAAAAAAAAAAGACGGGAAGGTAGCTGGGATTTGAAGGAAGCCAGGGAGACTGCTCTGCCTCTCTTCCCTTCCCCTCCTCTTTCTTCTCCTCCTTTTCCCCTTCTCTTTCTTCTTGCTCTTCCTCTTCCACTCCTCTTCCTTTTCCTCCTCCTCCTTTCCTCTCTCTTTCTCTCCCTTCTTTTCTTTCTCCCTCTCTTCCTTCCTCCTTCCCTCTATCCCTCCCTCCCTGCTCCTTCCCTTTCTCCTTTCTATCTTCCTCCTTCCCTCCCTCCCTCCCTCCATCTCTTTTCTTCCCTCCCTTCCTTCCTTCCTTCCTTCCTTCCTTCCTTCCTTCCTTCCTTCCTTCCTTCCTTCCTTCCTTCCTTCCTTTTCTCTCTCTCTCTCTCTCTTTCTCTCTCTCTCTCTCCCCTATATAAAACTGGAGTGAAGTCTTTAGTGGAGAGCTTCAGGGATCTTTGGTCTGGTGCTGTTTAATTTTTTTTTATTATTAGGACGAAGACTAGATATATTAACCAAATTTACAGATGAAACAAAATTGGAAGGGATAATAGATCAGTCATTGGATGACAAGATTGAAAAAAAGGATCTTTATGGGTAAGAACACTGGGCTTAATGTAATAAGATGAAATTTAATAGGGATTAATGAATGTGTAATCTTATACTTGGGTTCAGAAATTGTCACAAATACAAGATATAGAGACACACCCAAACACCCTTTTTTTCTAAAAACAAAAACAAAAAAGATCTTGGGAAATAGTAAGCCTAGTATGAGTCAACAAACTATGATATAGAATATGTTAATATACTTACATACTAAATTGATAGACATCCTATCCAGAAGGAAAGAAAAGATAGTTCTCTTATATTCTGCTTTGGTGAGGCTACATCCAGAGTAAGGAGTTTGGCTCTATGAACCATATTTTAGGAAAAACTTTAATAAGCTAGAGAATGTCCAGGACAGGAGACCAAGATATTGAAAGGCCTTAAGATCATGCCATATTAAAATCTGATGGGAGTGAAACTGTGTCCCTTTTAATCTGTAAAAAAAAAGGGTGATGGGGTCTCAAGCTCTCCCCTGGGAAAAACATACCTCTCCCAGTCTATGCCTTCTTAAGTGGTCTCATTCAGTTAGAGATCTTGACTTGAGTGGCTTGAAACTCCAAGATAAGTACTCTCTTTTCAACTGGAAATCTAAGCCTTGGGGCATTGACAACATTGAGGGAGTCTCATTTAATTTTGAATGGAAGCCTTAGCCTTAGAGGCTAATAAAAGATAATTATGAACCCCAAATCTCTTTAGAAGTCTGAAACAGGAATTTGCTTTGCCAAGTTCTCTTCTTGGCAAAGCTAACCTTCCAGGACTCTTGCCTGCTGTGAAGATATCCTCTTCTCAGTGTTAATCTTTGTTATTTCTCTGACAGGACCTTACTCACTGAGAAGTCTGTCTTCCTAGCAAATTTGGCTTTTTAGTGCCCACAATAAAATTCCCTTTTGGCTCAGACTTTCAGGTTTGTGAATTTTTTTCATTGGACCTGCACTGACCAGACGGGATTCCCCACCTCAATTCTCACACCTATTCTCGACCACTAGCACTGCATCAAATCCATAGAAAGAACTCAAGATATTTGATCTGGTAAAGTAAAGATTTAATGGGAATATACTAGTTTTCTTCAAATAACTGAATGACTATCATGGAACAGGCCTTGCTCTTCTGGAGGCTATTAAGTGGTACAGTGGCTACTTAGTTGAGTCTAGAAGACCTGAATTTAAATCTGGCCTTATAACTATCTGTGTGACCTTGGGCACTTTTTGCTTCAATTTTCCTAACTTTAGATTGAAGATGGTAAAAACAACTCTCTCAAAGAGTTGTTGTGATGGTCAAGAATTAATGGGTTTAAAGCTCTTAGCACAATGCCTGGCACATTGTGAACATTATATAAATGCTTATTTCCTTTCTTTCTATCCCTTCCTAGAGAGCAGAATTAAGAGCAATAAGTGAAAGGTATAAGGAAGAAACTTTAGGTTTTCTGTAAGGGTGGAGAGGGAGAATATCTCCATACTAACTACCAATGAGAGCTCTCCAAAAGTGGAATGGATTACCTTGGAAAATTATGGGTTTTCTTTCACCAGAAGCATAAATCAAAGACTGTATTGTCACTTATTTGGTATGTTGTAAAGAGGAATAGTAATCTTTTTCATGTAAAGATTGGTCTAAAGGGAATCTGTGATCCCTTTCACTTTTGAAGTTTTATAATTCTGTAGTTCTTTGAATGAATCCACTTTTGAAGAAGTATAAGAAGAGATTCTGTATATGCTATATATCTACATATCTATATAACTATATATATATAAAATACACGTCTTAAGTTGTTTCCCCCAATAAATTATAATCTCAGTGACAATGAGAATTGTATGACTTTTCCATTTTTCTGTATAGCCAGGCATGCCATAGAGTCAGTGGTCAGACATAGTCATGGGTATAGTTCAGAGTGAAATTAATGCATTTTTCAGTGACTTTCTAAAGGTACTCTACCTGGAAAAAAATCACTCTCTAACCAATCGATTAGAGAGTTTTTGGTGAGAAACTTTGTCTACCAATACAGATACAGTGTGTTCTGTAATTTATGGTCTTGAAGTACTGCCTTGGGCTCTAAGAGATCAATTGACTTGCCTAGGTAAAAAGAAAAACAAAAAGATTTTTGCAGAGGTCAACTTGAAACAAGGTCTTTCTAATACTGTGATTGGCAGTTTACCCATTATATCAGGCTGTCTCTATGTATTTTAACAGTTAGCTTAAATATTAATATACAAGGTCATTCATAGAGAATATTAAATATTTGTTGACTGACATTACTAGAGGGTGCCTTATTAACAAAAAATCTCTAAATAATATGATGCTGCTTTAGATTGTGTATTGGTATGGGTGTAAGTGAAAAGGTACCAAGAGTTACTCTGATCTAAGACAATGATCTAAGATAATTCCAAGGTACTCATAATGAAAAAAAAAAAGCCATCCACCATTTGAGAGAAGTGATGAAATCTGAGTAAAACTTAAAGTATAATTTTCTTATTTTATTTTTCTTTCTTTTTTGGAAATATGACTAATATGGAAATGCTTTGTATAATTTCACATGTATAATTGGTATTATATTGCTTGCCTTCTTAGTAATTGGGGAATGGGTAGGAAGAAGGGATAGAATGTGGAACTCAAAATTAAAAAAAAATGTTAAAAATAAACAAATCAAAAAAGGAAAAGAAGAAAAGATATCAGGGAAAGTGGAAGATACCAAAAACAATCTTTGTCTAATAATAACTTTAAGGAAATTAGCACTTTATAATTACAGTCTTGCTTAAAAATTATATAGCATTGTTTATAATACATCAATGAAAATAAAATATCAGGATCTATTTTCCAAAACAGAACTAGGAAGAGGGCAGAAAAACTTGAATATGCTATAGAATGGAAGAGTAAAAGAGGCATCATGATAGCTTCAAGCATCAGTCCTGAAGTACCCGTGATTTCTTGGGCCAATTTAATGGCATTAGTATGTAATTTAAGTGCCTTAAAACTTGTGTTTGATTCCCCAAGTTTGTGCACATGGAGTATGAAGAAAGGAACATTGTCTGAGAACTAGAGTCTATTTTGACAAAGTGTTTTTGGTTTTGTTTTTAATTTTCATTAGGGATACATTGAGAGATTTATAGGAGACTCAGAAAAAGGGAGAAGGCATATTGATAATTCTGAAGGTTTGACAAGATAGAAGCAGATGAACTACTGACTATGAGTGAGATGAAAAGAAAAAAATGAATGTTGAATAATGAGATGCCACCTGGAGCTAATGGAAAATGGTTGTGTCTGCCTTTGTTGCTGAGAAGGAAACTCTTGAAATATCTCGCTCCCCTGCCTTAGCACATTATGGCTCTAATGCTGAGTTTATATCTCATTTCTCATTTTTAAGAGTATATTTGCTTCCTGGATTTGCTTTGTGTACTTAAAAGAAAACAGTTTCTCTAAACTATTGTTCATTGTGTGTGTGTTCTTGGGGGATTAACAGGAAATGAGTAGGAGGCCATAGTCACTCAAGGACAAATCCACAGAGTAAGAAATTCTCTTTCTGGGGTTTACATCAGGTTTCTTTACCAGGGGCTTGAGTAAAACTTTTTTTAAAATTGGTATATATTATTATAGTGCTCCCACTTCAGAGAAAAGATTAAATTAATCTAGATTGCCCAGACAAGATGATCCAGAATGTTTTTTGGCAGGAGGAGATTTGGAATTAAAAGTGGAATACAAAAACTCCTATGATGAAGTGGCCATAGGCAATTTATGTCCTATTGCCTCTTTTATCAGGAGTGGAATGAGGGCATTGAATAAGGAAAAACATGTGACCCCAGGGAGACCTGAATGGGAAAGAATACTCTTTCCATACAAGATGGAAATCCAGAAAGGATTAGTTGATTTCCTCCTTCAGCCAAAAAATGCCTAACTTCTAAACATTATCATCTGTATATGTATGTATAAATGTGTATGCATACACACACACTATAGTAAGTTACTCCTAATTAGATTTTGATACGTAACCTATGTGAAGAGAAAATTGTCAGACAGCTTCCTAGTTCTGGTCTGAGAAGACATTCTTCCTATTCATATCCAAAAAAAATAGGTAAGTGGAGTATAATGATTTCATGCATGGGATATACATACATGTGAATTAAAGTTTCACGACAGTGATTTCATTGGTATCTATCCTTCATTTACCAATTCAGACCTCAATACTTCTGGTGATTAAGCATCTCTGAATTTAGCTCAGAGGCTACCATATTGGTAGAATCTGCTTTCAAGTTAGCATAGAACACAAGGTCATCTCCATATTATGATGAAATATTGATGGAAAACTTTAGCTCTCTCTCTCTCATACACGCAAGCACGCATACACTCCTCCTCAAGATAAAGAGAAACAAAGAGAATACAGTTCTCCTCTCCCATCCCTAAACTTACTACAGAGTCCATTATAGCAAGAATAAGGGCAATCAGCACATCTTTCACCTTTCTTGTAGGGTGTTGCTAATGAAGTAACTTCATTCCTTCTGTATGACAAAGGAAAAAAATGTTTTAAAAGATTGTTTACCATAGACATAAAACATCTACAAAGCACAGCTCTCATAGAGACTGAATTCTTATAAAAATTCTACATACTGTATACAGAATTCTGATCCTGAATATCAAGCAATGCAAGTACCATATTTAGTTATTAAAGAATTCATTTTTGTATTAAAAATAAGGCAAATGATTATGTCATGAGAAATATGGCAAAAAGCAGAAAAATCATGAGAAAACATGACAAGAGATATGAATTGTTTTTGTATACAATTTGAAATGTATCATCCAGTTTGATTTTCACAGCCATTTTAGGAGGCATACTATGTGCATATGCTTTCATTTTTTTTCTGTAGATGAGGAAATAGATCTAGAAAAGTTAAGTGACTTATGTCTTTACACTTGTCAAATACAAGGTTACTATATTTATTTGGCTGTTCCATTGACCCATATTTTCATTTCTTAGCCAGTACCAGATAGTTTTAATAATTACTGCCTTTTAATAAAGTTTAAAACTTGTACTGCTGAACCTTCTTCATTTTTAAAAATTTTAAATGAGTATATCAGAATTGAAGATTGGTTTCAAGCCTGTTTAAGTCCTAACTGAGCATGGACTCTTGTTTAGTTTTACTATATATCTGATACATACAGAAAGAGTGAGTCATATGTTGTTTAGGCCCCAGGATCTAAGCAACATAGGTGGTTCTATGAGACCTAGTCTTCTGGAAACTTATTGGTAATCATAACAGTATCTGAATGGTTTCTGTCTTTATCTCAGAATAAGATTTCACCTTGTTTAAATAAGGAGAACTAGTGAAGAGAAGTGTGTATTATCTTGGAATGTAATATCAATAAAGACCAGTGAAAAGTGATCAATAATAAATGACAATCATACTTACGCTGGACAGTATTGGCACACGTAAAAGTACTTATATATATTGTTTGGGCAATAGGAAACACCACATCCAATTTTATAAGTTCTATAAAAGATCATCTATAGATAAAAAAGATACATTGTTCATAATCCATATTTTTCATGTTAATTAGCAAACCACTTTATCCTACTTGCTTTTCCTGTCTCTTTCCTTCTTACAATTTTCTCTTATCCCTTTATCTCTGACCTTCCTCTTTCCACAATGTAGGAAAGTAAATACTATCTCCTGATTTCTTTTAGCCCTTTGCCTAGACACTTCTTTTCAATATCTCTCATATATCAGGGTTATTTTTTAACTTAGCCTTATCTCCACCCCCCCCCCCCTTTCATTAGATTGCAAATACTTAGAGGATAAGACCTGGATCATTTTTATCTCTATATTCTCAAAATATAGCCAAATAATAATTTATACACAGTAGGCACTTAATAAAAGGTTGTTGGATGAAATTAAATGAATCCTTATAACCTCATTTGATTTTCTTTCTTGGTTCAGGGTTATCTCCCTGTGGCTTCCCATATTAATCCCCAGACAGGCTCTTCATTCTTTACTGCCTCTTTAGGGATAGGGACTGGACTTGTGATTTCATCAGTACAGGGAAATCCTAGCTGAGGAATTCCCTCTACCAATGAAGTTCAGCACTGCAGCTTGGAGTCTCAGAGAAAGGCCCAGAATATTGAGACATTGACTTGGCCAGACGTACATAGTTGGAATGTATTTGAAGTAGGACATAAACCCATCTGTAACCATTTCTTTCTCCATTCCATATGACCTCTCATTTAGATTTTTAGATATTTAAATGAACCCATGAAAATATAAATGGTAATATATATATATATATATATATATATATATATATATATATATACTTTCCCTGTCAATGAAATTTTCTCCAGATCTTTCAACTGATCAATCAATAAACATTTATTAGACATTTACTATGTGCTAACAGTAATTAATCACTGAGGATACAAAAAAGAAGCAAAAAACATCACCTGCCCTCAAGGAGTTTATAATTCCTATATCAAAGGATCATAAGATCATTGATCCAGAATTGGAAGTGATCTCAAAGGCCACTTAACCCAACTCTTTCATTTAAAGCTAACAAAAATTGGGGAAGCTAAATGATGATATTCTCAGGATCATTGAGGTGATTAAGTTTCAGAGCTAGGATTTGAATTCGCTTTCTCTGACTCCAAAGATTATGTTTTCCCAAAGTCCTTCATAGGGAATCTATTCAATGAGGGAATTCACCCAAAATAGACTTTCTGGCAATTTTAACATGCTAACCCACCACTGCAGCACTCACATTATTTGCCTGTTATTCTATGGAGAAATTTAAAGTCCCCAGATCTATGAAATGCATTCTGAGCAATTAAGAGAGCTGATTAAAGAGGATGCTATTACATGGCAAAGATGGGTTTCTGCTTGGGAAAAAATAATCAAAAAGAGCTGGAGGAGTATTATCTTCGTCAGGAAAAAAGCGGTAGAAGAACAATATACAAATTTTGCCTACTTGGTTTTGCCTCAGACTGACTTGGGTCTTCTTAACATCTTTCTTCAATGTGTCACATCTCAAATCACAAAGAAACACTAACTTTTTGGAGAATAAGGACTGGGATGAGGTACTTATTAGCTCATAGGATCACAGATTCAGGACTAAAAGGGACTTCAAGGTATCTTCTTATTTTATACTAGTGGAAATAGGCTCAAGGAGATTGTGATTTATCTAAGGTCAACTAGAATGTCAGAAATGGGATTTGAACCTAGCTCCTTTGACTTCAGAGCCAATATCTTTTCACTGTACTCTGATACTGACTCTCTGAAAGTCAAAGATAGAAAGTTTACCATATAAGGAATGGAAGTATCTATTTTGGAGTTGGATAAGATAGAGAAGAGAAAGATATTAGATTCATTCAACATTTATTCAACAAAGATTAGTGAACAGCTCACTGTGCTCAAAGCTCTATATTGGGTGATAAATTCTATTCTGTTAGAGGTCAATGAAAGGTCACAGTGCTATAATTTATACCTGAATGTAAGCAAGATAATGACTTTTTTGGTTGATGGCCCCTACTCCATAAATAAAATTCTTTTTCTGTAGTTTCCAAGCAAGGATGACATCTTTCCAGCAGACAGACAAGCTTGATGCAAATACATTTTCACTACATACTGTATCTGAGAAGAGAAAAATAGTTCAGACTCCCTAATTATACTAAGGATACAAAATTAGAA
Source organism: Sarcophilus harrisii (assembly GCF_902635505.1). Taxonomy (NCBI): domain Eukaryota; kingdom Metazoa; phylum Chordata; class Mammalia; order Dasyuromorphia; family Dasyuridae; genus Sarcophilus; species Sarcophilus harrisii. The sequence goes on along the minus strand of NC_045429.1, from coordinate 261,704,043 downwards.
CCAGAAAAAAAGGAAAATGGGTATGCATTTGCTCATGGTTACTATTTGATGATGAACAATAAACATTCCCTGATAATGTCTTATTTTTTTATATCTGGAAGAGAAATTTTGGTGCTTTGGAAAGGATATGACTTAAATTTAGGAAGAACCTGGATTTAAAAATTGGTGCAATACTTTCTAGTTTTGTCATTTCACTTCCGAGCCTCAATTTTCTTCTCTTAAAATGAGAGCAATAATTTTTGCAAAAAGTACCTCACAGAATTGTGTGGAAAGACCACTGTACATGTTTGCCTGATCTTCCTAGGAGGTACAACTAGATTGTCCCCATGGGGTCTTTTAAAGTTATAAAATTCTAGGATTTTAATAGAAATTATAAGAAACTTAAGAGTTATAAAAAGAGTGAATACCAACATATGAAGATAGATCTGAATTATTCCCAAGCCCTCAAGTGACCCATGTTATGTGTTCTTCAGATTGTTACTTTCCAACCATTTCTACTTATTAATAGCTAACATTATTTTCCAACTACTTTATATACTACCTCCCTCATTTAGTCTTCCATCATTTCTTCCTCTGTATCCTTACTCCAAGCTATGAGTTTTATTTTACCCTATAGTTGACCTCATAGCTATTTATACTTCTCTTAGATACTGAAATTCTAATTTTTGCCATATTGGTATATCTGTCTTAACTAAACCCACTGGCACATAAGAAAAGGAATTATGACATATATATCAATTCCAGTACTTAGCATATTTGGGAGGAACAACTAGTCCCATGATTTTTTGGGTGATTAAAGAGGATGGAGGATGAACATTAGAGATCTCTGTCCATATTCTTAAGAAAGAGAGGTACCAAAGGCAGCCATCTTATAATTTTCTTATCTGGAAGAATTCATCATGCCCCTATGCTGAGTATCCTCTTGCACTCCTACTTTTCAGCCCTTTAAATATGTGATGTTTTTCCCCATTAGACTGTGAAGTCCTTGAGGCCAGGGTTTATTTTTTACTTTTGTTTGTATCCGCAGAACTGAATACATAATACTCTTTTATAAATGCTTATTGACTGACTGACTGAAATGTTATCACAGAAATCACTGCAAAAGCTTCCAAGGTGAATTGGTGAGCTGTTTCTTTATAAATCAAGGAAGAAATTTAAGCTAGGATGAAGCAGATAGTGCTTTCTTCTTATGTTCTTTGAATAAATTGTTCTTGCTTATCAGGTATTTATCAGGGCTTATCAGGATTTTTTTTTGTTTTTGTTTTTTTTAACCTTTTAAAACATTGTAAAAACTGTTAGTTCCCACTACATTTCAGTACCCTGGAGCAAAGCTCTGGTTATCTTTGCCACCATTAAAGTTCTCTTTTCAAGATAGTTCTAAAATCTCAGAGTACAAGTGATATATATAAATCTTTACTTACCACCAGTTGTTCTATTAGAAAATTCACTGACTTTCAAGGTGCATTTATTTGCCCATCTTTGAGCATCTGAAGCAGCTTCATGACTCCATTCCTTAGTGGAAAAAGGACATATTTTGTTAGATTTTTTATTCCAGAAGATGGACCCTATCTTATTTTTCTTGCTTGAACTGATACAAAAATCTTCCCACTTGATCTGTGTAGCTCTAAACTCTTCCATTATTTCTACTATGTACTACTAGTAGTTTAAAAGCATAAAAGCTGAGATTTACATCTAGCATATGCCACTTGAAGAGCTGTTAGTGAAAACATGAAATAAGGTGTGTCAAGCTCTTTTCAAGCAAAATGCTATTTATGTATATGTGTATTATATGTAGAAATATATATGTACCTTTATATGTGCATTTGTGCAACATTATGTAAATCACACATGTTATCTGAGCCTTTGTTTCCTCATTTTTAAAATCACGAATCAGACTAAATGGCATCTAAGATTCCAATTTGAAATCTGAAGATTTTGTGATCAGTTACTGAACTCTCTGACCCTGGGAAAAATGGAGGTAGATCTCCTGCACTTATTGGTGTGGTATTGTATGAATCCTGTGGATTTACGAGATAATTGTGTTAGACTCCAAATTTATTGTTGGTTTTTTAGAAAAATCTTAACTGTGATTCATCTTACATAAAGATAATAACAATCAGTGGAAAAGTACCATGAACTTTTACTAAGTTCCTCCTCTGGGGTGAATGGAATGATAGTATTCCTCTTGGACCTGATGATAGTCAATTTTATTATTTCTTTTGGTTGCAGGTGGTGAGGGAAGGGGATGCCCCTCTTCAATGAGGTAACTGTTAATAAGAACCATGAGAACAGATATAAACTTGCTGATCTCAAATCACTGCAGAATAATCATTGAATTGTTTTACCTGCAGAGACAATCAGTGGCCTTGACTCCAAGATGTCTTTGGACTGACCTTTTTGTTTTAAGGGAAAGAGACAGAAATTTAAGGTATAGTGCCTGGCATATAAATGCTTGATCACTGACTGGCTAACAATAGGGTAAAGTATATTCTGTCATTTATAAACAAAATTATTTAAAACTTAAGAGTCAAAGGATTTATGAATTATGATTGAATTATGGCTTTATATTTACTACCTAATCTTTAATATTTACACCTCAGTGATTGGACATATTGTTTTCCTGGTTCTACTTACTTCACTTTGTACCAGTTCATATAAATCTTCCCATATTTTCTGCATTCATTATATTTATTCTTATGACCTAATAATATTCTATTACATTATATACCACAACTTATTTAAATATTCCCTGACTAATAGACATCTACCATCTTTCTTTATTTTTTTTTTTTGCTACTATAAAAGGTTTAGCTATAAGCATTTAGACATATATGATATTTTATCACTAACTTCTTTTGAGTATATGCCTAGCAGTGGAATATTTGGACTAAAGGCTCAAGTATATTTCTAAGAATGACCTAGGAGGAAGAATATTGATCAGGGATATCCTGATATGTGATTAGGATGTGTGTGATTAGGATATTTGTCATAAATTAGAAAAGGAGACAGTTTGTAGTATAGGAAGAGCAAGGCACTATTTTATTGCTTCTTTGTATCTCCACTGATTAGCTTCTTAGGTACAGAGTCCAAGGAGATGTAGGCAATTAAAATGATGGCTAGAGCACAGATAGTATGATATGGAGACAGTGAGAAGTGGATCTTAAAAATCATAAAACTGAAAACTCATATAAAATACAGATTTAGAGTTTAAAGGGACCTTAGGGATTTAGTGGTAGAAGGCCCCTCAGAAATTGTTTAATTTGATTCCATTTTGCAGATAAGAAAGTTAAAGACCAGAAAAGTTAACTGACTTGCCTGAGATTATACAGTTCATCAATGGCAGGTTCAGGATTAAAACTCTCATCTTCTTATTCTCAATTTAGTGTTCTTTTCATCCTGTTTTTGTTTCCTTTTGTAAGCCTATGTGACTTGACACTCCTATGTTTCTTCTTTTAGTTAATTCTTATTTCAATATATACCTGTATCTTAAAGTGTTTATTATTGGAAATAGACTTCCATATACCATGAGGGAAGGGAAAAAAAAACCTGGATCCATATCTATAAGGGAATTTCAGTTAGTTAAAAACCTTTCACATATTATACATATCTTATGTCAGAATGGTGATCTCAGCATCCCAAGGATACTCTTTATTAAAACTCAAAATATTCTGTACATACAGATTCAGATTAGAATAACATGAGAAAAAAAAAACAACTAGTTTACATCCATAGAGTTTTGAATGAAACCAAGCTAAAATACAACAACCAGCCAGGTCAGAACTTCCAGAAAATTGTTAACATTACCATAACCTTAATATAGATAACATAACCTTACTATATATATATACATATATAAAAACTTTTGATGTAGTGTAATTCTACCTGAGTTACTGGGTGATTTAGAAACTTTGTGTTATGGTCCCCTTGGTCATTTGGTGAAGCCTTCTAAAAATAATGTTTTAAGTACATAAAATAAAAACCATGGAATTACAAATGAAACCAGTTACATTGAAATACATTTTATCTATATCGCTATCATATTTATTGACCTTAGGTTAAGAATCCCTGATTTAGAGAATGTTAGAGCCTGAATGATGGGAGTCCATGGTATCCAAAGAATCAAAATTATGGATTTCTTGAGGGGGAGTGAAAAGATATATAAATATATAATGAGTAAAAAGATACTACAGTATATTATGAATTATGACTTGAATGAACAAAAGAGCACAAAATATATCATCAAAGAGATGTAGAAATGACTCAAATATGCTTCTCTGGTATCCAAGTAATAACAAGGATTGAAAAGGAAGCCTCTAAAAACAATGGTAGAAGATTGGTAGAAAGGCATGCACAAGAGTTACATAGAATAGGGCAATTTTATCTGTGTCATTTAGGGGAACAATCAATGAGAGTGGATCTATTGATATATAAAAAATATGAAGTAGTTCAGGATATAACACTTCAATGTACTATAAAGTTCTCAATTTTTAGATGAAGAATCAAGAGATCTGGAGAGATGAGGGACTAAATTCTTTGGGAGTATTTCTTGCCAATCCAGAACATTAAGTGGTTGTCTACTATCTAGATTTAGGATTGATATATGCCCTAAAGATATCATATTTATTTAGAGCTAAAAACATGATACCAAATTGTCTCTCCGAATATTGTCCAAACAAGCAAAGTCCAGTGAGTAAGACTCATTCATACTGAGTGCTTTGCCTCTCTTAATGCAGTGTAAGCTTTTTTTAAGGCTACCTTCTTATTTTGTTGACTTATATCAAACTTTCAATCTAATAAAACCTTCAGACTTTTTTTTTAAACATTCTTTACTTGTACATTTGGGTAGGTATTTATATTATTTTCCTTAGCATTTAATTTGTTAGATTTGGCCCAACATTCTAGACTATCATTTTCATTCTGGATTTTGGTTCTCTTATCCAGCATATTAATTATTGTCTCTATCTGCTTCCTTTACTTGCCTCCATTATAGATTCATTTCATCTATAAATCTTTTACTTTTACAATGCTATCTGTGTCCTAATTCCCATTTAGATCAGCAAAGATTCTTACCTTCCACTTTCCTAGTTTCCTCATCACTTATCAGAGTATGTAATACCATGTAGGTTCTTTATACATACTTTGATTGACAATTTATAAAAATGTTGAATAGTATAGGACCATGGATATATCCTTGATCACAAAGCCACTGGCTGTGAACTATTTCCTAAAATATGTTAGGTGTATTTCTTAAACAGAAAGAACATGTATCCTGCCTATTGTCATGGGGTTACTCTCAAAGATTTTATATTTTGCCCTTTCTCTGTATGACTTACCATTTTCAGCATATTGCTAGCTGTTGGGATCACTGATCTTCTTATATTATTGTGGCAATCAAGGATTTCCTTTTGTACCTCTTCTTTCATAGTGGACAAATTGCAATCAAGTGTGAAATTCTAATAGAAAATAATACAAAGATCAATTTGTTATTTGTTGTGTTCATCCCAGAACTTGGGAGTTGTTTGTCATTGTGTTCATTAAAATATTTCTGACTTAATCTAGCACTGTCATAGATCCCTTTGACACTCTGATAAAGCCTATAGGCCCTTATCAGATAATCATTTTGAATGCATAAGGTTGCAGAGAAAATCAATTTTATCTGTATCTATATCTATGGATAGATAGATATTTTTTTTCCTGAGGCAATTTGCCCAGGGTCACACAGCTAGGAAGTATTAAGTGTCTGAGGTCATATTTGAACTCAGATCCATCTGATTTCAGGGCTGGTGCTCTATCCACAGCAACACCTAGCTGCCCCCAAAACCAATTATATTGAAACAAATATGTATTCCACATCCAAATCTATTTTTGAACAACTTGGGAGTCCATAGACCCCAATTAAAGACCCTCTACTTTTAGGTAATGTTTGTTGTTGAACAGGAGTCAGGATAATTTAGCAATATATGTAGCCTAAGATATGAGTTTTCCTGGAGGGTTAAAATATTTAATGCTAGGCTTATGAAAGTATCATCTGAGTTCTTAGCTTAAAATAATATTTATGATAATATTTTTGTCATTCTTTAAATTTTTAGTCTGAATTTGTGATTTTTTTTGGATGACAAATTGATCTTCCTAAAACAATATGTCTTGACATATCAATATTAAAGTAACTCAGATGGTTCCCAGTTACCTCTAGGATCAATTACAAGCTCTCTTCTATAATATTCAAAATTTATCATAACTTAGTCCACTTTCTACCTTTCTAATTTACTTATACTTAATACCATATACTCTATAACCCAGTGATACTGACCAATTGTATTTCTTACCCAAAATACTCCATTTCTTGACTCTGAGCATTTTCATTAATTATTCTATAATTCTCTTCTTTATCTTTATTGTCTAGATTTCCTAGCTTCCTCTAAGTTCCAGCAATAATTCTTGTTTTCTACAACAATCCTTTCCCCAATTCCCCTTAAGTCTACTGCCTTTGATTATTTCTAATTTATTCTGTATACAGGATTTCCAAAAATTTTTAAGCTTTAATAGATATAACTTGCATTAAAACTTTGGGAACACTTTGAATATCTTGTTTTTACATAGTTATTTACATAATAAATGTTTGTTGAATAACTAATGTGGGGAATTTCTGGTATAGAAACTGTCTGGGGCCATGAGAGATTAAATGATTTGGCTATGATCAGCTGGACAGTGTGTTTCAGGGGCAGATCTTGAACTCAGGTTTTCCTAACGCTCTGAAAGGACTCTTTAACCATTACTACATGAGATCTTACAGTTTCTGGTGCCATTTCAAAGTTTGTATACAATTTATATAATACTCATTTACTGTTAAAATAGCCAATATCTCACCTTTTCTTTTTGTTCCATTCTCTAGCCCCTAGCTTTGTTCTGATTCCTGACTTATGGCATTAATAAAAGATTCTTTCAAGAATCCCTATGAAGACCTTTTCTTTTTTATGAGAATCCTCCAAATTGTAACTCTCTACCCACTCCACTCAGATCAGGTTAGCCTCTTCTAATATGTTAGATAGGTCTTTAAAGGGTTGGCCCCCTCTTCCATTAGAAACACTTGGGATCCTTACCAGTCCTGCAGATTGATGGATCATAGCGGCTAGACACATCAGTACATAGAGTGAGCCCATCCCTAAAAGAAAGAAAAAGAAATTTCTTTTACTTCAGATATCTGTTTAGCCTCCAGGGTTCCTTTGAAATATCACTTACCAGCTGTTCAGGGCATTTAGCTAAGTCTCTTTGAGTGATATTCAGAATTTTCTTTTTAAATTGATCCCTTCATATTTATCCTTACAAACTTCCTTGCCATATGGATACATTTCTACTCCTGGAACCTGAAATGGTAAAATGATTTCTGCAGTATTTACATTCCAGCCCATTTTTTCTTCCTGTTTCTGAAGAGATTTTTTTTTATCTTTGTGAATTATATTAACTATGAACAATCTCTCTCACCCTTTCTTCATATATATGTATATATATACATGCATATTTATGCGCACACACACACAATTTGAAAACAAATTTTTACCTCTCTAAAACTTTTAATTGCCTCTTGACACCTCTAGGCATATCTTCCTAAAAACTCTTAGACAACGATTTTCAAGAATCACTCATCACTGTGGAACCCGAAAATATGTCTCCCTCAACTCCAAAATGCAAATGTATTTATGTAAAAACTGAAAACCCAAGATATCGTAGATCTAGCTTTTAGAGGAAACAACTCAACCATTATTTCATGATAAGCTCATTTGTATCTTTTAATAATCACATTAGCTCAATAAAACTTCTTTGCAGAATTCTGATAGTTATTTTCTTTACCTAGCCCCAAGGAACTAATTTACTTTCTGATTATTGGAGAATACTGACTGCAAATTAGAATAAATAAAAGTGTAGTTGGACAAGCGTTATCTTATCTAAAAGAGAGCTCATATATCTGGAGGTGATCCTAGAGGATATTTCTCCAAACCCTTCATTTTATAATTGAAGAAAGTATAACCTAAAAAGAATAAGTGATTTGCCTATGGTCAGAATATAGTAATTTACAGGTAGAATTTGAACCCAGAAACTTTAGATCTGGGATTTGTTCATCCTCTTTCCATTGTATCACAGGTTTTCTCTCACTCCTTTCCTCTACTTTTGAAATTCAGTACATATATATAAATGGGTGTTAAGGATAGAAGAAAGCATGGTTAAATTGTTGTATTCATAATTTGGTTAAATCTGTATTCAAGTGCTGCCTCTTAGCAGCACTTGACCTAGACAAGATCATTTAACTTTGGTGTCTCAGGTAATACTTGAAAATTCTAAATTACAGGGGCAGCTGGGTGGTGCAGTGAGTAGAGCACCAGCCCTGAAGTGAGGAGAACCTGAGTTCAAATCTAACCTCAGACACTTAACACTTCCAAGTTGTGTGACTCTGGGGCAGTCACTTAACCTCAATTGCCTCAGCAGGGGAAAAAAAAAAGGAAATTATAAATTGCAAAAAGATATCAGCCTATGTTGATAAAGGGAGTTTTTTCAAAATCTGGTTGATAAAATTAACTACAAATTTATGTTACATTAACTCAATTGGGCTTTCATTGCACCAAAGCAATCCTTTTATAATTGCTTAAAAGATTCAGTATACCTAGGACAATTCTTATTTTAGATCTTTTAATCCCCTTCTACCATTTGAGGTCATGCCTGTTTGTTCTTCTTTCCCCCTCCTCATCTCATATCACTTGAACATCTTCTTCTACTATTTCCTCCTTACTTCTATATCTGATATCTCTTTTCCTTACCGAGCAAAACTTCTCTGTGTATACCCTTAATTCTCTTCTCTCCAGTTTTCGTTACCAGATTATCTCTTTCATTATTCTCTCTTTTACTTGTATCATTAATCTCTCCCTTAATTTTAGTACCTAGTTTACAAAATTAGCATGTCTCCTGTTAGGAAAAAAAAAAACTTTTACTTGATCCAGCTATCACAATTTGTCCTAAATTTTTCCTCTCTCAGCTAAACCTTGTATACTAGGTACCTCTACTTTCTCATTTCTTAGTATTTTGTACTCTAGTTTATGCATTCATTATGCAATTTAAATTGCCCTCTGTCAAGTTACCAATGATCTTTTAATTACCAACTCTAATGCTATTTTCCCCAATTCTTATCTTTTTTTTAACTTTTCTATAGCATTTGCCACTGTCAATCATCCTCTATTCTAGGATTCCTTTTTCTTTCTAGGTTTTCCTGATATTATTTTCTGTTGGTTTTTTTAACCTGTCTGATCCTTCTCTCAGTCTCTCCTGAAGAATATTAAACTAGACTTGTAAGTTTTTGTCTCTTCCAAGGTAGTAGGATCTAGAGAGAAGTGTGTTTAACTATTCTCTAATACTGTGCACTAGTATATGAGCTACCACAAGCACTCTTTTCAGTCCTGGAACTGTGATCAGGGTCCCTACTCCCCTATAGCTGACTAGAAGCTTGTGTTTCTCCTCACTCTTGAACTAAGACCCAAGATTGCAACTTAGATCTAAAAAAGGCAATGCGAAAGCTTACTGCCCTGGTGACAGCAAAAAGACCCTTACCATCTGTAGGCTGAGAGGTCTGAAAACTGCCATAGCTATCATAGACTCAGAAGTCTCAAGGTCGGTTTCTTTGCTGGGTCCTAGTCTGTTCTAGTGTGGCCTTCATGGAATGTCCTCCTTTTTTCACTCTAGTGCAATAGATTTTTCCTGCTGACTTTTTAAGATATCTTGGGCTGGAAAATAGTTTACTCTGTATCTTTGTGGGTTCTGTTGCTCTAGAATTTGTTTAGAATCATTATTTAAAGATATCTGAAGAGGATTGGGGAGAGCTCAAGTAAGTTCCTGCTTTTACTCTGGCCATCTTGGCTATGCCTTCCATGGTAACCTTTTAATTAACCAAATGGCTAAGGAATCAGGGTGACTAGTCTTGCTGTACTGCAATTGTAGTTTCTTTTTATATTTACTTTGGTTTAGATCTGGAGACCTAACCTTTTAAGCAACACTTTTTAGTGTTCAGTAAAATATTGAATGAATGAATTAAAAAATATATTTTGAGTTTACTCAGTACAAAATATTATGTTAAGTGTTTGGGATACAAATAGAAATTTGAATTGATCTCTGCTGTCAAGGAGCTCACATGATATAGAATTCAGCAGTTCTCAAAGTATTATCTAGAGAATCCTGGGGATCTCTGAAATCTTTTTAGAGAGTTCAAAAATAGTTTTTATTTCCAATATAGAAAATGTTTATAAATATAACCCAGATAAACAAAAACGCGTTGGATAGATCCTCAATAATTTTTAATAGGATAAAGATACTGAAAACAAAAGTTTGAGAACCACTGATATAGATGATGCTTGATAGGAACCCTTCAGATGTAGCTCCTGGAGTCTGTGATTATTGGCAGATAATGGTGTAGACTTGTTAAAATAGCTTGTCAAAATAGAACTTGGTATGTTGATTAATGCTGGATTGCTAGACAAAATTGTTGCCCTCATAACAAGAGGCAAGTAAGGTTTTCACCCTTTGCTCTAAAAACAACGAGGAAGGCGGGGAGGAGGAGGGGATATAAAATTTTCTTTCTGGAATGAAATCTCTTCCTCAAAGCTTTCTCCATAAAACTTGATTTTATCTGGCAAAGAATTAACTGCCTCTGAACCACAGTCAGAGCTATTTCTCCATCTCCTGTATTTTGAATCACACAGTACTATCCTTGTTAAATTAAATATTTCAATAAAATTTTGTGGGGCTAGGTACCTTACAGTCTCAGATACTCAGTTTTTCACTTCCTAGGATTGTTTAATTAGACAAACAAAAGAGTAAGGAGGTAGACTATATGGATAAGTAGCATTCCCAGATTGCATAAACATTAACAGGTCTTTCTTCATTCTTGATGATAAGCCAGGAATCTTTCTTTCAATCTCTCTCTCTCTGTGTCCCTCCTTCCTCTTTCTTTCTTTCTTTCTTTCTTTCTTTCTTTCTTTCTTTCTTTCTTTCTTTCTTTCTTTCTTTCTTTCTTTCTTTCTTTCTTCCCTTCCCCTCTCCCTTTCTTTCAATATTATCTCTCCTATTATCCCCCTCATTACTTTCTTTTTCCCTTCTCCCCTCTCCTTTTTCTTCCCACCTTTCTCCCATATTTCCTCCTCTCTCTTTCCTCTTTCCCCTTTCTCTCCCCCTGCCTTTCTACCCTTCTTTTTCTCTGTGTCTCTCTCTCCTTCCCCTTCCTACTTCTTCCTTCTCCTCTATCTTTTTCTGACTTTTCTATGTCTCTCCCATTTTCTCCCCCCTTTGCTTCTTTCTCTTGCTCTTGTATCTCCTTCCACTTCTCTCTTTTTTCTCCAACTCTCCCCTCACCATTTTATTAACAGAATTTTCTACTCACCTGACAGTATTCTGAAAATATTTCCTAGGGAGAGAAAACAATCACCCAGGACTCCAAGCAATTGGGGACTCTACATGTAGCACAAATAAAGGCTAAGAATCATATTGCTTACTGTGAACTGACTGTTTTTGTGCTGAAAACCTTTGAGATAGATGGGTCATCTATCCACTTCCCTAATCTATTAATTGCTCCTCAGGTATTTGACACCAAGTTGTCCAGGTAGTCAGACAAAGACATACTAAAAGAGAAAAGCTGAGGAAATCCTTTCCTGGCCCATACTTCAAGGGAGTTATAACCTTGAACAAAGTAGAGGAGGGTGGAAGACCAGGTTTGTGGCAGTTTGGGGATTAAAGTGTTTATTCTAGGATTAAAAGATTAACATGACATAAATAAGAAATCAGGTACTGTCTGTGACAGTGGGGTTACTGTATAGTATTTCTTATCCCATGGGTTAAGAATCAACTTCCAGGTAAGTCCACTAGAAGCAAACTTTTTTCATTTCAGCTTTCTTATTTCAGTTCTCTTTTTTTCCTCCTGAATACCAAAGTCCACCCTGGAAGTAGCCATATAATGCTTCTTGGAAGCTCAAGAACATCCTAGTCCCCTTAGTCTTTTGATCTGATTTTCCTCTCTCTGATAATAAATTCACCCAGGACCTTACTCAATTCATCCCCTTCTACCAAAGCTCACCTAATTTATGTCAAGGAGCTTTTCTTTGTTGTTCAGTTGAAAAAATTCCCCTGGAAGATGTTCCATTAGCTGACAAAGCTCAATGAGTTATACTTTCTAGAAAAAGAAGCTAACAGTAGCTATTATTTCTATCTAGTTTTAATTTACTTTATAAATATTAGCTCATGTGTGTTCATAACAATCCTGAGAGTGAGGTGCTGTTATTATATACATTTTATAGGTGAAGAAACTAAGTTAAACAGAGATTATGTGACTTGCCTAAAATCATAAAGCCATGTGTCTGAGGTTGGATTTGAATTTAGGTTTTTCTGACCAAGGTTCAATGTTTTATCTATTCACAGCACTACTTAGAAGCCTCTGTAACATAACAGGATAGCATTTACTTCAAATGACTTTAGGATCAAATGTCTGGATTATCACTAAGTCACTATTTCTAAACCATATTTAAAGAACAACACCTGATTTTCGGTAATTAATAGGATGAATTCTCTCACTCTTTACAAGTGATGTTTCTAGATAAAGTTTCTCATTTAACATTTGAATACATTCAATTTTAGCAAGTTATGCATCAATTAAAAGAAAGAGGCATATCGATGGATAAATCTCACAGAATAACTGTTTTAGAACTGAATGTGATCCTAAAGATGACAAAATCTAAACTCATGTTTTATATCTCCATTTCCATCTATATCTATGATTATTTATCCATAATTTTACTGCATTAAAATTACTTAGTTATTCTAACTAAGAAATCTCTTAGCAATGGAATTTCAGTTATGAGTACCAGGCAGGCAGGAGAGATACTTTGGGGGAACAAGGAAGTCTTCTCAGAGCCCTTTCAAATTTCCCTGTCAGATCTTATTTTGTTTGGGCTCTGCTTCCAAGAGATGACATTTAAGATTCCCTAAGTCAGTAACATGCTATATGAGAGCATTGAAAGTAGGAAGGCTTAGTCTTGGAGAAGAAGGAACTTATATTTGATTTTTGTTCTATCTCAGACTTTCTCAGTGACCTGGAGCTCTGCACATCTTATGGAAAAATCACAAGACAGTCTCTACTTTCATCAGAATGAAAAATTTTGATTTAATCATGCTTGAACTAAATAAGAGTGTAAAATAAAATGTCAGTGTACTTTGGAATGACAAGAGAACTCAGAGATCATCAAATCCAATCCCCTTATTTTATAGAAGAGGAAACTATATCCCATAGAGGTAAGTGACTTGCCCAGAATCACACAGGCAATAAGTGGTTGAGCAAATACAAGTTCTCCTACTACACATTCATCTCTCTTTCCACTACTATACTACTACAGCTAAAAAAAATAAAATTCATACACTTAGAAAAAGAAGATTTCCTCTGATTTTTCTTTCCCAACATGATTCATAAGGCAATGTGTCTTAAAAATAAATTTATTAGGGAAAAAAGACTAAGCCATTAAATACAACAAAAAATCAGGCAAACAAATTTGAAATTTTCATACATGTTATTTGAAATGTTGTTTGATAGTCATTCTTATTGTTGATCAAACTCACCCTCAGTTTGTAATATTAGCATATTATCTATGAAGTCATAAGGACAATAAAGACATTTAAAAGACAAAAAAAAACAAACAAAAAGGAAGTACACAATTAAAATTATGTAGTTAACCAAAAAACTCCCAAAAACAAACAAAAAAGGAGTACACAATTAGAATCATGTTGTAGACACATTTGGGAGAAACAGATTGGTAGACTGAAAGGGGAACATTTTCTATTTTTCATATTCATAAGAACATTGAACTAGAATCCTTTTTGGACCTAAAAGGGAGAACCAAGTCCAGATTAACTTCACAGAAAATTCATGGTCTTGAAGTATCATTCCTATGTAGGCACTTATACCTATAGCTAGAAGTTTCCCATTAGAGATATATTCCTTTGATTCCTCCTTCTTGTTTTTAGCATCATGAATCCCCATTCAGGTAGGAAAATCCTCATACAGCCTATCCAGTCCTTTCAATTTAAAGATGGGGAAGCTGAGGTTGAAGTTTATTTTGTTTTAAAACAGTCACTCATGGGAGAGATCACATAGTAACTTAATGTTAGTTCATGTTTATATAGTTTTCATGGTTTATAGAATATTTTTTACACCACTGAAATATTTAAAATGCTTATTATTAAATTCATTTTATAGATGAGGAAACTGAGAGCTCAGAGGGATTAAATGATTTGTCCATGGCTATATGGCTGCAAAGTAGCAGCTTGATATCCCCTTGATTCCTGACCCCATTGCTCATTCTACTATACTTTTCCCTTTCACTAAGATGTTTGTGATTGACATCTGGAGAGGGAGTCAGCTGAGAACGTAATAGTGGGAAAAAGAAATGGGAGGGCATAGATGTGAAAGACAATTGTTATTCCAAGAGCTCTACTTGACAAACATGCTAATTTTCATTCTCTTGGGGTTTGAGAGGACATTAGTGGCCTATAATCTATTTGATTCTGTATCTTCTAATGCCGCATCTTAGAATTTTACTGCTTTGCTTTGTTAAAACTTTGTTTTAAATCTTATAAAGTTGAAAATGTTATTTAGAGTGTATCAATTCTATCCTTTACTGTTTTTTGTAATTTAAAAATTGGAGTTTTAAGATATTTTCTTATTTAAAAGAGATTTTGAAAAAATGAAATCATGATGTTGTTTGAAAGGATGACTTTGAAATGTGGGTTGACATAGTGAATTGTCTAGGATCACTTCTTTGGTTATGAAATGGTTCTCATGGCACACACCTTGTTCACACACTTACATAACACCTGGTTTGTCAATAAACAAGTTTTTCCATATTCCCATTCTCTAGGATTAATATCTCTAATATCTCTTAAAGATAACACCTGCTGACACCTCCAGAAAAACATTTTCTCTAGCAGCTGTTCTACTGCTATCACCTGTCAGTTCTACTGGAATCTCCTTTCACAAACCAAACTAATTATTCGGAAGCAGGATTCCAGTTTCTTGAATTACATCTTTCAAGCTATCAAATTTTCAGAATAGAATTTTAATCATCAGTTCACTGACTGGTATTGGAAACACATTTAAAACAGATGTGGACTAAGCAATCTAGAAAAGACTGAGTTCAAAATATTCTGCAAATTGGATCCTGAACTAGAACGCGTTTTTCCCTCCTGATAGCTGTTTTTTTTTTTTTTAAACACCAGTGAAGTAACGTTCAACTTTGAAGTTCTTTAACATTATCAAGGTAGGCTTTACACTTCTGGTTTCTGTGACTACTCATTATGGTGACCATTTACAGAGAACATTCTCATCCCTAAACTAAAGAGCTCAGTCTTCATGTACTTTTTCCCCATGTCGTCTTCTATTTCCTTTCTCTTTCTTTTGCTTTCTTTGTTTTTGCTTCTCTCCCTTTATTTTAGTTCTTTTAGATAACATTTTTAAAAAATATGTTAACTAAATATGGCAGTTTAGATTATTATACATTTGCCCTATATTTCAAGTTTTAAAACTTTTTGTTATTTGCATCAATATTGCATTAGATTCTTGACTATAAAGACATTTTATTAAAGTTAATTAAATCCTTACAGAGGAAATCTTCTTGAGAAGATAAAATGAAATAATGAAATCTCTCCAGAGATTTTCATGTTTCTAACTTTGTGAAAAGCTTTCTCTTCTCAGCTATCTTACTATTCTTCTCTCTAGGTTTCTGTCTCTCTCCCCTTTTTTTCTTTCTATGTTTGATTATCTCCATTTCTGTGTATCTCTCTGTCTCATATCTGTGTCTGTGTCTGTCTCTCTTTCACATACACACAAACATATACAAACTTGTCTTGATTCCTTACTTTCAAGATTGAATATATTTTCCAAAATTGTAACTGTGATCACCAAAATATAAAGGCTCATCAGGACAGAGATTTTTGTCTGTCTGATTGTCTGTCTCTCTACCTATCTACCTGAGTGTCTTCTATCACTCTATATTTTTCTAGTGATCTGGGGCTTGATTCTAATTAATATTTTCTACAATTAGAGTCTCTTATTTTTTCCCTAGGAATTTTAAGTTGAGTTGAAAAAGTTGTTCTATAATATTAATTCTTATCTTTCTTTAAAGCCCAAAGTTTACATGGATTACTCATATACTAAATCCACTAAATTTACCTTAAAACATTTGTTTTAGAATTTTAATATGAAATATGCACCTAAACAAATGTTCTCTCTAGGATAGGCAAAATAATAAAAATGTGAAATACATTACATTGTTGGTAGAGAATAAATCATCTCTTCTTTTCCAACCATCAGATATTATTCCTAAGATTCCTTTGATGAAGAGGGTAGTGAAACATTCAATTTATATGGCATTCTTTTTCCTACTTTCTAAAACAATCTACTATCACTGAGAATAATATTGTTCACATTACCTTTTTATCTGAGAAGAAATTTCTTTGGCTTCTCTGGAAAGTTTGGTGTTGTTTCTTTCCTTTACTGACACTGTATATATATAGTGCAACTGCTTCCTGCTTTGCAACTATGTGTAAAAAAACTGATGCGTTAACATCAGAGTATTTTAAAAATCTCTGGAAGGCAAATTCCAGACATAATTAAAAGTAGACTAGTTTTATATTTAAATAATAATGATAACTCTTATTTATACAGCAAAATTTATACTATACAAGTTTATACTATATGTTTCGATCCTCAAAAACCCCAAACAAACAAAACTCTGTGAAGTATGTCAAATCATTTTAATATTTTGGGGCAGCTAGATGGTAACAATGAATATAGCACTGGCCCTGCAATCAGAAAGACCTGAGATCAAATCATAGCCTCAAACATTTATCAGCTGGGCAAGTAACTTAGCTTCATTTATCTTGAAAAACTATTCCCTCTTCCCCCCATATTTTGTGGATGAGGAAACTTTAGAGAGGATTAATGACATCTCCAGTATCATACATCACTGGAGGCAGGATTTGAACCCAGGTTCTCTGAACTTTAATTCTAATGTTCTATCCACATTGTAATGCTACCTTTCACTATTTCTTCTCCTTTTTTTGGTGTCAGGAAACTACTCTCTACTACTTACTAATGTGGCCCAGAAGCCCCTATTGTCTTGGCTCTTGTGCTACTTTTTAGTTGATTAGAGCCAGTTTGGGAGATGGAATTGGGGTGTGAGGAAGATGGGTGATGGCTTGGGAACCCGTAAGGAAAATATGAGAGGGACTATGGGTTATGTGAACTATTATCCAAGGATTACATATTTAGAGCTGCAACAGACCTTAAAGGACATTTAGCCCTTCCCCATTTTACAAATTAGGAAACTAAGGCTGAAATTAAGATGATTATGAGATTAAGTAATATCAAAACATGATGAAACTAGTATTCAAACCTAGCTTCTCTGACAATTGTATTCTCTACCCACTCTCCCCCCTTTGCCAATAACTCTTGTTTGTTTTTCTTCTCTTTATCTCTCTTTGATTCTGTCTCATACCAGGCAATTGTACCTCTTGGTTGGCATCAATGGGGACATTGATCAAAGACTATTTCCCCTAGCTCAGAGACACATTGTAATTCAGAAAAAACTAACTGCAGATTCTCCCTATTCCATGTCATAATGCTATTATTACTCCCATTTTACAGTTGAGAAAATTGAGTTAAATGATTTCTCTAGAGTTGCCTAGCAGTAAGTATCTGAGGTTGAATTTGAACTTGTCTTTCTGACTCCAGGACTAGCTTCTGTCCACTGTACCAGCTAGTTGTTTGCAATATGTAGTAAGATTGTAAGAAGGAGAATATGGTTATTACAAAAATTGATATGATTTAATGAACATAATTCTATATAATGTCATCACAAACCAAGATAGGTTACTAATCATAAAACACATTTAACCTATGTTTTTGTGATAGACATTCAATGCTTCATAAGCCAAGTAATGTATTTCCCTGGTGAGGAAAACCCTCATATTTTGGTCATTCAATATAATAAAATAGAAAAATGAATACCATAATAACTATATAATAAAAAATCAACTGAAGCAAAATTGAGGTATTGTTTTTAAAATAACATTTAAAAAGCTTAAGGAAGGAAACAGGCAAATAATGGCTAGCAAACTCTTAAGAAATATCATCTCATTTTACACAATAACCCATTATTATCCCTATTTTCTAGACGGGGAAACTGAGACAGAAGTTAAATGACTTGCCCAGATTCATTTAATAAGTAAACGTCTGAAGCTATCCATTTGTACCACCTGGCTGACAAGAAAAAAAAAAGACTGCATTCTGACTTCACACACACAAACACACATACAGAGGCCCTCTCTCTGTGTGTTTTTCAGTGTGTGTTTCCATACCTTTTATCTCTCTATCTCTGTGTCTCTGTCTCTGTTTCTTTCTTTCCAATAAAACTTCTGTCCTCACTATTTGATTAGGACCTCATAAAGTTAGCTCATCTGATAAATTGATGTGTATTATAACCAAATGAGATACCAGGATTGATTAAAGGAACTGAAAATGTTTAACTTAGAAAGAAATCTTCAAGTATTTCCATGTCTGTCTATGTAAGCATGTTCTCTTTTACCCCAGGAAAAAGAACTAGAAGCAGAAGGTGGAAATTGGAGAGAGATGAGTTCAGGATTGAATGAAGGAAAACCTTTCTAATAATTAGAGCAATTCAAAGTGTCTGATTTGGCAAGTAGTGGGTTCTCCTTACTAAAGGTCCCCAAATGGAGACTGATGGTATAGAAGAGATTCACAGAAAGGTGTGGGCTGGACTATGTGATTTCTTAAATTTCTTCCAATCTTCCAAATCTGAGGTCTTGTGAACTGAGGCAAAATGCTACCAAAGCAGTCCTGTTGTGAGGTCAGAAAGTATATTCTCTAGATCTATGGACCTTTTGCAAATGTATTCCCTCTATCCCAAGGGAGAAGGATTATGTGAATCCATCACAGCTTTGGACCAACAGCTCAAAGTACAAACTCTCCAAAAGGGGATGAGTATGAATTCAATGATCTTATTAGACCTAGAGAACAGAGGTCTTGCTCAGTCAACATGATCCTGACTAATAATAAAGCTATGTTCTTCTCTGGATAAAATGTTTTAACTTCTCTGTACCTTCATTTCCTAAGTGCCAAAGAAAACAGTAGTGCTGCTCTCTGATTTTGGGCAAGCCAATTCACATTTGATTCTTACACTTCTCATATATAAAAAGAGGAGGCTGTGCTAGATGATTCCCAAGATTTTTTCTAGTTCCCTTATTGTAATTCTATGATTCTCTTTTCTGTCCTCCATAGTACTTGGAGTCAAGAAGATCTGATCTCACTCTGGTCTCAGATACTAACTGTGTGACCCTGGGCAATTCTTCCTCATCTGTGAAGTTGGGTAAAGATGTTCAGCTCTTTTTATAAAAATAAGAATCAATTGATTAAAAAGTGTTGGCTAGAATATGGCAGAAATCAGAGTTCTGAGGCATTTTATTATAGGCTTCTCTTTAAGGTGATATCATTACAGAATCCAACACTAACACTGTTCAACTAGTTTTGAATCTACTCATTTAACTGCAACTATTACCAGCCTATTTCTCTCCATATGATTTACAAGGATATAATGAAGGCTTTGTCAAGTTGACTCACTGATGCCTCTAGTGATAGCATTCTCCTATCCTCCCATTCTAATAATTTTCTCCAACAAGGGTTACCAGCTTAATATGGAATAATGATGAACCTTTTTGTGGACTCACACTGACTTTTAGAGATTAATGTTTAGGGGCAGCTAAGTGGTGCAGTGGTTAGTGCATCAGCCATGAAGTCAGGAGGATCTGAGTTCAAATCTAAACTCTGACACAACATTTACTAGCTGTGCCACCTGGACAAGTCATTTAACTCCAATTGCCTCAGCAAAAAAAAAAAAAAAAAAAAAAAAAAAAAAAAAAAAAAAAAAAAAGAGAGAGAGAAAGAGAGAGAGATTAATATTAATAGTAATGTGTACTTTTGGGAAGTTCTCATCAGCTATCCATTTAGTAACAATATAAAGAGTGGAACTGTGATTTTATTATTATAGGGGACTCTCAGCTCAGGACATGTCTCCCAATATAGGTTGGAGGTTTTTATTTTTGTTTTTGTTTTTTCCTGCCAATTATATTATTAGAGAGTACTTTGAAGCAGTGAGAAGCTTAAGTGATTTGTCTAGTGTCACACAGCAGTTTGTGTCAGCATTTGAACCTATGTTCACATTCTTTATTTTACAGATGAGGAGTCTGATATTCAATGTGGCTTCAAGGCTAGATTTTTAACCATTACATTATATCATTGTTGTTGTTCAGTCATTTTTAGTTGTCAGTTGTGACCTTGTTAGGGTTTTCTTGGCAAAGATACTGGAATAAGTTGCCATTTCCTTCTCCAGCTTATTTTACAGATGAGGAAACAGATGAGAAATCACTGATTACTTGGTCATTCTCTACTGCCTACAAATGTGCCCATGTCTTTCCCACCCTCAAAAAACCCTTACTTCAACCATTTATTTCTGCTAACTATCATTTTATTTCTCTGCTGTCCTTTAGGGCAAAACCGCTTGAGTAAACCATCTTCTTAGAATAGGTGCCTCTAATTTTTCTCTTTTCACCCTCTTTTTAACCTCTTTTAATTCAATTTCTGATCTTAATAGTCCCAGAATTGCTATCTCCAAAGTTATCAGTGACCCCTTAGTTAACAAATCTGAAGACCTTTCCTCAGTCCTCATTCTCGTTGATCTCTCTACAATCTTTGATATTGTTAATCATCCTATCTCCTTGATATTCTCTTCTCTTTGGGTTTTTGGGATACCACTCTTGCCTGTTTTAGGCCATGGATAGCAGGCCATATTCCCTTTCTATGTTGGGCCCTGGATAGCAGGCCATATACCTCCCCTTTCATTTTTTTCATTTGTGCAATTAGACTTGGGAATATTGACTTTAAAAAGAAAATTTTAAACCTTGAGGCTCCAACTCATCTTCACATATCACTGTGACATTATGAAGCAGAGGGGAAAAAAAAAAAACAATATCCAGGTGTCCACTACTCTGACTCCATCCTTATCCAAAACTACCCCGGGAATAGAATTATTGTCAAGAACAAAGACACCAAGTTATGTTATCCCACCTCCTGCTCTGACTCAAAAAGGTAAGATATGCTCTCCTTAAAGCCCCTATCTATCCAAGAATGGTCCTCCTCCTTTGTCTGACAGGGCCTGAGCCACAACCTCCAAGCTCCAAATGCCAAGTTAACTCCTTTTTCCTTTTCTCTTTCTTTCTTCCTCTTTGTTTCTTTTTCTTGCACATATTATGAAAAAAGACAAGAAAAATAAATAGAAAAAAAATTGCTCCAGTTTATACTCAGAATCCCTCAGTTCTCTCTCTTGAGATGGATAGCATTTTTCATCATGTTTTCTTTGAAAATGCCTTGGATTATTATCTTGATCAGAGTAGCTAAGTCTTCACAATTGATCATTATAATAATATTGCTGTTACTATATATAATGTTTTCCTGGTTCTGCTTGTTTCATTTTCTATCAATTCATATAAATCTTCCTAGGTTTTCCTGAAATCATTGCCTTCATCATTTTATAGCACAATAGCACAATCATATTTCACTCAGTCATTCCTCATTTGAGGAATCAATTTCTAAATCTTTGTCAACACACAAAAAAACAGCTATAAATATTATTTTTTTGCACACAGAGGTCCTTTGTCTTTTTGTTTTTATCTCCTTGAGGCAAAAGGCTAGTATAGATATTGCTGGGTCAAAGGGTACTCACAGTTTTATAGCCCTTTTGGAGTTTGGTTCAAATCCTAGTTATGATACTTATAATCTATGAATTTGGGCAGATTACTTAATCTCTCTGGGCCTCATTGTAATGCCGGAAAAACTGGAGGCAGGATAGAGATTAGAGAGTTATAATAATTTAATTTATTGGAGAGCTTAATTAATTGACTGGATCAGACTCTCTTCTCAAAGTATCCAGTATGGGAATGTGTGATTCCAGAAATTCTTTATAGGATTTAGTGGTTAAGAAGAACAATGATAGGATGGAGGAGGCAGAATGAGCACCGGACATTCAGATAAATTGGGAAGGTCTGGGGTCCTGATGTCTAAGATAGAAGGTCTTTCTTCTTATCTAGATTAAACATTTACAGTTTATAATCTTAGAGTAGCTAGTCCTAAATAAGACTGATATAAGTCTTAATGATTAGGAGGGGGGATGTTGCAACCAGGCAGAACAATTCGGGGAAATTGAGGTAGAATAATCAAAGGAAACTGTGGCATAATATCATGTACTTACTATGTAAATATTAAGCAGTTGGAATAGATGACCTTTGATATTTTTTCCAGAAGTTTTATATTTTTGGTTGGCTTTTCAATGGATTTTCAATTTCTTTTAGATATGTGGTCCTAGATATGTGGTCTGAAAATACTTTTCTTCATGACTGAAAAATAGGAACTGCTATTAAAATTAATACTAGAAAGACTAGAATTCCCTGGATTGTCTTACAAGCTTCAAATTATAATTCTCTAATTATCATCATGTAATACTTGTCTCCATTTTACATTTTAGAATTTTTAAATTAATGTAATTTACCCTTCACATAACAGCTTCTTCCATTTATATCCATTTATTATGGATATATATATATATTATATATATTATATAATAATACTAATTGACACCTCCAATTCCACTTCTACCTATTCTATTGTATATAAAGAAATAAAAAAATAATCACAAATAAATGCACAGAACTTTTGGGCACCAAGATGGTAGAGTAAGCAGTAAATTTCCCATGTTCACCTCCCAAGAACCATAAAATAGTGTCCCAAAATAAGTCCTGTAACAAAGGAGATCTCAGTCCAAAATAGGAAGTATGTTAGCAGAAAGATCCACCTCAGTAAACCAGTGGGAGATCCTGTGCCCCAGTGATATGGAGCAGGCAAACACCAACAGTAAAACTGCCCCATGTGCCTTAGCATAATCAGGGAAATGGTCAGATTTCAGCTCTGAGAACCACCAGTTGCTTCATCATAGCTCCCAGCAAATAGGCAGCCTCCGATGGCTAGACTACTATATACTACAGTGTAGTTCAGGGGAAACTGCAAAAAACCCTATTACCTTAACATACACTAGACACCAAGACTAGGACCCAGCTTAGTACAAGTAAGCTACCAGACAGCTAGAGCCTTCAGCAGTACCAGCCACCTTCCTATCCCCCTGAGTGCAGCACCAGTCACAAGAATCCCCTAAGAGCATGCAACCCTGGGTAAATAGCCAGGGCCTACAGCCTCTGGCATAAGAAGTATAAAACAATGACCCTTCCACCACGGAAGCACAGCTCAAATTTATCTATCTTTTCCTTCCTTCCTCCCTTCCTCCCTTTCTCTCTCTCTCTCTCTCTCTGTCTCTTTCTTTCTTTCTTTCTTTCTTTCTTTCTTTCTTTCTTTCTTTCTTTCTTTCTCCTTTCTTTCTTTCTTTCTCTTTGCTTTCTTGCTTTCTTTTTTCTTTCTCTTTTTTCTCTCTCTCTTTCTTAACTTCTCTCTCAACTTCTTTCTTTCTCTCTTTCTTCTTTCTTTCTCGCTTTCTTTCATTTTCTCTTTCTCTCTTTTCGTTCATTTTCTCTTTCTCTCCTTTCTTTCTTTTTCTTTTTTCTCTTTCTTTCTTAACCTCTCTCAGCTTCTTTCTTTCTTTCTCTCTTTCATTTTCTTTTTCTTTCTCTCTTTCTTTCATTTTCTCTTTCTCTCTTTCTTTTTCTTTCTTTCTTCTTTCTTTCTTGCTTTCTTTTTTCTTTCTCTTTCTTAACTTCTCTCTCTTTCTTAACTTCTCTCTCAACTTCTTTCTTTCTCTCTCATTCTTCTCTTTCTTTCATTCTCTCTCTCATTTTCTCTTTTTTTCTCTTTCTTTCTCTTTCCTTCCTTCCTTCCTGCCTTCTTTCTTTTCAACTTTAAAAAAAGGAAAAAGACCCCCAAATAAGCAAAAAAAAAAAAAAAAAAAACAGAAGAATTTTTTCATAGAAAATTGTTATGGTGAATCCTTTCCTATTTTCTTTTCCCTTTTTGGCTTCTTTAGGGTCTTCATGTTGGAGATCAAATGTTTTATTCAATTCTAGTCTTCTCTTTATGAAAGCTTGAAATTCTTCTACTTCACTGAATGACATTTTGTACCTTGAAGTCTTTTGCTTAATTTTGCCAGATACATGATTCTTAGGTGCTGTCTTATCTCCTTTGCCTTCCAGAATATTGTATTCCATGACCTGAAATGCTTTAACATTGTAGCTGCTAATTCTGTGTAATCTTTATTGTGGCTCTCCAATATTTGATTTTTTTTCTTTCTGGCCACTTATAGAACTTTTTCCTTGACCCGATAATTATGAAATTTGTCCATAATGTCCCTTGGAGTTCTTTCAATAGCTATTTTGTCCTCTGGTTAAAGAATATCAGGATCATTTTCCTTAATAATTTCTTGAAAGATACTTCCCAGGTCTTCTTTTGTTTATAGCTTTCAGGTAGTCCAGTGATTATGACATTTTCTTTCCTGGGAGTATTTTCCAGGTCAATTTATTTTTCCAGTGATGTGTTTTACATTTTCTTCTATTTTCCCCTTATTTTGAATTTGTTTGATTTGATTCTTGATTTCTAACAGTAATTAACTCCTACTTGCCTAATTCTAACTTTTAAGGAGTTATTTTCTTCCTTTTTTGTACTTCCTTTTTCACTTGGCCAACTGTACTTTTTAATAAGTTGATTTTTTACTAGATTTATATGTGTCCTTTTCTATTTGGTCAATTTTACTTTTCAAACAATTTTTTCTCAAGCTGGAGACTCTTTTTTTCTCTAATTCTCTTGCATCACTCTTATTTATTTTCCAAATTTTTCATCTACCTCTCTTATTTTGAATTTTAAATTCCATTTTGAACTCTTCCATGAATTGTTTTTGGGCTTGAGACCACTTCCCATTTTTCTTTGGGGTTTTATTCTTAAGTAGTTTGATGCTGTTTCCTATTCTAAGTTTATGACCAGGCACAAAAACCTATTACAATGGAGGGAAAGATGAGAGGGTGGGTGATGGCATTGCTTGAATATCACTCTCATAATATGCATAAACGATATATACAATCAATTTAAAATAGAAATTTATTTACCTGACAGGAAAGTAGGAGGGGAGGAGATTAAGTAGGTGGTAGACAGAAGCAAAACACTGTAGAGAAGAGAAATGGTGAAAGAAGAGAGAGGACAAACAGGAGGAAAAAAAATAGTAGAGAAGAAAATACTCAGTTAAAAATCATTACTATGAATGTGAATGGAATGAACTCCCATGCTATTTACAAAAACCATACTAGAAGCAGAGAAACACATACACATTTTTTCAGTATTTTATTTTTTCCAGTCACATGTAAAAACAATTTTAAAAGGTTTTTATTTTTTAAATTCTTCCTTCCTCCCCATCATCCCCTTCAAATACAATGAGAAGTCAAGGAATACATGTGTAGACATGCAAAACATTTTCATAATAGTTTCATTGAAAAAGAAAACATAACTAAAAAACCTGAAGAGAAATAAAATTATAAATTAAGCATGCTTCAGTCTGTATTTAGATATCAATCATTTTTTTCCTCTGGAGACAGAATTTTTCATGTCATTTTTTTTTGATCACTGTATTTATGAAAATACCTGACTCATTCATAGCTTACAATGTTGCTGTTTCTTTGTACATAGTACATTGCATCAGCTTATGTGAAGTCCAGATTTTACCGAGAGAATACCACTCATCATTTTTATAGTACAAAAGTATTCTATCATAAGAAATACCACAATTTGTTTAGACATTACTCAATTGATGGACACCTCTTCAATTTCTAATTCTTTGCCACCAGAAAAGATCTGCTATTAATGTACATTTATATCCCTTTTCTTTCTTTTTTTTAAATTCTTTTTTTTTGTGACTACAGTAACAAAATTATCTTTTTATTTATTTTATTTTATTTGAAGAAACAGAATAATCAAAAAGAAAAACAGAAAAGCAATACAAAACAAAATGGAACAAAACAAAAAAGAAAATTATCATGTGCCCAGCAGAACATCAGGGAGTACTCAAAATTATAACAAAAAATACCAATTTAAGAAAGTATATATTTTAGTAGAAGAAATTATATTTATGAGCGTGTATCTTTACTTCTTTGTAAATAGTTTTTTGTTTTCTGCTTATTTATTTATTATTTCCCCCTCTTTTATTCCGCTCCCTCCCCCCAAGCAGGCTATGGTTAAAAAGGATATATATATATATATATATATATATATATATATATATATATATATATATATATATATATACATATGTAGATAGTTTTAAAATTTCTTTTGGGATATAGACCTAATAATTGTATGGCTTGGTTAAAGAGTATGCAAAATGTTTATAGCCCCTTGGGTATGGTTCCAAATTACTCTACAGAATGGTTGATTTTGTTTACAATTCTACCAATAGTGCATTAGTACCTCATTTTCCTCACATCTTCACACTTTACCTTTTCTATCTTATTAATTAATCTAATAGGTATGAGGTAATACATTAGATTTATTTTAACTTTCATTTCTCCAACTAATAGTAAAAGCATTTTTCCCATATGGCTATATGGCTTTGATTACTTTATGCAAAAACTGTTTATCTCTTTTGTTCATTTATCTAATGGGGAATGGCTCTTATTTTTACAAATTTGATTCAGTTATCTATACATTTGAGAATTGGGGCCTTTATCAGAGAAACTTACTTCAATTTTTTTTTCAGTTACTACTGATAACTGTATTTCCCCTCCATCCTACTTCCCCCATTTATTCTATTCTCTTTCTCTCCTTTCACCCTGTCTCTTCTCAAGTATTTTGCTTCTGACTATACACTGCTCAAATCTGCCCTCCCTTCTATCACCTCTTTTTCTTATGAGCTTTCCCTTCTACTTTCCTGTGCAGTAAAATAGATTTTTATATGCATTTGAGTGTGTAGGTTATTCCCTTTTCATCCAATTCTGATGGGAGGAAGGTCACTCAATCCCCTTACTTTTCCTATGCTCCCCCTCTACTCCAAAAACCTTTTCTTATTTCTTCTATATGAGACAATTTACCATATCCTATCTCTCCCATTTCCTTTCTCCCAATACATTCCTCTTATACTTTAATTTTAATTTTTTTACATATTATCTTTTCAAATTCAACTCACATTTTCACCCTCTGTCAATATGTCCTCTTTTTAATTGCCCTAATGATAAGAAAGTTCTTAAAAGTTATAAGTGTCATCTTTCCATGTAGTAATGTAAACAATTTAATGTTATTAATTCCCTATGATTTCTCTTTCCTGTTTATCTTTTCATGCTTCTCGAGTATATATTTGGAAATATAATTTTATATTCAGCTCTGGTCTTTTCATCAAGAATGCTTGAAAATCCTCTATTTCATTGAATGTTTATTTCTTTCCTAAAGCATTAGACTCAGTTTTGCTATGTAGGTGACTCTTGTTCTAGTTCCTTTGCCCTCCAGAATATCATATTCAAAGTCTTTTTAGTTTAGACATTATTAAACCTTATCCTATCTGTGGATCCACAAAACTTGAATTGTTTCTTTCTATTTGCAATATCTTTTCCTTGACCTAGGAGCTCTGCAATTTGGCTATAATATTTTCAGGAGTTTTCATTTGAGGATGTCTTTCAGGAGGTGATTGGTGTATTCTCTTAATTTCTGTTTTGCTTTCTGGTTTTAGAATATCAGGGAAGTTTTCCTTGATAATTTCTTGAAAGATTATATCTGTGAACCTTTTAAAATTTTTAATTTTGATTATGGCTCCTAAATAGTCCAATAATTTTAAAATTATTTCTCCCGTATCTATTTCTATGTCAGTTCCTTTTTCCAATGAAATATTTCACATTGTTTTCTATTTTTCATTTCTTTTTGTTTTTTAATTTTATTTTGATTTTTCATATCATTAGCTCCCATTTACTCAATTCTAATTTGTAAGGAATTATTTTCTTCAGTGAGCTTTTGTACCTCCTTTTCCATTTGGCTAATTCTACTTTAAAAGAAGTTTTTATTTTATTTTTTCTTTTGACCAATTCTTCTTTTTTAAGGCCTTATTATTGGCTTTTTGCACCCCTTTTGTCATTTGTCCTAGTCTGTTTTTTAAAGCGTTAATTTTTGTCAGTATTTGTGTGTGTGTGATTTGCCAAGCTGTTGACTCATTTTTCATGATTTTATTGCATCACTTTAATTTCTTTTTCCAATTCTCCTTCTATCTCTCTTATTTGATTTTAAAAATCCTTTTTCAGTTCTTCCCATTGCCTTAGGCCAATTCATATTTTTCTTGGAGCTTGTGGATATAGGAACTTTGACTATGTTATCTTCTTCTGAGTGTATTTTGATCTTTTTTGTCATCATAGTAACTTTCTCTGGTCAAAATCTTCTGTTGTTTTCTCATTTTACTAGTATATTACTCAGCTTTAAACTATTAAAATAGGGCTCTGTTACTAGAGTGGAGGGTGCAATGTCCCAAGCTTTGGGATATTGCGCAGATATTTTCAGAAATTCTTCTAAAGTTTTCAATTCTTCCAAAGTGTATAATTCAAGAAGTGTGTTTGAGTGAACACAAAGACTTTTGTCTGTCTTGGAACTGTGAGAAGGATCTCCGCTCCATTGTGGTTGTAAGTTATAATGTGCTAAAGCAACAGAGTCCTTTTTCAGTGCTAGTAAAGAGACCTACTTTTGATCAGCTTCCTTACCATCTTCCTGAGCATTCCACTGCCTCTGCTATTGTTACCATTGCTGATGGTTTCCCAAAGGTCTCTCACTCTAGTGAGACAAACCTTTCCTGCTGACCTTCCAAGTTGTCTTTGGTGTATCTGAGCTGAAAGATCTGGAAACTGCCACTGATTCAGAGGCTCCAAGTTTTGCTCCTAGTTTGTGAGGCTGGGGCTATGTTAACTTGACCTACATGTGAACTATGCTAGACTCCCACTCTGGTGCAGCAGATCTTTTCTGTTGACCTTCTCAGTTTTCTGAGTTGTCTGCTACATGTTTTTGTGTATTCTGATGCTCTAAAATTTGTTTAGAATCTCTATTTAAAGGAATTTGGAAAAGTTTAGGGGAGAGTTTAGGTAAAGTCCCTGCTTTTACTCCACCATCTTGATTCCACCTCCTGTTTAGCTGGTTTTTAGTGATACTTCTAGGGATTTGTATGTTTTCAGTTCTTCCAAGGTTACTGCTCTCCTGTTGTACAATGGTCTGTAAGTGTTTCTAAGCATTCTTTTCTGCTCTGGAATTGTGATGAAGGTCCCTACATCAGTGTAGCCACAAGTTATGGTGTTCGCTTCTCCTCTTCCTGCAACTGCCACCCAGGACTGTGACCTGAATCTGAGTATGGGCAAAGAAATAGAGCCCTGCCTCAGAAACAGCAAAGAGACCATTTCAATCACCTTCTGAGCAGTTGTTCTACGACCTTACAGTCTGTGGACTGAAAGCTCCAGAGAAGCTGCTGATGCTGTTTATTCAGTGGCTCCCTAGTCTGTGGGTTTGCTGGGTTTAAGCTGTGCTTTACTCTCACCCATGTTTGACAGACCTTTCTTGCTTACCTTCTGAGCTGTTTTTGGTTTTTGTGGACTGAGATATCTGGAAACCACTGATGCTGTCACTGATTCAATCACTCAGAAATCTGCTAGATTGGCCTAGGCTAGATTGAGCTCCACTTCTGCCAACCTTCTAAACTGTCTTGGGTGGAAAATTGTTCCACTCTGTCTTTTTTTGGGAGGGCCTCAAGGTGGGGTGGAAGGTTGGAAGGAAATTTTGTCATGCTAAAATTTGTTGAGAGTCGTTATTTAACTCCTCCTTTTTGTATTGTTTGGATTAGCTCTCTGGAAGATCTTGGTACCAGCCTTGGTCTTAGAAGAAGAGTGATGAGGCAGGAACCCACATGTATGGTCAAGCATGGAGTCTGTTTATGTCATGTTCTCTCACCTTAAATACCTTAGTACAATTACATCACTATAGCACACTGCTTATGTGCTAACTATAAGCACCTTGCTATTATTATGTAGATTCTTCTTTACTGCAAGTATCTCTGTTTCAACTAGAATACAGGTTATCACACCCCCTGACTTCTCAGGAAGGTTGAGACGCCCCCAAGGAGAGATGAGAGCCTAACCAGACATTGTTAGCAGGTTCCCTTTGGGCTGAATGGCTTTATACCTCACCCAAAGTTCCCCTATTAGTTGTGGTCCTCTATACTTTTTAATTGGAGGAGAGCTTAGGAAAATTCCTGCCTTTATTTACCATCTCAGCTCCACATCCCAAGTTCATATATCTTTTAAACAAATGAAGGTAAGGCTGTAACTCTTTGATACCCAAATTAGAAAGCATCTTTGGTGATAAGTAATCAAAAGTTCAGCTTGATAAGAAGATGTCTCCCAAAACAGGATAATTCTGAGAGCCTATAACCAATAATTAGGAAGTCTCTAGAGATAAGATCTCTTGAAGATCCGCAAATAACTCAGGGTCTAGTTCAAAGCTGGTGTAAGTAAGATTAACTGATGTGGGGTTCCAATTTTTGAAAGCCATTTCCAAGAGGAGTGAAAGCTATTGCAAAAACACTGTGCCTAGCAACACTGTGTATCTGGGAACTTACTCAAACTGACCAACACATGGTCCCTATTGAGTTGAAAGCCAGAACAAGAAATAGTAACCAGATACAAGCTACAGCAAGCCGTAACAAGGACACTGTCACTAGAACACAATCTTCACTGTGTCTACTACATAACCTAGTGTTGGTATGATGCCTCCACCCTGAGACTCAGGTTAAGCATGCAATACTTAGCATATTCTAAGCATAATGAAATCTGTAATGATATATGTTAAAGACCATGACTAGATGGGCAGGTCAATTCTCTGAAAGTCTCCTCCACAGCTGTGAATCATAAACTTGAAGGAGTTGCAAGGCAGCCTTTGCTAATGCAGATGTTCCTTGTGGATTGGGAATGAAATAAATTGGAAGGAAGAGGAGAAAGGTCAGAGAACAGAAGCTGCTTCTCAGTCTTCTTGTATCATCATCATCTGCTCACATGAAGAGATCCATTCTACAGGTCTGAGTTAGACTTACAGCAGCCACTGGCAGGTGGCTCCTATATTACAAGATATGGTGCCCCGAATGTGAGACAAAAAAAAAAAAAGCGCAAGAAACAAGCAGCAGCTCTTGAGAGCTGTTTGTGAGTAGAATCCTTCCAGAGTTCCTTTAGTAACTTATGGAGAAGGAAAGGGAGAAGAGACCTGGTAACACTTTTTTAGTCAGGGTATTTAAATGGACCAACACATCAAAGGGCCGAGGCAGGAGACTGATGAGAGACTTAAAAGCCTGTTCTGACTACAATCCTCTTTTCTGTTTGAAAGTTTGCCTCCATGACATCTCACAAGCTTCAACACCTGCTATAGTGCTGTTTGCACTCCTTAGCATGCGTAGTCAGATACCTTAGCATGTAGACTTAGATAACAGCGAATGCATAAACTTACTGACCATGCTGTGGGGGGAAAATAATCATATTCCTATAAAATAAAAAAAGGGAATTGTTAAGGACCATGTCTAGGTGAAGGGGCAGGTCAATTCTCCGAGAGCCTCCATAGCTATGAATCAACATTTCAAGGAGTTGCAAAGCAGCCTTTGCTAATGGAGATGTTCCTTGTAGATTGGGAATGAAATAAATTGGAGGCAAGAGGGAAGAGGAGAGAGGTCAGACAATGCATCTGCCTCTAAGTCTCCTTGTATCGTCATCATCCTCTCACATGAAGAGATCCATTCTACAGATCTGAGTTAGACCTCCAGCAGCCGCTGCTAGGTGGCTCCTGTATCACACCAGATATATGTAATGATGCTTTGCATCTCCTCCCCCCTTTGTTTGATTTCTATAATTATCATGGGACTTTGTGGGGTCTTTGTAGGGATCAAGTGAACAGTCTGGCCACCATCCCAGACTGCAGGGATCTGAGAGCCAATGAATTGTCTGGCAACTGCTCCCAAACAGCTCCTATGTAAATAACCCACAATGATTATTATTTTTTCTTTATATTTGCTTATTTAAAACTAATACAAAATAAAAAATCAAATAGAAAAAGAAATATAGAAAAAGAAAAAAACAAAACAAAACATTGTCATGTGTCCAGCAGAACATTGGGTAGAATTCAAAATATGTTACAGTAAATTTCCATTTCAAGAAAGCAAATATATTAATAGAAGACATTATATACATCTTTGCTTACTTGCAGATTATTCTTTGGTTTTTTTATTGTGCACTTTTTACTTTATTCTTTGTTCCCCTTTCATCTTGGCTACTTCCCCCAAGCAGGCTACAGTTAATTAAGAGTATGATTATGTATGTGTATGTGTGTGTGTGTGTGTGTGTGTGTGTGTCACACACACACACACATATATATACATACATTCCAGCCCAATGCTCTCCATGCTTCCTTCCATCCCTTAAGGCATCTCTACTTTCCTTGAGGGTTAGACTTAAATGACACCTCTAAGAAGGCACCCTTCCTTTTGCCAAGCTTATAATACTCGTACCACTCTAGCCTACATGCCTTTGAATTATTTTATAAATGCATCTTTCCAAAAGCTAATTGACTAGTTGTCTCCAACTAATAATATGAGGGATACATCTGTGACATTATAATTATTGATAATGTAAGGGACTCCTTGGAATCCCTCTAAATAGAAGAAGGAAGATAAAGCTTTTATTTCATCTTTTATTCTTTCAAGTTCTGATTCATTAACATCTCAGGTGATAGACAGAAATACAAATATTCAGAATTCAAAATTTCATTTTTTGCCAAGAAGTTCAAAGGCCTTTTCACATGCTATACTGCTATGAAGACCCCCACCCCATCCCATCAACTATTTTTTCTTCTCCCTTGACATTAAACGTTCACTGGTTTTCTTTATGGATTTCTTTTTGGCAGCATTTCTCATCCCATCTAAGTATACTGCCTTCAATATTCAGGGGGAAGGAATTAAAGTTTTCTCTTCTCTCATTTTCTGCTCCCTATAGTTATCAAATAACTCTCCTTTAGTTCTTTAAGTGTTTTATGATTAATCATTAAAGGAAGTATGGAGAGGACTATCCATTTGACTTACAACTAAAACTTCCTATATTCATTGACTCCCTGCATTAAATATGAGCTCCTTTAAGGCCAGAAACTATTTAGATTTTCTGTTGTGTTCTTAGCACTTAGCACACAGCTCTTTTACCTGATAATAATTTTTTCACTTAGAATGTTTTTTTCTTTCTTCTTCCTTCCCTCCCTCCCTCCTTCTCTTCCTCTCTCTCCCTCCCTCTTTTCCTTCCTTCCTCTGTGTCTGCCTCCCTCCTGTTCTCCCTCTCTCCTTCTCTCCCTCCCTTCTTTCTTATCTTGATTATCCAATCTATTTCTGGGGAAACCTGACATATTTTTCTTTTCTTCCTCCATTTCATGACTAGATTCTGTTCTTAGAATTAATCCTGTCAATTAATTCTATTATTGATTTGTTAATCCTGTAATTCTGCTAAATGTAATGGTAGTTCAAGTTCTTAGACTAAAACTACAAAACTGATTGATTTGCCAAGCTTATAGGTTAGTACCCTTTTAAGATCTTGTACATTCTGAAAAAAACCTTTTTATTTTTAATAGCTTACAGTGTTGTAGTATTTTGAAAAATAGTTAAGTGTAATAGGAGTTTGGTGCATGCCTGTGATACTGTTTGAGTGGTCTAGATTCCTGGTGGTCTAGAGGTTAATGGCTATAAGAGAGTTGTTAAGAATCTCCTTTAAATAGGCTGCAGGTTTTAGGAGTGAGAGAATTCACTCATTCCCACATATTAGTTGCAAAATGAAAGTTTATTGTTAGAGAGAAATCAGTTTACCCAGAGACTGACTTCTATAGTGGCAGATCTGTGGAAAATGGAGTTTTGCACTGAGAATGCAGTTCTCAGTGGACAGAAGGTCCTGGCAGTAAAGGGAGCTACCAAGGTCCATCTGCAAAAGATCTTCATAAATGGAAGCTATTATATTGGGTGTCTTGGTAGGGGCTAGGACAGCCCGAGCAGGTCAGAACCAGTGAGGGCTGGGGCAGCCCAAACAAGTCAGACCTAGTGGGGGCTGGGACATCTGAGATCTATTAGAATTAACAACACTTCAAGGCAATGCTTTTGACCAGGATTTGTAATTGAATCAAAGACTCTGGCATCCTGGAAAGATAACTTGTCTGGGAAGGATATGCCTCAGCCAGGAGGGGCTGAGAATCTGAAAAGGATCACAGAACAATAGGAAATACAGTTTCTTAAAAGGACTACAACCCGCTTCACCTGGACCATCTAAGATTCCATACACAAATTGTTCATGTATGTTCCAGTCTTCCAGATTCCTAAGCAGATCCTTGACTTCTCTCTCATAGGGATACCTCCATTTTTAGCAGTTTAGATATCACTGTTGAACTGGAAAACTCTTAAAATCATATGAGCCAAAAATGAATCTGGATATGGCAGTACCTCTCTATAGTGGCTATTCTAACTAATTATTCTTATTAACTAAATGCTAATTTCAATTGTTTCTACCTGCTATTAGTACCCTCTAAATTTTTCCATTCTAAATATAACCCTCAGCTATTGTAATTCAGTTATTTTACTCATATCTGACTCTTTCTGACCCCATTTAAGATTTTCTTGGGAAAGATAATGGAATGGCTGAAAAAATAGGAAGGAAGGGAAGAAAGAAAGTAGGAAAAGGGGAGAGTGAGGGAAGGAAGGAAGGAAAGAAGGAAACAGTGAACAGAGAGGAAATGAGTGTGAGAAGGAAGGAAGGAAAGAAGGAAGAAAGGAACAGAGGGAGGGAGGGAGGAAGGAAAGGAGGAAGGGAAGGAAGGAAGAATGAAGGAAGGGGGAAGGAGGGAAAGATGAAGGAGGGAGGGAGGAAGAAGGAAGGAAGGAAAGAAGGAAGGAAGAAAAAAGGAAAAGATAGAGGGAAGAAGGAAGGGAGGGGGGAAGAAGGAAAGAAAGGAAGGAAGGAAAGAGTCTTCCCACTGACCAATTCCAGTTTGTGGGCCAGCTTTTTCTCACAAATGTGGTTGTTTGATCTGTAGCTATTTGAGCTCTAAGCTCAAATATAAACTACTTTCTTTAGCATTGAAAGATGTCCACCACCCTGTCTTAACTTTTCTGTGTTAATACAGATTACTCTTATGGTCCATAAGGTTTCACTATTCCATGCCTTTGCATTGAATGTCCCCATGCATTAAATGAATCTCATATTTTAGGATGCCTAATTTCTTTCAAGATCCCTCTGAAGTACTTTGTTTTACATAAGGCCTTTTATAATCCTCTCAGAATATACCTGTCATATATTTCCTTATATGCTTGTGTCCTTGAGGGGAGGTATGGTTATGTTTTGTTTTATTTTGTATTATTTTTTTCTTTGTATCCCTAGTGCCTAGCTTAGCACAATGTAAACAGCACTTAGTAATTACTTAAAGGATTGTTGATTAGTTATTTGATGTAACACATCTGAAGCCAGAAGATCTATGTAACTCAGGGGCATTTTAGAACCAGCTTGAACTGGCTTGGGAGAGACCATTCTTAAATTTTCAGTGTGAGTGTTTATACTTTGGAAATCAGCAAAATTATAAATCAGGGCTTGATTTATTGTTTTGTGGACTGTCTACACTTAATGTGAGAAAAATATATAAAAAATGAAAATGTTAGATTAAACACAATTGGTGTGGTATACATATATATTGCTGTGTGTATATATATATATATATGTGTGTGTATACATACATACACATACATATCTACATAGAAGAGATAGCTATATAGATTTTTTTTTTCATAGAGCCAATTGTTAAGCAATTACTATCATATTCCGTCCTGGGTACAGGTCCCACCTCTACCAGTGAGCTTTGCCAAGTCACTTCACTTCTCTTTGAGTAGGGGATATTAAATCTTCCCAGAATACCAATCTAGCAAGGTGCGTTGAGAATCAAATGAGATGATATACATGAATGACCTTTGTGAATTATAAAGAGCTATTCAGATGTAAGGTATCATTCTGGAAGAGATCCAAGGGGAGGAGGGAATTGATATGATTCTTTCTGAGTGAAAGAGTCCTTAGGTTTTGTTGCTCATTGGCCAGTCACTCAGCATACAGGTTTGTTTTCCATGAATCAGCATAGTATAGAAAGGGAGGTTCATATAATTAAGCCTTTGTCCTCCTGTAATTTTAGATGAAGATTTGGTTGAATTTTTTACTTTGTACAAAGAATGCATCATCTTGCTCACATTTTCTACCTAATGGGTGGAATTTCTGGCCAGGATGCTGATAGTATTTTTATGAACAGAGATTATTCCTACCAAGAAATTTGTACATTTCCTCCAGATTAGTTACATTTCCTCCAGATTAGTTAACAGTCAAGCCTTGAGGGGAAAAAAATCTTAGGAAAGATGATCCCCAGTTCTCCAGATCTTGTAATTTTTGAGAAAGATGAGACATACTTGCAAATGTATAGGCATGAAGAAAGAAAAATCACCCAAAACCCCAAACCCAAGTAGGCAAGCAAACAAACCCCCAAAATATAGTATTTCCTTCTGAGAATTTTAATAAAATTCATAGGATTTGTGAAGGTATATGCAGCCAACTGTTTTTTAATTTTCTTTTTTTTTATTATAGCTTTTTGTTTACAAGATATATGCATGGGTAATTTTCCAGCATTGACAATTGTAAAACCTTTTGTTCCAATTTTTCCCCTCCTTTCCCCCATCCCCTCCCCCAGATGGCAGGTTGACCAATACATGTTAAATATGTTAAAGTATAAGTTAAATACAATATATGTATACATGTCCATACAGTTATTTTGCTGTACAGAAAGAATTGGACTTTGAAATAGTGTACAATTAACCTGTGAAGAAAATAAAAAATGCAGGCGGACAAAAATAGAAGGATTGGGAATTCTATGTAATGGTTCTTAGTCATTTCCCAGAGTTCTTTCGCTGGGTGTAGCTGGTTCAATTCATTACTGCTCTATTGGAATGATTTGGTTCATCTCATTGTTGAAGATGGCCAGGTCCATCAGAATTGATCATCATATAGTATTGTTGTTGAAGTATATCAGGATCTCCTGGTCCTGCTCATTTCACTCGACATCAGTTCATGTTAAGTCTCTCCAGGCCTTTCTGAAATCACCCTGCTGGTCATTTCTTACAGAACAATAATATTCCATAACATTCATATACCACAATTTATTCAGCCATTCTCCAATTGATGGGCATCCACTCAGTTTCCAGTTTCTGGCCACTACAAAGAGGGCTGCCACAAACATTCTTGCACATACAGGTCCCTTTCCCTTCTTTAAAATCTCTTTGGGCAGCCAACTTTTTTTTAGTAGTCTTCCTTATCCTTCTGCAGTTGGGAATATATTTCCTGCCCAAACACATTGCCTGTAAGGCCATTCTTACCAACTTTACCAACTTTTTTTAAAAGTTCTCAAAAAAAGATTCCAAGGTAAGGAAATCCCACACACTGTATCAGAAACTTCATTCATTCATTCATTTAAAAAACTTAGTTCTTTAAAAATATTTTGATATATTTTATTCATACATTATGTTTATTCCTTAAAAAATCCCTCAATATCCTCCCTTCTTCAGGAAGCTAATCTAATTAAAAAAGGAAAAAAGGGCCAATTTATCAAACAAAAGAACACAATAACTGAGTTTAAAAATATATGGAATGTTCTACACCCATAGTACCCTAACTCTGCAAAGAGAAATGAACAAGGCAGTCAGCAATCCTTATAAAAATCCTATATTTTACAAAGGCTGAGGAGACTAAGAAAGGTGGAAAAAAGCACTTTTTTTTTTAAGGAACTCACAATCTAATATGGGGAGACAACTCTGAAGCTTTCCCTAATCTCTCTAATTTCCAATGCCTTTCCTCTGTTAATTATTTCCTATTTATCTTGCTTTGTATTTATTTGTTGGCATCTTTTCTCTTAAATTGCAAGCTCCTTGAGGGTAGTAATTGTCTTTTTCTTCTTTTTTGTATCTTAAGTACTTAGCACAGTGCCTAGCCTATAGTAGGTACTTAATAAATGTTTGTTGAGGGACTGGTGTGCAAAGGTATATATGATAAATTAGAAATAATCAATTTGAGGTAGCCACTATCATTAAGGGAGTTCAGGAAAATTTTGTTTTGTTTTGTTTTGGAAGAATATGGGATTGAACCTGAGATTTGAAGGAAGCCAGGGAGACCATGAATTGAACATGAGGAAGGAAAGAATTCTAGGCCTAAAAGACAGCAATGGAAAAAGCTCAGAATTAGCAGATAGAATGGTATATGTTAGAAATAACAAGGAGGCTCATGTCACGGAAACATCAAGTATTTGGGACAGAGAGGTAATGTGTAAGAAAACTGGAGAGGTAAAAAGGAGTAGTTATGAAAGATAAACAGATAATTTAAATTTTATCTTGGAGGTGATAGAAAGCCACATAATTAAATGAGAATGGTAGTGGTGATATTTTCAGACTTTGTTTGTTTAGAAAAATCAATTTGACCAATAAGTGGAAAATGGATTGGACTGGGGAGAAACTTGAGACAAGAGAGTAACCAAAAGGCAATAGTCCAGGGGTGAGGTAATGAATAGTTCCGTGGTGTTGTCAGTATAAAAGGAAAAAAGAGGAAATGTATAAGAGATGAATGAAGGTAGAATCAATAGAATACGGCAGTAGCTTGAATATGGGGGTGAGAGGGAGTAGTCCACCTAGTTTATAGATCTTGGGAAGTGAGACAATGTCAGTTCTCTAAAAGTAACAGGGACTTTAGAAATATGGAGGGTTCATATGAGTTCACTCTTGAACATATTAAATTGAAGATATCTAATATTATGTTAGAGATACATGGCTGAACTCAGAACAGAAGTTAGGGCTAGTTAATTAAATAGATCTGGGAATTATTATGTAAGGCTAATTGAATTAATAAAAGTTAAGATAACTGAGATAAAAAAGATGGAGAAAAAGATGGTCCAGTATAGAACCTTCAGGAATGACAGTAGTTAATGGGCACGACCTGGACAATGATCCAATAAATAGACTAAAACAGAATGATCACACAGATAATTTGAGAATGCATAAGAAAACATTGTAGGGGAAGGGAAGAGGAAGATTTTGAAGAAATGGTGGAGTAGGTCAGAAAATTCAAAGCTCTCCATATTTCTGTCACAAACAAAACAAAACAAAAATTGACTTAGGGTGAACATAGACCAGTGAAAAACAAATAAGATTTAGGGCAGCTGGTGGTCCTCCTGGAATAACCTGAGAACCATCTGAAGAAAGAATAAAATAAAAACTGTAGAACATATAACAAAAGAATAATCTACAAGAAAGCAAAGAAAATAGGATAATTGTGAATATAATGTCTTCTATTATTTTAAGTTCTCTCTAGAAGTGTAAATTTATTGTTACATATTTTGAATTCTCCCATATGTTCTGCTGGGCACATGGCAATGTTTTGTTTTCCTTTTTTCTATTTTGTTTATTTTTTATTTAATTTTAAATAAATAAATATATTTTTATAAAAGAAAACATTGTCATGAAATTCCAGAGAAGAACAAGTAGCCACAAAAATAGAGTAATTAACAGTGTTGAAGTTTTTAGAGATGTCAAGAAAAATCAAAATTGAGAAAAGGTTATCTGATGTGGTGATTAATCAGATCATTATTAACTTTGAAGAGAATTCTTGGTGAAGAAAAAATGGCCTCAATTTTTTTTCCAGTGAAATATGAGGGAAAATTCTCATTTGAGAGGTCAGGGGAGCAAGATCTGTGATAGGCATGAAGAAGGATGTAAAGGTTTAGAAGAGCCACTTTGGTAAGTGGGATAATAAACTAGGAAGATGTGAAAGGATTGCCTTTAAGGAGTGAAACCCCAAGTGAGATAAAATAACATAAATTTGTACTGGATCTAGTCATCACAATTTTGTGATTTTCTTCACCTTTATTCAGTAGTACATGCATAGGAATGAAGGCAGTGAATGTTAGGACTCATACAAAGCTGAGGATTGACAGGGCATAACCAGTGACAAAATAAGGGATCAAAGGACTCAAGAAAAAAAAGAATAGTATATATTTGAACTAGTTCATCAGGGGGTCAAGATGGAATAGGCAAGAGAGTGTAGATAGGGATGACATTCTAGGAAAAAATTGAGTAGCAGATGGATTGGAGGTTGAGTTGAAGACTAATGTTTTGAGCTGCAAGACAGAGGGGGAAGTGGAATGATAATAGATTACGATCAGATAAGGAAATCTCAGAAATCATGATCATGGAAGTGGAACAAGTATAGATCATACAAGTATAAGCAGTAAAATCAAGAGTATGATCATCTCTATGTGTTGCTAAGGTGGGGTAGAGGAGCTGATCATGGGAAATTAGTAAATTAAGAAATTAGGTTGTTAGAATGTTTGAAAAAGTATCATTATATATGTTGAGTACCCCTAAAATGGAAGACAGGAATTGGAGAGGAGAGGACTTTGAACTTATTGAATAAAAAAGAGGATTTTGGAAGTTGGTAGATAAAGCTACAGAATCTTGATTAGATAGTAAATATGTATTGAATGATTCTCAAGTGAACCTTGACATTACTATGCTTGGAAACAGAGGGAGAAATTGAAAATAGCAATAGGGAGCAAGGGAGCAAGCTGCAATCCAACTTTTTTTCTCTCAACCAAAGAGATGGAGTTAAAAATGAAAGCACAACCAGTGCTAGAAAGGTAGTTAGGGAAGTTGTATCTTCAGGAATGAAGCCATATTTTAGTGAGTGCAAAAAAATAGAAGGAGTAGTGAAAGGAAGATGGTTGAGATTAAAACAAGTTTATTACATGTGGAGCAGGCATTCCAGAGAGCACAATGGAAAGGGTTGGTAGCTTTAGAATAAAATGTTGGGAATGATTTTGAAGGGAATAATAAAAGGGAGACTGTTAATGGGGAATGGAGAATGGGGTTTCAGTAATGATAGGTAGGGATTTAGAATCACTAGGATGGGGAGAGTATGATGCAAAGGGAATCTGTTAAACAGGGGGGAATGAGATCAGGTAGGGTGAGATAATTAAGATACACTTCTTAGGAATTTATGTTTTAATAGGAAATTGCCAGTGGAATTCATTTGCCAGAGTAATGGTCATTTCTGTTATGAAATTATTTGTTTATTTTACATCACAAGGAGCTGGGAGTCATCATTAATTGTTTATAAAATATCATAAGATCATAAATCTAAAGAACTAGAAGATATATCAGAGACTCTCTGGTCTAACTCCTTTATTTTCTAGTTGAAGAAATTGAGGACCGAGGAATTTAAGGTGTCTTGTTCAAGTTCATATACATAGTGAGCATTAGAAGTGAGAAGCTAGTCAATTTTCTTTCTATCAACCTGTCATTCCAAGGGGTTGGTGGTTAGGCCAAGAATGAACAAAATGAGATAAATTGGAGCAAGTTCAAAGTAACATAGTCAATCCAGTGTTTCAGACAAACAATAATGCCTGAAGAAACTGGTATTTCATCATAGTAAGGAACTTCAGATATATGCACTCCAGGAACATTTTGTATGATTTAATGGAGATTTCATAGAACCTGTCCAAGCAAATTAGTATTAAAAGATCTGATCAGGATTTGTGAACCAGAGTTGGAATGTGTGACTCTACTGCCAGCAATGTCTACATCAGATTGCTCCTATTTATACATTGTACCTGTTTAAAAACTTTTTCATCAACAATCTTCTATCTTGGGGTTATTTAGACTTCTTTGTGGAACACATAGTATTCTATTTTTGATAGAGTCACAAAATGTTAATAAATCAAAAAGCATTTATTAAATAGTTATTATGTGACAGATATTAGGGATTATATGTATTGAGATTATAAAAGCAAAAGCAAAATTGTTACTGATTTCAAGAAGTTTGTTAGCTAAAATATCTGGAATAGATACTATGTAAACATATAGACACACATAAATATACAGACTAGCTATAAAGTGATTTTAAGGAAAAGAACAAGCAGCTGATAGGTGAGGAGAATTGGGGTGGGGGGGGGAAGCTCATATAGGAGATGGTGCTTTATCTGAGCCTTGAGGGAAACTAGGTCTAGACAGAGTGAAATAGGATATTCTTATATGGAGAAGGAGAGAGCAATTCAAAAGCATGGAGGTGGAAGATGAATTGCCATGTAGGAAAAACAATAAAAAAGGTCAGTTTGGTTAGATTGCAGAATATAAAACAAGAAATAATGTTCAATAAGCACTTAAAGTTGGATTAAGACCAGATTTTTAAGGGCTTTAAGTAAGAAATAGAAAAGTTTATATTTTATCTTGGTGGTGATAGTGATACACTGGATTTATTGTGAAGGTGAGTGACATGGTTGTATCTGATCTTAGGGAAAATCCATTTGGCAATTATGTGAAAAGTGGATCAAAGAGTGGATCAAAGAGAGGAGATCAATGAGGAGGCTATTTCCATGGTTCAGAAGAAAGACAATGATGCTACAAGTTGTGAAGGTGGCTGTGTGAATGTAAAGAAGGGGGCAGATGTGAGACATGTTATAGAATAGAAAGGACAAGATATGGAAAGTAATTGAGTATATTGGATAAGTAAACTAGAAAAGCTGAGAATGATACTGAGCTTGGAAACCTAGGTTATTA
Organism: Sarcophilus harrisii; assembly: GCF_902635505.1. Classification (NCBI taxonomy): domain Eukaryota; kingdom Metazoa; phylum Chordata; class Mammalia; order Dasyuromorphia; family Dasyuridae; genus Sarcophilus; species Sarcophilus harrisii. The sequence continues at coordinate 261,661,216 of NC_045429.1, read as the reverse complement.
GAAGAACAGTGATACCCCTGAAAGGAATAGTAGAATTCAAAAGAGGATAAAATTGGGATAGGGAAATATAATGAATTCTTTTTTTGTTGATGATGAGCTTGAGATGTCTATGGTATTCAGGTTAAAATATTTAGTTTACAGATGGCAATATGGAAGTGTACGCCAATAAAAGAGACTAGGGATAGGAATACAATTGTAGGAATTGCAAGCCTAGAGTTCATAGCTGACCTCTGGGGAGCTGATGACCGAATGTGTGAGAGATAATAAGGGAAAAGAAGTAAAGATTGCTTTATAGTAATTTTCGGAATTATGTTAAGGATAATGATCCAGTAAAGAAAACTAATGGGTAGCTATTAAGGAATCTGGTCATGAATGACCAGAGAAGAGTGTCAACGAGGAGGATATAGTTAATAGCAATAAAAGCTGGAGAAGGGTGAAGAATGAGGAAAAAATCATCAAAACTGGAGATGTGAAATCAAGATGGCAGAGAAAAGATACTGACTTGTTTGAACTCTCCTCCAAACTCCTTTAAATAACACCATAAAACAATTCCTGTAGCAGCAGAAGCCACACAAGGATGGGGTGAAATAATTTTCCAGCCAAAGACAACTTAGAAACTCACAATAAAGTTATGTTGCACCTGAGTAAGAATGAAGCATAGTATAGCCCAGCTCATACCAGAAGAACTCCTGTTTGAGCAAACCAGAAGCAGGACTTGAGAGCCATTGAATCAGCTGTGACAGCAGCTGCTTCTAGAATTCTCAATTCATAGACAGTAAGGGGGTTGAAAAACTGCTCAGGAAGAGATTTCAGGGGTCTTTTTGCTGGCACTAAGATAGGACTCTATTACTTTGTCCATACTCAGGTCCAGGTCATAGTCCTAGATGACAGTTTCAGACTGGGTACCAGCACACAAGAGTTTGTGACCACAGTGCAGTGGGAACTCCTCACAGTTCCATGTCAGAAAAGAGTGCTTCTTGCTACTCACAGACTAGTACACAAACCAAGACAGTAGTAAACACCTTTTCTTAGATCATACTATCTTTGAAGAACTGAAAACACAACCCCTGAAACTGGAACATTGTGCCCTTCACTCTGGAAGGAGAGCCCTATTTTTTCAAAGGGCGAAAAGTCAAGAAATTGGCTAGGGAAAGGAATAAACATCAGAAAAAAAATCTGACCATAGAAAGTTTCTATGGTGACTAAGAAGATCTAAACACATATATAGAAGAAGTTAGCAAAGTCAAAGCTCCTACATGGTATCAGGCCATGGAAGAACTCAACAAGGATTCAGAAAATCAAGTAAGAGAAGTAGAGGAAAAAATGGGAATAGAAATTAGAATGATGAAAGAAAATCATGAAAAAAATTAGTTAACAGTTTGATAAATGAGTCCCACCAAAATATGCTAACAAAAATAACATCTTAAAAATAGATTAGGTCAAATGGTAAAAAAAAAAAAAAAAAAAAAGGTACAAAAGCTAATGAGAGAAAGAATACCTTAAAAAGCATAACTGGCCAAATGGAAAAGGATATATAACAATTCACTGAAACAAAAGCAAAAAATAAAACCTTCATAATCTCCTTAAAAAGTAGAATTAGTCAAATGGGAAAAGATGCATAAAAACTCATTGAAGAAAATAATTCCTTAAAAATTAGAATTGAGCAAATGGAAGCTAATGATTTTATAAGAAATCAAGAAGCAATAAAATAAAACCAAAGGAAAGGAAAAATAAAAGACAATGTGAAATATCTCATTGGAAAGGACAACTTATCTGGAAAATATATCACGGATGATCAATTCTGATGGACGTGGCCATTTCCAACAATGAGATGAACCAAATTAGTTCCAATAGAGCAGTAATGAATTGAACCAACTACATTTAGCGAAAGAACTCTGGGAGATGACTATGAACCATTACATAGAATACATATGCTCCCTATATTTTTGTCTGCCTGCATTTTTGATTTCCTTCAGAGGCTAATAGTACACTATTTCAAAATCCCATTCTTTTTGTACAGCAAAATAACTGTTAGGACATGTATACTTATATTTTATTTAACTTATACTTTAACATATTTAACATGTATTGGTCAACCTGCCATCTGGGGGAGGGGATAGAGGGAAGGAGGGGAAAAATTGGAACAAAAGGTTTGTCAATTGTCAATGCTGTAAAATTATCCATGCATATAACTTGTAAATAAAAAGCTATAATAATAAAAAAAAGAAAATATAGCAAGAAGAAATCATTTAAAAGTGATTGGACTACCTGAAAGCCATGATCAAAAAAGAGCCCGGATGTCATCTTTAAAGAAAATAACAAGGAAAAATTCTCTAATTTTCTAAAATCTCTGATGTGCTATGAAATGAAACAATTCATTCTTCATCTCCTGAAAGAAATCCCCAAATAAAAACTCCAATGAATATGATAACCAAATTTCAGATCTCCCAGATCAAGGAAAAAATATTTCAAGCAGCTGGAAAGAAACAGTTTAAGTATTATGGAGCTACAGTCGTGTTGACACAAGATTTAACATTTTCTACATTAAGGGATCAGATGGTTTGGAGGGTAGAGGAGCTAGGAAGACAACTAAGAATCATCTATACAGGAAAACAGTATAATCCTTCAGGGGAAAAACAGATATTCAATGAAATAGAGGACTTTAAAACAAAAGACCAGAGCTGACGAGAAAATTTTACTCTCATATAAAAGACTCGAGAGGCATAAGGAGATAATCAGAAAAGGAAAATCATAAGGAACTTAATTAAGGTTAAATTGTTTACATTCCTACATGGGAAGATGATACTTATAACTCTTAAGAACTTTTTCATTATTAGAGCAGTTAGAAGTAAATATTGACCGAGGGAATGGGTGTAAATTAAATGTGAAGGGATGATATTTTAAAAAATAAAATTAAGGGATGAGAGAAAGGGAGAGGTAGAATGAAATAAGTCATCTCACATAAACCAGTCAAGAAAAAGGTTTTACAATGGAAGGGGAGGGAAGGGAGGTGAGAAGTGTGAATGAAACATATTCTCATTAAAATTGATTCAAAGAAAGGCTAATTTACACATTCAGTTGGGTATAGAAATCTATTTTTCACTACAGGAAAGTAGGAGGAGAAGGGCATAAGAGAGGGCAGTGATAGAAGGGAGGGAAAATTGAGAGAAGGGATAATAAGAAGCAAAACACTTTTGAGGAGGAATAGGGTGAAAGGAGAAAGAATAGATTAAATGGAGAAATAGGATGAAGGGAAATACAATTAGCAATCATAAGTTTGGAAAAAGGTAAAGCAAATTTCTCAGATAAAGGCCTCATTTTTTAAAAACATATAGAGAACCTGAGCTAAATTTATAAAAAATAAGAATTATTCTCCTATCGATAAAGATCAAAACATAAGAAGTTTTCAGATGAATTAACCAAAGATAGATATTTATAGCCATATGAAAAAATGCTCTAACTCACTATTGATTGGAGAAATGCAAATTTAAACAATTCTGAGGTACTATCTCATGCCTATTGGATTGACTAATGGTAGAGAAAAAGAAAATGACAAATGATGGAAGGAATGTGGGAAAAATGAAACAATAATACATTGTTGGTGGAATTGTGAACTGAATTAACCATTCTGTAGAGCAATTTGGAACTATGCCTAAAAGGTTATAAATAATGCATATCCTTTAATCTAGCAATACCATTGCTAGGTTTGTTACACCCTCCCCCACAAAAAAAGATACAAAACAAAAAGGAAAGAAATCCATACACACAAAAATATTTATTGTAACTCTTTTTTTTGGGGGGGGAATTGGAAATTGAGAGGATGCTCATTAACTAGGGAATGGCTGAAATTTATCTCTAAAGTTGTGAGTTACTGAAGGTTACAAGGATAGAATGTGTCCAAGGCTGGAATTGAACCTAGGACTATTTAGTTTTTGTAAATTCAGAAATATTGAAAGATGATATTTTGTGAATAACTTATTTTCAGCATTATATTGATCCAAGGCAATTCTGAAGGATTTATAATCAAAAATGCTATCCATCCCCAGAGAAAAAAACTGATAGTGTCTGGATATAGACTGAAGCATACTTTTTGTTTTAAACTTTAATTTTCTTGAAGTTTTTTTGTTTGTTTTTGTTTTTGGTCTATGTTTTCTTTCATACCATGACTAAAATAAAAATGTTTTATTACGATGGAAATGTTTTTGCATGATTAGAAATTTATAAACCTATATTAAGTTGCTTGCCTTCTCAATGGGTTTTGGGTGGGGAGGGAGTAAGGGAAAGTATATCAAACTCAAAAGTTTTCAAAAATGAATGTTAGAAATTTATTTCCCATGTAAATGGGGCAAAATAAAGTAATAAACTCAAAAAAACATACAATTTGGGAATTAAGAAAACAATGGTCATTTGGGAAAGGGCAATTTTGAGTTGAATTGAGTGATTAAATAAAAAGGAAGATTTAAAACGATTAGAAGAGAATAAGAGAAAGTCAGTGAGTATACATAAAACATAGTTAAAGGAATTTGAGAAAGGAAGGATAAATATATGGTGATAGCCATATTGTAAGATTCAGTGAGGTGTTTTTTTTGGGGGGGAAATGAAGGAATTGGGAATATTTGTAAATTGTAGTAAAAAAGAACTGATAGATTGGAAGAGATTAAAGATATGCAAGAGAAAGGACCAATTTGTTGGAGTTAATGGTAGGGGATGAGATCAAGAATACTTTGGAAAACCTGGTTTTGCCTAGAAGAAAGCCCTGTTAGAATGGGAAAGAACTTTAGAAGTCTTTCAGTCTAATCTTTGAATTTCTGATTAAGAAAATTCAATTTAACAAGGTGAAGTTTTATCCAAAGTGAAACAGCTACTTAATGTTGGAGCTAAGGCTAGAGCCTGAGTCTCTGTTGTGTTTTCAGATTGATGTTATATTTATATGACATCAAAAGTATATGATAAAAGGTGAAGAATTATTAATTAGTTCTATAAAATGGTTTAATTCTTCTCCACCAACATAATTACACATTAATTAAGAAATTAATTAAAGATTATGTATAGAGACATCCTCATTTATGACATCCATGGCAAAATGGATTTGGACAGGAAAACTAAATTGATGGGTACTATTTCATAGGCCAAAGACAATGAGATTATGGAAATATTAGTGCTATAATCACAGAACTATCTAATAACAGCCCACATCTTTGCATATTGGTCTCTGTGTGGAAACTAGTCGCTCAAAGAAGTAGCTGTAGCTGCTATGTAGTTATGTATAGAGAACAAATTCTAATTCACTTTCTGGGTAAATATTTGATGATGTACATAATGCTGACTGAATCAGGCAAAAACCACATTCTTTGTTATATTCTACTACCCTTCCATTTTTTTTTCAAATCCCTTTGGGTTTGTATTAGTATGATGGTCTCTACTTCTGCCTGTTCTCCAAGATCATTGCCTTTGGAATCAGAAGTCTTAGGTTCAATTACAACTGGGATGCATGCTCCTTTGTGACCTTCAGAAAATAGTTTAGCACCCTAAGCTTTAGTTTTCTAAGTTAAAAAATGAGTATTTGAACCAGATGACCTTTGAGGTGTTTTAAAATTCTAACTAAATGATCCTTTTATTGTAGAGGACACCACTAGGTCATTTCTTGTCACAGAAACCCTGAAGAGATTGTCAATTTTGTGCTTTTCTTGAAGTTCAAGACAAAGTTGTTTTTTAGAACATGAAAATTTTGAACCTGTTTTCTCTCCATGCTAGACTCTCTGACCAGGACTGTAGGAAAAAAAAAGATATTCAACTTCTCTAATTTCCCTAGACCACACTAGTCCTTCCTTGAATTGACCCTCTCAGAAGTTCTGGAGCCAAGACTTTGCTATATCATTTAGCACTCAGATATATCAAATGTATTTTATTTTTATCTGATCATTTAATTTGTATTTATCATGTTCCCAAATAAATGTAAGCTCCTTGGAAACAGGAGTCAGTATTTTGAGTGAAAAGACAATTTGTTATAGACCAAAGATATTTGTCAATTAAAAAGATTTGAGATATATAATTTTTGGCTAATTTAATCCTTTTATTAATAATGACAACATTTAAATAAAATAATTGTCATTTCGCCCTCTTTCTCTTAGACCAAAGACAATCATGGTGATGAATTCCATGGCTCATTTGATTTTTTGGAAGAGGGATCTTCAAAAGGATGGTATTCAATTGATTGTTATCAATTAATAGGAGAATGAATATTACAATGAGGTGCTGGATCTGAATTTTTATTATATTCTCCAAGTGTAAGTTTCTCCCAGTCTTGGGCAATTTTTTCAAAGTAAGTATATCATACTTAAACCTGAATAAAACATAATGATTGACCAACTTAGTGATATCTAGATTGAAAAGAAGACTAGTTCAAGCTTTAGAGACTGAGATCTTAAATGAAAATTAAGAAAAGGGAGAAATCTGAATCAATCTAAATCATTGATTATTAATAATAATTTTTTCAGATGGAAGATTGAATTTCGGCCCTGACAGTGATAATGTAATTTTCGTTAAGTCTGTCAGTTTCATTTTCTTCAATTGCAAAATTAAAATGCCTGACAGGATTGTGAGGAAAACATCTTGTCAGTCAGTTGACAAGCATTGATTAAGCACTTATTATATGCTGAGCACAATGCTTAAAAGAGAGAGAGAAAGAGAGAGAACACAATTACAAACAAAAAGAAAGATAATCCCTATTCTCAAGGAATTTATCTAAAGATGGCAACAAAGACATTTTGAAAAGGTGGGGAAAGGAGGTGCTATGTATGATGATATGATGGTGAAGTTTGGAGAAGTACAGCCTAGTGAGAAATGAAGAAATAGGTGGCCCCCAGAACCATCCTAAAATGGAGATTTTAAGGAGTCACTGAATTAAAGGAAGAGGCTATGGAAGAAACTTTTATAAACTTAAAAGTATGATGTGAACAATATTTTTGGATTTATTTAACACATAACTTGAGTTGTTTCCTCAAGAAGCCCTTACTGAGACTGGTTCTTACCTGAATTTAGGAAATTTGGTAGAACTAAACCAATCTTAGATTGACATGAGCTAAATGGTTATTTGATTTTCTACATTTGCCTGCTTCTAATACTTCTCTTTGTTAATAAGGTCCTGCTGCTTTCACTTCCATAAGAAATTCTCTTTGTGCCTATGATCTTAATTTACTAAAGTGTAACATGTCTGAAAATTTATTTCCCCAATAAAGTACTTATCAAATACTATCAAGTCAAGGGTTTTACCTTCACAACACCTGAGAATCCATAGTCTTGAACTTTACAAAAAAAGGTTTGTTTGACATCAGAGATTCCCAACTGAATTAGGGATCAGGTTGATAGTGAATTATAGCACAGGCTGAGAGATGTTTGGGACATATGAGCAGTTAAGAGATTTAGAAATGAATTCATGAGGAAATAAAGTCAGTACATTTGAATTCACACAAGGGGACATTCAAGATCTAAAATGAAACACAAAGGGACAGAAACATGGGGAAAACAAAGGTAACCAAGGAGACCCAAGGTAATTACCAGGACTCCTAGGTGTTTTAAGGTCATTCTCTTCTATTTCCTTCTTCCTTGTGTAGTATTTATATGGCATTTTAAAGTTTTCCAAGTGCATATGTGGTATCTGATCCTTATGAAGTATGTGATATTGATGTGGGTTGTGGTCCCTTTAAGAATTGATTTATTCCTTTCTTTCTGATTCCTAACCCCTCCTAGTTGATGTATTACCAATCCAGGAAGCTAGGACCTTTGATTCACAAATCCTGATCAAAAGCACCCCTTTGAATTCCAATAGAAGATCCATGCTCTCCCAGCCCCCACCTGAATCTGAGCCAACTTGGGCTGTCCTACCTCCCATTCTAATGATCTGCTCAGGTTTCCCAACCCCAACCAAGCAAACTCAAGCCCTCACTGAAAGCCAAAAGGAGCCAACTTGGGACTCCACCCACAGACCCCTTTAACTAAATTTCTCTTTATAAAAGAGTTAAGCTGGAATCTTCTCTTTGCAGAGGTTCTAAGCATGCCAGCCTTACACCTGGCATGCCAGGGATCTCTGTCCTCTATAATCCTGTTTCTGGTGCCCTCTTATCTCTACCTTCACCCTATTTCCTTAACTAGACTGTTCCAAACCCCATAATAAACCTCTTTTATCAATCTAGCTTTTGGGGCCTGTACATTTCTATACAGGAGACTCTTGTGCCATTACTAGACCTCATTTAACTCCATATCCTTGCGCCGAATCCAATGAGTTGCAGGGGAGCTCTATTTGACTCCCTGTACCCCAAACCTGCCACCAGACCTCAATTAAACCCTAATTTCATTTAGGTACCCCATATCTAGACCTCATTAATATTATCTTCACTTTACATATGAGAGAACTGAGGCTAAGTCAATTGACTTGGTTAGAGTCATACAATTAGCAAATTTCTGAGGAAGTATTTGAATTAAAGTTTTCCTAACTATAAGCCCAGTGTTCCATTCACTGTTTCACTTAATATTTTAATTTAATAAACAGCCTCTGTTTAAAATCTTTCATAATTTTCTATCAACTTTAGTGTGAATTTTAAATGCATTTCAAAATAATTAACTATTAGAAGTTCTACTCCATCATCTAATACTGGAATTGAATGAGCTCTTCTGTCATCTTTCAACTTTTGGGTACCTGATCTATTTGTAAGAAGAGTCTTTGTTTCTAAGTCTGTTCTGTAGTTATAGTCTTCCAAAAGCAGATCACAGCTCTATCTATGAAAAGCCAGGGAAGGAAATTCAATTTAGTAAAGCCTAGTGAATAGAACACGGACCTTGGAGGTAGGAAGAACTGAATTTCTCTTCTCTTTTAGACATTTAATAGCTGTCTGACTTTTTTCACTGACTCAGTTTTTCTTTGCTATGTAGAAAATAATATATAAAGTAATTCAAAGAACTAGTCACCATTCTATCATTCTAGGCTAATTATGCATTACTAAATCAACCACAAACATTTACTAAGTACCTACTATGTGTCAGAAACAATTTTGTATTAGAGATACAAATATGAAAAAAAATAAATGCTTCTCTCAAGAAGCTAATATTCTTACTCTTAAGACAAAATGACTTCCTTGCTGTTTCCATATACTTTTCAATTTCCCTCCTCTGCATTTTTACAAAATGTCATCTATGCCTAGAATATTATTTCTCTTCATCTCTACTTTATGGTTTCTCTTAGCTACCTTCAAGATTTGTCTCAGATTACTTCTCCTACAAGGGATCTTCCCTGATTTCCTAAATTGTTGATGCTTCCCCAATTCTGAAATTTTGTATTTATTTTGTAGATATATTTTATATTTATTCACCTGTGAAGATTCTAAATTTTCCCAAGATAATGTAAATTCTTTGATGGCGAATCCCTAGTGGACATAGGCATAATAACTGTTTTTATTTGATTGATTGTTTTTTGAAAGAAATATTTATTTTTACTGATTATTTTTGATATGATATATTTAAATTGATTCACAAAACTTGTTACAATGGAAATTTCAGTTATTATTCCTTTTATTTATAGTTCATTGGCCTCTGTACACATACACACACATAAACATACACATACACACACATACACACACACTTCTCAAGAAGAAGAATTAGTCAAATCATCTAGCCCTATTTATGATCAGTATTGGTCACAAGATATCACTCCAGGTAATGCAATGTAGTTAATTATTTTTGTCTGATGCTCAATACTATCTTCATCAATATATACCTGAAATCTGCAATTAAAGTCAAGTTTATCAATCTATTAAAACTTTGTGGATGTTACTATTTGTTTGTTTTTTGAGATCTGTGACTTCATTCTTCTAACTTTCATGCTTTTTCAAAGATCAAAGGTCAATGAGATTGGACAGTTATTTCATTAAGTTGGGTAAAGATTTCATATAGCTTTGATAGTTCATATTGTCTGAGGAGAACCAAAGAACCAAATATAGGCCCTTGTAAGTTCTAAGGAGACATTTTTTTAAATTTAAAAATTTTTTTTTCCTAAGGAGATCTTTTAAAAGTTATTTTTTTTGATTATAGAATGTTAAGCCACAGGAAGCTGATTATTTTCTTTCTTTTTAAGAAATTATAAGCACTTCAGATTTCCCCAAAAAACAAAACAAAATTGTTCTTCCAGACATATGTAGGCTAGTGAAAAACAAAACTTGGTACAGAATAGGGTCCTCCTGAAACAACCTGAGAAGACCTAAAGAAAGATCCCAGGACTGAGGTTTAGTCCTTGTGAAATGAAAATAGCTCCTAGGATAATTTCAAAGAAACACCAAGTGAGGAGCCCTGAGGCTAGCTGAATTAGGAGCTAGCCTTAGCCCAAACCACAGAATTTATACATGCCAGAAAGTGTTAGAAATTGGGGATCTGAATCTAGGAAGATTGAGTGAACCTTGGCTGGTAAAGAACACCAGGCCCAGTTGTGATACTGCGATGCTGCCCTGGATAAGAAGGAATCTTTATCCCCAGTGAATGTAGAAGCAGTAGGGAAGGGAAGCTGGTGGCTGCAGACACTTATAGAAGGGGTGGAGTTCTTGGTTTGAGATTCGGGCCAGAGGGGAGGACAGAAATGAAGTCAGAAACACCATTCTTTTTATCCCAGAACTAGAGGTAGTTACAGTAATAAGTTCTCATTAAAAATAAGAGAGAGCAAGCAAAAGAAAAAGAACTCAATCATAGAAAGTTACCATGGGAATAGGGGTGATATGAGTTCGTCTTCAGAGAAGGTCATTGAAGTAAAACAAAGTTTTTCCTACACCAAAAAGTAACATTAAATGGTTACTTTGTCAAGAAAGAATTTATAGAACTCAAGATTAAATTAAATTAAAAATTAAATAAGAGATATTGGAAAACTAAAAACAAAAACAAAACAATTTTCAAGAAAAACAAGAATATTATGAAAGGAAAGTCAACCAACCTAGAAAAGGAGATCCTGATTTTTTTTTTCTGAAACAATTGGGGTTAAGTGACTTGCCTAGGGTCACACAGCTAGGAAGTGTTAAATATATGAGATCAAATTTTAACTCAGGTTCTTCTGAATTCAGGGTTGGTACTCTATCCATTATGCCACCTAGCTGCCCCAAGATGCTGATTCTTAAAGAAGAAAATTACTTAGAAAATCAGAATTGGGCAAGGGGAAGACAGCAAAGTAATAAGAGACCAAGAACTAACAAAGCAAAATACAAAATATGAAAAAATAGAAGAAAATGTGGAACATCTTAAAAGAAAAACAACAAGGCTAGAGAACAGATCAAAAAGAGAAAATATAAGAATAATTGGACTATCTGAAAGCTATGATCAAAAATAAAAGAACCTTGACATAGTAAAACAAGAAATAATCAAAGAAAATTGTCTTGAAATGATAGAACAAGGGAGAGAGTAGAAATAGAAAATAAATTCACCAATCGTATCAGAAAGACCCTATAAGAAAAACATGTAGGAACATTATTGTTAAGTTTTGAAACTCTCAAATCAAAGAGAAAATTTTATAATAAACAAAACCCAATTCAACACACTGAAGCTACAATTAGATTTGTACGGGATTTATTAGCTGCTACAATAAAAAACACAGGTCCTGGAATATTAATTATCAATGATCAAAGGAATTAGTGTGGCCAAAAATATGTCCAACAAAATTAAGTATAATATTGAATGAAAAAAAAAAGAATGTTCAATGAACTTTCAGGATTTTTTCTCAAACTGGAATAGGCCCCAGTAAGGCCTTTGTTGGGTCCTGTACGGTCAATTGACCACAGGGAACAGAAAAATAGGATGCAGCTGTTTACTCAGCCAAGTGCAGAAAGCCTGTGTCATGGTAAATGTTGAAAATTCTGGGCTCCAGCAGAGGCTTGTTAGTTTTCAAAGTCTTGATGAGTCCTTAACCAATGTTTGAAAAGTATTCCCCCACTCCAGATAACCATTTCCTATAAATATCCGTCCCAAGAAATGTCCTCTGACCAAGCAGTTCCCAGATGCTGTTTTGCTTCCATCTGCTTTTATGACAATAAGACCCTTTTCCATGAGAAAAAGTCCTAACCCTTAGTAATTCTCACTGTCAAACCTGTTAGACCCCAGTCTTTCTATTGGTATCAAAACCTGGGAGAATGTGTTTGAGGTTAGGTCTCTTAGTCTGATGTCCTCTTCCTGGACTCCTTTCTTTAGGAATCACTCTGAATTTGACCTTTCACCAGGATTAGTAAATCTTTGCCCTTTTTCCTTGTTTTTCTGTCTCTCCCTCTCCCTCTCCCTTTTCTCTTCTGACTTTAGAATCAATCCTCTTCAGGAAGCCCCCATTTTAGGAGTAACTGGCAATTGTAGTTGAGGGGCTTGACCCATTTGCCATATACTTTTCTGAAGTCTGCCTTCTTATATACAGAGGACACTTTGATTGGGATGCAACTTGTCTCCTAATGGGCCTTTTTGAACAGGGAGCTTCTATCATTCCACTTCCCTCTGAGATATTTTCTTAAGAATTGGAAGAAATTCACAGGGCAGGTTCTCAGGAGGATGCATAAGATTTTTTTTTTTTGTAATTCCACCTGGTCCCAAATACAGTTTGGAAAATCAGGAATGGTGACCTGAATATGGGCCTCTAAATTTTGACACCATTCTGCAATTGTATTTATTTTGCCACAGTGAGGGAAAATGGTCAGAACTCCTCTATGTCCAGGACTTCCTGGCTTTTAACCAAGATCTTAATTTGCACAAGAATTGCAAGATACTCTTGGCCATGGCTAAATATACCTTTAACAAAGCCCTTCACTACAACTCCTGGTCCAGATCCACTCCCAATATTCTAAAAGATTATGTTCTCCTTCCTCCCCTTTATTCTGCTCCAGAGCTCCAGGATAGGCTCAGGATTCTTTTCATTCCCTTCTTCTTTCTACCCTCTCTCATAGACTCCCCATCTCTGCTGTTCCTCTCAGACCTCCCACTCCTCCGCCTTCTCAATTTTGTCCTTGTCAGGTCCTAATCCTGGAGTAACTAATTTCAGGGGAATAGAAAGGTATATAGATAAACAGGAATAGGATAAAATGCATATATTAATGAGAATGAAATAAAGAGAGGGAAAGGGTGAGGGGAAAAGATAAGGGAGGGATCAAGACAAGCGATGGAGTAAAAACTAAAGTAGAGAAGTTATTAGGGATTGAAAATAAGAGATACACAAACACAATGACAATGATCAGGAGTTGAATTTATTAGGAAAAAAACTAGGGGTAGTAATCATTGATCTTAGATAAAGTCAAAGATTTAATAGAGAGAAATCTACATAAATGTCAGCCACATTAATATTATGTTAGATTAATATGTGTATATATGTATGTATATGTTAATGTATATATATATATGTATGTGTGAATTTTTATGTATATATATTCATGTATTACTGTAACCTGCTTGAGGAATTGAGGGAGAGGAAAGAGTGAAAAAAGAATAATGCTGGGTACCCAAAGAACAAAAGAGAGGCTACAAGGATGCAAAGAAAAGATGGACAGTCATGTTCCACTAGTTCAACCTTTTTATTTTATAGACAAGAAGACTGAAGCTAGTAATGGAAAAGTAATTTGCCCAAGATTTTAAAGGTAGACTCATAAGTGATTGAAATTTAACCCAGGACTTCCTGGCTCCCAGTGTTATCTCTAGCTATTACACTTATAGGTCTAGAAGACTTATGCTAAAGCTAAACTTTGTAGCTTACTTAATGTAAGTTAAGTAAACTTTTAAACTTTGTAGCTTACTTAATGAAACAGAGAAAATATTTTCCCAAATTGGCATTTTGACTCTTGTTTTTGGCTATTGTGATAGATTGATTTTGGTGTGAGACTTCCACCTGGTGGACAAAAGTTGAATATCTTATCTGTTTTCTTAAAAAGTCAACCCTTTTGATATATTAATAGGTGAGTAATTTCCATAGCTGGGGATGGCCACATATTTCTTTGAGATGTGGAGTAACTGGAATGTGACAATCTGAACAAAAGTATTAGTGTTGGGAAGTAGACAATGGAAGGATATCATTAACTGTTAGAATTATCAGATTTTCTTTGGTCTTGATTTCCCTCATACTTATCAGTAGTGTGACATTGGGTGAGTCATGTTTTCCATATAACTCTGCTTCTATCATCTCTAGAATGAGGATGCTAATTCTATCACTATCTACTACATGGGGCTATGGTACAGAAAGATTTTTGTCAATTATAAAGGACAACATAAATGTGAGTTATTGCTATCTTGTGAACCTGGTAAGTCATTTGATATTTTTCAGTTTTCTTACCAATAAAGTGAGGGAAAAAATAGCAACTACCTCCCAGAGTTGTTGGGGTATAAAATAAGAAAATAGAACTTTTTTATAGTGTCTGACATAGTAAGCACTACATAAATGTTTGTTACTATTATTTTAAATTATACCTTCTTTATAGGTATTGTGAGGATCAGATGAAATAAGTTTAAAATTTTACAACTTAAAATGCTAGATTGATGCCAGCTATTAGGAGTATAATTATATCAAAAATATTTAGCAAATGATGAAAAAAGACCCAGTATTCCAAGGAATAAGGATGAGACAAGAAAATTTATATTTTAGAAATAGTAATAGGTTTAGAGTTGAAAATTGATTTGTCAAGGAAGATAGACAATGCTTGAAACCTCTGCTTTTTAGCAATATTTAAAACATTTAAGGGGAAAAATCATCCATGTGGCATCTGTGCTTCTTTCAGCTCTGATATTATTTGAATGAACAAATGTATTATATTTTCTTGGTATAGTTAATAGCTTTCAGAAAAACACATTCAATTAGGTTTTCCCTGAATAAGGAGGAAAACTGGCAACAATTCAGATTCTCTTGCAGAAGAATGAGTTCTCTGTAGCCCTCATGATTTGATTGAGTTCTATGTTCCACAGAAAAGTAAACAATTGTTTACAAGGCATTGCTTAATAGTTAGTTAATGTATTCTGGTAGAGTTGTTTTTTTCTTCCCCTGTTGATGAATACAATAATGATTTATGTTGAAAGGATTGAATTGGGTATAGAAGAAAGTAGAAGTAAAAGTATGATGATTATTAATGAATTGGCATAACTTTAAGCCTCAGAAGAAGTTTTAGGTGGCATTGTGGATAGATAGATCTTATAATCAGACTTATAATCAGGAAAATCTAAATTGAAATCCTGCCTAAGACAGTTCCTTTTTGACCCTGAAGAATTCATGCAAACTTTCTTTGCTCTATCTTGTTCATATGTGAAATACTGGCATTTATCTTAAATAGACATTGTGAGGATTAAATGAGTTAACATGTAAAAAGCTTTGCAAACCACAAAGTGCTTTATAAATATTGTTGTTACTTTTATTATTATTTTGCGGTTGATTATTGTTGTTGTGGTGATGGGAGATTTGTTAAGAGCAGAAGAATAGCGAGGTAGACTTTAAGTCTTGTGAAACCTATCAATTTTGACCTTATGTCAGTTTTCAAGTAGAAGGACATAATCATGGAAAGTTTTTTCCCTGTTAAAAGTTAATATTTTATTAACCTTTAAGGACCTTTAAGTATCCTTCCTATTTTCATTCATAGCAATCCATGTCACTTTAAACATTTCTGTAACTTTCATCCTACAAGTTTGAGGTCTGTAGTTACCATCAACCAGGTTTAGCCTGTGTGCTGAGATGGTTTTATAGGAGTATGGCTGCAGTATTTCAGTATCTTGAAGCCACAGGTGAGAATTGGGTAAAAGATGGACACCAAAGGTGGATGAACAGCTCTGAAAAGGACTTAGCAAGCCTTCATACCAGAGATACTAAATTAGGGGGATGTCTTTTATGTGAATAATGTTAAGATTTCCTCAAAAGATAAGAAAAATTTGTTCCAATAGCCATGAAAATGGCAGAATCAAGCACTGTGAGACATTTCAGATTTGGAAAAACACCAAGGTCATCCACTGCATCCCAGATCATTCCCAGTAATTCTGATTTTTGTCTTGCCACTGGACTTCATTGAGTGTGAATGAGAGTGAGTAGATGACTGTGCAATTTTCCCTCACTTAAATCCAATTCACTAATGAATTAAGGCATTGCTTCATGAGATATAAATAATAGCATGGAAGGAGTATTTATAATTAACTAATTTGACTCTTTTTTAACAGATGAGCAAAATGAGATATATAGAATTTCCTTTATATCAAAGATTATTTTTATCTATATCTATATCAAAGTATTCTTCCCAAAACAACAAATGTCTGTGAATCACTTTTTAAAAAAATTCTGAATGTTGAGATTTCAGATCTTTACATTACCGCCAGAGGGAGCCACAGCATTTCTAATGAACATAACTTTGCAAGAAGCTTCTTCAGAGTAAATTAAGGTCCATTTTAGAGCAGATTAGATATGATTTTATGGAAAAAATATATTAAAATGCATGCAGGATCGTTTTTTGCCTATACCCTTCCCTGATGGATTCTCTTGTTTTTTTCTATCCCATTCCCAAGAAAATGTTTCTGATTTTTTGCTTCCCTTTTATGTTTGTTTGATTGAATTAGATCTCAACAACTTCACAGGTTCATACTTCTATTAGTTCTCAACCTGATTATCATAATAATTTCATGAACAGCTTGTGTCCGTGTCTCTAGCCTTCAGCAGGAATTCTGGGAGGTAGACAATATATACAGTGCTATTCCCTATATCTAGCTATGGTGAAACAAGTTCAATGAGGAAGGCTTCTCAGTGCTTATGATCGTTTGACAATAGTGCTGAATCAGGGTCACTATCAAATCTACTCAAAAGCTGATGAGACTTAAATGAAAGGGAATTTAAGTCTGAGAGCAATTGTTTGTATCACATCCTAGCTCCTCTTGTATTTCTGGAGACATATTCACATTTCTTTTTTTCTTTTTTTTTCTCAAAGAAAAAAGAAACTACTCATCATTAAAACTGTAATTTCTCCAGTAAAACAATAGTAATTTAACTTCCTAATGCCCACTACATCAAATCCACATTTCTCAGCTCAAATTTCAAGGCCTGCTTTAGTCGATTCTTATCTAGTTATTCAACTTTATTTCACCAATGAACATAATTGGTTTTATGTATGTCTCTTTTTTTGCTGCCCCATACATACCTCAATATACCAATGTGAATTTCTGTTTCTACATCTTTGTTCCCTTTATTTCTGCAAAACAGATTGCCTTCTTCATTTTTCCCTACCTATGCAAATCCTACTCATTCTAAAGCATCCATATCAAATTTTCTGAAGTGAAATGCTTCATTCATATAACCTTTTCTCTAAATATTTTAATTCAAAGTAAACTCTTCTTTGAATTTCTCTTGCATTGAGTCCCTAAGGGATGCTTTAGCACTGAAGTGTTTTATAATTTTTCATTGATTCACACAATGTTAATATCTTCTTAATTAGAACATATGTTTCTTAGGAGCAAAGGGTCACACCTTGTTTGGATTTATCTTATTGCCCATCAGTTTTGAATATACAGTAGATACTCCCTAAATACTTTTTCACTGATATATTTTCATCTTCTTGGTTTCCACTATATGGAAGGGTGCTTATTGTAAGTTGCAAACTTAAACAATGTCAGTTGGTACTCATCCTTTGGAGTTTATGTAAAATGTTAAATCACCTCAAACTAGTGCAGATATTTGTTTAACTTCCTTTCCCTCTATTTTCCTCTTAAGCATTTCTTCTTTCAGAAAAGTGTGTTTGCTTTTGTTGTTGTTGCTATTTTAATTTTAAGCCAGAAAACATTCCTATCTTCTAATCCTATGGAAATGGAGATTTTTATTTGACACAAAGCATTATTTCTAATATAATATTTGTGTGCCTATTTGTATATGAACCCACTGATGCATATATTTAAAACTTTGCTATTTATCATCCTGATCATCATCATTTTTTGTTATTTCAGATGAGTCAATGGAAAAATGAATGATGAATATAAGAAGGCTTCAGCATATTATCAATTAAGACTTGAACTCAACAAGTGGCATAAAAGACAAGAAGGGTATATATGACCAGAGAATGCTGTAGGCTTGTCATGGAATGGGAGTGAAGGATGGATAAGTTGGCTGTTGCCTTGTCATCCACTAGATAAATTTTTAACCTTTTTTCTACTTTTTTTTCCCCATTAATTCATTATTTATTTTTAAATGTATAGGAAACCCCACAAGCATTTCTAGAACATAGTATAATAAAAAAGATAATGGTATTTGAAAGTGCAAATCTATTATGTACAATCTGTTATACTTTTAAAATATAAAATAAAGTTATCAAGTAAATTTTCCCCCTTTTTATGAGTATACATTAATTTGATTTATTCATTGAAAAACTGATTGTTCATATCCTTTGACCACTTATCAACTGGGAAATGACTCTTATTTGTATAGATTTGACAAAGTCTTTAAATATTTGAGATATGAGACCTTTATCTGAGAAACCATCTATTTCTGTTTTATGATCTTGGCTACATTTGATCTATTTGTACAAAAACTTTTAAATTTAATATAATCAAAATTATCCATTTTATACCTTACTTTGCCTTCTATTTCTTGTTTATTCATAAATTGCTTACCTATCCATAAGACTGATAGGTAATATGTGGTTATTGTTCTAATTTTCTTTATATCTAGGATATGTATCCATTTTGACCTTACCTTGTTAAATTGTATAAGATATTGTTCCATACTCTGTTTCTGTAACAATGCCTACCAGTTTTGCCAGAAATTTTTTTACTGAAAAAAAAAATCTTATTCTGAAAGTTTGTTTTATTTGCTGCTGTAAATTATTTGTCTACTCTGTTCCACTAATATACCTTTCCATTTCTTACTCAGTACCATGCAGGTTTAATAATTACTATCTTATAATATGGTTTTAGATCTGGTACTCCTAAGCCTCCTTTCTTTACCTTTATTTTTATTAGTTCACTTGATACTCTTTGATATTCCACTAAGTATTAAAATCCTTAAAGAAGATTTTCCAATCAAATGTCTAGATCAACTCTGGAGGATTTATATAAAAAATTGAATAATATCTATTAAAAATGATGGACAAGCTGATTATAGATAGGCCTGGAAAGATTTACAAAAACTGTTGCTGGACAATACAAGCAAACTCAGGAATACATTGTATACAATAACAGCAAGAATATGTGATCAGCTATGAAAGGCTTGGTTTTCTCAGTGGTTCGGTAATCCAAAGCAATCCAAATAAACTTTGGACAGAAAATGCCATCTGCATCTAGAAAAAAAAAATTAAGGCGACTAAATGTAAATCAACACATGCTATATTCACTTTTTTTCCATTTTTTTTAACCTCTTCCATGGTTTTTCCCTTTTGCCCCATTTTTCTCTTCCAACATTCATAAAGCAGTATTAAAGCAGTATTATTAAAAATAAATAAACTTACTATAATAAAAAGAAAAAAAATGAACAATGATCACATGTGTTTGTATTGCAGTCACTGGTAGTGGCCATACTGAAGAGATCGATCATGAATCCATTCAAAAGTTAAAGTTGAATTTTAATGATGCTAATATAAAAACAAGTAAAATACAGGGAGAGAGAGATATCTAATAAACAATATTACTAACTTTGAAAGAAGAAACATGTATTTCACTTCATGTTGCACATTTTCAGTTTTAGAATGTGTTATTTTCAAGTCAGACACTTGTACTTGAGATGAGATCTTGCTGCAGGCAGAGATTTCATTTGATTTCTGTCAGGCATTTGCAGATAGCTTGAATTTTTCTTTCATTTTCTAATCATCACACCCAGCACTTTTGGTTAAATCAGGGCAATTAGAGAATTGATCCACAAACATTTAGGAATTGGCTGGGTGCAAATAAAAATCAGATTAAAAAAAATATGACAACTCAATAGGTGAATTATCATAACTTGTACTATCTTTTCAGTTTTGGTTCCCAGCCCTTAGCAAAATGCTTGGCATTGTATAATTGGCATTTAGTCAGAGCTTAATAAATACTTTTCATTCATTCATTCATTCTTGAAATATTTCATGCAAAAGCTCCTGTTTCCATTTTTTTTTTAACAAAGCATCTTTATTTGCTAATAACTTCCTATCCTCTCTGCCCCCTTTATATTACTTCTCTTCCTTCCTCCTAAATGATAAGCAGCTAGGTGGTGTAGCCAAATAAGTCTCATTGTTTTTCAGTCATTTTCCTGTCATGTCTGATTATGACCCTGTTTGGAACAAAAAGACCTATCCAGATTGAATATTACAGAGATCACTCATAGAAAGCAGAATTATTTATTAGAATCTCGAGAAGTGGACCCCATCCTGGTCTGGGAGCCAAATTTCACAGTAGGATAGGGCCAGAGCCTTGAAAATGCTTACAGCTTTTATACATTTCAGACAAAGAATCTCCAAAATCCCACCCTCTATATATTATGATTGGTCACATAAGTATACTGTTCCCCTAGTTCAGGGTCCTCAAACCAAGGCCCGCAGCCAGATGTGGCAGCTGAGGACGATTATCCCCCTCACCCAGGGCTATGAAGTTTCTTTATTTAAAGGCCCACAAAGCAAAGTTTTTGTTTTTACTATAGTCTGGCCCTCCAACAGTCTGAGGGACAGTGAACTGGCCCCCTATTTAAAAAATTGAGGACCCCTGACCTAGTTGGTCAGTGGAATGTAGTAGACAAGGTGATATACAGCTTCTTTGGCCACATAATCCCTTCTTTGGACAATGGAATGTAGTCCAGGCCTTATCTAAAATCACGTGACTCCTGATAAGCTGAAACTGAAGCCTATAGGCTTGATCTACTTTAACTAATAGTCTCTGGTCAATATGTGCTTAATCTGTGAATTCTTCACCTTTTCCCATACAACCCGAGTTGGGATTTTTTTTTGGCAAAGACACTGGAATGGTTTGCCATTTCCAAGGAAGATGAGTCTTTCTGACTCCAGGTCTAGCACTCTATCTGTGCATTTTAGGAAAATTACTATATTAAAAATAATCTATGTTTTATATATGTATATATATATATATATCACGTTCTACATAATTATCTCACACATATATAAAATTTATCTCTAACAAAATAAAAATCTGAACAGTGTGCTCTTCCATCCGTATATGGATATTTCATACACATGCCTAGCTTCTTCTTTTCCCATTGCATGATTCTAAATTCAGAAAGAAAAGAAGGTTTCCATACCTCCTTCCTGGATTTCCCAATACACTTCAGTTTATCATTTGGATGAAGGTTGGTCCAACTCAAATTGGGAAGGAGGCTAATTCTGCCTTTAGCACCTTTTCCTCTCTTTTTAAAGAAACTTAATTCTTTTATTAGCACTCTCATCTCTGGCCCCTAAGTACCTACAATCTTTTGTTGTTTTCTCTTAATAGTGGCTTCCTAAGCCCCCAGGAGCAAATACAAAATATTGATATTAATTGATATTGATATTTACAGCCTTTCAAAATCTAGCCCCCTCCTACCTAGCTAGTCTTTACATCTTACTCTCTAACTTGTACCCTCTAAACCAATGATACTGCCTTCTGGGCTGTTTTACAAAAGACATCCCATTTTTCTGACTTGGGCATTTTTTTCTCACTATCTGCAATACCTAGAATACTAAGTCTCCTTTCTCTTCTCTAACTATTTAACTGCCTTTAAATATCAACTAGAATTCCACCTATCTGAAGCTTTCCTTAAATGTTTTCCCTATTTTAATTATTTTTCATTTATCTTGTATAAAGTTTGCTTTGCATAAATTTGTTTGCACAAAATCTCTCCCATTAGATTATAAACTTTTTTAAAAGTAGGGGCTTTTATGCCCCAGAATTTAGTATGGTACCTAGAAGAAAGTGGGCACTTAATAAATATTTATTGAGTGTTTATTTTAGAAATAATTATAATACCTAAAAGCCTTTCCTGTACCCCTTAATGCTAATGTTTTCTCTCTGTTGCTCATTTCCAATTTACTCTGTAAATATTTTGTTTGTACATAGTCATTTGCATGCTGGCTCTCCCATTAAACAGTGAGCTCCCTGAGAAAAAAGACTGTCATTTACCTTTTTTTGTATCCCCAGCATTTAACACAGTGCCTGGTATATAACATGCACTTAACAAATATTCACTGAATGACTAATAAGTTCATTCAAGAGTTGCAAAACAATATTGTTTAAGTTTTGAAGAGGAAAAGTGATGTGATTTTAATTCCCAGACCATCTAGGAAGGAATTCTTTGTCAGCCCTCCTAGTCAATCCCCCTGTCTCAATATGTTCAAACAACTTTTTGACATATTGAGTAGCATATCTTTAGACAAGTCTGGAAACTGGTCTGCCAGGGGCATTCAATTTGGGGCATTCAATTTAGCTCCTCACCTTTCCCCTTTTGAATTCCCACCTTTACTGTTCCTATCACCCTGAGAAACCCCCAAGGGTAAATTTCTCCTATAAAAATATCTGTTTATGAAGAAGATCTTTGATAAATTCTCCTCAGGATTAAGCCCATTATGAGGTTACTCTTCTCCTTCTTTCTCCTTTCTCTTTATTCTTGCTAACTCTGGTCAGTCTAATCTATCAGTCAACAATTTACTCCCACCTCACAAAAAATTGCCTTTCTCCTGGTTAAAAATGTGAGTTCCCCTGGGAAACTTGCTTTTTTTCTTTCTAACTATATAGTCTCCCAACTTTATTTCATACTTACTGTTCCTGGTGTCTATTGTATACCTTCATTTTGTCAGTAACTTCTTTCCTTAAATAAATCTACTTTTTGCCAAAGAGAATGGTCATTGTGAATTTGTCACATGTTTATTGGAACTAAGTGTTGCTATCCCAATCACATCAAAAACCATTACTAACCAAGAGAAAGATAGGTAGAAAGTGGCATTTGAATTATCCTTTAAATAACAGGTAAGAATTAATTAAAGCAGGGAAAGGAAAACATCATGAATAGCATGAAGGTATAATGTCTTGATGATTCTCATTATGAGTAACTGCACAATCCATTTTCACAGTGATCTAGGCAGTCATTGCATGTCTTTTCTCTCTTATAAGGTTTACAATGAGTATCTGGTTTATTTTATTTTTTGATGTTGCCCCTGGAAGTTAGACATATCAATAAATCAATGAAAACTTTAAAGTGCTAACTATGGGTCAAGCACTATGCACTGCACAACACATATACATATAGATAATATCTAGATAAAAACAGTAGTGGCTTTTCTCTTTAGTCCTCTAATCTTTTCATTGCTAAATCATTTTCTTTTATGTTCTTCAATCATGTTGATTATTTTAAAGGATAGTGTACTAGGACCAAGAATATTTAAGTTTGAGTGGCTCCATAAGGCTGTGTGACCTTGGAGAAATCACTTAATTTCTTTAAATTTTTATTTCCTCATCTAAAATAAAGACAAAATTGTAATTTCCTGGCATAGCTTTCTGGAAGTTTAGGACCAGCCTTGATTTCAGCAGAATAATCACCACAAAAATAGTCAGGAATAAAGTCCAAAGTCTTTATTATCTCCTTCCCAATCTGTCTCCTTCTGCTAGGGCTCTGCTAGCTTTCTGGAGGCCCTCTGGAATAGGTCTTAGTTTCACTGGAGGAAATACAGGAGGCAGGAGAGTCACCAGAGGCTGGTCCAAGCTGGAATCTCTATGGCTGACTTTGTCCTCAGTTTATATACTCTATTACAATTACATCCTTACGATATACGGGAGTATAAACCAATCATTATATCACTAGGGAACCATTATTTATTATAAGATTAAATCAATCATACTGAATTAGAGAATTCACATGCTAAACTAGATAACCTTTGTCTTATCAGTTCCACTGAGTTAATACCTTGCTGTAAGAATCCTTGTTTCAAGTACATTTCTCCAGAATTCTGGCCCATTTCACAAAATCATATTCATACTATATGGCCATTGTGAGGAAAATGCTTATAAACCATAGACATGAATTATTTTTAACACTTATTCCCTCCACAGTAATCAGGTATCCTGATCTGCACTACAGTGTTCTAGACACTCTACAGAAAAGTATAACAGATGTGATCCTAGTGCCTCATAGAACTTGCTTCTTTTAAAAATCTACGTTTTAGAATTTGCTGTGTGAATTCATTTATAAAGGACTTGATAATCTGATAAAAAAGAAAGAGAAAGAGATTCAAAGTTTTAGATTCAAGGTCTCCACAAAGTAGCTGTGACCTTAGTCAAGTGACTTAATCTACATGGTTTAGTTTCCTTATAAGCAAATTGAGATAGTTGGATAATTTCCCTTTTAGCTCTAAAATTCTTATGATCACAGTACTTGAAAAGTACCACAGAATCTCATACTGCTAAAATATATGATAAAGGTAAATTTGTGAGACTGGCACAGTATCTGAAATTGTGTAAGCTCTGTCTCTATCAGATAAATATCTAATTCTAGAGAGATGTCAGAAGACTCCTTGAAAATCCACACATATACTTTAGTGGGAAAATATTCTTCCTTCCATTCATTCTAAAAATTGACATTCTGTGCTAATGTGGAATCATGAACTTTTAAAAGGTTTATTTAAATTTTTTTCACATTTCTAGTCTATTCCAATATTTTATAGCATTTATTATATGGAAATTCTTCTTTAGTATAATCCAAATTACATATGACATATAATAAAGCATAATCTAAAAAACTTTAGCTAAAGTTTCTACCTGTCTTTTCTTTCTTTGTGACTCATCACCACTCTGTAGTGTATTAGAAAAGAAAAACAAAAGCAAAAAAACCTAGAAAAACAAAACATTGCATTGGTAGTCAAGAGATCTTATTTTTAGTCCAGCTATATTCTAACTTCGTTAGGCAAGTCATTACGTATTTCTGGAACTCTTTTCTCATCTGTAAGATGAGGGTAAGATGGGACTAATTGATCTGTCTCCTTCCATATCTAAAGTACCATGAAAATATAATTCTCTCACTTCTCAACTAATTTTTTTCTTTTACAAAACAAATTAAGAGAAAGTGGAGTATCCCTTTATATAAATTCTAAAAATGATGAAAAAAGTCATTCTTTGCTAAGTTTTTGTACCTTGAAATAATAGGAAACCCCCGATGTTGATTGTAATGCATGTAGAGTACAAAAATATAAAATGTGAAAGGTAGACCTTTTTATTTTTATTTTACTCTTTATTACTTTTTATTTTACTATTGGGGAAACTGAAGCAAAGGAAAGTGAAGTGACTTGCATAAGATTATGTTATGGGCCAGAACTCTGAACTTGAAACAAGGTACTAATTAAGTGGAATTGATGAGACAATGGTTATCTGGTTTAGTATGATGTTTAATAGTTCTCTAAGTTCAGTTTAATTTAATCTTACAACAAATAATGGTTTCCTAGTGATAGAATGATTGGTTTATACTTGGTGTAGAGCATATGAGCTGGGAACCTCAGCTAGGTTCATTGAGAGGGCTAGAGATTCAGAGAGAGCTGGAGAAGACAAGAGAACTGCAGAGAGTTTAAGAGAGCTTAAGCTCTCAGAGTGAAGGAGAGACAAATTCATTTCCGCTTTCGGTCAGGCTTCTGGTGGCAGGCTCTCCTGCTGCATTTTGTCCATTGAGACCAAGGCCAGTCTGAAAGGCTCTCCAGAAAGCTGCCCAGCCACAGGAAGGAGATAATAAAGTATTTGGACTTTAACACTTGGCTACTCTGGTGATTACTGAATTGAAATGAAGGCTGCTCCCAGAGACCCCAAGAAAAAATGAACCAGAGAACATTACAAGATTACATATCCCTTTAATGTCATGAGTCATTTCAATATGCATCCTCCTCTATAAAATTTTTTTGGAAATAATTTCTCTGGGTTCAATAGGACTAACACTATAATGAACCAAAGGCTTC
Source organism: Sarcophilus harrisii (assembly GCF_902635505.1). Lineage (NCBI taxonomy): Eukaryota > Metazoa > Chordata > Mammalia > Dasyuromorphia > Dasyuridae > Sarcophilus > Sarcophilus harrisii. The sequence continues at coordinate 261,635,330 of NC_045429.1, read as the reverse complement.
TAACTCATCAATATTTCTCATTCTGTCCTCTCCTCTCTCCCTTCCCTGAAAAAAAAAAAGTTGCCATTCTCTCCTTATGCTGAGTAATAATGGCATACATAGAAGTACAGATATTTCTAATGGGGACAGCAAAACAGGGAACAGCCAAGCTGAGAACTTGCTCAAACAATCTGTAGATAAAAAGGTAATTTTAAAGGGAGCAGAATGGCTTCTTCCAAGGAGCTAATTATTGAAAATCTCTTTTTATACTTGCCCATGCAAACTAATTATACATTGTGAAAGAATACTGAAATTAGAGTCAGGAAAGAGTTGGATTCAAATCATATCCCTTGAGGGCAGGGACTTTTTCACTTTTGCTGTGAGATCCTAGGGTGCTTTGTATAGAGACTAGCATATAGCAGGCTCTTAATAAATGTTACTTTATAGACATACATATCTATATCTACCTTGTTAAAGCAAGTAGCATAAAGTAGAGGTTTATGAATTCATATATGATCTTTTGATGTTCTGATGTGTAGGTATGGAACTTCTATAATTTAAAAATCATATATTGTGTGTATGTATATATACATGTGTGTATATGTATATGTGTATTTACGTGCATATATGTGTATATATGTATATATGTGTATATGTGTGTATTTTACATTTAAATTTCAAAGCTTCTTTCTTTTTCTGTACTTCCTTCTGAACTTCCTTCACTTAATGTCTATGCACCTAAAAATGTTAAAATGGCCTTCTTCCTTTCCTCATTTGCTATCAATATTAGTACCTGATCTTTTCCACCTCCCAATTCCCAGTTAAACCTAGGCAACTTTCTGAGTCCTTGTAAAACAGTTAAAACAGTTACCAATTTGCAATGATTGAAAGAGCTTCCTTACTAGGAGCTGCTTATATCATTGGAATCATAGTCAGGTCTAGACCAAAACAGGTATAAAATAGCATGAGAAGCAGTATGATGTAATAGAAGGATGGTTTTAGAGTGAGAAAGACCTTGGTTCGATTAGCTTAATGAGGTACAAGGAAACTTTCTAAGATTATAAAGACAAGTTGCTGATTCACACAAATAATGGATGTATCCACACTGAGCATTCCTTGAACTGTTGAAATTATAGGCACACAACAACAACAACAAAAACAATAAAACCCCTAAAATTTCACAAAACAATATCATGGGCCCTTTCTCCTTAAATATTCTACTCTGATTCCTGGCCTAAAGAAAACCTAGGTTTTGTTTTGAACTATAGAATCATGATACTAGAAGAAAATTTAAAGATCAATCTTGTTTAACAGAATTTGCGCTAAGATCTTTCTGCCATTTTATTCCTAAAACAATTACTTAAGTCAATCCATTCTGCAAAGAAATTAAAGTCACTTCATTTGATCAATTTTTATGAACCATCAAAAGATAAAGGAGTAATGTTTATGTCTGTAAATTATAGCTTATGTTCTACAAAAAATGAAAGCTTTCAAATACTTAACTTTCAGAGTTGTATATCAGAAAGAGTACTAATTTGGGAATCAGAGGACATAGTTCAAATCTTACCTTTGGTACTTATGTGACCATGATTAGTAAATTTTTGAGGCCTCAATTTCGTAATTTATAAAATTAGGGAATTTATAAAATTTATAAAATGAGGGAATTGAGCTAGGTAGCTTCTGAGGTATCTTCCAGCAGTATGGTGTTATTACTTTAAAGAGTCAAAGCTCATTGGACCTACTCTTAAATAATGCCATCTCTTTCCAAATGAAGAGAAAAATACATAACAACTCCTAGAGGTTATAATGAACACATTCTACATTTATTTATCTTTTTTTTTGCTAACAATTATACCTGTGTAATGAGCAGTTATAATATTTTTTGTAGGTCCATATCCATATCGAACATATTTCACTTAATTATAGAAATCTTAGATTACATCTAACCATGGCTTGATGTTTGTGGACATGTAGATATTTTTCCTACAGTCAGCAACTAGAAGGAAAAAAAGATTTAAATACATACATATATACAAGTATGTATATGTATGTATTTATACAAAAAGAAATACACATACATATATACATATATCTACACATATGAATATATGTATGTATACACACACACACACACACACACACACAAAGAAAGAGGTGAAAGAGAGAGAGAGATCATTAGCCAAAAGGAACATAATAGTGATTTTCTTTAAAAAGCTTATTAAAACAATATGAATCTTCAAATGGAAATTTCTTGGATTTTTTGTTTAGGATACATTTCTCCACATTTATGCTTCTTACATGTTAGGATGTGATAGCAATTCAACAATCATAACCAAAGCATTATTGAGTGAAACATATTCACTCTAATTTTTCTATCAGTCTTTAGCATCAATTTTTTTAACCTCCTATCTAAACTCAAGCTTCAAAGTGTTTCATTTTCAAGTGTTGAAGGTACAAAGGTTTAGATATAAACAATTGATAAGATTGGTTGACTAATTCATCTTACTTTAATGTATTAATAAAATTTTACTGAGTGTAAACAGTGAACACATTTGAACCTCTCTTTAAGTGAAATACAATTCTCTATTTACATAACAAGAAAGCAGAGGAAAAAACATTCTCAAATTATATAGCAATCTTTCAGAGGACATAAAGAAATTCTATGACATGATCTCTGACTTGCTGGAGTTTACTAACATTTAACCTGAGAGATGGTGAGAAAGAACATCACAGAAGAAACAAAGCAGGTTGAAAAAATATCAGCAAAAACTTAAAAATGGGAATAAACATTGCATGTTTGTGGGTCAATGGGGAGAAAAACCTTTAAAAAAAGCAGATAATATGTATCAGATATAGTGGAAAGAAAGATTGGCTAATGGTTACTATATTCCAGGCACTACGCTAAGCATTAAAATTGTTAATCTCTTTTGACCTTGCATAACAGCCTTGTTGAGGTCTGTGCAATTAATAATATCAATCTTACAATACTAAGGAAACTGAGGCAAATAGACATTAAGTGACTTGTGCAGGATCATGTAGTTACAAGTGTCTTAGACTGGACGTGAACTCAGATTTTCCTGACTCTAAATCTGGTCTCTGTTCACCTAGCATTCTCTCACCTCACACAATACTTTTCACCTTTTTAAAGCAAGTATGCATTATTCTGTATCAGAATTATTCTGTAAAGATACCATGCCCTGCTTTGAAACTTTAAGCTGTTTCATAGCTTTTAACTTTATTTTGTTTTCATCTAACGGATCCATAATGGTCAATGCTTTCAACCCAGGAGGGCTTAGAAAGCCAGGTATACTTTGCTAGAAGGGTTGGTTGAGGCTGGTGAATACCTTTAGTTGGGATTCTCAGCTTGAGAAAGTCTGAAGCCAAGCAGGTGTTTGCAAAAAGTCAAGGATGAATATGGTGAGGCCCCTTGCATTGGACAGTCACCCAATTGCCTAAGGAGGAACAAACATGTCCAAGTCAAAAAACAAAAAGACATAGTAGTTCAATACTTTTGAGCTGATCAGTATTGAGATTTAGCCAGTGAATGTCTAAATTTAATATTATTTAATTCATTTTTTCCAATTACAGGTGAAGATAATTTTAACATCATTTTTCTCTCTCCACATTTTGAGTTCCAAATTCTTTCCTTTCCTCTCTTCCCCCCTCATTGAGAAGGCAAGCAATTTGGCAAAGATTATGTGTATCTAGTAATGCAAAATATATTTCCATGTAAGAGAGACACAACTTAAATAAACAAACAAGCAAATAAATAAACAAACCAAAAATAAACATTTGTTTTTTGAAGTTTTTGTTTGTTTTTGCCTTTTTTTGTTTCTTCAATAGCATAGTTCTTGGCACATAGTAAGTGATTACTAAAAGCCTGCTGACTGACAAAAATAAATAAATAAATAAGAGAAAAGGAAGAAGAAGGCAGAATGAAGGAAAGGGATATCTCTTTAGAAATGGGATACTAAAGGGGAAGCTCACAAATAAATTCCTTATAATTCCCTCTCCATCACCACCTTGGTCCTGCTATAAATATGTATTGTAATTCATCATCATTGTAATGACACATCTTCAGACTTACAAGTTTGATAGATCTGTGACTTTCAGTGATAATGAAGCCTTACAACTAATCTTCCTTTTCTTGAGAGGGCTATGGGGTAAGGATGCATTTCTTCTCCCAGTGTTCAGCATTTAGGGCAGCTTCTTTATTCCATGTCTCCATAAGCCATGCCACACAGAAATTGGGCAATTACAACAGATAATATTAAATACTGATGACAATAAGAAAGCTTTGTATCATAAGAAAAAATGTCTCATCTAATAGAGGACATTTTTGTCCCCTTGTTCCTATTTATTCTTCAATTAAAAATGTTTTACTTGCTTTAGAGGTTTAGTTATTAGGCCAAATATTTTTTGAGGTTGCATTCCATACAGTATAGTAGAATAAAATATTTTGGTCAAAATCACTTGTCTTTATCAAACTCTATCTTTAAAGCAATAATACACAAATTTTTTTCTGGGATTTTAGGTCTTTCTGGAATAGCTTAGCCCATGGATATTTAGATAGAGCAGAAGGTGATAGAAATTTAGCACAGCAAACCCTATATTTCTACTAACGTTCTATTGCAAGGCCTCATCATCTTATGTCTGAGTTTTTATGAAATTTATACCAGGAAACAGAAACATAGATTTTTTTTAAAAAATGTATTGCTTATTTAAGAAATCTTACTTTTATTTTTGATGAAGAAATCCAATTTATATTCATATAAAATACTCTAAATCATTACTGATGAAAAAATGCAGATTAAAAACTCTTGAGATATTATTTTACATCTATCAGATTGATAAAAAATGATAGAAGGATAAAGTAAATTTTGGAGAGAATATGGGAAAATTGGGACATTATATTCATTGTTTGTGAAATTGTAAAATTATCTAACCATTTTGAAGTGCAATCTGGAATTATGCCTAAAGATTTACTAAACTATTTATATGCCAAAAAATTTATATCCCAGAAATTCTGCTACTTGGTCTATATAAAAAACTCAGGCTGTTTCTACTAAAATGTAAAGATTTAAAGTTAGGGTTGGCAAAAGGCTATGTGGCTCAATTGTCAAAGTGCTCACCTAGCCAAATTCAGAAAACCAGAAGGAATTAGACATGGAATAATTACATTTCTCCTCCTTACCTTCCATCTTTCCTCCTCCCCCTCCCCACCACTCCCGGCACCCTTTGGCTGTATTAATTCATAAAGACATTTACCAAAGTAAGGATTCTCTAATTCTTTTCTCACTCTTTGTCTTTTGACTTTCAAAAATTTTTCTTGTTCCTTTTATTCAATACAAGAGGAAATAAATTCTAGAGTTTTCTATGCATTTACACATAAGAAATAAGAAAAAGAGATCAATTAATTTCAAATAGTATAATAGAGTAATTTATCAAATATTGTGTTGAAAAGTTTTTTATACCCTTTGGGGTTATGTGTACCTCAGATTGAAAACTCACATACTAAGGGTTAGAAAGGTTGTTGTCTGCATTGATGGAGAGAATATGCAATCAGTCATCATTTAGTAAATGCTTAATATATTCCAGACATTGTGTTAGATCTTGAGATTATAAGAACAAAAGTGAACTAGTTCTTACTCTTAAGCTACTTCTATTATTAGTAAATGTTACTTTGTATATAAGCAAAGTAAACACAGAATTTTTTGGAAGAACAGATTCTAGCAATGTCAGTACTGAGATAGTGATACTAATGTGATAAATTTCCATAATAGAATTTGGAGACAAATCAACTCTCAGAAACTGTACTGGGCATCAATAATACCAATAAGGTTCATGTAACATATAAATGTTTTTCCCCGTAACCATCCTTAAAGACAAAATCGACAGCATCAACATCAATAATAGGATTGAACTTCACTAATGCATTGTTTTAAGGAATTGAAAATTTGATATTTTATTAGATTAGCAAACTCACCTAATTGTAGTATGAGAAGAATCATATTTAGGAAATAGGATAAAAATGAAAACTCAGCAAGTGTTAATCTTCACTCTGAAACCTAGAATTTCAAGCATCATAAAATTATAAGGGAATTTAGAGGTTATCTAGTTTAACCTTTGATCCAATACAGGAATACACTGTGCAAAAATCCCCGACATTCTGACATTCTTGTACAACATTATATAGTTTTAGAAATGGAATAATCATTCTTTCAGTAGGTAATCTATACTATTTTTGGATACCTCTAATGTTTGAAATATTTTTTCTTATATGAACTGATATCTACCTTGACTTCAGGATCAAGTTAATCCTAAATCCTATTCTGAATGATAAAACTTAAAGTAGTTAAAGGCATGTACCTCCCTGCCCTGACTATCACCAATTTATTAATCTGTTTTCTATATTGCATAGTTTCCATGCCCAATCACCATTATGATGTTCCTTTTCTGAATGCACAGTTTTGTGTTCCTTATAAAATTTAGTTCCTACAGTTAAATATGGTTACATAGATATATAGTCTGACTGGATATTACTTCAGCAGACTTCATGTAATGGCTATTGAATAAATCCTAATTCATTAGTGGAATCTGACAGAATTTGACTTACCATTTTTAGAATGTTTCCAGCGGTGGGATTTGTCATCCTTCTTAGTTCATTGTGCTTATTGACAATCTTTTTTTGGACTGAGGCATTTGTTAGTTGAAAAAAATGAAAATAAAGATTTGAGCTCTAAAAATAAAAAAAAAAGAATATAGATGAATTTTCTAACAATAAGAAAGAAAGTAATGGAGGGGTATAGTCATTTGGCCTAAAAAATGTGAATCAGATATTGTTAACTATAATATAGACTTTACTACTTACATTGGGTGCAGTGGGATCTGTAATTTGATTGGTTGATGTGTTATTCATCATCTGCTAAACAGAAAAAATGACAACACAGTTATTTGAGATGTACTTTCAATGATTTTGGAGGTTTTATCTTAACTAGATAAACAATTTATTGGTAGGTATTATTTTCCTTTTGCAAATGAATTAGGATTTCACAGAACTAATAAGAAAAAAGAACTAGAAAAGAGGTAATAATTGAGCTGGAAAAAATAGAGCCTTTTATGTGATATATAAAAGTCTTTTGAGTGTATTAGAAAAAGAACAATAACATTGGACAAAGAAAAATAAATAAATAACCATGCTACCAGATGATTTTAAAAAGAAAATAGAACCCTCTAAAAGCCAGTGAGTTTAAGAAAGGCTTGACAGAAGCCAGACTTGAGGAGTAACCCAGAACTGGGTGTCTATATGATGATGGAATTACAGAACAGAAATATAGATGAAGATAGCCAACACAAGGGACAGAGCCAGAAGACTGATTGAATAAATGAATTAATAAATGAATGAATGAATGGATGGAGCAAAGATGGTTTGGCTGATCAGGCTTGAGTGTTGGAATGGATTCTGTGCTTCTGAACTGAATCACTCCTCTTCCCCCAGTACAGATACTAAGGACTTAAGCCAAAACTATAATTTACTATATCCTTTCTTACTTTGGGCTTGCTCATGGAAACAGGAAGCTTTTTCTACTGGGTTTAGGGAGAGTATGAAAGCCTTGTTTTGGCACTATTTGATTTACCAGACTTATTTTGTTTTAAATTTTTACACACACACACATACACACACACACACACACACACACACACACACACCCCCATTTATACATTTGCCTTTGTAAATACTGTTAACCACAGGCATTTATTAGTCTGGGTATGCTTATTGACAATGAAGTTGGGAGTATGCAGTTAGAGGCAAACATCCTTAGAGAAGAAAGAAAGAAAAATTAGTTTGAGAGAATACAGTCTCTTTTTGAGAACTTAGAGCTAAAAGAGATAGAGAATGAGTGAGTGGTTAGGTGGAGGGAGGGAAATAGGGAAAATTGAATCTCTCTGCTCACCACCCCATCCCATTCCACCATAGCTAGACACATTTTACAGTTGAAGAAACTAAGGTGTTATGTTCCAAATGATTTACTAATCAAAATAATTTAAATATGAATTTAAAAGCTCAAAAAACATTTTGCCTTTAGAGTCATAATTCTAGGCTTATCATTAGAAAAAATAAACCTCACTAAAATTAGTGTTTTTATACATATGCAAGGGGGACAGATAATACTGCTAATTAATGTTGACATCAGTGGAATTTTGGTACATATATGTAGTATAGTAAGAGTTAACATAATATAGTGGGGAAATGTCAAATACATGACTGTAGGCCTTATGCAGTACATGACACTCATAGGTACAACCAAAATCAGATTAAAAAATAGTTCCTGATTCTATGTGTTAATATTTTGGTAAATTTTTATAAGTCATATGTGGCCCACAGGGATCCTTATATATAGTTTTGTGGTCTTTATTTCTATTTTAGTTTAACACTACTGGTATAATAGAATTTATTCAATCTTTTCAGTTTTATTCAACTCTTCTTTTTCTTGGCAAGATACTAGAATGGTTTGCCATTTCATTCTCCAGATTATTTTACAGATGAGGAAACTGAGACAGAATTAAATGATTTTCCCAGGATACACAGCTAGTAAGTGTTTGAGACTACATTTGAATTCAAGAAGAATCTTCCTGATTCTGAGCCTGATACTCTATCCACTGCAATTACCTAGCTGTCTGTAATAGAGACCACGTTTCATATTTAAAAATATCAGAATTCGAATCTTGTCTCTGATACCTATTGGTTGTATGGCCATGGGCAAACTACTTAATTTTTTAGTGCCCAAGGCAATCCTCTAGACTTGTAAACTGCAAAAGATTAGCAACTAATACAGATTAGTATTAGTAGAGAAAATTCTTTGCTGAGAGTTTCCTAGGCAGATGAAATCAAAGGTTTTACTCAAAAGAAAAAATTGGGAAAGGAAGTTAAATAAATTTACTGAGCCAAGGGAAAATCAGAAACTTTATGAGCAAAATTACAGACCACTTTTCACACAAATTAAGTCTGATCTAACCAATTGGAAAAATATTAAATGCTCTTGGATAGGGCGAGCAAATATAATAAAGATGACAATATTACCTAAACTAATCTATTTATTTAGCGCTATACCAATCAGACTCCCAAAAAACTATTTTAATGCTAGAAAAAATAACAACAAAGTTCATATGGAAAAACAAAAGGTCAAGAATTTCAAGGGAATTAATGAAAAAAAAATCAAATGATGGTGGCTTAGCTGTACCAGATCTAAAATTATATTATAGAGCAGCAGTTACCAAAACTATTTGGTATTGGCTAAGGAATAGATTAGTTGATCAGTGGAATAGATTAGGTTCAAGGGATAAAACAGTCAACAAATATAGCAACCTAGTCTTTGACAAACCCAAAGATCCCAGCTTTTGGGATAAGAACTTACTGTTTGATAAAAATTGCTGGGAAAATTGGAAACTAATATGGCAGAAACTAGGCATTGATCCATACTTAACGCCGTACACCAAGATAAGGTCAAAATGGGTTCATGACCTAGGCATAAAGAATGAAATTATTAATAAATTAGAGGAACATAGGATAGTTTACCTCTCAGACCTGTGGAAGGGGAAGGTCTTTATGACCAAAAAAGAACTAGAGATGATTACTGATCACAAAATAGAAAATTTCAATTATACCAAACTGAAAAGTTTTTGTACAAACAAAACTAATGCAGACAAGATTAGAAGGGAAGCAATAAACTGGGAAAATATTTTTACAGTCAAAGGTTCTGATAAAGGCCTCATTTCCAAAATATATAGAGAATTAACTCTAATTTATAAAAAATCAAGCCATTCTCCAATTGATAAATGGTCAAAGGATATGAACAGACAATTCTCAGATGAAGAAATTGAAACTATTTCTAGTCATATGAAAAGATGCTCCAAGTCATTATTAATCAGAGAAATGCAAATTAAGACAACTCTAAGATACCACTACACACCTGTCAGATTGGCTAAGATGACAGGAAAAAATAATGATGATTGTTGGAGGGGATGTGGGAAAACTGGGACATTGATGCATTGTTGGTGGAGTTGTGAACGAATCCAACCATTTTGGAGAGTAGTTTGGAACTATGCTCAAAAAGTTATCAAACTGTGCATACCCTTTGATCCAGCAGTGTTACTACTGGGATTATATCCCAAAGAGATTATGAAGAAGGGAAAGGGACCAGTATGTGCACGAATGTTTGTGGCAGCCCTTTTTGTAGTGGCTAGAAACTGGAAACTGAATGGATGTCCATCAGTTGGAGAATGGCTGAATAAATTGTGGTATATGAATATTATGGAATATTACTGTTCTGTAAGAAATGACCAACAGGATGATTTCAGAAAGGCCTGGAGAGATTTACACGAACTGATGCTGAGTGAAATGAGCAGGACCAGGAGATCATTATATACTTCAACAACAATACTATATGATGACCAGTTCTGATAGACCTGGCCATCCTCAGCAACGAGATCAACCAAATCATTTCCAATGTAGCAGTAATGAACTGAAACAGCTATGCCCAGAGAAAGAACTCTGGGAGATGACTAAAAACCATTACATTGAATTCCCAATCCTTATATTTATGCCCACATGCATTTTTGATTTCCTTTACAAGCTAATTGTACAATATTTCAGAGTCTGATTCTTTTTGTACAGCAAAATAACATTTTGGTCATGTATACTTATTGTGTATCTAATTTATATTTTAATGTACTTAACATCTACTGGTCATCCTGCTATCTGGGTGAGGGGGTGGTGGGTAAGAGGTGAAAAATTGGAACAAGAGGTTTGGCAATTGTAATTGCTGTGAAGTTACACATGCATATATCCTGTAAATAAAAGGCTATTATATTAAAAAAAAAAAAAAAAAACCCAAAAATAAAATAAATAAATAAATAAATAAATTTACTGAAAATGAGAGTTTATTTACATAAGTACTTTCAGACCATATGATTTCTCTAATCTTTATAGCTAAATTGTCAGAGAATATGCTACATGGTTGCTGTTTTATAAATGAAGAAATTCTATAAGAGAAGTTCACTTCCCTGTGATCACATCTTGGAAATTGCACAGCCACAGAGAGAATCTAGACCTGACTGAAGGCAATTGTTCTTTACAAGATAAATAAAACTTGCTCCTTTTCCTTTAAAACTCATTCAAAAGTCTTTTCCTATTGGGCAAAGGTTTTTAGATTATCAATAACTTTAAAATTAACAAATTTTTTAAATTAACTATTTTTTGTTAACTATGTTTCAAAATATTTTTATTTTAAAAAAAGGAAATAGATTCCCCTGTAGTCTTTAAAAAAAGTATCAAAAGCATTATGTAAGAAGAGGTCCATATGTTTTATTAGATGGGCAAAATGGGCCATGCTATACAAAAAGTTAAGAACTTTTACCTAGAGTGACTATTTCTGTGATAAATAATGAATGTTTATAAATAACAAATAGATCTTGCATTTTTTTGGATCCCCTTCCCATTCTATGATAAAAATCTTGTTTCATTTTTTAAATGTAAGTACCAGTAATGTACTTATGATCTATGCTGCATTTTTCACATGGTAGGGTTCAGTAAAAGTCATTAGTAATGGGAGAGCCCCCAGCTCATTTGGATTTTGTATATGTATATATATATAGAGAGAGAATTTTTAAAATACCTATATATATAAACATATATTATTTCATATAAAAATATATATTTTTTCAAATCAAGCAATGCAAATAAAAATACAAAAGACCAGAATGATCGTTATGGAAACAGGTGATGGTGGTGAAAGTAGGTGATGGTAGTAGACTTGGTGATGATAGTGGAGCAGAGTATGATCTCTCTCAGATGAAAAACTCTTTAAAACTTTAAAATCATGATACCCTCATTGTATACAAACCTAGAGATTACAAATGCCCACTGAACAATGATGAAAGAGAATGAAACATGAAATGAAGGAACCAATAAAGGTAGAAAAAAACTGAGATTTTGTGCCTTGAAATAGAAAAGATTGAAGGAGTAATCAGCCATCTTCCAGACTCAAAAAAGACTATGTGACCTATAATTCAGAGGACAGAATAAAGAAATTGATACAAATTCTTATAAGACTGATTGAAATTGGACAAAAAAGGAACTGCATGGAAGAAAAAATTACTGCTGTGATGATGACTTCCTAGAGCTCTTGAATATATTACAGATAAAACATCTGCTAAGGTAAATTAATTTGTGACCAAGCTAGAGAGACAGTGCTTGGCAGTAGTCAAATCCTAATTTTTTCATCTAGCCCTATTATTCATGAGGGGAGATATACTCCAAAATAAGAATAGATAATGACTTTTTTGCAGTTCAGGTTATATTCAAATCTTGCATATGACATGTATTAACACAATGGTTTAAAGCCTGAAGATTTTTTTATGTGTGATCAAAAATTGCATTCTTTTCTATTCTATCCATAACCTCCAATTTTTGAATTTATAAATGCTATGAAGACAATAATTAAATATATCACTGTCATAACAATAGTTTGTGAGTTTGAGGAAAAGGGGGAGGGAAAAAAACCCATCAGAAAAACCATATCCTTTAGTTGAAATTAAATCATAATGGACAAATAAAAGTTAGAGATTATAATCAGGGATAATAATTAGAAGATTAAATGTAAAATCACCATGACCCACCTCCTCCTTATAGATAAACCAGCTGGAACAAAAAATGTTCTCTGAAATGCAGGGATCAGCTGATAGAAGGTGGGGAACGTATTTAAATTACACTGACAAACTTATTGTAAAGTTTCCAACTCATTATCTGGGACACTGACATGCTAGAGGAGTTAGAGGTAAAAGAGACCTTATAAGCTATTGTCTATTCTCCTCATTTTATGATTTAGAAACTGATGTACAAAGAGAGTAAGTGACCTGCCCATGTCATACAGCTTGTAATTAATTGCTTGAGATGGGATTTGAATCTAGATCTTCCATTCTTCAAGGCTATCCCTTATTTGACTATATCCTTCCTGTTTCTTATATCATTAATTAATAAACTAGATGATCTTTTTAAAACAGGAAGATCGCATTTGACTCATTATTAATCAAATATTTACTTATATAAAAGAGTTGATTATTTCATAGGATTTAAATCTGGAAAGAACCTTAGACATCAACCAGTCCAATCTTATTAATTTACAGATGAAAAGAAAAATAAACCTGAAGCCCAGGGAATGACATTGATTTAATCAAGGCTTCACAAGTAGTATTAAAATTTGAATACAATTTATTGAATTCCAAATTTGGTGTTTTTTTCCTATTACTTCATGTTTCCTCAAAAATGCTAAAATTTTCTGAATTCCTATTTAAGTTTAAAAATCATCTAGAGGAAGTAGAGAAAAGAGTAAATTCAGAGTCAGATTTGTCTCTAGCTTTGCTATTTACTGGGTAACCTTAGAAAAATAATATAATGTATTTGAGTCTCAGTGTCTTCACCTGTAAAACAGAAATAGTATTATTTGTAGCACCTATCTCAAAGGGTTGATATGAGATTCAGAAGAGATAATGAGTGTGTGGTAAGCAATCCTTCTTTTTTCCCAAAAAGAACATTTTAATCATCTTTTAAAATCTTAAGTCTCTTACAAAGCCACAGCATACTTTGTGATATGTAAAATGTAAAACTGGGCTCATCCAAGACCTAATTTGCAAATGTGAATGTGGTATGTTGCACTCACATCTTGCTTTTTGCTTATATTGGGATCCAGAAATTCATTTCCCCTGCCATGAAACAGTGAATGTTCTCTTTATACCTGATGGGTGTCTGTCCCATGATTGCTGAACATGTCATATCATCTTTTACTGGCCAAACCACCTGTCACATAGTCAAAATGGTTAGTGATTCCACCTGTTCCACAAAGGTTTCCAGGGAAACCAATGAATTAAACATTAATTATAAGAATATATGCAAATAGTCAAAGGACAAAGCTTCATTTTGAACAACCCATTTAAATGGAGAAGTAAAAATGGCTGCAAGATTCTTGGGAACAGAGTTTAGAATATATTTTTTAAATTCAAATACATGTGGCAAAATAGGACTTGGCCTCCAAACATTAAGCAGTGTTGAATTTAAAAGAATTCTTGACTTTTCACACCACAAATTCCTATAGAACTAAAATCCACAAGATGTATGCAAGCTCTCTGTTTTTTCCTCATGAAACCTTTAATTCATATCCACTAAACAGATTTATTGGAAAGAGTACTGGCTCTGTATTTGGAGATGGAGTTCAAATTGATTTACTATTTGAGCAAGCTTGGCCCAGTTCTTTAACTTTCCTGGACATCAGTTTCTTCATCTATAAAATGAGAGTGTTGGATTAGATTCTAAGGTTTCTCATAGCTCTAGATTTATAGTGCTACAAAGATTTGTCAATTTTCTATTGGTTAACGGGTCTTCTAGGAAGTATGCATATATGTATAGACAAATATTAAATTAGGCTTTTTCCTTTGAAAGAACTTACCCTTTTAATCTTCCCAGAATCCTTTCTGATTCATCTTTTAAGATCTTAGTTTTCTTCCTGAATTTTTATATTACCTTTCTCGGAATGCTTGGGTTATAGCTCAGTAATTGCTAAAGGGCCCTGCCTCTTAGGGATGACAAACTCTGTTCCATATTGTTAGTTTTTTGTTCATGTTCATTCTCATTCTCATTTTCATTCTCTCTCCCTCTCCCTCTCCCTCTCCCTCTTCCTCTCCTTCTTCCTCTCCTTTTCCTTCTCCCTCTTCCTCTTCCTCTCCCTCTTCCTCTCCCTCTCCCTCTCCCTCTCTCTCTCTGTATATCTCTATTTCTTTCTCTATCTGTGGATCTTTGCTTCTCTGTGTGTCTCAGTCTCTATCATCTCTCCTTTTTAGTCCTTATTTCCTCCCTACTACATCTTATCTTTTGCAAGGGTCAATACTGAAAAATTACCCATGCATATATCTTGTAAATAAAAAGCTATAATAAGAAAAAATAAAAATTAAAAAAAATATTGTTATTCTTCCATTTTCATTGCTTCAATAATTTTGTGTTTTTTTTTTTTAATTTTTAGTGGTTCAGCTTATTTTACCCTATTTCAGTTCCTATTTCTCATGGATCTCATATTTTAATGGCAGAAACAATGTTTGAACAACTATGTACAAACAAAATATATGTACAGTATTAAAATATGGAGGGGATGTAATCTCGGACTAAATTAAGGTGGAATGGGAAAGAATTCTTGAAGAAGGTGGAACTTTAAATAAGATTTGAAGGAAGCCAGAGAAGCCGAGTGGAAGAGATTAGGTAGGAGTTCAGGCATGAGGAAGAGTCAAGTGAAAATGCTCAGAACAATCTCTGGTGCTTTGGTGGATTGCTTTGAGGAAATAACAGTAAAAATGTCAGTGTCACTGAATAACCAAATCCTTGAAGAAAAGGGAATAGGAATACTAGAATAAAAGGAAGAAGATTGCTTGGGAAACATTTTAAAGGCCAAGCAAAGTATTTTCTATTTCTTCCTAGAGATAAAAGAGAGTCACAGGAGTTTATTGAATGGCACATGGGATGTTATATATAGTCACAAGTAAGCTTTAGAAAGATCAGAATGGAGGATGAGTAGTGTAGAAAAACTTGAAGCAGGGGAACCAACTAGTAACCTATTTCAATAGTCCAGAAATGAGGGGATCAGGATTAGTGGTAGAGATCAGGGAACTCATATTTCCAAATTTGGTGCTCTTTCTACTGTAGAATACTGCCCAGAGTGACTGGTATTGCTTGGCTTTATTTTAACTTCGTTTCTCTTAATTGTTATTTATTTGTCCAAAACTTACCACATAGTCTTTTGGCACAAGATATAGGACATTCAGGACAAGAAGCTACTTGAACATGAAGTGTGTTTGGAGAATCTGCTATCTGTTTTCTGGAAAATGAATACAAGTAAATATAAATATTATATTTCAACATCTCATTTATCCAAATGTGACACGTGTGAACTTCGATGTAACACAGAATTTTAGCAGTAGTTAAAAAGAAAAAAAAAAGAAAGTCTCTAAGAAGTCAAATTAGATACTATAAACACAGGTAGAAAATGAAGCTTCTGACATAGCAGAAGTCCATAGAAAACTTTTCCTTCTTATTTCTGACACAGTACCAATAAACATAAATAAAAGACTATCATGTATCAAATACATATTAAAATCTTCAACTTTCTAGGGAATATTCTATGAATATTATCTGTATATCTACATTTCATTTATCTGATAGAAAGGAATATTCTAACCTACTTTATATGACTTTTCAAAATGAACAGAACCCAATTTCACTTTGGAATTGAATTTCACAGAAGATTGTTAATTATAATAACTATTCACATTTCTGCAGTGTTTTCATGTATACAAAACACTTCTCCCCTCTAAATAAAAGGGAATATTCATAGTACAAGTATTATTATACTTCCTTTTTTTTCCAGATGAAACTTCCACTTAGAGAACTTAAGTGACTTTGTCAGATCATGAAACTAATATCAGAACCAGGATGTAAACTTCAAGACCAATTTTCTTTTTATGTGTGATAGATACAAGGGTTCTTAATCTGGAGAGCTGTGAACTTTAATATGTATAAAATACACATAAATACATACATATGCATATGCATATACTATATATATATATAAACTAGAATAATCCTATGTATTTTTCAATCCTATATGTTTTATTTTATACATTTAAAAACCTTATTATGAGAAGGAATACATAGATTTCATCAGATTGCCAAAGGCATTCATGATACACAAAAAATTGTTGAGAACTTTCCACTCATTTTAAATATTCCTTTATGATAAAGATTATAGAATCTAAGGAGAAATTTTGCATCAGTTTAAGAAACAGTATGATAGGGAGGGAAGGCTTCATTTCGGTTCACAGGACCTGTGTTCATATCCCCATCCTGATACTTGTTACTTGTGCAATTTGGCTTCTCCGGGCCTCAATTTCTTTACCTTGTAAAAGGACTAAATGAACCCTAAATTCCTCTTTAACTATAACATTTGCTTATATGAACTCGGGAAAAACTGTTTTTGTTTTGTTTTTGCTTTTCAAGGGAAGTGGGATAGGAAACACTCCTCCACTCTGGCATACTCTACTCTGTTCTTGTGTTTTTCACATCTTCCCAATGTTCCTTAATGAAAGTTTCTATTCTGACCTCACTCATTTTTTCCCAACTCTACTTCATTTGACAGAAAATGAACTTATTCAATTCCATAATTGTTTATTAAGCATTTATTATGTCCAAGGCACTTTGCTAAGAGTTGGAAGACCACTCTGTTTGCAAAGATTGCTTCTACGCAAAAACAGATGTTTGAGGCCTCAGCAATTTAAAGATAGCTATATGAAGGAAGATTAGTGTAAGAGATTTTGTATAAGATAAATAGTTTGCCATTGCCATATTCTTCTCTTTTCACAGTGTTGTTTGATGATGTTGCTCATCCATCAATGTTGAATCACTATTCTGACCTTTGTTCTAATATTGCTACTTAATTATCTGGATTTATTTACTTGATCAACTTTTTGGATTGATTCCAACATGGCATAGCAAATGATTTCTGTATTATATTAATAATCATATAGGTGCTTTCCATTTTGGAAGGCATTCCACAAATAGTATGCTACTTTATTCTCACACCCTATGTAGAAGCAATTATCATTCTTATACATATCTTCCTTATTTCAAGTCCAACACTCATGGCAAAGTGCCACATGGGTGTTTCTAATGTGGCTTGGACCATATCCTTTTCTCCCCCAAAATGTTCTCACCCTCTGGTCTTTTTAAAATAAAATCTGATGGTGATAACATGCTTGAAAATTTGAACTCTTCTTACTCCAAGCCCAGTCACTAGCCAATATTTGAAACTGCCTCCATGGACAAATCTGGGGCTTGAATCCCAACCTTCTCTCTTCGAATCCAGAGATTTTTCCAAAGAACTTTATTGGAGTTGTACATTGGAAACAATATGTAATTGCCATCTAATGTCTCTCAAAAGGGATATAATGGAAAAGTACACTTCTACCTATTGATGTCTTATTTCTATCCTTTCATTAAATGGTTTGAGATTGATTCTCTTCACATGAATACTATATCCACTGAGGGGCTAAACTAGGAGATTACTTGAAAAAAAATACAATTTTGTCAGTCTAGCAGCTCTGAGTTTTGGAATTCCCTCTCTATCACGATAGATCATAATAATCTGTAACTAGTCAATGAATCCTGGGAGCTACCTAAAGTAAACAGAGATTAAATGAAATGTCAAAAATCACCCAGCTAGGAAATGTCTGAGGCTTGACTTTAGCACTCTATCATTCTTTATTTTTTGATGCCTCTATTAAAGGTAAAAATTGCTGGTTGCATAACAATGTTTACAGGATCATAGGTTTGGAGTTTAAAGGGACCTTAGAGGTCATCTAGTCCAAGTTTCTCATTTTATAATGCTCAGAGTTGTTAATGACTTGCTTGTCATTCAACTGGTAACAAAGGTAGGATTTGAATCCAGATCTTTTGATTTCAGATGTGTTGTTCTTTCTTTCATACACTGTCATTTTTTGCTGTTACTTATTGTAACTTATTGGTTGGTGAATAGAGCCTATGTTTCAGGAACTAATGTACCATAATAGAATAGTCCTCTCCTTATAGAGAACAGGAAAGGCAAACATAAAAGTATTAAAAAATTTTTTTTCAGTGCAGAACACAGCTTCTCAACCAATCTGATGTGCACTGACTTTCATCATTTATTGAAAGAAGTGAATTAGGTATGGAGCATACTACAGTGCTTGGAAAAACTATGATCCTTCCTTTGACTGGATGGGTGATTTTATGATCCACTGTCCATGTGGATGAAATCTAACTATGTGTTGAAATTGAGGAATGTTTCACATTAATAATGCCTATGATTAATTAGCATACCAGTTAAAGGATTGCACTTATTAAATGTAAGGCCATCATGTTCCAGCTCTGGGTCTGTACTCCTACTCTGTCTAGACAACTTGTAAATGCAAACCTTTCATCACAAGAGAAGCCAGGAAGGAATGTGTCAGGGGCAAAATGGTTAAAGCAGGGCTTCTTAAGCTTTTTCCACTTTCAACCTCTTTTCACCCAAGAAATTTTTATGCTGCTCCGGGTATATAGTGTATAAAATAGGTGTACAAATCAAACATTTACTGATAATAAATCATAATTTTTCATAAATCATTCAGTTATGTGACTCCATATAGGGGTCATAACCCACAATTTAAGAAGTTTTGATTTAAAGATGGGTTATGTTTGAGGGGTCATTATGATCATTTATGTGTTTGAAGAGTATGATTATAAATATGCATATACATATGTACACATGTATGTATACATATGCTATATTCCTTAGTAGAAAATTACTACTCAATTAAATTTAATAATATATTGTGATGAGTTTTACAGATAGAAAGAAAGACAAAATAAATGAAACATTCCTTATTGTTAAGGAGCTTAATGTTGAGGCATTTTTTTAGGTCACTTAAACTCTGAAACATGGAGACTGATGATACTGATTTATATTTAAGCTGTTTGTTAATTACTCATGATATCCATCAAATATTTCTTCAATTGACCCCAAAACTGTGGCCAAACACCCTCAATAGTAGAAGAACTATATAACTAAATTCTGGCTTCAGGATAATAAAGTATATAGGAAAGTCACAAACATAGGTACGAAGTAACCACAACTTCCTTTATTAAGTGTAAAAGTTCATAAAAATAATTTGCATATGTGGTTTAAGTTTTAAATAAGTCCTCTGAACTAGATAGAGAAGGTATTATTAGCTTCACTTAAAAAGGGAAGAAATTAAAACCTTGGTGTGGTCGCAACCATGAAATCATATCAAAATTTGATCTCAAAAACGGACAACTAGTCCAAGCTCCTCAAAAATATCAGAGTTTAGATTTGGATGCATATTTTTCTACAACAGATTTATAACATTTAGTCTCAACAGAGGCTTCACTGCATCAACAAGAAAATCTTTTCACTCTCCTTTCATTAATTTTTAATAATACCATGTTCCTGAAAAAAGTACTTCAAAACTTCTTTTCTTTTCAATTTTCCCTTACCACCCTCTTGCCTAACTAAAGACTTTATCTCCTACTTTACCAAGGTAATAGAGAACATTCTCTTTCAGTTCCTTTTTCTGTCCTATATATCTCAAAAGTTTTTAACCTTAGCCTCCATTTTTTTCTCCTTTATTGCAGTTTTTGTTAAAGAGGATACTTCTCTATTTATTTTGAATTTTATTTCTTCCCTTCTTCATCAATAGCTTTTAACTACAATAATACTCTTTCTCTGTTTTCTTCAATATTTCTGTATTCAGTGCTTCCTTCACCTTTGCCTACCTTTATGCCTAAGTCTCCTTCATCCTTAAGAATTTCTCACTACTCCAAACCATCCTCTCTTCTATTTTTCTATGTCTCTCATTTTTCTCAGGTAAATTTCTAGATATAAACTACACTCTTTTCCTCTGTTTTCTCTCAAAGTGAACCTGTGAGTTCATTACTCAATTGAACTTACTCTTTCCAAAAGAACTCTATCACCAAATCTAATTCCTCCTCCTTAATTCTCGTCTTTCTCAACCTTTCTGTAGCACTTGACACCATTAACCATTTCTTCCTCCTAGATTTTATGTTTTCTTTGAGTGTTCCTTGTAATACTGCTCTCTTTATTCTCCTGCTACCTATCTGATCCATCCTTTAGAGTCCTTTTTAATCATTAATCATCAATAGTATGCTCATCAATTGTGGATATACCTTAAGGATCTGCCTTAGGTTCATTTTTCTTTCTATCTTTCTTTTATTGGTGATGTCATCAGCTTCTACAGATTTGATTATCAACTCTACTTCAGATCTATCTGTCCTACCCTTGTATTCTGATTACTCCTCTCTTGCTCTAGTGAGTAAAATGATAGTTTCTGATCTGGTGATGTTAACATATACTCACCCATCCCTATTGTCCTCCATGAAATCAATGAAATCATGGCCAATTGAGTCTGGATGCCTTTTTCTAGATATTCCATTGGCACCTCAGAATTCAATGGGTTCAAAATTGAACTCACAGTCTTCTATCCTAAAGTTTTTGTTTTTCCAATTATCTTATTTCTGTTGATGGCATTATTTTTAGTTATTTAGGTTTGAGTCATTTATGACTCTTATTTCTCATTCACTTCTCATATAAAATCTTTTTATGAGTCCTATTATATCATCCATCTCTCTTGCATTTGCCTCTTTCCTTGAACAACTACAGCCACAATCTTAATTTAGGTCATTATCACTACTCACTGAGGCTGACTATTATTTTTATTCCTAATCTCTCCTCTCTCCTATACGTTCTTTGCATAGCTATAAAAATAAGTTTTAGAAAGCATAGATTTGATCATAGAGGCAATATAGCTGAGCAAAGAAAGAGCCATCTTTGAAATCATGAATACTACAATTTAATTCTGTTTTTTGACACAAGATCACAAAGTTAATTGGATCTTGGAAAAGTTAATTGATTTCTGAATACTCTTAGAAAACCTTGAAGACTAAATTGTAGGATAGATGCTGACATATTGGTAAAAGTTTTCTTATGTGGCTATCCCTTATATCACTGAAATCATAGGACCAGTTCTATCCTTCTATAGGTTTGACCATGCCACTGTCTTGCTTAAAAACCCCAGTGGGTATCTATTATCTTTAAGCTAAAATGCAAATCTCTCAGCCTGATATTTAGGATCCTCTGTAATCAAATTCTATCTTAACTGGTTACTCAACATCATTTTACTTTTTTCCCCATATATCTTGTTTTAACCAATCATGACTGCTGTTTCCCAAATGCAAAATTCAATCTCTCATCTACTTATTAAAAAAAAAAAAAGCTTTTGCCTCATATTCACCGTAGGGAAAATTCATTCTGTCCTAATTTATGCTTAATGCTCAGCTCTGGTGTTACCTGCTCTACATAGCCTCCTTGGTCTTCCCAATTAAAAATGTTTTCTCTCTACTCATACATTCCTAGAAAACTTTGGATCCTTGCTTTAGATCCATTACTCTTTACCTAATATTATATTAATTTGTGTATTTATACCCTGCTCCTCTATCATTTTAACTGAATGTAAACACCAAAATGAGTTACATCATATTTGTGCTTCAGGTATTTGATGCATATAACAAACTTAAATTCACAATTCACAAATGAATATGTCTTAATCTCCTTTGGAGTATTATTAACAAACCAACCATTATCTGGAAGTAATTCAAAGACACAAAGAATAATGAGTGTTACTCTAATGGAGACCAAGTCTTTATATATTTACCTGGTTAGATGGACTAACATGGTTTGTATTCACCACTCTTTTGCTATAATGCTACTCTAGAACAGTACTATACCACTTTGTAACAGTACTATACCAAAAATGAATTATATCAGGCCATAATTTGCCAGATGTGGACATGTAATAAACTTCATTGCAAGAAGCATCTAAAAAAGTAGAGAAAAGTCATTGGAAGCAAGAAGATTATATAAGGTAAAAAAAAAAACTGTAATTATAGAGTCATAGGACTTTTGTTCAAATCTCACATTTGATGCTTATAGTTTATGGAATATTGGGCAGCTCTTTTAAATTCCCCTCACCTTTCCTTCCATATTTCTAAAAACAAGGATGCTTGGACTATGTGTAATCTACAAAGCTTTTTCTATTTCCACGATCCTAAATGCATTAGGGCAAATTTGGAGGGAACAGTATTTAAGTTTGAGAATAAAATTATTGCCTTCCATTAGAACAATAAATTAGAAAACAAGTGTGACCAAGATATTAATCCTTCTCCCCAATCTTTTTGTACTTTGAGTATCCTGTGTTTGATTTGTCAATATTTTTAGTCTCCCTTAAAATACTGTTAGTTTGTTAGAAGTGACATGTTTACTTACTTTTAATGGTTCTTTCATTAGGAGGGCTGGTAGTGAAAGTACATTCTCTGCCCAAATTTTTGCATTTCTAGCAGGTTCTGGATTCCAAATCTTAAATTAAAATGACATTTATATACATTAAAAATTTGTTGTTATTATTTAGTCAGTTTTCAGTATTTTTGATTTCTTTGGGATTTTCTTGGCAAAAATACTAGAGTGATTTGCCATGTACTTCTCATTTTACAAATGAGGGACTAAGGCAAAAAGTTAAGTGACTTGTCCAAAATCATACAACTAGTTAGTGTCTAAGGTCAAATTTTCTTTCTTTCTTTCTTTCTTTTTTATTTACAGGTTATATGTATGGGTAACTTTACAGCATTAACAATTGCCAAACCTCTTGTTCCAATTTTTCACCTCTTATCCCCCCACCCCCTCCCCCAGATGGCAGGATGATCAGTAGATGTTAAATATATTAAAATATAAATTAGATACACAATAAGTATACATGACCAAACTGTTATTTTGCTGTACAAAAAGAATCAGACTCTGAAATATTGTACAATTAGCTTGTGAAGGAAATCAAAAATGCAGGTGGGCATAAATATAGATTGGGAATTCAATGTAATGGTTTTTAGTCATCTCCCAGAGTTCTTTCTCTGGGCGTAGCTGGTTCAGTTCATTACTGCTCCATTGGAAATGATTTGGTTGATCTCATTGCTGAGGATGGCCAGGTCCATCAGAACTGGTCATCATATAGTATTGTTGTTGAAGTATATAATGATCTCCTGGTCCTGCTCATTTCACTCAGCATCAGTTCGTGTAAGTCTCTCCAGGCCTTTCTGAAATCATCCTGTTGGTCATTTCTTACAGAACAATAATATTCCATAATATTCATATACCACAATTTATTCAGCCATTCTCCAACTGATGGGCATCCACTCAGTTTCCAGTTTCTAGCCACTACAAAGAGGGCTGCCACAAACATTCGTGCACAGACAGGTCCCTTTCCTTTCTTTATGATCTCTTTGGGATATAAGCCCAGTAGTAACACTGGTGGATCAAAGGGTATGCACAGTTTGATAACTTTTTGAGCATAGTTCCAAACTACTCTCCAGAATGGTTGGATTAGTTCACAACTCCACCAACAATGCATCAATGTCCCAGTTTTCCCTCATCCCTTCCAACAATCATCATTATTTTTTTCTGTCATATTAGCCAATCTGATAGGTGTGTAGTGGTATCTTAGAGTTGTCTTAATTTGCATTTCTCTGATTAATAATGACTTGGAGCATCTTTTCATGTGACTAGAAATAGTTTCAATTTCTTCATCTGAGAATTGTCTGTTCATATCCTTTGACCATTTTTCAATTGGAGAATGGCTTGATCAAATTTTTTTCTTTAAAATTTTTTTAAAAGAATAGCTTTTTTATTTTCAAAATATTTGCAAAGTTAGTTTTTAATATTCACCCTTGCAAAACCCTGTTTTCCAATTTTTCCCTCCCTTCTCACACCCCTTCTCCTAGATAGAAAGTAATCCAATATATGTTAAACATGTGCAGTTCTTCTATACATATTTCCATATCTATCGGCCTACACAAGAAAAATCAGATCAAAAAGGAAAAAAAAATTGAAAGGAAAAAAAGCAAACAAACAACAAAATAAAATGTGAAAATACTATGTTGTGATCCACACTCAGTCCCCACAATCCTCTTTCTTAAAGCAGATCGTTCTCTCCACCACAAGTCTATTGGAACTGGTAAGGTCAAATTTCAAATCATGAAAATGCCTTTCTGACTCTATGTCTAGCAGTCTATCCACTGAGCAAAAAGTACATCATGTAAAATGGAGCTAAAATATGATAAATTTCATCGAGGATTATTTATATCCCTCAATAGAACTCAGACAAAATTCCAAAACTCTGCTACCTTTTTTTACCCAATGGTCTACTGGCTACCTAAGTACTACTCCCAGACTTCCGAGGGCAGAGGTTACCATAAAGGTTTTCAAACCTTTATTAGGTATTACTTAACCCATTATTCTTAACTTTTCTTCCTCTGGTCAGATTTCTAAGGATATTTTCTTGAGTACCCTAGCCACCTTCTACTTTTCTCACATCAGAATCTCCCCTTCTCAATGGTTATAGACCTGGGTTTCTCCAGGGCCTACATAGAAAATGAATATAGCTATTTGCACAGGTTTGATGACCAGGGATTTACCAGTTACTGAACTGAGATAAGAATGGATCATCAGCCCTCCCATTGTATTTTGAAAACCATTGAGACTTTTCAATCTGCCCTTCAAACCCTTAGGCTTTGTAACTTCCTTGCCTCTTGTAGCAATGCTGATATCAGTCATTTGTGTTGTCTCCTTCAACTGCCTTTTTTATTTGTGTTCCTGATACTTATAGTGTTTAGCACTTGATAAGCACTCATGGATGTTTTTGTATTCACTTTCATTCTATTTAGATTTGCTCATTTATAAAATGAAGATGTCAGATTAAAACAAAAGATTTTTAACTTTTTTCTGTATTTTGGCCAGCCTGATGAAGACTATGGATAATATTTTTAAATGTAAAAAATGAAAAAAAATTATAAAGGAAGCAAATTCTATTAAAATAAAATTATCAAAAAACATTAAAAATATGGACCCAAGGGTAAGAATTCTTGATTTAAAGTAATCTTTAAGTTATTTTTTTGTTTTAAAATTATGATCCTACAAATAACATGTATGAACAGATTTTGGCCTGTCTCTATTGCTAAGCTTTTATTCCATTTTCCCCCCATCTAAGTATAGTACAACAAACTGTGCATGTGTTACTAGGCAAATATACTTAGAAACACACCAACATGTCATAAAGCTGTTGGATTCTAATCCATTTGATTGGAAATGTACAAAGAATACCCTCAACCCTAAAGATTCCTCCCAAAGAATTACCCTGCATATATAATTAGAAGTATGAATTAAACTGATTTTAAGCTCTAGATGACCTCTACCAAAATGTACAAATGTAACAATACATGTGGTTTACAAGAGTAAAATAGATGATTGCTCTCACTGGTTTAGAAACTGTACCCTAGGTTCAATTTATTTTTTTAAAAAATTGTGATATTATACATACTGTGGTTAATATTTTGGATGTCACTATAAATACTTTACATATATATGTATTTATATATGCATAAGTATGTATGCATATATGTAGATATATGCAGACACATAGACATATACATATATATATATAGATAGGTATATAGATAGATAAATAGATACATATTCTCTTTAAGTGTGGAATTTGAAAAAAGTTTATTCTATTTTTAAATATGATTTTGTTAAATTTAGGGTTTAATTTTTTTCAGCACAATGTAGTTTTAATTATATAATAGAACTCAATGGGAAAATAAGATTTTTCTTAGCATTTTATACTATTGACCTTCCCCATTTTCTTCTCATCCCATTCTCTGATCTTATTAATGTAGCCCAAGTGAGGGACAATAAAAGTGATAATAGTGGGACTATAGTAAAATATTTATATTAAAAATATTGTGCAAATGGAATTGATAAGACTTGGTTGGATGATGTGTGGAATGAAGTAGGCTGGAAAGAAAGTATTAAATTTGATTTTAAAATGAATATAAAAATATTAATAATGAGAAGAATGTTGTAGACTTTAACAGACATGAGGAAATCGGGAAACAATTTAGTTAAGGGTGAAAGAGAATGGATTTTGTTTTGATGTATTTGAGTTTGAGTAGTTGCTAGTGGCACAGTCATTTGGAGATATATAGTCTGGATATGGAAAAGAAGTCAAGTTAGACATGTATATCTGGAAGTCATTTGAATAAAAGCTTTGTCTGAAGTTTAGTGAATGGGTGAAATTATCAACTCTGTTGCAAAAATGAAAAGAAAAAGTCAAGGATAGATCTTTGGTGTGCAGAGAAGGGATTATAAAGTAGTGAATGCCCTTCACTTGGGCTACATCAATAGCCCTCTAGAAAGTGTTGTTTTCATTCTCCATCTTTCCCTCCTCTGATCTATTCTACACACTGATGTCAGACATATTTTTAATGCCCAGGGTCAATCTATATCTATAAAATCTTCAAAGTTCCTAACTGCATATAAAACTATATCTAAGTTCCTTATCTGAAGCATTTATAACCTTTTACTATATGTCCCTAATCCCTTTTTCTTTTCTCTTTCATACTTTTCTATTCTTCTGAAAAATTGGATTATTTGTGGTTTCCCAAATGCCTCTTATTTTCAGCCATGACATCTCTCTTTAGACATCTTCCTTTACTTCAAACATTATTTTCATCTTTACCTATTGAAATATTATTACTTGAGAGGATTCTGGGAAGATGGCAGAGTGGGAAAGAAAAATCTAAGCTCTTCAGGTATTCTTTACAAACAAAACAAAATAGTTCCTTGGGAAAATGTAGAGTAGCAAAAATAAACAAGAGGTGGGACAGAACTTGGGCCAAGTGGATATGATCTCAAGAAAGTTACTAGGACAGAGATTTAGCTCCTACAAAGTGTAAACACTTCCAGGTTATATCTCCTGGGGGGAGTTGAGAGTGGGGATTGGGGCATCCGAGTCAGATTGAAGGAAGATTGAGGAAACCCCTGCTGATAAAGAACTCCAAGCCCATCTGTGTGTGCCAAGGATAAGGAGAAAACAATTCTATAAGAAAGATCTTTAAGATGTATAAGAAAGAAAACAATTCAAATATAATGGAATCCAATGAGAATCACCCAAGACCGAACAGTGGCTAGATTAAAAGATTGAAGATCTTGATATCAAAAGACAAAAGAAATAGGATTGTCAGAAACATATATCATAATTAGCAAAGTTAAGCATAATCCTGAACAATAAAAATGAATATTCAATGAATTGCCATAATCTCAGGATATTGTAGCAAAAAGACCTGAACTTGATGGAAAATTTGATATAACAGAATCAAGAGAAATATAAAGTAAACATCAAAGAGTAATTGCAAAGAACTCAATAAGGACAAACTATCTATACTTTATATGTAGAAATGTAAAACATATGTCTAAGATTGTCATTAATAATTAGCTAGTTCAAAAGAAAGATTGGGCTAGAGCTAAAAATAATGTGATCCTCAAAAGCAAAACCATATAGGAAAAGATAAAAAGAGTAATTATAATATACAAATGAGTTGCAGGAAGAAGAATTGACCTAGAAGAATTAGTTGAGGGAGGAGGGTTAGTAGTTCTGAAAGCCTACTCTCATCAGAAATGCGTTAAAGAGGGATCAATACATGTATATCTAGAGAAATATAAAAGTCTTCTAAATTCAGAAAGAAATAAGAGGGTAAGAGGATGCAGAGGTAGGAGAGGATAAGGGAGGAATTTTTTTTTAGAGGAAACCTATCCATCATATCAGGATTAAAAACAAATTGTTTAAAAGGGACTATATTTAGAAGTGAATAAAAATCTTCTAAATGTATAAAGAAATATTAGGGAATAGGATAAAGAGGTATAAAAGGATATTCAGATTTGCAGAAATGGAATAAGAAAAGGAATAATAGATTAATGTAAATGGGATAACAAAGGAACAGCATATATATTTTGAATGCTACAGAAATCTAAATTCAAATAGAAACAATGGGGCAAGGACAGAAAGGAGAGAGAGGAAATAAAGGAGGGATCCTTGAGTAGGAGTAGGTTAAGTAATAAGAGGGTAAAGTAATGGGTAGAAATAAAGTTAAAGAGAGTCAGGAGGAATAGGAAATTTCACAAATTTAAAATAAATATCAGGAGTAGCATTTATTATGTAAAAATATCAGGGACCATAAACATGATCTCAGACAAAGTTAAAGCTAAAAAAAAAAAAAAAAAAAAAAAAAAAAGGTTTGTCCAAAGGAAAAAAAAAATAGGCAAGCCACCATATATTATCCATATTAATCAAAATTGTCTTAGATTACCTAAAGTAATTAGTATAAGGCTAAAGACAGTATGAAAATATTATGAAAATATATCTTCAGAGAAACAGAGGACAATTATATCATCTTACATAGTGACGTAGGAATGTGTATGATGATAGATATCTATGTATGTGTATGTATGTATACATGCATGCATAAGTTTGAGTAAATGGTTATGCATGTATACATGTATACATATACACATACCTACATACATATATCTATTTGTGCTTACCTATAGCCTTGGAGGGGAAAAAGGAGAAAAATAAAGTGAAAAATGCATAGCAGAGAATAAAACCTAGAAGAAAGCAAAGACAACATGGACATCTTTGAGTATAATGTGTTATATTTATTATACAGGTTTTCTTGAAATGAAAATTTATTGCTTTATATTTTGAATTCACTCATGTTTTGCTATGCATGTGGAAGTTTTTCTTATTTTGTATTTAAGTTTAAAGGAATAAAAGAAAAGGGCATTATCTCTATAAATTCCATTCTTAATCCTTGACCTCCCTCAATAATTGTTTTATAATTTGATCTTGTAGAAAAGCATATGCTTTTCTTTTTGCACCTACCATATTTTATATATATTCTATTTAGTTGTATTCATGTTTTAGCATTCCCCACCAGAGTATAAGTTAATTACTGTCTTCTCTCGATCACTCTGAAGTTTAAAGAGTATTAAACTTGAAATCACAGGACAGAGGTTCAAAATCTTAGTTCTCCCTCTTTTTCCTGAGTGAGATGGACAAATCACTTAAAATTTGGTTTATCCATTTATGAGCTGATTTCTATAGTCATATCTAATTCTTAAGTATGATTCAATTTCCTTTTATCTTTAAGCCATATCATCTGTACTCCACTTATTAACTCTCTCTCTCTTTCACACCTGTCCAAAATCTTTCATTCTATCCCTAGAATGCCAACCTCTAATTGGTCAACTTTCACTTTATCTTTCCAGGAACCAAGAATTCATACCACTTCCTCATCTTTCTAGATACTTTGTATCTAGAAAACTCCATTGAGTACTTAGATACTTATGAGCTCTCTAAAGGTGTGAACACAAGCATCATTTCTATCAGTTGTACTTAGTACCTTGTTTCAGGTTCTGGCCCAAAATATCTCCTTCTAAGATCAAATCAATCATATTGAACCATGCCAAATTAGATAATTATTGTCTCTATCAACTCCAATAGCTTAACAGTTTGTAAAGATTCCAACAAACTAGTATGGCAGAAACGAGGCATTGACCCACACTTAACATCGTACACCAAGATAAGGTCAAAATGAATTCATGACCTAGACATAAAGAATGAGATTATAAATAAATTAGAGGAACACAGGATAGTTTACCTCTCAGACCTGTGGAAAAGGAAGGAATTTATGACCAAAGAAGAACTAGAAATCATTACTAATCACAAAATAGAAAATTTTGATTATACCAAAATGAAAAGTTTTTGTACAAACAAAACTAATGCAGACAAGATTAGAAGGGAAACAATAAATTGGGAAAACATTTAAAGTCAAAGGTTCTGATAAAGGCCTCATCTCCAAAATATATAGAGAATTAACTCTAATTTATAAGAAATCAAGCCATTCTCCAATTGATAAATGGTCAAAGGATATGAACAGACAATTCTCAGATGAAGAAATTGAAACTATTTCTAGACATATGAAAAGATGCTCCAAGTCATTATTAATCAGAGAAATGCAAATTAAGACAACTCTGAGATATCACTACACACCTATCAGATTGGCTAGAATGTCAAGGAAAGATAATGCTGAATGTTGGAGAGGATGTGGGAAAACAGGGACAATAATGCATTGTTGGTGGAATTGTGAATACATACAGCCATTCTGGAGAGCAATTTGGAACAATGCTCAAAAAGTTATCAAACTATGCATACCCTTTGATCCAGCAGTGTTACTACTGGACTTATATCCCAAAGAGATCTTAAAGAAGAGAAAGGGACCTGTATGTGCAAGAATGTTTGTGGTACCCCTCTTTATAGTGGCCAAAAACTGGAAACTGAGTGGATGCCCATCAATTGGAGAATGGCTGAATAAATTGTGGTATATGAATATTATGGAATATTATTGTTCTGTAAGAAATGACCAACAGGATGATTTCAGAAACGCCTGGAAAGAGTTACATGAACTTATGCTGAGTGAAATGAGCAGGATCAGGAGATCATTATATACTTCAACAACAATATTATATAATGATCAATTCTGATGGACCTGGCCATCTTCAGGAATGAGATGAACCAAATCAGTTCCAAGGAAGCAGTAATGAACTGAACCAGATACACTCAGCAAAAGAACTCTGGGAAATAACTAAGAATCATTACATTGAATTCCCAATCCCTTTTTTTTTTGCCTGCCTGCATATTTTAAAAAATATTTCCTTCAGAGGTTAATTGTACACTATTTCAGAGTCTGATTCTTTTTGTACAGCAAAATAATGGTTTGGACATGTAAACTTACTTTGTATTTAATATATACTTTAATATATCTAACACGTACTGGTCATCCTACCATCTAGAGGAGGGGGTGGGGGCAAGGAGGGGAAAAATTGAAACAAAAGGTTTGGCAATTGTCAATGCTGTAAAATTACCCATGCATATATAATTTGTAAATAAAAAAGCTATAATAAAAAAAGTCATGGAATTAAAGGGACATATATTTAAAGATGGAAGGGAACCTCGAAACCATATAGTCCAATGCCCCTTTTTTACATGTGGAAAATATGTATTTTTCATTGATGAAAAGATTGATGAAAGAGAAGAAGTTTTTCAAAATCCAACAATCAGTAGGCTTCCTCAGAGGTTGTCTAATCCAAAAGTCTTCTAGAAACAGAATCTCTTCTATATCATATGTGAAAAGTAATTGAACCTTTTCTTGAAAAACCTTTAGTGATGGGAAAAACACTATCATTCTACTTTTGAATAATTATGTGGTTATTTTTTTCTTTTAGATTGAACAGAAATTTCCTTTGTAATTGTGAGCTTGACCTTTGGGGCTAAGTAAAGTAAGTTCAAACCATTAGTTGATGATCTGCACTTTCTTGAATATTGTCTACTACATTCAGAATGGGGTTGGTATTTTTATACTCATGAGCATCAACTGTCATCCTTGAAATTGATTCCTTATTTTTAAATGTAATTTTAAAAGAGCTTAAATATCATCTAATTTATTTTCTGGGAGACTTCATGCTAACCTAAAGCATTCTGTAAAATAATTTGGAGATTGCATGCTTTTAATTTTCTATCCTCCTTCACTGCCCTCTGTTCTAATTTCTTCCCTGATCCACTACTTATTTTTAATAGCTTTTTATTTTATTTTCAAAATATATGCAAAGATAGTTTTTAACATTCACCCTTGCAGAAGTTTATGTTCCAAATTTTTCTCCCTCCCTTTCTCTCTCCTCTCTACTAGATAGCAAGTAATCCAATATATGTTAAATACATGCAATTCTTCTATACATATTTCCACAATTATCATGCTGCATAAGAAACATAAAATCAAAAGGAAAGAAAAATAATAAATAAAACAAAAAGCAATCAAATAACAACAAAAAAGGTGACAATACTATGCTGTTATCCACATTCAGTTTCCACAGTCCTCTTTCTGGATGCAGATGACTCTCTCTCCATTATAAGTCTATTGGAATTGGCCTGAATCACCTCATTGTTGAAAAGAGCCACATGCATCAGAATTTATCATTACACAGTTTTGTTGTTGCTGTGTACAATTTTCTCTTGGTTCTGCTCACTTCACTCAGCATCAGTTCATGTAAGTCTCCCCAGGCTTTTCTGAAATCATCCTGCTGATCATTTATTTCTTATAAAACAACAATATTCCATAACATTCATATACCATAACTTATTCTGCCCTTCTCCAAGTGATGGGCATCCATTCAGCTTTCAGTTTCTTGTCACTACAAAAAAGGTTGCTACAAATATTTTTGCACATGCTGAAACACGACTTATTTTGAATATCAGGTATGTAATGAGTACTTCCAGTAACTGTATTATTTACTGAGCATTATAATTTATGAGTTCCTAGACTCAACTCTTATCCTTAGTTACCTAGTATCCTACAAGGAGCAGAACCATAAATAAGTATGTTTCATGAAAATAAATACATACCTTCCCAGTAGCCTGTTGAAACAGAATCACCCAACATATAAGTGACAAGGGTAGCCTGAGAAGAAATCAGAATATGTCAGGGGAATCAAAAAGAGAAAATGAATAGGATTGCTTGATGTATGTTTTCTTATTGAAATTTATGAGGATTTGCTTTCCAGAAGTAATTTAACTTCTGAGTGGACTTGCATATCTAAGTTGGAACGTGACACTCTCATGTGTAAATAATAGGGTATTATAGATAATGATGGTTACAAGATGCTCTAAGAAGCAAAGTCTTCTGACTACTAGTACAACTAAGATAAACTTAGAATCAGAAAATAGGAAGACTTTCAAAGGTCAACTTATCTATTCTCATACTACTAGCATGTGGAACTTTACATTTATGCTTTTGTTGACTTTCATGGAAAAGACCCTGAAGTATCCCTGATTATCCTTACCCTGATTCTCTACGAGAATATTTTGTGTAGCTTTGTTAACTCCAGGGAGGCTCTCTATGGTATTTACCTAAACTATAAATTTAAAACTCCCCATGTAACTATTCTGTCTAATTAAGCTTAAAAATTTCCTTCCTATAATTGTATGATCATTTACTGACAAGATGCCTTTATAGAACAAGAAATAGTTACAAATATAATTAATGTCATGTTACACAGGAAGAACAGGATGGATAACTACCTATACCCTGACTCTTTTCCAGTAATAACACTCCTTCTAGACTATGAGTTATCATTTATCTACCTACTATTCCTTCTCCCACCCCATCTCTCCATTACTCAATTCCAAATAGAAGATTTGAAGGAATCTCATAGAAAGAGATTATATCCACCTCCCACTTCCCTTTCTTTTATTCTTGTATTACTTAGCCCCAGTCCACTTATACCCCAATATAAATCTAATTGTCCAGCTTCTTTTTTCCCATCTTGGATTTCTGTTCTCTAGTTATCAAACTTACCCTCATTCTGTACCTCTTTATTTTGAACTCTTCTCATCTATTAACCTTCCCTGAGATGTGGCTATATTCTGATGACCCTACTTACTCCCTTGATCAGACTCTACCTCTTGCTATATCCTAACTATATACCCCTTTACACTTTTCCTCTCAAATATCCACACAGCCTGAAGAGTACATTCTTTCTCTCATATTCCTCCCATCTTCTATAAATCTAGCTTTTCCCAAGGACACCAACAGTTTCTGGTACTCTCTTCAGGAGTCTTTCCCTCTCATATACATATACTCCTAATTCTGTACTACCACTTCTATTAACTCCTCCTTTACTGCCATATTAATCAATATCTCCTTTTCTGAAGTTCACCTAATTAACATTTTTCACCAATTAACATCATGGATTGTCTTGTCTAGTGTTCCTTGGTCATACTTGCTCCTTTCTTAAGGAGAATAATAGCAGACCCATAATTTTCCTTTCTTCCTCAACTCCTGATTTTATAAAGAAAACTTTAGCTTTATGTTATTGCCTCAAACACTCTAATTTCTTAATCATCCAATCTTCTTAGATTTCATAGCTTATTATGTCACTCTACTTCAGTTAGCTATAAAAATGGTGAAATCCTGGATTTCATTATCGGCCAAAAATATTTTACTTCCTTAATTTTAAAACTATCAATTATCTACTTTACTATAATTTCCAAACATTTCATCTCTTACTTTTTCCATCTCTCCTAAAATTATTTTCAACCCTCAACTATTCATCAGTACTTTTGTGACTTCCCTTTTCTAATTTCTCTATCTTGATACTAAAATTAGTTATGATTTTATTGATAAAACATTATTTCATTGGTTATTGAGTTTGATTTCTCCTTGTCTTATCATCATTACTCCTTTGTCAAACGATAATCTTGGATCATTCATATTATTTCCTTTCTCCATTCCTGCTCATGTACTGTTTAACTAAATTAGAGAAATTCATACAACTTTGATTACAGGGTACATTACAAATCCATATTATTCAATTTCAATTGGGCCCTGACTGTAAACAATCCTTTTTATTTCTCCCTAATTGATTACCTAACTCGGGTCCTAAGGAAACCATTCCAATTTTTTTTTTCCTTCAAGATTCCTACAATACTCTTTCCCTCTCCTCTCAGCTCAGAGCCATGAAAACTTTACAGAAGAAATTGAGGTCATTTAAAGTGAGCTTTTTCTTCTCCCCTTCTTTTAATATAAATACTCTTTGGCCTTATTCCACACACTCTCCTTTTCTCCTTTTATTGTCTCTGATAATAAGGTGGTTTTTTTTTTCCTTACATGTAACAACCTTGATCTTGTCCTTCCATTCCCATTAACAGTGTACAATAATAGTTATTCCCCTTTTCTGTCTAATATCCAATCTCTTTTTTTATTGGTCCTTTCCTTACTGTCTTTAAATATGCACAAGCCTCCCCCATAACTAAAAACAAAACAAAACAAAAAACAAATTTAAAAAATCACTTGATCCAATAATACCTTTAAGCCTTTGTCTTTACTTTTTTTTTCTTCCTTTGTTAGGTAAACTTTTAGGGGGAAAAACTGCCTGTCTTAATTGCTTCTACTTTTTCTCCTTTCACTAAATCTTCAATCATTTGTGATGTGTCTTCCGGATTTACTTATAAAATAAAACCAAGCTTTTCAAAATTACCAATGATTTCTTAATTGCCATATCTGATGATCTTTGCTCAGTTTTCATTCTTTTCAATAAAATTGCTACTTGTGAAACTTTTGACACGCTTTCCTCCTCATTGAGTTTTCATGATGTTGCTTTCAGTTGGTTTTTTTTCCCCTACCTATCTGATTGCTTCTCACTCTCCTTTGCTGTTTGCCCATTTTATTTCATACTCAGTAATAGATATCCCATAAGGATCTGTCCTAGTCTCTCTTCTCTTCTTTGTTTATACTGTCTCTCTTGGTGATCTCATCAATTCCCATAGTTTTAATTGTATAGATGATTCACAAATCTATTTTTATAGACTCAATTTCTCACTTGATCCTCAGTCCCACATTAGCAACTTACTTTTGCACATTCCAAATTGGATGACCTGTAGATATCTCAGATTCAACAAGTGAAAAGTAAAGCACATTAAATTCGCTATCAAATCAATCCCTCTTGTAAATTTCCTTATTTTTATAAAAGCACCATTGTTCTTAGAGTTAAAACTTTTTGCAACCTATCTTTTAAGATTTATCATAAATTGTTCCTGCTCTTGCCCACTGCAATCCAGTCAAATTCATTTTCTTTTTATTCCTTACAAATAATAATCTCTTTCCTTTTCTTCATACTTTACACTGCTTGTTCCATATCTTTGGAATGAACTCACTTTTCATCTCTGCTTCATAAATTCCTTCTTTTCCTTCAAGTTCAAGCAGCACCTTCTCCATCAAGCTTTCCAAATCTTTCTTCCAATTGCTAATGCCTTCCCTCCCAAATTACATCATTCTGTTTATATTTACATTGGTGTCCTCGTTGTCTCCTCTACTGGATTATAAACTTCTTGGAAGTAGGAGTTGTTCATTCATTATGCATGAGTAATCAGGACCTAGTGCAAAGTAGATCCTTAAATGATTGTTTATGCATTATGTCTAATTGTTTAATGCTCATAGATTTAATTTTACTTGTGTTCATACCTTAAATGTTGTTCTTTTAGTCAGAACTCTTTCACTTTATTTTGTTTTCAGTAGAGATAAATGAGATAGTCTCCATATTCACTTATCCTTATAATTTCCTTGAAAGCTCTTCTACTAGGCCTTGCCCTAGAGTGTTTTTCTTCTCCATGTCTTGAATAATTTCTCCAAAACATTTAAAAGACTCTCTTATTTGATTCTGGTAGGCAAAATGGAGAGCTTAAGAATGTTAAGTGGCTTCAGAAAATTTTCATATTCGTAGAGAAAGTTATATTTGAAGCACTCCCCATATTTATCTCATCCATTTTCATAGCATCCCTTATTGAAATGACATTTGGCAGGAATTATTATCTCTTTGTGAAAATGAAAAAATCAATGGAAGAAGAATATTTTAACATTATAAACAGTATAATACTGTGTAGAGAGTGCTGTATGTGGATTCATTGGGGCTGGGTTCAAATCTTGCATCTGCCACTTGCTACCTATATGACCTTAAGCAAGTCATACATTTCTTTCTTTTTTTTTAAAATGACATATCACTGAGAAAACCCTCTGTGTAAGAAATATTTACAATTTTAATTATTATCAAGAAGTCTTTGTTTTACTCAAAGGTCAGAAAAGTTAGGCTAGACATAATTTTTTAAAATTATAAGAAGGTGAGGGAAGGCAACAGGGGAAAGGAGAGACTTTAAAACAATATATATTATATATATGTATTATATTTTTTATAATTTTATAATTTTTCAGGTATTAGTATTATCCTCATGTTTGTTGATCTGCCTGTTGGATTTATATATATTATATGGAATAGGATCCTAGAATTTAGAACTGGAACCGATGTCAGCTAAACATCACGTTGATCAGGGTGATTCTATAATCTCATATTTGCATCAAATAACTCTCTCTGCTCCATGTTTATTCTCATATGTATACATTTATGTATGTATTCATTCATCAAATATTTGTGGGAATCATACAACATGTTTTGAGTGCTTGAAAAAATAAGAGTTTACAAGGTTTTGTCCCTGCCTTTGGGAATTTATAGTGTAATAGAGAAAATAATATAGGAAGACCAATATCATGCAAAATAGGGAATACTTTGAGGGCCATAAAAGAAATGTGTCAGGTTTCAGATAAATTTTGAGAAGAGAAAAATACACCAGCCAACTCTGAAACTCCTAAATTTTTGGTTCTATAATAGATTGGAGAGAGAGGCATACTGGTTGGCACAGCTAGCACCTTACTCTTACAATTCTCTTGTATTTTTACTTCTTGGATTTTACCAAAGATGAGAAAGAGTGTGGTGTGTGTGTGTGTGTGTGTGTGTGTGTGTGTGTGTGAGAGAGAGAGAGAGAGAGAGAGAGAGAGAGAGCGATACAAAGAGACAGAAAAAGAAAAGAGAAACAGAGAGAGAGGAGAGAGACACGCAGAGAGGAAAGACACACAGAGAGAAACAGAAAGAGACACAGAGAGAGAGACAGAGAGAGTTTAAATGTAGGTTCTAAGAAGAATACATATCCACTGTAAAAATAATGGAATGGTTCTTGACCTTATAATTCTTGGATACTTATCAAAACTTGAGACACTAAGAAAGAAGTGTATATACATGAGGCTTTTTCTTCCCTTTTCACCATTTATTTTTCAAGTGGATTGTCTTTTTGTCAGTTCAGTGTTGCAGTTGATGGAGCACTGGGCTGGAGTCAGGAAGATCCAAGTTCATAACTGGCCCCAGACACTTATTAGCTGTGCAACTTAAAGGTATTCACTTAACCAGTTTGCCTTGGTGTTCTCATCTATAAAATGATCTGGAGAAGGAAATGGAAAACCACTCAAGTATCTTTGCCAAGAAAACACCAAGTAGGGTCATAAAAAGTTTGACATGACTTAAATGACTGAACAACAGCTTTAAGTCTGTGGGTGTGGTTAGACTATTTGGTGCAGGGAGGGAAATAATGGAACTCAGATCTTATTGGAAATAAGCCACTTGAGAATTTATCCTATGTTGTAACTTTAAAATTCTAGTTTGGTGATACAAACGACTTTTAATCTACAGGTATTTATGTTGTCCTGAGTCATGTGAAGCTGCAAAGGATATAAGATGGAGCATAAGTTGTATTTGGAGGTTTTCCCCAGTGCTTAAACCTCTGTATGGAGACAAATAAACCAATTTGTTTGGTTTGGTCCATATTCCAAAAGTGATAAACTTTTGAAAGATTCTATGTGAAAACCTTAATGTTTTAACATATTTTGGACCAAAAGAATCTGGGCCAAGAAACTAGGAAATAGGAACCCACAAAGGCTTCTGCATATTGAAACTCATAAATGTAGCCCATAGATGTAGAACTGATAGGAATAGGCCAAGTAGTCTGGCACTCTCATTTATAGCTATGGAAAGTGAGGCCTAGGGAATAATTGTCACATAGAGTCCATTGAAGATGGTATTTGAACCCACTTCCTTTGACTCCAGAGTCAAAGTTCTTTTTATTGCCTTATATTACTTTCTTGTCCTATTTCCTCTTTTGCCTATTTATGGGGCAGGTGCATCAATATATGAGCAGCTAGATAGAGTACCAGATTTATATTCAGGAAAAACCATATTCCTGAATTCAAATTTGGTCTCAGATATTTACCTGCTGTGTGACTCTGGGCAAGTCATTCAACTCTGTTTGTTTCAGTTTCCTGAGCCATAAAATGAAGTAGAGAATGAAATGGCAAACCACTCCATTATCTTTGTAAGAAAACCCCCAAGCTATTAACAAAGAATTGGACATGATTGAGATGACTGAACAACAAGCATTTAATAGGGATCCTTCCTGTTTATGGTTTGTCAAATTTATCACCCTACCTCTGGTGGTTCTATATTAAGAAATAAAAAGTTAAAGCACTACCCATCTCTATAAATTTCTAAAAGGGAATAAATACTTTGATAAATTGTAAAATGTAATTCAGGGTCATATTTGCACATGATTTCATCAGTCTGTACTCATTGTCTTAGAGCATTTCTTATGGGAGACTGAGAAGATAAATAACTTGTTTCTGGTTAGATAACCAGTGTGTATTTTTTTTTATTATAATAACTTTTTATTGACAGAACCCATGCCAGGGTAATTTTTTACAACATTATCCCTTGCACTCACTTCTGTTCCGATTTTTCCCCTCCCTCCCTCCACTCCCTCCCCTAGATGGCAAGCAGTCCTATATATGTTGAATATGTCACAGTATGTCCTATATGTGTACAGAACCAAACAGTTTTCTTGTTGCACAGGGAGAATTGGATTCAGAAGGTAAAAATAACCTGGGAAGAAAAACAAAAATGCAAACAGTTTACCTTCATTTCCCAGTGTTCTTTTTTTGGGTTTAGCTGCTTCTGTCCATCATTGATCAATTGAAACTGAGTTAGATCTCTTTGTCAAAGAAATCCACTTCCCTCAGAATACATCTTCATACAGTATCATTGTTGATATATATAATGATCTTCTGGTTCTGCTCATTTCACTTACCATCAGTTCATGTAAGTCTCTCCCAGCCTCTCTGTATTCATCCTGCTGGTCATTTTTTACAGAACAATAATATTCCATAACATTCATATACCACAATATACCCAACCATTCTCTAATTGATGGGCATCCATTCATTTTCCAGTTTCTAGCCACTACAACCAGGGCTGCCACAAACATTTTGGCACAACAGGTCCCTTTCCCTTCTTTAGTATCTCCTTGGCGTATAAGCCCAGTAGTAACACTGCTGGGCCAAAGAGTATGCACAGTTTGATAACTTTTTGGGCATAATTCCAGATTGTTCTCTAGAGTGGTTGGATTCGTTCACAACTCCACCAACAATGTATCAGTGTCCCAATTTTCCTGCATCCCCTCCAACAATCATCATTATTTTTGACTATCATCTTAGCCAATCTGACAGGTGTGTAGTGGTATCTCAGAATTGTCTTAATTTGCATTTCTCTGATTAATAATGATTTGGAACACTCTTTCATATGAGTGGTAATAGTTTCAATTTCATCATCTGAAAATTGTCTGTTCATATCCTTTGATCATTTATCAATTGGAGAATGGCTTGATTTCTTATAAATTGGAGTCAGTTCTCTATATATTTTGGAAATGAGACCTTTATCAGAACCTTTAACTGTGAAGATGTTTTCCCAGTTTGTTGCTTCCCTTCTATTCTTCTTTGCATTAATTTTGTTTGTACAAAAGCTTTTTAATTTGATGTAATCAAAATTTTCTATTTTGTGATTAATAATGGTCTATAGTTCGTCTTTGGTCACAAATTTCTTCCTCCTCCACAAGTCTGAGAGACCAGTATGTATTTTTTAAAAGAAACATTTTGCCAGCTTGCCCACAGTAGATGCTATTTAATATGTTTCTTGAATTGAAGAAATGACTACACTATAAGTATTTGAAGCAATTTTGTACTCCAACATTCCTGATTCCAAGCTCAGCAATCTATCTACTTGCCCACCCATGTTCTCAAGCTATCAGAATCAGGATTGGAACCTAGATTTATACCAATTCTTAGACAGCTCTGTACACTAAGCAAAGCACCTCAAAGTGCTTTAGACTCACACTATTTAAGGTACACTAACAGTCTAGCCAAGAGCAAGTAATTTAACCTCTTTAGTGTTTAGAACTGATTTCAAGAACAAAATCTCAAGTTCTCATTAGTTATATGTTTTCCTGGTTTAATTCCTTAGTTTCATAAAAGTTCATATCAGTTGAAAGGCCTTTTTTCCCTCTGAAATTATTCTCTTTATCATTTGCTGTAGCACAATAGTATTTCATAATGGCCATAGATAATAACTTTTTCAGCTTTGCTTAAGAGATTGGGTATGTTCCCATCCTTTGCAACCAAGAAAAGAGCTTCTATAAATATATTTTTTGTATATAGGGGTCATTTTCCAGGTTCTTTGATTTTTTTGGATTATAGGTCTAGTTAAAGTTTTATTAGATCACAAGAGTATGCACAGTTTGACAGTTTTGGGCTCAGTGTTCCAAATTGTTTTTGAGAGTGACTTGACCAATTCACAGTTTCATCAAAAGTACATTTTGAATTCTTTGTCTACACAATCTCTCCAACATTTGTCATTTTCTTTTTATGTCAATGTTACCAATTTGATATTTGTAAGGTGGTACCTCAAAATTTAATTTGCATTTCTCTAATTACTAGTTAAGACATTTTGTTATGGCTATTGATAGCTTGAATTTCTTCCCTTGAAATCATATTCATACCCTTTGGTCATTTATCAACTAATTCCCTATCTATCTCAAAAATGAGATTCATCAAAGAAAATTGTTGCAAAGATTTCTCCTCATAAAATTATAAATTTTATAATTTACTTTTTTTCAAATAAATTTTTTATTTATCTCTTTTTCTGACATTATCGGTTTCCCTATACCTTTTGCCCACACAGCCATCTCGACTAAATTATTAGTTGTAAATATAAAAAAAAAAAGAATGAAAAAGAGGGAAAAATCAGCACAACTGATCAACTTGTTGAAAAATTTTGTAACTGTGTGCAATGTATAACACATGTATAACAATATTTAACACAATGTATAACATCTGTGGCAGTTCCATCACCAAGTGAGTATGGGTTGAGGATCTCTTCTTTTATCTTCTCACTTGAATCATGTCTGATCTTTATAATTTGGTTATATTCAGTTTTGCAGTTTTTGCTGTTCTTTCAATTTATATTGTTGTAGCCATATGTATTATATTCTTGGCTCTGTTTATTTCAACTTCATGCTTGCCTGTACTTATTACATTCATTATTTTTACACCATAATATTCCATTATATACATGTACTATTCCCCTCCCCCCCTATTTTGTTTAGCTATTTCAAGTCAGTGAGCACCTATTTTGCTTCCAGTTTTTTGTTATTACAAAAAGTGCTTCTATAAATTTTTGGTTTGTATATATATGTATGTGTGTGTGTATGTGTGTGTATTCTTTTAAGAGCTCCTTGTTCATACTCTTAGACCACTTTTCTACCAGGGAATGTCTATTAGTTGTATTTCTGTGTATATATACATACATATATATATATATATATATATATACACATATAACACATAAATTATATATATATATTTACATATCACATAAGGTATATTTTAAACTTTTATTAGAGAAATTTGATACATTGTATACAGTCTGATCTTAGCTTTTAAGATTATGTATCCGTTTAGAATTTATTATGGACTATGGAATAAGGTACTAATCCAAGGTCAGTTTTTTATTTGTTTTCAGTTTTCCCAGCTATTGTGATCAAATAAGTAGTCCTTTGCTAAGCGATTTATATTTTCTATTATATCAAACTGATGAATTCCCATCATTGTTTCTGATTATCCTTTTCCTAGTCTCTTCTTTTGTTCCCTATTTTTAACCACTACCAGACAGTTTTGATGACATAGCTAATTGTTGAATCACTTATAATTATATAGTCACAAATTATTTATAGCTGTTTCTACTGGTAAATGTTTCCAGTGCTTAGTTTGTAAGAAAGCTCTGGACAACGTTGTAAAATGAGAAAGAATGTTTTTGGCACTCTTTAGCTTCTTTCTTTAAGACTCTTTCCTTGTTCTGGGATCCCTCCCTCTTCACATCTGTTGGAAATTAGTAGATCCAATCCTTATCAAAATCTGTCAAGTAAGTATTATATAAACTGATGTTAAAGTTCATAAAGTCATAAAACCCAGTGTTTTATCTCTAGGAAGGTTTTCCTTTAAAATTTTCCAGTTACCTTTCCTCTCTCCTTTCCATAAGGCAATTCTTCCTAACAAAGAATAAAAAAAGGATGGATAGAAGGTGAAATTGTTCAGCAAAATTCACCAGCATGTCAACCAAGTCTACAGTAAAAACAGACATTTGTATCCATAGTCTACTAACTGCAAAGGAAGGAAAATTAATTTCCTTGTATTTTTTAGGGCCACATTTGAATGTTATTATTTAACAGGATTAAATTTCCTTTCCCTTTCCATTTTCTCTTGTTTTTGTTCCCTATCCATTTATAGTCTTGTAGAGACTGGCTGAACATTTGTATTTAAAGAGAAGACTAGTCTGAATTTTCTTTATCATCAATGAAATGAAATTTTGTTTGTTGAAAATTAGGTGTAAATGAAGGGAGTAGAAGTAGCTTAATTAAATTAAGCATTTATTAAATGCCTATTATGTTTTAGGTGCTGTGTTATACACTGGGGATATCAATAATAAAAAGGAAGTCCCTGCTGCCAAGGAATGTAATCTTCAGGATGAGTTTCCTAATGATATGTTTTTTCTAGGGAGCATG
Organism: Sarcophilus harrisii; assembly: GCF_902635505.1. Taxonomy (NCBI): domain Eukaryota; kingdom Metazoa; phylum Chordata; class Mammalia; order Dasyuromorphia; family Dasyuridae; genus Sarcophilus; species Sarcophilus harrisii. The sequence goes on along the minus strand of NC_045429.1, from coordinate 261,591,386 downwards.
ATGATGGTTGAGTCAAATTCAAGGAGTAAGGAGAGGTAATTTGGAGAGGGTGGAATTCTTTCTGCCATCTCTGAAATCACATCTTATAGCCATCCATTCAACTCATCAATTTTATTTCTGCCAAAGATGTGTTCAACATGACCAAAGCTCCTTCTGAGAAGATGACTAACAGGAAAAAGGAATATGTCTGAATTCAGGGTTCAGTAAAAACCACTCTTAATTCTACTCTTTGCCCCATCTACAATCTCACAGTTGATTAGTTGGAGCTGAATCCAATTTCTTCAACAGAATAGTCCTTTTCTCTCACAGCTAGCCTACTCCTAAGTAATCCTACACAGGTGAGAAGGATTTATGTATCAGGCAGAGCTGAATCCTCACTGCCTTATAAAAGGTAGTCATCTCTTCATATTTTTCCTCAGTGTTTTCTGGAAGATTAGTCTTGCAGAGTGTGATCAAAGACATTGCTTAAGTCCTGATGGCATCATCTCTCTATTCAGAAGTAAGTTTCTTATATTCTTTGATATTAAAGCCACACTGGAAAAGGAAAGCATTCCTGTCAAAGTTATAATTATGCATCATCAAATTCTTTAGTTCCTCCAGATATGTTTTCTTTCTTTCCGGTTCCTGCTATGAAGTACTGGGAGATCTGATTTTTTTCATATTACTGCTATCTCAACCAACGCTAAGGAGATTTAAAAAATTTGCTTCAAATTCCTTCATTTCTCTTTTTTTGGTTCTGCCTTTTAATTCTTCTAGAATTGCATATACTTTTGTATGTACTATGAAGCATGTACTATGCTCCCCTTGTGGTTAAGGTATTTCATAATGTGCCCCAAATCATGCTTTACAATAATGTAGCATCAAATCTTTCTTAGGGTTGGAGAATTCTTTTTTTTTTTTTTTTTCTTATGCCAATGATCACCTCCCGATTGCTTAGCTATAGCAGTCCTGAAGACTAAGGCAGAATTGGTTTCTTTCTTCTGAGATCAGTACTATTATATTTTGATACATTTAGAAAGGATGTTCTTTAACTCTGATCAATACACAGAGCAATCGCACTTCTAGAGACCATTACTATCTCCCCCCAAACAGATGATGGACTCTGTTCCTTGAGGGTTTTTTTGAACCTGGTTAATGCTAACATGGAAATTTGTGTAGCCTATATTTGTAATGGGTTTTGCTGCTCTTGCTTAGAGTGGGAGAGAATTCAGAACTGAAAATGAAATAAAATTGAGTTTAAGATAAGAAATGGAACTCTTGAAGAAATTACTCTAATCAAAGATTTCTTTCTGCCAAAGTCTAGAACACTTCTCAACAAGTCATTTTATCACTCTTTCAAAAACGCATGTTCATGTAGGCACATACACATAATGTAGAATTTAAACTTTTTACAATGCCAGTCAATCAACAAACATTTATTAAGTACTTATGATATACCAGGCAGAATTCTAAGTCCTGGGAATACAAAGAAGAGCAACAGTAATGGTTCAGCCTTCAAGGATCTTACATTCTAAATGCAATATAAATATTTAAGCACTTTGTTTTTTATGTATAATCAAAGCTTTTTTAAAATCTTTCAGCTAAACCGAGATTACTTGATTTGGAGTATCAATATTCTACACATTTTCACTGATGAAGCAATGAAGTTCAGGAACCTTGTCCTGAAAACAGGAGATGCTTCCTTGGAAATCCACTTTGTAACATCCACTCTTGATGTATGTGAGAAGCTGGAACACATTTCTTATGTGATACTATCCCTGATTCGTAACAAGAAGAGCTTCATTAAAAAAATTACTGCCCTTGTGGACATACAGAAAAAGCTAGAAGAAGTGATTAAACAGGCTAAAATTTCTGAAGGATCTTTGACTGTGAAGGTACAAGAAGGTAAAAAACGCACCAAGGAGATGGAGACAAAAGCAAACAGTGAGGAAAAGTCACCAAAGGAAGAACTTGAAGAGAAGAAGAATGATGGGGATCCTACTGAAACAAAAGCACTTAAGGATTCTGAAGAAGAGAAGACTAATACTGAAAAGACAAAAATCTTGAAGAGAATTGAGAAGGACAGTAAAGATGCAAAACCTGTTGAAATGGAAGCTGGGAAGCCAAATTGAATGAAAATTTACTAACAAGGAGGCTTGGGGGAAGCCTTGCTAAGAAGAAGGTGGTTAAGGTTGCTCATCTCAGGCGGATGTCAATTTTATGAATGACCAAAGAAACTCAAGTTTAATGTGCTAAGAGGGGATGATTTACTTAATCACTTAAAAGCCCTCTGATAGGCTAGAAAAATTTATGTTGAACCACAAAATTATGATTATCCTACAGACCTTGGAAGAAACAAAATCTAATTTTGGCTTTTGTCTTTTCAATACTGAAATACTTTTTTTGAGGGTCTGTATGCAATAAATGATTTTGTTGAAAGATCATCAATCTAATTTCTTGTTACATTGTACTTGATTTCAACATTTTATTCCTGCTATAGCCCTAAACTTAGTATCTATTCTAGGATTTATTAGTCTAATTAATAAGACCAAATTGAAGATGAATTATGAATAATAAGTATCAAGCCTAAAGACATAGGTTTGTCATTTAGATTTACTATTAAAAGGGAGAAATGTTTTGGGATAGAGGAGAATTGTTTATAGATAGATTTTATTTTCTTATTAAATACTTAAATCAAAATTGGATTTTCTTTCCAGCTCTGAAAAGCATCATAGGAAAGCATAAAGCTCTATTACCCTTCTTTATAAGGGGAATATTTATTACAAATAGAACAGTAATGGGGTTTAGGGCAAGAGCCCTGGGAATAGAAAGGTATTTTTTTTTTTATTGAAAAAACTTAGAATTAAAACATGAATTTATTTAGACATCTTTGAATAAGTAGGGATAGAATTAGAAATGATGGTATAAAATAAAGTATGATTCCATTTAAATACTTTAGTTTCAATTTTAAAATTAGCAATGCTTTATAAACCTAGGACATTTCATTCTTCCCTTTTGTCATCACTATTAAAATATGGGCTTTCTAGAATTTTTTTGTTTTATAGTATTCAAAAATTTTGCTTTATTTTGATTACTCATGAATACATGGGCGTACACTGATCTTCCTTATCTTTCCTAGGCCTTGATACTTAGAATTATTGAGCTTTCAATATAATTGCTGACTCAGTGATTTTTGTGTCATTTTCTGTTTGTGTGAATTACAAAACACAATGGAAGACATACATTTCTCACTTTGAAGAGATGCCCTAAAAGACTGAAAACTAAGGTTTTTTGGTAACTTCCTTAAAATTTCTGGCATACATTTTACAATAAACAGAATAAAAAGTCAAAAACTACATTTAACTTTTATCTCAATCATTTTTTCCCTATTAAGAACTATATTTTGAAATTCATGGGACTAAGATTGATTGGAAAGGCTTTTAGATTGGAAAGGATTTTAGAGGACATCTAGCCTCGCCACCTCATTTTACAGAAAAGAGAGCTGAAGCTAACAGAAGGGAGAAATATTTTATCCAAGAACACATAGGAACCAGGGTTTCCCAGTGGTGATCTAATTTAATACTTGACATACATCAGAATCCCTACAACAGTAACCTTGATTCTGTTTGATGGCCTCTAGTAATGAAAAGGGAATCCATTACTTCTTAAGGGAGCCCATCCTTATTAGGCATTGTTAGCATAAGCTTTCCTATATGGAGTTGAAATCTGTCTTTCTGCAGTTTTGTTCTGAGACTTGGCAATTGTTGAACTGAACTTAATGCTGAAACTGGAATAGCACTGCTAATTTTTCTAGTTGTGTTTACCCACTATCTCCTTTGTAATTAGTTCTGATTATGAAAAGCAATATTACAAGAGCATTACTAAATCATTCAGATTACTATCTAAAAACTTTATGCTAATATGATACTTCTACAATTTAATTTGGAGATTACAGCCTTTTCAATCCTCCACCCTCCCAGCAATACACACATAATTATATCATTAGCTCAGGGTTAAAACCATTCTGAGTCATTTGAGGATTCCTAATCTGCTCTTCCTATGCTGGAAATTCCGAAGTTCTCCTGTTGTTCAGTGGTTAGTAAATAGTGAAGAGATGTGAAGCAGGAATTCAGAGATTCCTTTATCACTTTTACTGGAAATTTCAGAGATACTCTGCAATCTCAGACTACTTATCATGTGGATTGCTCTTAGTGATATTTTCATCTCTTCTAGAACTATGGTAGTCAAGTTCCAGTGTGTCAGACTGTGGCTGATCAGACCAATACAGGTTGAACATAAATGGTCACTACAAACATTTGGAATGCTTCTTTAATCTTGCATAGCTCATGTTTCTTTTGAACTAATTCAATTCTGCTTTGCTCATAGAGCACAGCACCCTCTCCGAAGAGAGCATGTCATGTTAGGTGGTCCTGTCAATGTTTTCTTAAGTCATAAATCGGCTCTAAAGTTAAGAAACCTTATGAGGGAGGGGCAAGTAGGAGTCTGTGCTACCAGGTTGGGCAATATCTCCTCTGCTTCCATGAAAAATATGTAATATATGGAAGACAGATAGGATTCCATATCAGTAGCCTAGGGGTAGGATGTGTTCAAAAAACACATTATCCCTATGTGTTCTCATAGGAATATATAACCCTGAGTGCTATTATTGTCAGTCTTTTCGCGACAAATAGTCTAGTTACAAAAACCCCCAAACAAAACAAGCCTTAAATAATTAGTAAACTTGTTTATCAAAATAAGATTAAACAAAGTAATAACAATATAATATAAATATAATATCATTTTATATGATGTTAAGTAATATTACAACTACTAATATTTATATAGAACTTTTAGATTTATGAAATGCTTTACAAATATCCTATTTTATCCTCACAACAATCTTAGAATAATAGAAATCTTAAGAGAGTAGAGGGATTCCATTTGTGAGTTTCTGGGGTTGCAGGTGCTGGGAATGAAAGGATAAATTGGAGGTCCAGAACCCCCACATGTCTAATTCTGAGGAGGTTTGTTCATAGTTCAAAAAGTTTGTGCCTTCCTATCCTTCTCAACCAGTCTCTCTGAGATTCCTGGGAAGTTTCTTCTTGTTTCCGTCATTCTTCAAAAGGAATGCAGATATTTTCTCAGAGATCCTTCAGCTATTCAGGAGTATTTCTCCCTCTAAGTATGAAGCATGGTATCACAATGCTCTCCTCTAAAAGAAAAACAACAACAACAACAAAAATTCCAACAACCAAAAAACTAATATTCTACACTGGAGTAGCAGTGGGGTTACATTAACAAATATCCACAAAGAAGACTATATAGTTTTATAAAGTATAAATACATATAATTAAGACACACTATATATGGATATATGTGTATACATATACATATTTGTACGCAAATACATAGTCCTGTAATATATACATAAATATGCATATGTTTCATTTCAGTCATTTTTGACCTTTTGTGACTCCATGGACCTCTGTTCATGAGATTTTATTGGTGAAGATGCTGTAGTCACTATTTTCTTCTTCAGTGGTAAACAGGTTTAAGTGACTTGCCCAGGATTATACAGCTAAGAAGTATCTGAGACTGAATTTGACTTCGTCACTCTAAGTCCATTGTTCTATTATGCCATCTAGCTGCCTTTCTATAAATATAGATACATGTACAATGAATGCATGCATGTAAAGATATGTGCATACACATGTGTGCATATGTACATGTTTGTATGTGAGTCATATTTTTTTTTTGGTGGAGGCAGCTTTTGTAGAAAATGATTTGAAAGTAAAAAAAAAAAATGAATGTTGATACATTGAATCTATAGGAAATAGGGGATTAGATTCCTATGACACCAAAAACTGATCCTTTTCTAGAGTTTGCTGAAAATAGATTTTTCTGCATACAATACTGTAGTGTTCTCTTCTCTAAAATATAACCATTCTCCAGAAGCTGCAGGGCTTCTGGAGGCAGCCTTATCAGTTTAAAGTAATAATCACCTCAAATGCAGCCAGCTGTTAAAAGTTCAGATCCTTTATTTTCTCCTTCCAAGTCTTGTCTCTTTCCCTGGGCCCAGTTAGCTTTCTTAGAGGCCTATCTCTCTCCTTGGTTACAAGAGCTCCCTCTGAATGCCTCTGAATCTAAAGGTTTGTCCTTCAGCCTCTAGCTCTCTCTGAATCCAAAGCCTCCAGCAGCAGAAAGGTAGAAGTTGGAATGAATCTGTCTCCTCCTCTGAGAGCTTCTAGTGGGGTTCTGTGTCTGGCCCTGAGAGCTTCTTGCTTATATGCTGTACGCTGAGCATACATCAATCATTATATCACTAGGAAACCATTATTTGTTATGGGATTAAATCAATCCTAAATTAGATTTAATCATTGTCTCCTCAATTCCATTTAGTACCTTGTTTCAAGTTCTGGCCCATAAAATCTCCTTGTAGGATCAGATCAATTCTATTGTCTTAGTACCTTGTAAGAATCATAACACAATACTTTATATCAAAACATTATATCTGATAAAATATACTTTTCTTAACACAGTAACCATAAAAAACCCATAAAATTCAGTACATAAAATAAAATTGCTAACATGCATTTTTTAAAACTAGTAATTCCCTAGGACTTTATAGTCTTTTGTGCTAACATTTCAATTAAAAACAAAACAAAACAAAAAATCTTCAAAAGCAATGAATTCATTTTATACATTCAGTTTTCAAAACATACAAATCTTCAGTGCCATAAATACAGTTTGGCAAATAAAATTCTTAAAAATAAAACCTTTTAAACCCAAATCTTACTTTTAACTGTCAGATGACTGTGAGGACATTGTATACTATACTGCTGTAAGCTTCTCAAACTTGGCTGCCTTCTGAAAACCAAGGGACAGTTAGGTTTCTGGGACTTACATCACTTGTTTTTGGAAGAAACTGGTGGGCCTGGGTGTCTTTTCCAACACTCTGTCCTTCATGGCTGGTGGATGGTACTGGAGATCTCTAAGGATGCACCAGCTTGAAATAATGCATAGTGATAGCTACTTCCTGTTCTTTTTGAGATCCTTAAAGACCTTAAAGTTTGGGAGCATCAGAAACAAGTTAATATTTAATCTTAAGGGTGCAATCAATGATTTTGAATGCTACGGATAAGTTCTCTTACCTTGGCCATATACTTTTCAGGGATATTTACATTAATAATGAGACTGACACATCACCAGAGCTAGCTCAGTGTTTGGGAGTCTCTGAAGGAGAGTTTGGGAGAGGAGAGAGATTAGAATGACTACCAAAATGAAGATCTGCAGAGTCATTGTGCTGACTTCATTGTATATGCTTGTGAAACCTGGACATTATACCAACGCCATATCAGGAAATGGAACCACTTCCATATGAATTGTTTTAGGCAGATTCTGAGGATCACCTGGCAGGATAAGATACCAGACATTGTGGTCTTTTCTCAAACTAACCCGCCAAGAAAGGGCACAACTCTGCTGGGCTGGCCATATTGTTCGAATGCCAAATGTATACTTGCCTAAAAATATTACTTTATGTAGAATTCACAAAGGTCAAATGCTCACAAGGTGGTCAGAAAAAGCCATAGAAGGACATTCTTAATGTTTCTTATGAGAACTTTAGAACTGATTGTACAGGACTGCTCAGCATGATGTGCTCACATCAGAGAAGGTGCTGTGCTGTATAACCAAAGCAGAATTATCTCAGAAGAAATGAGAAATGTGCAAAGCTAGAGAAGCCTCCCCAAAATGTTCATAAGGACTATGTGTGTCTAACCTGTGGTAAAACGATCCAAGCTCATATGGGTCCAATCAGCCACAATCAGCCACATTGTAATTCAACTCTAACATAAGTGATGTCATGTTGGTCCTCTTCGAGAATGAAGTTCAACAACCAATCAACCAAGGCTTCAATTAATAGTGGAATTGTATGTCTTTGTCTTTAGCCATCAGGTTAATTAGGCTGAGATGCTGCAGATTTCCTCTCCCTTGCACTCTCTTTCCACCCCCAGCAAAGTTTATCTAACACCTTTATTTTTTCACTCAGCCACATCATTGACTTTGCAAGCTTGGGTCTAGAACCCCAAAAGGCTTACATTTCACTTGGGAGCATGTGATTACAACACAAAACTTGAGTTACGAAGTCAAACAATAAAAATATACAATTAATGCACAAGAAGTTCTTTATAAGAGTAGGGCAAAAAACACCAGTGAAGCATCTAATAGAATAGCAGCCTGTCCACAAATTTGTACAGATTGTACTTGTCATTTTTTCCCTCTATTTTGCATAGCCACAAATGTGCATGGTTGTAATTATGTTCACTATTAAGTGAAATAAGTTTCAAAAAAAGTCAAAAGAATATTGAGGATTGACTACATATAGACACATATAAAGACATATATATATATATATATACATATGTGTATCTATATCTACATATTTACACATACATTCATACTTATGTTGCAAAGGTGAAATTTACAGATCTTGACAACTGTCTGGATATGGGGTAAGGGAAAGAAGGAAGATATAATAAAGAATTCAGGATAATTCCTAGATTCTAGGCTTCAGGGACTAGGAGGATAAAGCTGCCTTCTACAGTAATGGGGAAAGTAGAAGATGGAGAGGAGGATTATATTATATTATGTTGTGTTGTATTACTATATTATATTATATTATATTATATTATATTATATTATATTATATTATATTATGTTATGTTATAGAGAGGATTCATCCTTCACATAGAGGTTGAAGTTGTTAATGCTATGAGTCTTTCGAGACTTGTGAATTTGTGACTATTTTATATAGATCCTAATTTGATAGCTCTCTGAAGAGAAAAAAGGCACATACTTTTCTATTTCTATTCATTTATTCTATGTATTTGAGCATAAAATAGACTACATATTAGGGCACAAAAACCTCATAAAGGCAGAAAAGCATAACTACTAATTAAACCCCTTTCAAATCACAATGAAGTAAATTTTACAATAAAGAACCTTGGAAGCATAAATTAAACATTAATTAGAAACTAATCTAATTTTAAAGAAAGGGTCAAAAGACAGATCATAGAAACAATAAATTTTGTTATTGATATGTTGCCTCATTCTTGCCATAATCTTTATTTGTGAGATGCAGCCAAAATAATATTTAGGGGAAAATTAGATCAATTAATTGAGCATACAATTAAAAGTAGAAAAATAGAAAAACCAAATATACAACAAATTAAAAATTCCTAATTAAAAACCAAAAATAGAAATCCTGAAAAATAAAAAGAAAGCTTGATAACATTGAAGTTTAAAAAGTTGAACAGATGAAACTAGGAACATCTTTTATGAAAAAAAAAAAGCAAAAAAAATCATTGGTTAATTTGAAGAAAAAAGGAAGAAATGGAAATGATTAGTATCAAAAATGAATGCACCATTAATGAAAATCAAATTAAGACTTGCAGGAAGATAGAATTTTTGATTTGGGGTTCCAAGTTAAAGGGGAAGAACTGCAATATAACTAGAAATATTATCCTCCCCCCTCAGGAACAGAGGTGCTTACACTAATAGTTTTCATTTTTTAAAAAATGGAACAGGCAAAGAAGAAAGAACCTGACCATAGAAACATACTTTGGGGATAGAAAAGACCAGGATTCATCTTCAGAGGATGACAGTGTATTAAAAAAAAGTTTTCTATTCCAAAGAACAGTTTTAAATGACTAATTTGCCCAGAACTAACTGAAGAACTAAAAAAGGCTTCAAAAACCAAATAAGAGAGATTGAAGAAAAACTGAAGAAAAAAAAAAATCAAGGAACATAAGATTATGAAACAATTTTAACCAACATGTAAAGAAGATATACAGTCTTAAAAAAGAAAATAATAATGATTTTTTGTTGTTGTTGGGGCAATTGGGGTTAAGTGCCCAAGATCACACAGCTAGGAAGTATCAAGTGTCTGAGGGCATATTTGAATTCAGGCCCTCCTGACTTCGGGGCTGATCCTCTATCCACTATGCAATCTAGCTGTCCCAAGAAAATAATTGTTTAAAAATTAGAATTTGGCAAGGGGAAGCCAGTTAAGACTATGAAACCAAGTAATAATAAAACAAAATATAAAGAATGAAAAAATATAAGAGAATGTGAAATATAAGAAAAACAATAGATTTGGAAAATATTAAGAAGAGAAAACATAGGAATAACTGGACTATCTGAAAGTTGTGACCAAAATAAGAACCTTGACACAATAATAGCAATAAATAATCAAAAGAAAATTGTACTGGAACGATAGAACATGAGGGGAAAGTAGAAATAGAAAAAATCCAGCATATAAGAATCAACATCAAAGATTAATTTCAAAGGACTCACCATAGACAAATTGTTTGTTGTTGTTGTTGTTTTTGTATGGAAGTGTAGACCATATGTTTAAGACTGGCATTAGTAATTGAATAGCTGAAAAGAAAGATTGGGGCAGAACTGAATACAAAATAATTCTCAAAAGCAAAACTCTAGGAAATGGTAAAAATAGAAATTGTTTTACAAATGAGATGCAAAGGAAGAATAGACACAAAGGTATTAGAAGAGGAAATTCCTTGTTTTGAAAATCTACTCACGTTGGGAATGGGTTAAATAGGCAACACTAGATATATACCCTGAAAGTACAACACCCTCCAAAATCTATAAAATAAATAGGGAATAAGATAAGATGGGGTAAACAAGGGTATATAAATTTATGGTACTGGAACAAGATGTATAGATTTATGGGAAAGGGATAAAGGGGGGGAAAGGATGGGAGGAGAAGACAAGGAAGGGATCCATGGGAAGGAGAAAATTAAATAATAGCATGGCGAGTTAAGAAGTCAAATTAAAATAGAAGAGTTACTAGAGTTGGAAATACTAAAAAACTACAACAAAGTTCAGAAGTAGAATTTATTAGAAATAAAAAAAGATAGTCATTAATCATTGACTTCAAAGTCAAGCTTGAAGTTTCAATCAAGAGAGAAATTTGTTTTATGTCAGCTATATTAATGTTTTAGATGCATGTTTGCATATGTATATTTTCCTTTTCCTTTTCCTTTAATTTCCTTTTATGTCTTTCTGTTTCTATTTTGGTTTTTTCCCTTATTTTGTATTTAATTTTAAATAAATAAATATTTTAAAAATTTAGAAATCAAGCACTGACACTCTCTCTACTTTAGTTTTGATTTGTAGCATTTTCAGCTTGAAGAATTTATCATTAGTGTGATAGTTGATCTTGTTTATCCTCATTGAAGGCATTTGACAACATGGTTGAAAACATTATGCTAAAAAGAATGGGAGCAAGCACACAACCTTGTTTCACTCATAGGTGACTGGAAAAGCATGAGCATTGTCTGTTGTCCAGAACCTGGGCAAACATGCCATTATGAAATTGACATACAATACTGATGAATTTTTCTGGGCAACTAAATTTTGACATAATTTTCCATAAGCAAAAAAAGAAAAATCAAATCAATTAATTAGGTTTTGCCTTGAACAGATCTACAAATGTTGTGTCTAGATCTCTGTTATGCTCCTGGTATTTCTTTTGGAGTTATCAGGCAGCAAAAACTATAGTTACTGTTCCTTGACCCCCTCTAAAGACACACTGGCTCTCAAGTAGATGACCTTTCAGGTACTCAATCAGCATATTAAGAAGATTGACCATATCTAGTCATACTGACCTCTATTTGGCCACTGGATCCAGATGGTTTTGGAGAGGAAAGTGAGGTAGGTGAGCTTGCATAGCTCTCCCTCACTTAAATCCAATTCACTTGCATGTTATGGCATCATCTTCCTGATGTTATGGTCCTCTTGAGAATGAAGGACAAACAAAAAAAGACTGGCAAGAATCTTGCCAGCAGTGACTGAAAGAGAGAATCACAGGACAATATATTCCCTTTAGCTTTGTAGAGATAGACAATGGAGGCACCCTTGAACTCTTGCAACATAACCTCCTCTTGCCATATAATCTGGAAAATTTTAATCAGCTTTTGTATGATCAATAGTCCCCACATCTTGTGATTCTCACCTGGAATAGAATCTGTACCAGGAGCCTGATAGCATTCAAAATCTCTTCTTCAGTTGGAATTTCAGCTAAGGAGGAATTGAGTTCAATCCTAAGGTAAACAATCAATTTAGCATTAACTGATGATGGTTTGCTAAGAACAGTATGGAAATGTCAAGTCATCTCTCTAGTATTAAATTCTTATTTTTGGCCCATAAATAGCTTTGAGTGCATCATAAAAGAGGTTTAGATTGTTACTATCAGAAAAAAAACACCTGAATTTCTTCTTTTTTCTTACTGAATCTCTATCATTTTTTTGACTGAAAAGTAGGACACCCATCACCCATGGTAATCAGGCCAGGTTTGGGTAAGCAGACAATTTTTTTTAACATCCATTCCAGCTTTCTCACTCCTGAAAGTAAGAGTGCAATTCCTAAAAAAACATCCAGGGGGCTGCCAAATCCCACTGATGCTTTCAATGAAAAGACAATGCTATGGCTGCCTATGTGCAGGGTTGTGATTATAGCTCCCAGTATATCCACACCTGCTGTTTTGTCACTCATTCATCACCACAGAACTTTGAAATAGGAAGAAATGGTGAAATGGTATGGGTAGCTAGGCCCAGAGAAAGAACTCTGGGAGATGACTAAAAACCATTACAGTGAATTCCCAATCCCTATATTTATGCCCTCCTGCATTTTTGATTTCCTCCACAAGCTAATTGTACAATATTTCAGAGTCTGATTCTTTTTATACAGCAAAATAATGTTTTGGTCATGTATACTTATTGTGTATCTAATTTATATTTTAATATATTTAACATCTACTGGTCATCCTGCCATCTAGGGGAGGGGGTGGGGGGTAAAAGGTGAAAAATTGGAACAAGAGGTTTGGCAATTGTTAACGCTGTAAAGTTACCCATGCATATAACCTGTAAATAAAAGGCTATAAAAAAAAAAAAGAAATGGTATGGGTAATGTCTTTTGAATTTATTGTAAATTGGATTTGAGTGAGGCAGAATTGCATGTCATTGGTCTCTCTCTCTTTTTCTCTCTCTCTCACACACACACAAACACTTATAGCAACGAAAAAAAGAAAAAAAAATAGAACAATTAATTGAGTATGCAAATAAAAAAAACTAGAAAAACCCCAGTCTATGCCCAGGCAGGGTTTATATCAGGAATTCAGGACTGGTTGAAAATTAGGAAAATTATAAGCATAAATGACTACATCAATATTTTTAAAATTACATGATTATATCAATAGATGCAGAACAGATTTTTCCTGACAAAATACAATGCTCATTTCAATTAAAACACTAGAGGGCATTAGAACAGATAGAGTTTTTAAAATTATTATTAAAACAATTAGTAGTATCTTCTAAACCTAAGACCAAACATTATTTATAATGGAGATAAGCTGGAAGTCTTCCAGTTAGAATAGGGGGAAACCAGAATGTCCAATATCACCACAATTATTCAATATTGTATTAGAAATACTAGCTATAGTAAAAGGGCACAATAAAGAAATTCAAGGAATGAGAATAGTAATAAGGAAACAAACTATCCCTATTTGCAGATGATATGATTGTATACTTAGCCCTAAAGAGTCAACTAAAAAACTAGTTGAAGCAATGAACAACTTTAGAAAAGTTAAAGAATACAAAACAAACCCCCAGAAACCAACAAAGTAAAATGCAATATAAGCCCCCACAAACTAAGTCCAGCAATAAGAGATAGAAAAAATTCTTTAAAATGTAACTGTACAGACTCTAAAACTCTTTGTAGTCTATCCTTAAATACATATTTTTGATCATATGTGCAAAATACAAAACAATTTTCTATATAAATTTTGTAAAAAGACCTGAATAATTGGAAAAATATTAATTATTCATAGGTTAGACAACATAATAAAATGACAATTCTATCTAAATTAATTTATTATTTAGTATCATACCAATCATACTACCAAAGAATTATTTTATGCAGCTTTTCAAAATTAATCTGGAAGAACAAACAATTTTTTAAAAAAGTAAGCAATCAATAAAAATTTGAATAAACTTAGCCTGACAATATAAGAATTCAAAGTACTCTATGAAATGATAATCATCCAAACAATCTAATATTGGCTAAGAAATAGAGTGGTTGATTAGTGTAATAAGTTAGGTGTATAAAATGTAGAAATAAATTATCATAGTAATCTGGTGTTTGATAAACCCAAAGATTCAAAAAGAAAAGACTCGAAGATTTTGGGAGGGGCAAGAACTCACTATTCATCAAAAATTCCTGGAGAGAACTAGAAAACCATCTGGCAGAACTGAGGCATAGCATATACCAAGATAAATTAAAAATTGATACATGATTTCTTATAAAGGATAATATAAGAAAATTAGAGAAATATGGAAACATTTACCTCCCATATCTATGGATAACAAAAGTTATTGATTAAACAAGATATAAAGAGAATCATGGGAGGTAAAATCAATAATTTTGATTATATGAATTAAAAAAGATTTTGCACAAAGAAAACCAATCCAGACAAAATTAGAAGAACAGAAGGAAATTAGGGAAAAAATATTACAACTTTTTCTGATAAAGGCCTTATTTCTTAAATACATAAAAAACTGAGCCCAATTTATAAAAACTAAAGCCATTCTCCAATTTACAAATGATCAAAGGACATAAATAGGAAAAATTTTTAAAAAGATCCCAAACTGCTATAATTATAGAAAATACTCTAAGTCATTAATAATGAAAGAACTGCAATTCAAAGTAATTTTCACACTTAATCAGACTGGCTGAAATGAGAAGAAAATTATAAATGCTAGGGGAGATGTGGGAACAATAAGTATACCGATGCATTGTTAGTGGTCCAATAATTCTAGAGAGTAATTTGGAACTATGCCCAAAGGAAGATAAAACTATGTACACTTAAAAAATGTTTATATACGTATAATCATTCTTTTCATATGAGTCATGCTGGAAAAGAAAAATCAGGACAAAATGGGAAAAGCATGAAAAAGGAAAAAACAAAATAAAACAAAAGTGAAAATAGTATTCCTTGATCCACATTCAGTCTCCATAGTTCTTTCTCTGGATGTGGATAGCATTTTCTATTCAAAGTCTGTTGGCATTGTCTTGGATCGCTATATTGCTGAGAACTAAGTCTATTATAGTTATCATCACATAATCTCACTATTATTATGTAAAATGTATTCCCGGTTCTGCTCACTTCACTCAGTTCATGTAAGTCTTTCCAGCTTTTCTGAAATCAATCTATGATAAGATCATTTTTTATAGAACAATAGTATTCCATTACATTTATATACAATGTACACCTTTAAGTCAGCAATACTACTGTTAGATCTATATCTGAAAGAGAACAAAGACAAAGGGAAAGGGCATGTAGGTTTACAAATATTCATATTTGCGATTTTTATGATATTAAAAGTTGGAAATTAAAGGAATGCCCATCAGTTGGGAAATGGCTTAACAAATCATATATGTGATTGTGAGTGAATACTAATTTGCCATAAAAATGAAATGGATTGAGAAAAAAACACGAGAAGACATATATGAAGTGATATAAAGTGAAATGAGCAGAACCCTGAGAACATTATCCATGGTAATATCAATATTGTAATTGTAATCAATTGTGAAAGTCTAAACTATTCTGATTAGCATAATGATCCATGACAATTCCAAAGGAATCATGATGAAAAATGTTATCTACATCCAGAGAGAGAATTGATCAATACTCTGAATTCAGATTTTTTTTCCCCCTTTACTTTTCTCACTTTTTGGGTAACATGGCTAATATTCAATTTCACTTAATAAACATTTATTAAGCACCTACTATGTGTGGGGTACTGTGCTAAGTGCTGGGTATACAAAAACAGGCAAAAGACATTTCCTGGCCCTCAAGAAGCTTACAATATAATGGGAGGGGATAGCATCCAAACAAATATATACAAAACAGGCTATATAGAGGATAAATATAAAATAATTAAGGGAGGGAAGACACTGGAATTAAGATGGATTGAAAGAGGATTCTGGTAGAAATGAAATCTTATTTGAGACTTAAAGGAAGCCAGGGAGGTCAGTGTTTGTAATGAAGGAAGAATGGAATTTCAGAAATGGGAGTGGGGGCAGCCAGAGAGAATCTCCAGAGCCCAGAAGTGAAGTGTTATTAGTGGAATAGCCAGAAATAACAGTGCCATTGGATTTAAGCATATGTGTTGGGTAGCTGGAAGGGAAAGAGAGGGCTAAGTTGAAAAAAGCCTTTGAATGCCAATAAGAGCATTTTGATTTCACTCTTAGAGGTAATAGAAAGCAATTAGGAAGTCACATGATCAAACATACATTTTAGGAAAATCACTTTAGTGGCTATGTGGTGCATGCAGTAGCATCATTATAGATCAAAGAAATGCAAATTAAGACAAATGAGAAGTATCACTATACACCTCTCAGATTGTCTAAGATAACAGGAAAAGATAATGAAAAATGTTGGAAGGGATGTGGAAAAACTGGGACCCTAATACATTGTTTGTGGAGTTGTGAACTGATCCAACCATTCTGGAGAACAATATGGAACTAAGCCCATAGGGCTATCAAACTATGCCTACATAACCATTGATCCAGCAATGTCTCTACTGAGCCTGTATCCCAAAGAAATTATAAAGGTGGGAAAGGGACCCACATGTGCAAAAATGTTTGTGGCAGCCCTTTTTGTAGTGGCAAGAAACTGCAAACTCAGTGGATGCCCATCAGTTGGAGAATGGCTGGATAAGTTACAATATACAAATGTAATGGAATATTATTGTTCTATGAGAAACGATTAGCAGGATGATTCAGTGAGCCGGAAGAGACTTACCTGAACTGATGCTAAGTGAAATGAATAGAATCAAGAGAACATTATATAATAAGATTATACAATAATAAATTCTGATAGATATGGCTCTTTTCAACAATGAGGTGATTCAGACCAGTTCCAATGGTCTTGTGATGGAGAGAACTATCTGCACCCAGAGAAAGAACTGCGGTGACTGACTGTGGATCATAACATAGTATTTTCACTTTTTTTGTTGTTTGCTTGCATTTTGTTTTTTTCTCATTTTTTTTTCCTTTTTGATTTGATTTTTCTTGTGCAGCATGACAATTGTGGAAATATATATAGAAGAATTGCACAAGTTTAACATATATTGGACTACTTGCGGTCTAAAGGAAGGGGGTAGGAAGGAGGGAAGGGGAAAAATTGTGAACACAAAGTTTTGCAATGGTGAATGTTGAAAACTATGTATGTGTTTTGAAAATTTAAAAAAAAGAGGGAGAAAATGGGTTAGCATGGGGAGATACTTAGCAGGCTATTACAGTAATCAATGCATGAGGTAATGATGGCCTATACTAGAATGCAGCAGTATCAGAGGAGAGAAGGGAACATATTCAGAAGTTTCAAAGGTGAAATTGGCAGGTATTGTCCTCAAAATGTATTTTACATGATTTCACAGATAACATAGTGTGATGTTGCTTGCCTTCTTAATGAATAGGAGATGGGCTAGTGGGATGAAGAAAATCTTGAACTCAAATTTTTTTTTAATGAATATAAAAAATAAAGAAGTTATAAATGGTCACTCTATACATACATTTACTCATATATGTGTCCATATTGATTTAACTATTTAAATACATACACACATATATACAGTGAAGAAAGTTTTGTAGTATTACAAGATATTGCCCTCTTAATTTTAAAAATCCATATTACTTTCACACATTCACACGGAATTTAAAAGATCATTTGATGTGATATTATAAAATCATCATAAAATCAGTATTTTTATGCATGTTCTGGTATGCTCCTCAACTGATATTCCTATAAAGCCCTTTAGGACTCAATCATTGCATTTTAGGTTTGCATTTGTCACATTGGGCAAGACATGTTTGTCTGTCTCCTCATCTGCAAAATGAGATGGAGAAGGAAATGGCACAACACTTTGGTATCTTTGTCAAGAAAACCACAATTGGGATTGAAGAGTTGGACACAACAATGGTTGAACAACAATAATAGAAACATTAGGATGGATTTGATACATGGTAAGTCATTCACAAATTCTTTTGGTATATTTATTCAGGACATACTATTTCTTGCTTATAAAGCTTGCCACATATTATATATGATCAATAACATGAAAAAGATATTCTTGCTGATAAGATTTTAATACCCATCAACTACTAGAGACACGAGTCCAATTTATACACCCCCTTTCAATATTATTACATGTAGTAACAAAAATTATCTGCAACTAGAAAAGTTGTCTGCAGTAACACTGAAATAACTTTATTCCTCCATTGACCAGATGCAAAATAATCGTTGGCATGGGATTGAGAGGAGCAGCTGTTTCCTTATCATACCATCATTTTCAGATCAGTTCCTATGGATCCTTTGAGGTCTTTAAACAGAAATGGAGTGACCATATCTCATTTATGTTGTAATGAGGATTCATTTTGGATATGGGTTGAATTAGATCACTCATGAGTGCCCTCTCAACCCTCAACCCAAATTCTATCATTCTTTGAGTTTTCAAAGGAAGAAGTACAAAATGTCATTGATCATATAAAAACATGTTCCAAATTAATAAAAATTTGTAAAAATCAGTGAAGATGAAGAACCTCTGAAATTTTACCTCATTACTTTAAAGAGATAACCGAAAGAAAAATCTTTGCTGTTAGAGAGCCTAATGAAGTACAGATATAATAAAATATTGCTGGTGAAACTGGGAATTTATTCAAATGTATTCATAATGAGGACTAGAAGAAGTTTTTTCTTTTTTTCTCCTTTTCTTTTTCTTTCTTTTTTTTTTTTTTGTGAGGCAATTGGCATTGTGACTTGTTCAGGATCATACAGCTAGTAAATGTCTGAGGCCCCTTTTGAACTCAGGTCCTCCTGACTTCAGGGCCTGTGCTCTATTCACTGGGTCATCTAGCTGCCTCTCTAGAAGAAGTTTTTCAAAGAGTCTAATGGTTAGAGTATCTGCTCCTCTATATCTTCACCCAGGGTGTTGATACTTGACCATATTCAGTATTAAGGGAAGCTTTGTCTATAAGGACAATAGATTTACATTTTCATACATTAAAACTCCACCAGAAGGATTAATTTTTAATCTTCTCCTCTCACCTTACTCAAAGGATAAAATTCTTGACAGTTTTCATGTTTCAAATATGGGAAGCATAAGACATGAAGAGTCAAGAATCTTGCTTTTGCATATCATTGGAGCATGCAGACCAGAATTAACAACAGTATATTTGTATAACTCTAAAGGATTATCCCCTACTGAACAGTTCAGTGCTATTATATGTAAAAAAAAAAATCATTAAAAGGAAGTTAAATTTTGAGTATCGAAAAATGTAGTAATGACTCTAGATAATAAATAATGATCCAGACTTCTTCCTCTTTTTCACAGAGGTGGGAGAACAACAGAAAGTCACATTTATTGTTGCACATAGATATTATATTACTTGTTTTCACTTAACTTATTTCCATAGCAAAAGAACGTTCAATTTTTGGGTAGAGGGTGGTATCACGATAATACATGTAGCGTACTGTTTAAAGCTTATATTGTTAAATGAATACGATCTATTATTATGTTCTGATGGAACAACATAAAAAGGCAAATTAGAATTTTTTTAGATTAAATTGAACTTGGTATTAATAACTAAAATTAGGGTAAGATCTGATTGATACCTGGAACTGAGATACATGACAAGAACTACTTTATTATTACTATTTCCCTCCTCATTTTCTCCTTGGCAACAACTATGATGATTCTTTCCCCAGCTATCAGGTTAGACTTGTTAGTATGAAGATTTTGCTAGGAAGAGTTTCAAAGGTCTAAAATGGTATGCAATGTAAATTACAAAATGTATCTAAAGAATACCATCAGAGGACAGCAGAATCATTTTCTGCTTAGTCCTGGTCCTATCATCAGTGATAGTATGACACTTATCTTAGCAACATTAATTGCTCTAGGATTAACCAAAAATATCATATTTAATTTATATATTTGGGAAACAGTGTCAAGCCAAAACAATCTTCTAGAATTATTTCTTAAGTCTGGTAACAGAGTTGAGAGAATCAAAGATTTAGAACTAGAATAGATCTTAAGTCCATTGAGTCCAGTTCCTTTATTTAACAGATGAGGAAGCTGAGGGCTTAGGGAAGTTGACTGATTCTATAAAAGGAGTTATGTGTGCTAGATACTGGAGGAGAGATTTCTGAATAGTAATTTTGAATTCAAATTCTATCTCAGATTTTTGTTTAGCTTATAACACTAGGCAAATAATTTAAATTTGGTTAACTTCAGTTTCCTTATCTACATAACATTATATTCCTCACCAGAAAATTGTGAAAATAAATGAGGTATCTGTAAAGCAAAACCTCCTCTCCCAACTTTTTAAGTCCAACCATTGTACCAGTTATAAATCTGATGCTTTTATCTAGTTCACATGTCTTCATCTTGTTCATAAGAGGTGTATTAAAGATTAAAAAAAAGTTTCATTGAAATTTTAGGTATAGAAATAAATAAAAGGTATAAAATTTCCTTGATTTAACAGTTTAATAATCCTACCTTTAAAAGCACATAAGATTAGTCTACCAAAACCTGTTCTTTTGAAGCTATACTTGTATTTAGGGATTACTTCTTTGTTTGAATATTCATTAACCATTTCCTGAATAAAACATTATGCAACCTTTTCATGAATTTAATTCAAGGTCATTGAACTTTCATGTATATATTTTCTCTTAAAAAAAAAAAAAGTAAAAATTATAGTATTTGCCCTTCAGTCCAGTGGACTTTCTTTACTGTTTTCCAAAACGCATTAATAGTGGCTCAGAATTATAATTTCCAGTTCCATTTTTTAAAATCTAGGATGATACTTGTCTGTATCTAATTACCTGGAGTGATCATCAAATGTTTGGTCTAATAGTTTCTTCTTAAAGTTTCTTACTTCTTATAGTTTCACCTCCCCATTAACTATGTTGATATGGTCATTTTCAGTCCAACAATCATTCCCCTTTGTAGAGAAGACAAGAAAAAGAAAGAGTTAAATAGGTGGGCCATTCCCCCCCCTTTTTTTTTGTTATAGTTGTCCCATTGATTAGACAGCCCTATTCATTCTTATTCACTATGGCTTAAAATATAATTATCCCTAGTTTTCCCTGCCAGCCTGAGTTCATTTTGATCTTTAGTGTTCCTGATACTTTTTTTCACATCCATTATCTGTTCTTACTCCTGTAACAATATTCTGGACTCGCAGTCTTAGAATGGTGACAGCTACCTTTACCCCTCAGCATTAGATGTTATCCCTAAAAGGCTTGCTCTTTATATTATTAGCTCAAAGACCCATACTAGTCATTTCTTAATTTCATCCACTACCCTATACCATTAACCCATAATGATTATATCCAGTTTCATTTATTTAACCTCAGTTTGCTTTTGCAAATGGATATAATATATAGCAAAAGTAGAAATTACAAAAAATATTCCTTACTACTAACACTCTTCCCAATACCATCACTGTACTGGCAACTTCCATTACCAGTTCATCATCCAAGGCTTACCACAGTACTGCACATATATTAAATAATAAATATTACTTAACTTGATTTTATTCAGAGCATTCCCATTAACCAAGGGTTTTCTCAAAGCTCTAATCTGTCTGGATCCTTTTAGCTTTTTGATATATACCAAAGGATATCAAACTTAATTTTTGTATAACAGACCCTTTTGGCTGTGTGCCGGAGACTATGGGCACCTTCTCAGCACAATGTTTTGAAAGATATTAAATAAAATATGAAGGATTACAAAAAAAAGTCATATTAAAATGTATTGTTATTTTTAAAATTCACAGTCCTTAGATACCACCTGATAATCCAGTCAATTAACATTCCAGTGATCTAATGTTTCCACTTGATTCCTTAATCAGCACTCATGCCTTAACTCCACATATCCATTTGTTGCCAAGTTATACCCTATCTTCATAGAATTTTTTCTATGTGTTTTCTTCTACTTACTCACACAGGCACAGTCTTAGTTCAGATTCTCATAACTTCTTTTTTTTTTTTTTTGTAGTAAATTTATTTACACATTGCTTTTTGAATCATTAGGAGAGAAAAATCAGAGCAAAAGGAAAAAAAAATCATAGGAGAAATAAAAAACAAAACAGGAGTGAACATAGCATTTGTTGATTTACATTCAGTCTCCTTAGATCTTTTTTTGAATGCAGTTGACATTTTCTGTCCAGTCTATTGGGATTGCTTCGGACCACTAAACTGCTGAGAAGAAACCAAGTCTTTCATAGCTGATCATTACACATTCTTGCTGCTATTGTATACAATGTATTCCTTGTTCTGCATATTTTGCTCAGCATCAGTTCATGAAAATCTTTCCGGGCTTGTCTATAATGAACTTGCTCATCATTTTTATAAAACAAGAATATTCCATTACCTTTATGGACCACAGCTTATTCAGCCATTCCCTAATTGATGGGCATCCACTCCTTTTCCAATTCTTTGTTACCACAAAAAGAGCTACTCCAAACATTTTTCCACATATAGGTCCTTTTCCCTTTTTTATAATTTCCTTGGGATGTAAACCCAGCAATGGCACTGTTGAATCAAAGAGTTGGCATAGTTTTATAGCCCTTTGGGCATAATTCAAGATTGCTCTTTAGAATGTTTGGATCATTTCACAACACCAACATATCCTTGCAGATGATTTGATTACTGCTGCTTTATAATATAGTTTTAAGTTTAATACTGCTAAGCTACCACCCTTTGTATTTTTTTTTTTGATTAATTCCTTTCAGTGTCCCAGTTTTCCTACATCCCCTTCAACATTTAAAATTAACTTCCCCAGTCATCTTAGCCAATCTGTGAGGTTTGATCAATAGTGATTTAGAGCATTTTTCATATAACTCTAAATGGCTTTAATTTCATAATCTGAAATTGTTTGTTTGTATCCTTTGTTTATCAATTGGGAAGTAACTTGTATTCTTATAAATTTGACACAGTTATTTATTTAGAAATGAGACCTTCATCATAAATACTGTTTATAAAGATTTTCTTCCCAGCTTTGTATTTCCCTTTTCATCTTGTTTCTGTTGGTTTTGTTTGTCCAAAAGCTTTTTAATTTAATGTAATCAAAGTTGTCCATTTTGCCTTTCATAATGTTCTCTAGTTCTTCTTTGGTTATAAATTCCTCCCTTCTTCAAAGATCTGATAGGCAAATTATCCCTTGTTCTCCTAATTTGTTTATGATGTCTTTGTGTCCAAATCATGTATCCATTTTGACCTTATTTTAGAATGAAAATCTATGCTGATTTTCTGTTATTTTCCAGTTTTCCCAGCCTCTTTTGTCAAATAGTGAGTGAAGGTGAAATTTGGGGATTTATCAAAAACTAAATTGCTATAAGGCCTTAATTATTGTGTCGTATATATCTATTCCACTGATCCACTACACTATTTCTTTGACAGTACCAGATGATTTGATTACTGTTGCTTTATAATATAGTTTTAGGTTTGATACTGCTAAGCTACCACCCTTTGTATTTTTTTTTCATTAGTTCCTTTCATATCCTTGACCTTTTGTTTTTCCAGATGAATTTTGTTATTATTTTTTCTAGTTCCATAAAATAATGTTTTGACAGTTTGATGTGATAGCACTGAATAGGTAAGCCAATTTAGGCAGAATTGTCATTTTTGTTATATTACCTCAGCCTACCCATGAATAATTGATACTTTTCCAATTGTTTAGTTATGATTTTCTTTATCTAAGAAGTATTTTGTAATTGTTTTCATATGGTTCTTGGGTTTGTCTTGGCAGGTAGACCCCCAAATATTTTATTTTGTCTCCAGTAATTTTAAATGACATTTCTTTTCTCTATCTTACTGATGGGCTTTTCCAGTAATATATAGGAATGCTGATGATTTGTGTGCATTTAATTTATATACTGTAACTTTGCTAAATTTGTGAAGTGTTTTCAGTAGGTTTGGGGATGGTTTTCTAGGATTGTCTAAGCATATCATTATATCATCTGCAAAGAGTGATAGTTTTATGTTCTCAATGCCTTTTCTAATTTCTTTTTCTTTTCTTATTGCTAAATCCAACATTTCTAGTACAATTTTGAATATTAGTGGTGATAATGGCATACTTGTTTCACCCCTGATCATATTGGGAATATGTCCACTTTCTCTCCATTACAAATAATGCTTGCTGTAGGTTTTTGATAGATACTGCTTATTATTTTAAGGAAAGCTCCCTTTATCCCTATGCTCTATAATGTTTTTTAATAGGAATGTGTGCTGTATTTTGTCAAAAGCTTTTTCTGCATCTATTGAAATTATCATATGAGTTCTGTTGGTTTTTGTTATTGAGATGGTTGATTTTGATAATAGTTTTCCTCATATTGAACCAGCCTTGCATTCTTGGTTATAAATCCTACTTGGTCACAGTGTATCATCCTGCTGATAAGTTGCTATAATCTCTTTGCGAATATTTTTATTTAAAAATTTTGAATCAATATTCATTAGGGAGATTGGTCTGTAATTTCCTTTTTCTATTTTGGCCCGTCATGGTTTAGATATCATTGCCATGTTAGGGTTATAGAAGGAATTTGGCAGTATTCTTTCTTTACCTATTTTTGAAATAATTTATATAGTATTGGAATTAATTATTCTTTAAATGTTTGGTAAATTCCCTTGTGAATCCATCTGGCCCTGGAGATTTTTTCTTAGGGAGTTCATTAATGACTTGTTCAATTTCTTTTTCTAAAATGGGAGTATTTAAGTATTTTATTTCCTCTTCTGTTAACCTGAGCAATTTATATCTTATCCATTATGGTTAGATTGTCAGACTTGTTGCTATAAAGTTGTGCAAAATAGCTCCTAATTATTGCTTTAATTTCTTTTTCTTTGGTGGTGAGTTCATCCCTTTAAGTTTTGATGCTGGTAATTTGGTTTGTCTTTTCTTTCCTTTTTCTGATCAAATTAACCAAAAATTTATTCATCTTGTTATTTTTTTTTTAATAAAACCAACTCTTAATTTTGTTTATTAGTTCAGTAGTTTTTTTAGTTTCTATTTTATTAATCTCTCCTTTGAGTTTCAGAATTTCTGATTTTAATTGGGGATTTTTAATTTGTTCTTTTTCTAGCTTTTTTAGTTGCATGCCTAATTCATTGATCTTCTCTTTCTCTATTTTAATTATGTAACTTTTTAGAAATATAAAATTTCCTCAAAAAACTGCTTGGGCTACATCTCATAGGTTTTGGTATGTTTTTTATTATTGTCATTCTCTTGGATAAGATATGGATCGTTTCAGTGATTTGTTATTTGATCCACTCATTCTCTATAATTAGATTACTTAATTTCCTTAGTCTATCTTTCCCTGGCCTTTTATCGAATATAATTCTTATCATTGTGGTCTGAAAGGGAAGCATTTATTATTTCTCCTTTTTGCATTTGATTGTGAGATTTTTATGCCGTAATGCATGGTCAGTTTTTGTGTAGTCAGCATGGTCTGCTGAGAAAAAGGTATAGTTTTGTCCTTTTTCTATTTTTTTGTTTCTATTCTATTTTCTTCAGAGATCTATCATATCTAGATATCTTGGATCCCATTAACCTCCTTAGTTTCTTTTTTATTTTGTGGTTAGATTTGTCTGATTCTAAGAGAGGAAGATTGAGGTCCCCACCAGAATAGTGTTGTTATCTATTTCTTCCTGTAACTGACTTAAAATATTCTCTAGGAATTTGCCTGCTCTACCACTTGGTGTATACATATTTAGTATGATTACTACTTCATTATTTACTGTACCTTTTATCAAGATGTATTTTCTCTCCTTATTTCTTTTAATAAGATCTATTTTTACTTTTGCTTTTTTTGAGATCAGAATTGCTGCTACTCCTTTTTTTCTACTTCAGCTGAAGCATAAAAAATTCTGTTCCAGCCCAAAACTCTCCACTGTATATATTTTTGTTCTTTCTACCCTGTCCTTAGTCTTCTTCTTCTTTTTTTTTAACCCCCTTCTCTATTGAGTATTTTTTTTACCCACCCTACCCACTACCTTATCGCCTATCATCCTTCCCCCTTCTCCTAATAATTTTTTAACCAACTCCATCTACTACCTTATCTTCTATTAACCCTTTCACCCCTTCTCTTACCTTTTTTTCCCTAGTGTTTCTACCTATGCTTCTATGCTATTCCTTTCTTTTCTTTTCCTCTCTCTCCTCCTACTTCTTTATAGTGTTAAATGAATTTCTAGAACCAATTAAATGATTGTTATTTCCTTTTATAGCCAAAATTGATGAGATCAAGCTTCAGACAATATTCATCCTCCTCCCTTTTCCCCTTCAAGTATAATAGGTCTTTTGAGTACAAAGCAAATAAAAATTTTTTACAGCCATTGTTTCTGATAAAGATTTCATTTCTAAATGTCAGATTTATAAGAATATAACTCATTCCACGAATGATAAATTCTCAAAGGCATATGAACAGACAATTTTCAGATGAAGAAATTAAAGCCATCTATAGTTATATGAAAAAATGCTTGAAATCATTATTGATTAGAGAAATGCAAATTAAAACAACTCTTAGGTAGCACGTCACACTTCTCAGATTGGCTAAAATAACAGGAAAGAATAATAATAAATGTTAGAGGGGATGTGGGAAAACTAGAACACTAATCCATTGTTGATGGAGATGTAAAATGATCCAACTATTCTGAAGAGTAATTTGGAACTATGCCCAAAGAGCTATAAAAGTGTGCATACTTTGATTTAATAGTGCTACTACTAGATTTGTATCCCAAGGAAATCATAAAGAACCTACATATGCAATAATGTTTGTAGCAGCTTTTTTCATGGTGGCAAAGAATTGGAAAATGAGTAGTTGCCCATCAGTTGGAGAATGGTTGAATAAATTGTGGTATATAAAAGCAATGACATTTTTTTAATTAAAAATAATGAACAAGCAGATTTTAGAAAAGCTTGAAAAGATTTACTGATGTTGAGTGAAACAAGCAGAATCAGGAATACATTTTACATAGTAACAACAAGGTTGTGCAATGATCAACTCTGAAAGACTTGGTTCTTCTTAGTGATTCACTGACTCAGGGCAATAGAAATAAACTTTGGTTAGAAAACTACCATCTGAATCCAGAAAGAGAACTATGGAAATTGAATGCAATTCAACACATGTGATGTTCACTTCTTTTTTTCTGTTTTTTTTTTTCCTTCTCTTTGGCTTTTTTTCCCTTTTGTTTTGATTTTTCTTTTCCAACATTATTCATAAAGAAAGGTGTATTAAAAAGTTAATATATGGGTATAATCAGAAAAAATAAAGCAATAAACAAAAATTTAAAAAGAATGAGAATAAAACAATCTATTCTGAATGCTGTGAAATAACAATCACTAGACTTGGTTTTAAAGATGAGATATGAGAATATATCTTCCTCCTCTTTTTGAAGATGTGGAGAATTTTGGACATGGACATAGAAGAGTCAATTGATGAAGTGTAGTTTTTGAGCTGAAAAGAAACATCAGATTCAAATCCCTCATTTTACAGATAAAGAAATTGAATAACAGAGAGGTTAAATGATTTTCCCAGAATCACAAAGTCAGTATATGTGAGAAATAGAACTTGAATCCAGCCTCAAGACAAGTTCTATTTACTCTCCACCATATACTATTCTACCTTTACTATCATGTCAGACAATTCATTATCATTTGGTAGATTTTAGAAATGATATGGGAAATACTGTTCAGGTCCATGCTGACTTAAAGCCAATTGCATAAACTTATATGATGCTTCCCCAAATAGGTGTGCTTTAAAAAACAAAACAACAACAAAAACTATTCCATCCGGATACCTAGATACTGACACACCTACCATATAATCTAATAATTCCATGAAAAAAAAATAGACTAAGTATTCCATTTTGCTTGAAAATCACTAGTAAGGGATGAATTTTTTATTTTCATGTCAAAACTTCACTATCCCAAAGTGCTTTTATGACTATATAAGTGAAAAACACAAAATATTGAAAAGACTGTCCCGATCATTGGCATTTCATTGCTAATTATCTCTGAATCAAATTATTCCATATATTCATCTGGAGATAAAAAATAGAAAGATGTAATCCTATTATTTCCAATGCAATTTATTTCAATGGAAATGTTGATAATATTTACAAAACTAGCACTTGGAGGGCCAAACTAGGTTTTCATTGTCTAAGATACTTACAAATATTTTATCTTTATATATATATATATATATATATATATATATATATGTAAGAAAATTTTTAAAAAGGTACAATATTTTACTAAGGAATTTGTATATATATATATGTAATCACCTTTTTATATTCATTATTTTCTTTTATTATAATTTCATTAATCATTCTGCTTTGATATAAAATTTTCAAAATTACAAGTATTTTTTCTTTTAAATTTGCCAATTCTAATTAGAACAATTAAAGTTAAAATTTAAAGATAAGTTCTTCTTTCCAAAAATATTAAAATTGTACAGAATTGTTATATATAAAATCAATTAAATCTGAATAAAATTAACTGTTTTTAATATTTATACACAGAAGGTATAAAAGGAATTCCATCTAAAAGCTATCTTAGTCAAAGTCAACACCAACATTCAAAAAAAGAGAAAGACAGAGAGAGGCAGACACAGATAGAAAGAGATTCATGGAGTAATTGAATATATTTAATAGAAGAGGTAATTTTTATAACAGGAGCATGCTTACGTGTGTCTAGAATACCAAATATCATATCTCTCTTGCAGTGAAGCATTTTACTTCAATTAAAAAAAAATTCATCTAGCATCACTTTAGTTCTTTGGACAGCTGTATTTTCCTCACTCCTACAGAAAAGAAGACCAAGCCCCAGGGTATCCACTCAGAGTCAGACAAAGTTCTGAAGGATAATTAGAAAGAAAAGAAGTTGTAGTCACACTTTTAGACAATTTGAGTCCTCTCCAATGAAATGTTCTTGAGTGAAATGGGGATTTGAGAGAAACAGGCATATTTGTGGGAGTTAAAACTAGACAAGAAGAAGGAGAGGTAGTAAAAGTAAAGCCATCAATTTTTAGTTTTCTTTTAAAATTATAGGTATATAGTTAGAGGCATCCTGCTTAAACTTTTCCAAGATTCTCCCCCTCCCACCTCAAATAAAAAATAAGGTATAAAAATGAAAATAAACACATTTAAAGAATTAAACTTGGCAAAGAATTTTTGATGGGTAATATAATCTGAAATGACTTGAAGCAGATCAGTTAATTTCTTGGTAAGCATTTATTGGATGATAGATCAACAGAGAAGCACAAAAAAACTTCCTTTTATTGGGTTTTCCCTAATACATTTTACATTTTAGTTTGATTTTTATGTATATAAATTTGGAATTGAAACTACAAAATCTAATTATGGCATATATTTGTTGCCCAGGAAGTTTTTTTTTAAATTGTTCTTTATTTGTTATCCTTTTTCTGTTTTCCAATGTGCTAGAATTGATTTAGAAGAAATGAACAAACTTTTGGTCATTGATGCTAAGCCTAGGTAGATGATTTAAAAGGCCTAGATAGCTTTAGACTCTGAAGCAATATGATGGAATCAGGAGACCTAGGTTCTGATCTTGTCTCTCTCATTCCTTAACTGTATAATCAAAGAAATGTTATTTCTCCTCTCCATGTCTCTGTAAAATTAAGGATGGGATTGGATGGTCCATAATATTTCTGAGTTCTGATATTTTGTAATTTCATGTAACATCTTAGTCATGATCCCCAATAAGATATGCTATGTTTATCTCTCTTTCTTCTCCCTCCTTTTGTTCACTTCCTCTGTCTATCTCTCTCCTTTCCCTTCCTTTATTCCTCTCTTGTTCTCTTTTTTTCACGGACAAATGCATATACCTCTCAAAAAAATTGACCAGTGACATCATAGTCACCATAACGTTAACTAGGGTAGAAAAATTAGGGCTTTTATCCCAGAAAGCCAAATTTAGAGAGTACTAACAGCACTTGCATTTCTTCAGCAGCTAGAAATAACAGACTTCAGCATCTATTTTGCAAGAATAATTAGTTAAAATAGGAAACTACCAAATGTCACCAAGATTGAGTTCCTCCCCCAGAGTTTGCTTACTCCTCTTCTAGTTCAGTCTCAAGCTGGTACTCCAATATCATTGTGTCCCCCATATATTTTTACCGTTCCCCAAACTCAGAGTACTTTTTGTGCCTCTTGTCTCATATAAAGATTCGCAATTATTTCTCTGATATGTGCTCCCATACCTGTGATGTAGCAGCTCCCTTTTGTGAAAGCATGCTGAATGGGAAACTCTTGAGATAGGGCTAATCATTTGGACTGTCTTAGGAGGATGCTCTAGGTTGAAGTTGTGTGTAAATAATTTGGTAAATTGATGCTATCTCTCTTCTATCAGTCTCAGACAAGTTGTGAGATAATAGGACATTATTAGGTAATAGACTTGTGATTCCATTGGTATAAGTAACTCCCAGGTGAAGAAACTCTAATGTTTCAACATTAGAACATTCAAACATAATCATGCTAGTCCTCATGTAAAATCAAAACCACAGCAACCAATTCCTCTGGTAGAAAGGAATTTGATCCAATTGAATTTGTGAAAACTGTTTTAAAGAACCTCCCAAACTGTGATACATGAGGATCAGCACTGGGTTCAAAAGAAGAAAGGGTAGTGTATACTTCTGATATTTTGTAATTTCATGTAACATCTTAATCATGATCCCCCAACAAGATATGCTATGTTTATATCTCTGTCTTCTCCCTCCTTTTGCTCACTTCCTCTGTCTATCTCTCTCCTTTCCCTTCCTTCATTCCTCTCTTGTTCTCTTTTTTTCACTGACAAACACATATATCTCTCAAAAAAAATTGACCAGTGACATCATAGTCACCATAACGTTAACTAGGGTAGAAAAATTAGGGCTTTTATCCCAGAAAGCCAAATTTAGAGAGTACTAACAGCACTTGCATTTCTTCAGCAGCTAGAAATAACAGACTTCAGCATCTATTTTGCAAGAATAATTAGTTAAAATAGGAAACTACCAAATGTCAGAATATTGAGAGGTTAAATGGCTTGCCTAGAGTCACATAGCCAGTGTATGTCAAAGGTAAGACTTGTACCAAATCTTTTTGACCTAAGACACACTGTTTTTTTTAGAATCTATATTGGATGATAGATCAACAGAGAAGCATAAAAAACTTCCTTTTATTGGGTTTTCCCTAATACATTTTACATTTTAGTTTGATTTTTATGTATATAAATTTGGAATTGAAACTACAAAATCTAATTATGGCATATATTTGTTGCCCAGGAAGTTTTTTTTTTTAATTGTTCTTTATTTGTTATCCTTTTTCTATTTTCTAATGTGCTAGAATTGATTTAGAAGAAATGAACAAACTTTTGGTCATTGATGCTAAGCCTAGGTAGATGATTTAAAAGGCCTAGATAGCTTTAGACTCTGAAGCAATATGATGGAATGTATTTGATTTATATTCAGTTTGATCAGTTCTTTCTCTGCGTGGATAGGACTTTTCATCATATGTTTTTCAGAGTAATATCATAATTCCTTCAGAGTAGAGGTGGGAGGGAAAATTCCCTTTGTAAGGGAATATAAAAATTCCCTTTTTTACATGGGAAAAATGTAAGATAATATATCTTACATTTTAAATTTTTTTTCAGGTTTTATCAAGGCCTTTCTTCATATCTATAAGATATATAGAACTAATATGCCTAAATTAAAAAAAATATATATGAAACAGAGTTTTGGAAAGATAGGACTTCTTCAGCAATAAACAACTTGCCCTTATGGGAGTTGGGGATCAAATCTATGCCTTCTGAATTGAAATTTAGTGATCTTTACATCAAGCCATACTTCTCTGAAATACATGAAAACTTTTGGTAATCTGAGATTGTTGCCTACTCTTTGAAATATTGCATTATTTTCATTCTTATTTTATTGATGCTAGTTTGAAATTCAGTACTTGGTTAAAATTTAAAAGCAAATTCAATCATATCATCACCTCCCTGCTCAATAAACTCTAGTGGCTTCCTGTTGCCTCCAGAAGTAAATATAAAATATTTTGTTTGGTATTCAAAGCTTTTTATAATATATTCCTCTTCTATCTTTCCAGTCTTCTTACACTTAAATTTACAACACATACTCTTTGATCCAGTGACATTGGCCTTCTGGCTATTCTTGAATAATCCACTCCATTTCTCAGCTTTTGGCATTTGCTCTGACTGTCTCTTATGCTTGGAATGTTCTCTCTCCTCTACTCTGGCTACTGACCTCTCTGGTTTTCTTTAAGCCACTCTCAAAATTTCACCTTCTACAGGAAGCCTTACCTAATACTCTTAATTCCAATGCTTTCCCTCTTAAAATTATTTCCTTCCTGTATATAGCTTGCTTGTTATCTATTTGTTTACATATTGTGTCCTCCATTAAATTATAAGGTCTTTAAGGACAGGAACTATCTTTTATTTCTTTTTTTGTGTGTCCCTAGACCTTAGCACAATGTAGGGTACATAGTAGGCTCTTGATAAGTGTTTGTTGATTGATTTTGACAACTCTTTTGGGCTATAAGTTTCAGAGATGCTTTAGATGTCTTAGAAGAGTTTTAACATCTTACAGTTTTCTGTCAATGGAACCACAAGTTCTTTCTGCCCATTTCACAAGATTGCTTGTCTGTAGGTAACCTAAATATTAGAAATCCAGAAAGAACAATGTGTCAAGTATACACTACCCTTTCTTCTTTTGAACCCAGTGCTGATCCTCATGAACCACAGTTTGAGAGGTTCTTTAAAATAGTTTTCACAAATTCAATTGGATCAAATTCCTTTCTACCAGAGGAATTGGTTGCTATGATTTTGATTTACATGAGGACTAGCATGATTATGTTTGAATAGAAAAGTCTACATTGCCACATAGAAAGATATACTAAGTTTGCTCAGGAGAATTATCACAATTTTTCCTCCCACCTCTACTCTGAAGGAATTATGATATTACTCTGAAAAACATATGATGAAAAGTCCTATCCACACAGAGAAAGAACTGATCAAACCTGAATATAAATCAAAGCATTCTCTATTACTCTCTCTAATCTCTCTTTATTTTTAACTTTATTTTTCTTGAAGGTTTTTATTTTCATTAGGGTGGAAGATCTATATTTTCTTTCACAACTTGACTTTTATGGAAATGTTTTGCATAACTTCTATATAGTTTCTTAATTGTGGGTGGGGATAAGGGAGAGAAAACCTAGAACTCAAAAATCTTAAAAAAATGTAAAAAATTGTTTTGAATATATCTGGGGAAAACAATAAATAAATTTAATAATGTATGCTGATTAACTAAAAAAAAAATTAGTCTCCTCTCCCACATTACTCTGCTACTTCTGGGTATGGCCAAAGCCAAATTATATCCTGAAAAGTCCATTAAAAAATTCTAAAATCAAGTGTTAATGGATATCCAGCATATTTTAAAATAAAATATTCATGTCCAATTTCCTAGAGCAACAACCTGTGCAACATATTTGATAATATACCATAAGCATTCACAAGCAGTCAATTTTTATTTCCATATTTTGAAGAACAACTTATTTAACAACTGAACAGTTAAAGTAGGTGTATTCAGACAAGCAACTGAAACTGCTCTAAGTTAGTTCAGTGTTTCTATTCAATGAATCCATACCTTGGGTATTAGTTTATAATGAAAAAAATGATCATGGTACTTCATGTGAGTTAGGAGCCTATCACCTATAATCATCACCATAATCAAGAACATTCAAGTGTTAGGTTATGAGAACTCTTTTTTAAGAACAAAATATAGAAAGA
Source organism: Sarcophilus harrisii (assembly GCF_902635505.1). Taxonomy (NCBI): domain Eukaryota; kingdom Metazoa; phylum Chordata; class Mammalia; order Dasyuromorphia; family Dasyuridae; genus Sarcophilus; species Sarcophilus harrisii. Next base: position 261,557,475 of record NC_045429.1, on the reverse strand, counting down.
ATATATCAGTCATAATACAAGTTGCTTCTCTCCAGGAAGGAGAATCATTTCCAGTGCTTACTTCCTACTTTGTCATTATGGACTCCTTTGTAACTTTCCTAAACAAGGTGCTTGTAGAATAAAGGATTTAACAGAGCACCATCCCTGGAGTTGGAAAAATTTGAGTTCAAATATAGCTTCAGACACTTAATATTTTCTTACCTCTGTGATCCTGGGCAAGTTACTTAATCCTAATTGCCTCACAAAAAAAAAAAAAAGATATTCACAAAGGAATAAAGGATTTACTTATGAAATTAAGCCATCCGAGGTTTATTTAGTAGCCAAATGATTCTTGTAGAGTGTCTACAATGCTGACAGACTTTAACTGTATCTATATGAAGATTAACCCCAAAAGCAAAGAAAGCTTTTCCAGAAATGGGTACTTTCCTGACAAGCCAAGATACAAAGGAATTTTTAAAGTAATTACAAAAGAAACGTTTAATACCAAATCTTGCCTTTCCATATCTCTGGAGAAAGTGTGCTTATTAAAGGTATGCCACCTTGTTCTTTTCTCCAAATGAAAGATGGGATAAAATCAAGAGAAAAAGATCCTAGGAGGCAAAGGAAAAGAGGTTCTCATCAATGTGAAATGAAAATTTTAGTATAACAGTTTTGAAGAGAATATTTCCTATATACAGTTGACTTCAATCATAAAGATCGCTGATATCACTCTAGGAGAAAATCTATAAAAAGTGCATCACTGCTGAACTCTACTCTTCAATGTATTCTTGCTCTGGCTACTGGTTCCCAAATAGTGCTGGCCCTGGATAACAAAAGACCCTATACAAAGTATAGATACTTCCCATAAAATCTTGATTAATTTCCCTTCATGGAAGTATAACAAGAGCCACATATAACAATACCCTGGAGTAAAAGAATGGTAGGAAATTCTTGATTACTAAACTAGAATTGTTGTAAATCCTTAAAGCCTTATGTGTCATCCACTTCCACATCCTTTGCTCTAGTCCCCAATAAAAGTATTTATCAGCTGGAAAAGCTAGATTGATAAGAGGTTTATTATTGGGTTTGGAAGCAAGGTTAAAGAATAGGCCAAGGTAGAGATAAGAAGGGCACCAGACAGAGGGTCCAGTGGACAGAAAGTCTTGACATGCCAGGTGTAAAGCTGCCATGTTTGGGACCTCTGCAAAGAGGGGGTCCCAGCGTGGCCCTTTTATAATGGGAGATTTAGCTAGAGGGGCCTTTGGGTTGCCCCTAGTTGGCTCAGATCCAGATGAGGGCTGGGACAGGCCCAGATCTTCTATTGGAATTCAAAGGGACCAGGATTTGTGAATCAAAAGGTAATTACATTAACTAGGAGGGGTTGGGAATCAGAAAGATAGGAATCTTAAAGGGACCATATCCACATTATTCCCCCTCAAGCAGTTGAAACTTAAATTCATTTAAGGAAAAAAGACATGGGGCAAAGTCTCTTATTGAGACAGAATTGAAGATTTTCTCCTACCAGGATTTTCCAAGTTCAGGGGGGTCCCCTCTTCATTCCCCCCTCAAGCAGGCACCTCCAAATGCATGTGGGAAAAGGGGCACCGATCTCCTTTTAACTGCTTTGAGCTGGCAAGGGTCGTAGAGATTTGGGGTCCATGCCAGGAGGTGATGTGGGGTTTGGGGATGGCAGCAGGGCATCTAAGGGAGGTTTGTCCCGGTCAGTCTTTCCCAGTCAGTTGTCCCATGTTCTCCAGGTCCGGATGTTCTATTGGAATCTAAAGGGACCAGTATTTGTGAATCAAAAGGTAATTTACATTAACTGGGGTGGAGAGGAGTTTGGGAATCAGGAATCTTAAAGGGACCACATCTGCATCATTTCTACCATAATGCAATTCACAGAAGTGTTGGACTAGTCTGACAAGGGTAAAACAGTGAGGACCATGTAAAACCTGTCAAATATTTATACTGATCGCTATATATAGGTGGCATCCCAGGTATATTCCCCACTGTTAGCTGTGTTTCTCTGTCCCTGTTCTCCTCAAACAAGGTTTTGAAAAATAGGGTTTCCTTTGAAGATAGTATTTAGTTATTCCTTGATTTGATTTATTGAGTATAAAGAACAGTGTTTATTTTCATGACTGCTATGAAAAGTAGAACCAGAGAATCTCTGAATATTATAGTTCAGAAAAGATTCAGAAAATTCAGAAAAGAAAAGTAACATAAAGAGACTCATAGGCAAAATTTTTGATTTGCCACTTTAAGCACATCAATACCCCTTCTCAGTCTAATGCAATCCTAAGAACACAAAACTTAGTTACATAATTCATTTGTATAATAAGCTAATGTTCCTCACTGTAATTGAGAAAAAATACTTTTAGACAGAGGATAATGCCATATGTTTTTTGTTTGTTTGTTTGTTTGTTAGAAGAATCTTAGGAATAGCTACAAGACATAAAAATATTAGTAAAAATAAGGAAAAAACTATTTTCTATTTTGGCTCAAGCATCTTTAAAAGAGAAAAAAAAACAGTATTGTTGTGATTGTAAAATGGCAACAGGATGGTACTCACTGTAGTCTCAGCAGAAGGAAGAATACACACATACAGTTGTGTATAAAAATATATTTCCCTGAACCTGAAAATAGAAGTGAACTGGAAGTGGGGGCATACAAATTACAAGAAAGATAGCTTAAGAGAAGGAATTGTGCTTGGAAAAACATTATTCTCCTCATTTTATATTTGAGGAAACTGAATCAAACAGAGGTTAAGTTACTAAATATCTGATATCAGATTTGAATTTAGGTACTCCTTACTTCATACCCAATCCTTATCTGTTGTGTCTTAGGTCTTAAATGATGCCTCATCATTTAAGTGTTAAGAAAAATATAAGAAATAAGCTAAGTTCTAGAGATACAAAAACATAAACAAAGATTATCACTACTTTTAAGGAATTTGTAGCCTAATGGGAGAAACAGCAAATGTGAGAGAATAAATCCAAGTTGCACTTTGAAAATTATAGGGATGATAAGTAGCTCCATAGGGGATGAGATCAAAATTCTCTATTTGGCAATAACAACAATTATTTGATTATTAATACTGCTTCCAACTATTCTCTAATTGAGGAATAATGGTCAGTGAAGGGCAGGGGGAAAATAACATGGATATTGTGGGAAATCTGTTAATGAGGATGATGTTGAAGAGGTGGTCAGGGAAGATGAAGTAAATTGCAACATGACCAGGTCTTTTCTGAAATTGTATTCCAGGAGAGGAAATCAAAAATAAGAGAACAAGGCCCTAAGTTGTAATTTTCTCCAGGGTATGGTTCCTGGTATGAACAAGGAAGGACATTATGGAGTTGGTTGTCTGAAAGGGCAGAATGATCATGCTTAGGGTCAAGACAACTGTCAAAGTGAGTGAACTGAGAAAGCAGGCAGGAAGAAAATTAATTATAGCAGTTATTTTGTTGATTCTTTAAATAATCAACTACTTATCTTGCTGTTATGGAAGAAAAAAAAAGAATATAGAGGGTTTTGTTTGTTTTTAACGCTCATATAAGTAAGGAATGGAAAGCACTTTTATAGGTCATCTAATCCAAGTAGCTTATTTTACAAAGGAGGAAACTAAGATGTAAGGAGATGAGTGATCTACTCAAATAAATTGTAGTACTGAGATTCAAGACCACAATCTTCTATTCAAATCCTGTATAGTTTGTTATTATTATTTTGAATTCTTTGCAATCTACTGACAAACAAAACAGAAGAAGTATTCCACAATTCTCATAACTATTTCTAAAGTAATTTCCCACTCACTTTGAGCAAGGAAAAGATCTAATGCAAATGGAGATAATGCTTATTTCCCAAAAGTTTTATCTTAAATGAAATCTTCAAAGGAATCCCTATTTTTTAAAATCTTGTTTTTTCCCGGGACATAAATTTAACAATCTCTACGCCAAAATCTAATTTCTTTGTGCTTATTAATACCTCCTTTTTAAAATGTCTGTACAGAGTTTATTTGAGATTTCTTGTGGCTACAAAAATAATCCTTCTTCCTTCCTGAAGTAAGCTATAAAGACTAAAAAATCCTTGATTTATAGAGCATTTGAGAAGTACAGTTAAAGATGATTAAATAGTATTTATGTAAGAATAACGATTTCTAAAGAAATTACTCATGAGTTCATTTATGCAATATATAAGTCACAGTGAATAAATAATATTTTCAATTTCTCAATTACATTACATTTCTGTATGCAATTGGCTAATGCTGAAAAGGCACTAAATTAAACCCTACTTGCAACAGAAAAGCATAGAAAAAGTACAATTGACTAAATATGTTGAATCTAAATAAAGACAGGTGATTAGTATTCTGCTTCAGTTCTAATCCCACTCCAACTACTGGTACACTATTCTATTTCATTCATAATAGTAATAGAGTGGAGTGGATAAAGTATTGGGTTTGAAAGCCTTAAGAGTCAAATTCAGATCCTACTTCTGAAGTTTACTGGGATTTACTTAGCCTCTGTATGTTTATTCATCTATAAAATGAAAATAATAACATTTAAAATGCCTACTACTCTATCTATAAGGAATCCCTATTTGATTCTCTGCTGGATCTACCACATCTCTTCTGTAACAGTGTGGAAAATAGAATCTTCTTGTTTTGTTTTTCCTTCTTGTCTAAGCTGGTCTCTTCTAGGTGCTCCTATTTATGGATATTTATGTTGTCTTACATGTTGTTTTTTCCCATTAGAAGATAAGCTCCTTAAGGACTGAAACCATTTTGCTTGCTTATTTTGTATTCCCAGAGCGCCTGACATAGAGCAGGTAATTAACAAATTATTTTATTCATCATCTATTAATTTAGTTGGAATTAATTAGCATACACATTTTGCATATATACAAAAATAGATAGTGAGCTTGGCACATAAATAGTTGCGTTGAATTGCCTTTGAGAAATTCCAAGGTGCTTTTAATGATCTTAAATTTCTTTCATAAACAAAGGCCTAATTTTTAAATTATTGAATTGAAAATGGCTTATTATTTGGATGAGACTTGTGAAATAATCCAAACTCTGAAGAATTAAAAATGAGTCTTACTTAGATGGTAATGCTGAAACTCTTGGTAGCTGTAAATAGGATGCAATATGGGGGGATTATGAAGGAACACAGGAGTAAATGAGTGACCCAAAAAGAAAATGGGATGTTCTTGTGGTGAGAGAAAAAAGACATCTCTTGAGTAACTTATTTGCTCTATTAGTATGATCAAGAAGCCACAAGAAAGAGATGAAGGACACTATTATTTTGAGTGAAACTTCCATGTTAAAGTTATGGGAAGACATGGACAGGGATATATTCTGTTTCAGCTTCAGCTTATTCCTCTAGTAAAATGATGCTATGAGCACTTATCTCCTAGAGTTGTGATGATTGTGGAAGAAAATTCTCTATTCTGCATTTTAAGCATACAGTAATTTGTTTAGAGAAAGTACAATCTCAATTTATGCAAATTTTGAACAAGGAATGTTCACAATAGTATGAAAACATAACTATAAAATTCAGAGTAAGATAAAAGTTCAGTTAACACTTTGTTTCATTAGATAGAATAATTGTCACTTAATTTTCAGCACATCCTAAGAGAATATTTTTTTCTAAAACCATTTGAACCTTCTTTTACTACTTAGTTTAAAGGGTCTTTGGCCCAAATGGTAAAAGGTCATTATTAGGGCATCTAGGTGGCACAGTGGTTAGAGTACCTGGTCTAATATCAGAAAAATTTGAGTTCAAATCCTGCCTTAGATACTAGATGTTTGAGTCTAGACAAGTTCATCAGTTTTCTTTTCTGCAAAATATGGATAATAATAGTACCTACCCTATAGGGTTGTTGTGAGAATCAAATGAGATACTAATTGTAAAGTGCTTAGCACAGTTCCTGATCCACAATAAGACTATATCAATGATGTTGTTGTTCTTGTTACAACATTGCTATTATTTATTATTAAGATATTCCCAAGAATTGAAGTAATTGCAGAAACTTCTTCCCTAGGCAATACCAGAAACAGGGTCCCTTGTTTTGTGAAGTCAAAGGAAGAAGAATCTGGAAGAAGCATTCTTATGTCTGTCCTCTACCCTCTCCAATCAGAAAGTGAGAATACTTCCTGGAGAGGAAGTACCAATGATGTGTAGGTTTCAGAGAGAAATAACATTTACTATTGACTAAAAGACTTGAATGTCAGAACTATGATCTTGCCCTACAAGGAGACTTAACAAGTACAGTGTCCCTAATGTTTAGTGGCCAGAATAGATAGTCTAAAGATAGTGCCTGATTGGAGGACAATAGCAGAAGCCCAGTCACATTTTAAAAAGGACTATATATATATATATATATATATATATATATATATATATATATATATATAGTCCACTACTTTAAGGGAGAGAAGGGAGAGGCTCAGTAACTAGATTATCTCCTAGTGGATTGTGAATTGTATGTCAGATGGGTGGTTGTCTCAATTGATCCTTCTAGAACTGGATTCCAAATTATACTTTCTGGATTTCTCCTTACCAGTTTTCATGCTACTAACTGGGTAACTCCAGCCAGACTCCCCACACCTCACTCCTAATTTCAAGTTTGGGAATGATAATTCAAAGTAATCATGTTGGGGTTCAAGTAGATAATCTGTAGTGTTACCTTTAAAAGAATGCAGGACTAATGAGTGAGTAGAACCAGGAGAATATTGTACAATAGCAACAACAAGATTATACGATGATCAGTTTTGATGGATAAGTTTCTTTTCATCAGCGAGGTGCTTTAGTCTAGTTCCAATGTTCTTGTGATGAAAATAGCCATCTGCATCCAGAGAGAGGACTATGGAGACTGAGTGTGTATCATAACATAGTATTTTCACTTTCTTTGTTATTGTTGGTAACTTGCTTTCTGCTTTCTTTCTCATTTTTTGATCTGATTTTTTCTTGTGTAGCATAATTGTGTAAATATGTATAGAAGAATTGCACATAATTAACATATATATTGGATTACTTGCCTTTTAGGAGAGAGAGTGGGGAGAAGGGGAAGAGAAAAATTTTTGGAACACAAGGCTTTGCAAGGGTGAATGTTGAAAATTATTCATGCATATGTTTTGAAAGTAAAAGTTTTAATTAAAAAAAGAAAGAAAGAATGTAGTATTCAGGGTGTCTCCAAATAAAGTAAAGACATTTATTAAGATTAACTGAGAATCAAGCACTCAGAGTGGGCTGTACTTTTTTTTTTTTTAGAAATTTACCAGGAGTTAGCAGCCCAACAAAGCAAGGCAAAGATATTTATGGAATCTGATTAAATCACAAGATATGTGGATTTTATGGTTGCAGGAGGAGTTTGCGACAGTCCTAATGCCTTGATGGAACTGTACACATGGTTACCCAGGATGCATACAGATAAGTCCACTGGATGGGTGGAGATAAATGTATGAGGTCTAACTGTCCTAAATTCACCCAAAGTACAGCATGGCAGGTGTCATGTGAAGGCCTGGAGAGATTTACTTGCTAAGAGTAGAAGCAGGAGAACATTGTACATACTAATAATAAGATTATGTAGTGATCACCTGTTATGGATTTATTGTTTTTAAAAATGAAGTGATTCAGGCCAATTCCAATAGACTTATGATGGAGAGAGCCATCTGCATCCAGAAAGAGGACTATGACGATTGAATGTGGAACACATCATAGTATTTTCACCTTTTTTCTGCTGTTTGCTTGCTTTTTGCTTCCTCATTTATTTTTTTCTTTTTGATCTGATTTTTCTTGTGCAGCATGATAAATGTGGAAATATGTTTAGAAGAATTGCATATGTTTGACCTATACTGGATTACTTGACTTAGGGGAGGAAGTGTGGGAAGGGAAGGAGAAAAAAATTATAATATAAAGTTTTTCAAGAGTGAATATTGAAAACTATCTTTGCATATATTTTGAAAATAAAAACTATTTTCAAAATTAAAAAAATATTAGAAACTCAATTACCAACAAATATAAACACTTCAACATCAAAAGAGCAAAAGAAGATTTTATGTAAAGCTGTGAATTTTAGGTATATGTGTGTTGGGTTTTTTTAATGTATAATTTAATATAATAACAAAGCAATAACCTTTTGTATTAATTTTGAGCTTATGTATATAAAGAGAATAAAAAGAACATATCCATGTACAAAGAAAATAAAAAAAATCCTTTGATGTGGTTCTGGAGCACTAAGGGGGGTTGGGAGGGCAGGTGGGTCAGAGGATACTGAATGTGTTGTAGTACAAGAGAACCTTGGTATCAACTTAGATCCCAAGATAGTTTGTTTGCAAAAAGCTTATGATGTTTTAATCCCTTTTCTACAGATGATCTTGATGCAGGATAAAAAATAATTGACTTTACCAGGAGTATCTTGGTAGAAGCTCTGATATTCCCAGAGCTATTTCTGTTCAACCTTATCACTTTACATCAAGAAAAAAAAATCTGTGACTAATACTGGAGGTGTTATCATTTGTGCCATAGTACTGATATTTCTGGTGTTTATACGGTTCATCTTCACCATTTTATATAAGACATAAACCATGAACTTCAATGATGTGTCATCATGTGGGCCAATTATACTGTGAAAATCTGAGACAGTGTTTTTGAAGGAGAGAGAAAAATCTTAGGATTTCTGCTCCCTATTTTTGTTTTGCTTTTGTTAATTTTTTTCTTTCCCTGCTTTCTCCCTTTTTTCCTGATTTAGTATTATCCATGACAGGAGTACAGAAAGTTTTCTAGATCATTAGGATCTTATTAATAAGGGGTAACATGTAATTTAGACCAGTAATTTTCTGACACTGGTTCTCTGACTTCCTTGAAATAGCTCCCTAATCCCATACAACTTAATTAGCTCCAGCTTCCTTGTCTGGGGAGGTGCATAGAAGATCTCAGATAGATATAGTCAATACTTCTGAAAACTTAAGTAGTACCTCAGACCATGAAAATCACTATATCCTGATGACAGACTAATCAGATGTATTTTCAGATGGAGATGGGGACTGGGGAGGGGAGAAAGAGAAATGTCCAGAATAATTTTTTCCGTATCATTCTTGTATATCCTTATTATATTAGGAATATAAACATTCCTTTGTTAAATGTTCAGTTGTTTGAGTCCCAGTGTCTCATTTTGTCCCAGCATCAAACCCAGACTAAGACAATGATGTCTTTAGAGTTAAACCTACAATGGTGTGCTTAGACAGCTGCATGTCTCTCCATCTACTGTCCCTCTCTGCCATTCTAAATTTAAGCTGGAAATGGTTTGGGTGCAAACTTCTCTGGATCTTCTAAGATGCTCAGTAAAGAAATTGGAAATCAGGGATGACAAAGAAGACAACAAATGACATTGCCACTTGTCCCCCACCAGGATTCAAATCCACAGTTTCAGGGAGGCCAGAGTATCTAAGATCTTTGTCTTTAAGACACACATTAGGCACTGGAAACACCTGGTTCTAGCTAAGATCAATAGTAATTCTAATTCTAAATTCTAAAACTAGAAGTTGGTCATAATCTCCTTGTTTCAAGTTGGGTAAGCCTCTGAGTAACTTCAAATCAGAGTCATTGGGGTTCTAAGAAATGGGTGCTGCCTTCTTCCAAAATATAGGGCCCTTTCAGGCTTAGGCCAACATAGGAGCCCATTTGCCTGTTGTAAGGGTAGTACTGTTTGGATTGTTGGGTCATTCGTTGAATGGATATGGTAAAATGATAATCCAGCAGTTATGTGTGCTATTTAGTTCTAGGAGTCTGTTTGTTGTTAAGACCTTGGATAAACCTAAAGGCTCTTCTTGTCTAGACAAATTCATCTGCTTGAACCTTTTGTATGAACACACATTTCTTGATTATCTTCTAGGAAGTTATGAGTCCTTTTAGCTCCATAGCCAGCTAGAACACATTTCATCATCACTTGGTCATCCATGGCCAGGAACTGGGTCTCCAAGTTTCTAAATGTTGAGTTCACAACAGATAAAGATTATCACAGCACATGCATTATATAACCTAGTTAGAAGGATGAATACACATAAATTTTAAGTACAATGCCCTTATGCATTATTCTTAGTATATGTAGAACACATACAAAGGATACTAAGGGTAATTTGAGGAGGGAATGAATTAACATCATTGTACCCCATCTCGAGGCTTAATGTAAAAGGTGGAATTTGAACTGTATTAGGAAATCAAGCTTCTAAGAGGTTCCAGTGAGGAGCCAATGTAGGCTGAATCAGGATTATAACCAAAACCAAAACACAGTGATGTAGGATAGAATATTTTGCATGCAGAGCAATGAATAGGTCAGTATGGTTGAGTCATAGAGAGAAAGGAGAGACAAAAGTATCAGAAGAATGGAAAGGTAGGAAGGTATCAGGCCATGAAACATAAATGCCCAAAACAAATTATTATATTTAATGGTGGAAGCAAAAAGTGAGAGTTAGAAATTTACTGAGCAGAAAGGTAAGAGTGGTATGATCAAGAATACACTTAAAAAAATTACTTTGGGGGTTGAATAAAGATCTTGGGAAAATAAGATAAAGAGATCACATAGAACTCATTTTGAGTAGAGATAGTTTCAATTTTTGTATTTAAATCCCCTGTGTTTAATGCAATGATTATTATATAGAATGTATTTAAGAAATATTTGTTGACTAATTAATTGATTAAATGGTTTTGATTAATTGATTATATGCTTTGATTCTATTAAAAAAGAATTGTTATAGTGGAAAGGATGAGAAATTTGCTATTAAAAATCTAGTTTTCAAATCTGCCACCATTACATTTTATTTTGTGGACATGGGCTACTCTGGTCCCTCATTATTCTTATCTGTAAAATAATGGGTTTGATTAGATAATTTGTATAGTCTTTCTCAAGATATTAAATTATGATTTAAGTAAATATTGTCTCTCCTAAGAAAAATTTAATTGGTATGATCAAGGAATGATTTTTAAAAACTGTGTTTGTATCCTCAGTGACTAATATATTGTCTTACATGTAATAATAGATACCTAATAGATGCTTGAGAATATTGAATGTTGAAACTATGATATTGAATTTGAAATAAACCTAAAAATTGAATGTGTATATTTTGATATTCATATTTTCATATGAAATCCTATTTTTTTGTATGGGGATATATCCATATTTGCAAGTGTTTATTAAGCTTATTTTAGAAAAAAAAAAGATTTAGAAATGTTATTTTGAACTGAATTGAATGAATACTTCTGGCTTAGGAGGAGATAGTTTATTTGATAATATTTAGGGGGATACTGAACAAAGAGCCAAAGGATCAAGTAGGTATGCATTTGGTATCTATTTAACTTGGCTGGAGTAATGCAAGTTCACTCAGTTTAATAATATGGTGGAGTTTATTGCATTACAATTGAGGAAGACAATAAACAAAATGACACTGGGAAGAGGGAAAGGAGAAAATGACACTTCATCTCTCAGAAACTGATGCAACCAGGAATACAGCCTAGATTCTGATGGAAAAGAAGTATTTCTTCTTTCTGAGGACAATAGACATAATAGTAACTAATAGTAGTATTTGTATAAACTCTTTCATATGGTTGTTATAAAAAACAAATTTTCAAAGAAATTTTATAAACCATAGATTGTTATATAAGTACATAGACACATGCACACACATATTTGGGATCTCATGGAATTTGAAATGTAACCTTAGAGTAAAATGGAACTCGGGCCATTCAGGTTATATCAAAAGGTAGGCTTCTTGGTATTATTGTATACTTGGATACATAATTGTGTACGAACTTATGACGAGAATTGCTAAGAAAAGAGACATACTCCATCCTTATGAGTTTATCTTTTCAGGGATCCTATGGAATTTCCCTACCTATGAGCCTGACATATATACCAATGATGCAACCAGTGATGCCAGCTTTGTAGGACTGCACAAAAATAATTTAATGGGAGAATCTAGGAATCTTAACATCATTATTTTATGATGCTTGCCATGGCTTGCCAAACCTGTGATAATCATGCCTTAGAAACATTTAGATCCTGTTTTCTGGTCAGACTCTTAACCAAACGGTTTCATGGTTCAGCTATGAGTATCATCTAGAAGAAAGCTATGTAGGAGAGCTGACAGGTAAAATTTGAGCAGTAGATATTGAAAATTGTTGTTTGGAAATAACGTTTTGGTCATGTATACTTATTGTGTATCTAATTTATATTTTAATGTATTTAACATCTATTGGTCATCCTGCCATCTAGGGGAGGGAGTGGGGGGGTAAGAGGTGAAAAATTGGAACAAGAGGTTTGGCACTTGTTAATGCTGTAAAGTTACCCATGCATATAACCTGTAAATAAAAGGCTATTAAATTAAAAAAAAATTGTTGCTTGGACAAATACTTCTAACAGTCAACACAATCTCTGGGATTGGAGGTAGGTAGTGGAGAGGATGCACAGAGTTCTGGGGATAGGGAGCAATAACACAGAGTTAAACGACTACTTAAGTGTTTGATGCTATCCTGTTTTGGAGGAAGTTTAGTTTGTGTCTCCTGAGAAACATAGGGTTTATGAGAAAGCAAACAAAAGACACATTTTGGAAGTTCTATGAGATACTGCACCAGGCATTCATGGTTAGCCCTATTGAGCAAATAAACATCCACACAGGGAGAAAGAGGATTAGGTTGATCCAAGTTAAGTGCTGTAATATCCTTTTTGGATGTCTTTTCTTTGCTATGGCTAGGCAAATCTTCTTTTATTAACTACTAGATGTCATAAAAATACTTCATTTCATTTCAATACTGACCCCAAGCTGATAAAAGACAGACTTGATTCAGGACCACACATCAAATGAGCAAAGGAAACCATGGAGAGATGACGCAAGGGCAAAGTCTTCAATTGGTGAAACTGCAAATGAAATCTGACTTCATCATATTCAATTACTGGTATATAGACCTTCATGAGCACTGCTTATATCTCCTGGTGATTCAGCTCAGTGGCATTTGTGTCACAATTAGTACAGACTTAGAAAATTTACTCAATGTTTCCTTTTTTAAGACTCAAGATGCTATATTCTCCTGAAGTCCTATAGTTAGTGTTGAGAAAATAATATTTACTTCCAACAATCCTAGATTAATGACAGTAGTGGAAACAATGGTATTGTTTCACTGTTTGAAAAGATAGGACTAGTAGAATGATGTCTTGAAAGCATTTGAGAAAGCCAGAAAGATCAAGAATATTATCAGGCCACCTTTTTTAAAAAATAATTAAAACTTTTAATTTTCAAAACATATACATAGGTGGTTTTCAACATTCGCCCTTGCAAAGCCTTGTGTTCCAAATTTTTTTCTCCCTTCCTTCTCCCTACCTCCTCTCCTAGACAGCAAATAATCCAACATAGGTTAAACATGCAATTCTTTTGAATATATTTCCACATTTATCAAACTGCAAAAGAAAAATCAGATCAAAAAGGGAAAAATATGAAGAAAAAATAAAATACAAGCAAACAACAAAAAAAGTGAAAATACAATGTTGTGTTCCATACTCAGTCCCCACAGTCCTCTCTCTGGGTGTTGATGGCTTTCTCCATCACAAGACCACTGAAACTGGCCTGAATCACCTTGCTGTTGAAAAGCATCATGTCGATCAGAATTGATCATTGATCATATAATTGAACTCTGGGAGGTAGGTTCTATTATTATGCTTATTTTTCACCCGAGGAAACTGAGGCAAAGATTATTTGACTTATCCAGGATCACACAGATAATATAACAACAAATTGTTGTTGCAAAGTTCGCTTGGTTATACCCACTTCATTAAACAGAAATTCTTGTAAGTCTTTCCAGGTCTTTCTGAAATCATTCTGCTTATTTTTTCTTATAGAACAATAATATTCTAGAAGATTCATATATCATAACTTAGTCAGCCATTCTCCAACCGATGGGCATTCCAGTTTCCAGTTTCTTTCTTTCTTTTTTTTATTATAATTTTTTATTTAAAAGATATATGCATGGATTTTTCAGCATTGACAATTGCAAAATCTTTTGTTCCAAATTTTCCCCTCTTTCCTCCCATCCCCTCCCCCAGATGGCAGGTAGAACAATACATATTAAATATGTTAAAGTATATGTTAAATACAATATATGCATATATATCCATACAGTTATTTTCATGCCACCTTTTTGATTGTCTTTGAAGGTTAAGCTTCTAAAGAAAGTGTGCTTATCCTTTGTCATAAATCTCCTTTGGCAAGTCTGGGATAACCCATAGGTCCCTTCCCAAAACAATGTTTTTAAAAATATAAAATAAAATATAATTCTGCAAAGAAAGCCATATTGAAATATAGTTATTAAATATTTAAAAAAACAAATCTGTAGAATCAAGTAAAGAATTCCTAATCTGAATTTGCTACAGCATAAAAATCCTTGTGAAATTAATTGAATATATGTATGTTCACCTTGTGTATTAGGAAGTTTCATGACTCTGACAGGAGAATAGGGCTCTATAGATCCCTCAGTATGCTAATCCAAAGGAAAATAACTATAGGGAAATATTTTGTGTTTTCCTTATATTTGGGTACCATGTGTCATGCCTACAAACAGTACTCCCATTTTTCCAACTTACAGCCATAATCACAAAATAGAATTTTGTCTCATTATTAACCCCAGCGGGAAATAGTGACATATATCCCCCATACCTAAATATTAGATATATTATATACACAAATATGTGTATAATACATATGTGGAAAATAAACATATTTCTATGTGCATTTATTTGTATATACATGCACACACACAAATACACACACACACACACACACACACACACACACACACACGTACTAACATCAGTAACACTTGTTCCAGAACCTATTACACTACGGGACTTGCTCTGTATTTGTGGTGATGAATATCTTGCTCTATATGATGGGATCTAGCCTTCCTCAGTTCTCTTCAAATTTCAAATATTTTTTCAGGCTTCCTTAGGTATTAAGGATCTTTGGGTATTTCTGACTTCCAGCTTTGGATTATAGGTTCACAAATATAGATATGACAATTTAATGAAATGTTACAATATATGTATATACATATACTGCATTGAGATTTCTTCACAAATATTTTCACCACTGGATTAAGAAACATTAGCCTTTTACACGAACTACTTATCTTATCCAGGTTTTGTAACCTCAGAATTTGAATTTGATTGGGATGTGGATAATAATGACTTAGAACCAGATTTGCTTTGAAAGTTATAAAATGGCAAATCAGTGGGAATCTTGTTTATGTCTCTTTTTTACTTCTTTTGTTTTTTAAATTTCAAGATTTAAATTTCAGATTCCCTAGTTATATTCTTCATGGCTTTCATGAAAATATACACTGACATATATATCCCTAAATAAAGTAAGCTAAAGCATGCCTAAAAGGTTGTGCACTAGAGAGAACCATTAGAGTAGAGATAAACTAGCTCTACCCATATCTAGTAAAATTAGAGTAATATTTAACCCAGCTCCTTATGGACTAGATTCATCCTTGTCAGACCAGCACAACTTTTCTGAAAATTTCAGGGCAGTGTAGTAGGCAAGTGGATGACAGTAAAGCTCCATGGATATATGACTCAGGTTTTATGATCGAGAATTTCTTCCTCCTGTTTGCTTTTTTGGTGCTATTGTATGTGACTCCAAAGACAGCAATGTATCAAGGTTTTATATCATGCATATTTGCTTTTCTGGGGATCTTTTGTGATCTACTGTTAAAGTCCTGCACTGGTTGATATAAAAAAGAGCATATTAATAGGTAAATTTGAACAATGATTTTGTTTTCTGTAAACTGCCTTAGATTAATGTTAGGGATCCTTCTTGTCTGAATTCAATTTCCATCACTGGGAAAACTTTCTCAGATATGGGCAGACCAAATCATAAACAAAGCAGAAAGTGTTAAAATGTGGTTAAGGTTTGTCAGCATTGTAGATACCATTAGAAAATCATTTGATTGCCAAGGAAAACTCAGATGGAGTGATTGCAAATCCTTTATTCTAAAAGTTGATTGATATTAGTATAGTTACAGAAAAGATCATAATGACAAAGTAGGGAATATGCATTAGAATTAATTCTTCATCCCGGAGAGGAGCAACTTGCATTAGAAACTGATAAACTCTTTTTGATTTTCTTCTTTGAAAATAGAGCTTTCATTAGTCAGGACCAGAGTGATTGTGATCTCAGGAACTTAAGAGTGATGCATATTGCTGAATTGCACATATATTTCCAATCCATTGTTTTTTTTACAAAGAACATCATTACAAAAAAAATTAAAAGAATTTTCATAGTTTTTAAAGCTGGGCAACAAAAATTGTTCTTTAATATTTTTATGAGGCAATTTAAAACATCATTTTATTGGATATATGCAAACCCTAGATGATTTGCCCAAAAAAACTAATGTACAGGATCAAATGATATATTAATTTCTGAAACTAATTTAAAAAGAGTGTGTTTTAGATTTACAGCAAATATTTTGTAATTAAAAAAAATCATTAGTGGTGATATTATGTTAAAATTATTCCTATTGATGGAGGCACATTTCCAATGAGAAGTTTAATAGATTTTGTTGGTGCACTGACAGGAAGCCTTACAATATAGGTGGACCATTGGATGTTGACAGCTAGCCTGTTTTATCAACTCATCGCAGTTCCCATACATATCTTTGTATTCACATGAATGGTCTGAAATTAAAACCAACATGGAAATTTTTTTCAGTTTCATTCTCCTCAATACAGGCTATGACTACCCCATCATATAATATAAGATAACCACTTCACCAAGAAAAAAGTTAACAGAAAATTTGGTGTTATAAAGTATAGAATATTCCAACAATGCCTAGAAGGCTACATGCAACTCTCTTCAGTTCCATATGGAGCCTTTGAATCAAATATGTAGCAGATAAATGCCTTTATAAAAGGTATTGATGCTGCTATTAAAGGTAATATATATAACACTTGCACAATTCAAAGAAACACAATTACCTAGAGACATATAGGATTTTGATTTTCTTTCATGTAATATATGGACTAGAAATATATAATTTAACATTTTCTTGTGGGCCATGATCATATACATAAATATTAGCTAATAATATGATTTTGAAAATATCCAGAAACTGATTTGTCACTATGAATCAATTCATGTGATATAAGATTATTATTTTTCATCATAGTCTGATCAAGGTGTAGATATACACTGAACTGAAATATCACTTAGAGTTGTGAGACTCATCCGTTCAAATTAATTATCTATAATTGATTTCAACATTCAGAGCTTATATTGGTCTAATCAGCCATAGTCAGACACATTGTTACTTCACTCTCACAAAGTTATAGCATTTTAGTCTTCTTCAAGAATGAAGGATAACAAACAACCCTTCCAAAATAAAAGTTGAAATTATTTTTGAATTCCTATGATAAATTAATTCCCTTATACTTACTGCACAAATTGTTGCTACAGGAATTTGGGCACTTGGCACATGGTGTCCCTATTTCATAAGGGAAATTTTGTTTAGGAAGAACATTTCCACTAGAATAAAAAAAAATAAGACTGTTAAGTCATTTTTTGATCATATTCTCAAATATTTTCTTTTACAATATGCTGCCACAATAACATTGACTATCAATTTTTTAGCTCTTTAATTAAATTTTCTAAAAAGTTATTTTTAAAGTGACCTGATTTTGGCAATGACTAACAGAATAGAGAAACTTAAGGAACGAGATTGACTTTCATCCTTGCAGGGATTCTGAAAAAGAGAAAATAAAAACTGCCAAAAGAATAAGATACCAGAGACTCCATCTTTTCAATTGGATGGGTTTTGGGGGAGTCAGATAGATTTGCCCACAGGGAAACCAGCCTTACAGTGCCTCCCTCCACCTTGTGGTTGTTGGCAATTTGTTGTTTTAGATATTGGAGAGTGCAAGGATTGGTTATAAAGAAACTATATGCCTTTTTCCCTTTAGCAGTTAAAGTCCCTAGTTCTGAAATTAAGCACAGGATAAATCTCTTTCCTGACTACCAAGGTACATGTATTTATGGATTTGTATCAGATGGTTGGAGTTGACATCTAAATCAATGGAGATACCATTCAAATTGATGTAACTGTAGATATATTTTTGTATTATAGTTATATAAGTTATCCTTCTAAAATTTGTGAAGACAGATCTTATCTGTTCTAAACTTTGTAGCTACTCTTACCATTGAACAATGAGTATTGCACACAATTGGTTTATAGTTCTGGCATCATAAAACATTATGCCATTCTATCTAAAAACTCCCACATGGTAGGGGATGTGGCTGCATGATGTCTAGGTTCTTTTTTTTTTTTTCGTCATAGTTCTCAGGAAGTCCAATAATTTTTAAAATGATCTCTTCTGGATCTATTTTTAAGGTCTTTGTTTCCCAATGAGATATTTCATGTCTTCTATATTTTTTCTTTGTTTTAGTTTCTTGATGTCTCATAAAATCAGTACCTTCCATATGTTCAATTATAATTCTTAAGGAATTATTTTCTTCAGTGAGCTTTTGAACCTAGTTTTTCATTTGACTAATTTTACTTTTGAAGGAGGAGTTTTTTTTCCCCCCCTTTGGTGAATTGTTATATTTTTTTTTCCTGTTTGGCCATTTCTTTTTTAAGGCATTCTTTATATTCTCTAAGTAATCTGCAGTCTCTTCCCATCTACTGACTACTTCCATATTTTCCACAAAAATAACTTTGTGATCTTATCAATTTCCATGATTCCAATGGTCATAACTATCTAAGATTTACTTGTGTAGCCCTAATGTCTCTTCCAATGTCTAGTCTCACATCTCCATGTGTATATTGGTGTCCAGTCATTTCAGTTATGTCTGACTCTTCCTTTCCTTATTTGGGGTTTTCTCAGCAGAGAAGTCGGTGTTTTGCCATTTCCTTCTCCAGCTCATTTTATAGAAGAGGAAATGAAGTGAACAGGGTTAAGTGACTTGGCCAAAGTCATACAAGAAGAAAGTATCTGAGCCCAGCTTTTAACTCAGGAAGATGTCTTCTTGATTGCAGGTCTGGCACTCAATTCAATGCACCACTTAGCTGCCTCTAAGTGTATTTTATATATATATATATATATATATATATATATATATATAATAATATAACATTATTATATTATTATGTCTAATAAACATATCAAACTGTATGTTCCCTTAGACATGTTAAAATCAACATGTCCCAAACTAAAGTCATTATCTTTCCCTCCAATTTTTTTCACTATTCTTAGCTTCCATATATTCTTTTAAATTAATTTAATTTAATCTTATCTTCAATTTTGAATTCTATCCTTTTCTCAGAAGTGTGAGTGCAAGAAATAAAAAAAATTCATTATATATATATGAAATCATGCAAAATAAATTTCAGCATTAGTTAAATTCTGGGAAAAAAATCAAGAAAAAGAAAGAAGAAAAATATGATTTAGTATGTATACTGAGTTTATCAGTTCACTAATTGAGAGTAGTGAACTTTTCATTATATGTCTATGGAATCATGATGGTTCATCTGTGTGTTTATCAGAGTTATGAAGTCAACCAGTCATTCAATAAATATTTATTAGTGCATTGTGACAGTCTCTACCAATAAGCCTACAATCTAAAGGAAAAAAAAATGTACAAATTTATGCAAACCAAGCAACATAAACAGGACAAATAGGAAATAATTAAGAGGAGAATTACTAAAATTAAGAGGGACTGAGGAAGATTATTTGTAGCAAGTATGATTTTTGGTGGAATTCAAAGAAAACCAGGTAGGTCAATAGTGAGACTAGCTGCTAGACAATCCTACTGTAGTAGGATTATCCTACTTAACTCATTATCCCATTCTCCACAATGCTCTTCTAAGCATTTTCATCCTACCTCAAGACTATGTCCAAATCTCCCTCTTCCTTTAATCTTTCAGTTGAAGATTTGATTTCATATTTTATAGGAAAAAATGAGACCATTCACAATACTTCCTCTTTTTTCCTCTTCCTCATCTCTTATCACTTAGGTGCCTTCTACTACTGTCTCCTCCTTTGCCCTTGTCTCACATGATATGGAGATCTTATTTCTTACCAAGGCTAACCTCTTTATTTGATGAAATGATCCCATTTCTGCTTATATTTTCCAACAGATTATGGTGGTTATCATCTCCATTCTTTCACTTTTTGTCTCTCCATCTCTGCTGATTCATTTTCTCCTGCTTACAAAAGTGCTTATGTCTCCCCTATCAGTCATTTATGCATTCAATAAATATTTAGTACTTATTTGTTGGGAATAAGATGTTTGTATGTTTTAGGATTAAGGTATTAGAAGACTGAAAAGGTAAGTAGAGGCTAAATTTTAAAGGACTTTGAATGACAAAGAGATAATTTTGTTTTTGCTCCTGGAAGCAATAGGGAACTGCTGGAAATTATTGAATAGAGAAGTAACATTAGTGGACTTGCATTTTAGGAAAATCACTCTATTTGCTAAAAGGAAAATAGAATGGAATAAAGAGAGATTTGGGGCAGGCAGACTCACCACAGGAAATTACAGTAATCAATGAATGAGATAATGAAGGTCTGCACAAGAATGATAGCTGTGTTGGAAGAGGGGATGTGAGATTACTATTTGAGAGATGTTGCAAAGGTTAAATCTACAGGCTTTGGCAACAAATTGAGTATGAAAGTATGTGAAAAATAGTGAAGAATCCTTGATAACCCTAGTTTGCAAATCTAAGGTATTGTAAAAGGATGATTAGAGAAATTAGGAGGGGGGATAACTGAATATTCCATTAAACCACTAAAGTGATTTTCCTAAAATACAGGTGATCATTTTTCCTCTACCCAAATTTCTGTTCCCCAGAATAATTGTTACTATTGCATCTAGGAATAAATACAAAGTATTCAGTTTGGTGTTCAAAGCCCTTCATAACCTAGTATATCTAACATTGCTAATTGTCTTACACCTTACTCCCCAAAATATAATCTTTTATCCAGTGATACTGGCCTCTTGGCTACTTCATGGCAAAGACACTGTCTTGGCTCTGGGCATTTTTTCCCCTGGCTATCCTCCATACCACAATATGATTCTTCCTTGGCTCCAATTATTGACTTTTCTGACTTTCTTTAAGTCACACCTAAAATCATAACTGTTACAGGAAACCCCTCTTAATTCCAGTGACTATGTTTTGCCTCTTTTTTGTGTGTGTCCACAGCATTGTGTCATAGTGCCTAGTGACGAGGTTTTCAATGTTAGGTGTGGTTAGCAAATGAATGAATAAAAATTATTCCCTGAGTCTGGCAGAAAGAGGCTCTGATAATGGACACCAATTTAGTTCTTTGTTCCTACCTTCTAAAAAGCAATACAGTTAGAAATCCAATTTATGTTAAGAAGGCTAAAATTCCCCTATAAAACAACTTATGGCCCATGGCTTTGCTGCTACCTTCCTTTGGGTCAACCCACCAGGATACTTTGCCTTGTGGTATCTTCCCCCTTCCGCTTCCATTTCCCCCATGCCACTTAGTATCTCCCCCTAACTCCACTATTCTTCCCAACCCCAGTTCTCCTCTTTGTAGTTAACTAACTCATTTAGGGTGCTAAGTCCCTTTCAAGATTTAGCCTGCCAGCTTAGGAGTGCTCCCTTTTTACAGGTAATTGTGAGTTCCACTGAGAAACTTGTCTTTCATGGGCTCTCCCACTCTATTTCATATTTATTACTGCTGGTGTCTTTTGTATCCCTTCATTTTGTCTGTAACTTCTTCCCTAAATAAATCTACCTTCTGCCAAAGAGAATGACCATTGTGAATTCTTCACATGACTGAATGCAAACTTTTGGTGCCTGCCATCATTTGGTCACAAAACCTGGCACCTATTTGTTGCTTAATAAATGTTTATTGATTGATTGGTTGATTGACTTATTTGGTTATATGTATTTTCCTCTCATTTATTACAGTCTAGTAGAGTTTTCTGAACAGATTCAAGAATTTCATACACTGTTGTTAAGTTATTCTTTTCTACATCCACTGTTTTTACTTACGCAGGGCAGTAATGGCAAACAAAAAAGTACTTGAAAAAACTGTTAGGACACTTAGCAACTCCACATGCAACTTGATGAGAATTATGCCACATCACCTAGAACATAAAAAGAAAATTACATGAGAATATTTCTAAAAGTATGAACTCTCCTATGCCAAACAATACTTCCAAATGTTTCAAGAATCCATAATTTCTCTTCCCCTCCCCCCCACCTTTTTGGGAGTGATAGGTGAATTTGAGTAGAGGCAATGACTTCTCCTGACATAAATAACTACTTCTTTACTTCATAGATTGCTTCACTTCTGTCAGGGGATAAAAACAAAATGAAGCAAGACAAAAACAAAAAAATCCATCAACTATAGATCATCCTTCCGGTGAGTCTTTCAACACAAAGTAAAAATGGTCCCTAGACAACAGATTGTCATAGGGCCTGAAAAAGAAAATAACAAGCTCATATTTTTCTACAGTGGATCCCTAAAAACAATCTCATAGATGGAAAGCCTGTACAGCTAATATGCAAAAATATTCTTGTATATCCATAACATACTATTAATCACTTGGATGAGTCCCTACTGTGAAACAGAACTCTATTGAGGAGTTACTCTCTCAACCTGCCACTGGAGTTTGAACCCACAGGATGGTAAACATTTCAAATTTAAATTATTCTCTGGTTCTACACTCTTAAAACTATAGCTTGTGAGTCCATAGATATGATTACCTGTCACAATCAAGCAATAGACACAATTAATGCAAAACAAAGGCATTTATTGAGAAAAAGAGTTATGTCTATAAAGCATTAACTCATAAATGGGAGATATACTTTCCCACAAGTATACATAGTGTGGACAGAAAGAATAGGTAAACACATGAGAATGCCTATATTTATGAAATGCACATGACCAAGCCAATTCACATTTCCAACACTACTTTCCCATAGTTTACCTCCTAACAGACTGATATTTCTTTCTCACTCTCCATTGTAAATCCATCGTCTATACCATACTCTATAATTGTAGGTGTATGCCACAGTTCTGTCTTAGGTTCTCTCACTCTTTTTTTATTCTTATGCACTCTTTTTGTTAATAATATTAGATCACAAAGATTAACTACCACTTCCATGCAGATGATTCTTAGATCTATATATCTGGCCAGGTTTTCTTCTAAGTTTTAGTCCTATTTCAGTTCAAAGCCTCAGACAAACTGATCCCTAGAAAAAACCTTAGCTTTTAAAAATATATATGCTTTATTTTTCCCAGTTACATATAAAATTTTTTACAGTGCTTTTAAAACTTTAAATTACAGATTTTCTCCCTTCCTCCCTCCCTACCCCAATGAGAAGTTACATGTGAAATTCTGTAAAACATTTTTTATAAAAAGCCATATTGTGAAAGAAAACATAGAACTCCTCACCCCAAAAAAATCCCAAGAAAAATAAAATTTTAAAAAAATTTATTCAATCTATATTCACATATAATCAGTTCTTTCTCTGCACACACATAGCATTTTTCATAATAAATCCTTCAGAGAAGTCCTGTATCATTGTACTGCTAAGAATAACAGAATCATTCACAGCCAATCATATAACAATAACATTGTTATTACTTTGTATACAGTATATTTCACTTTGCATGAGGTAATTTTTCCAGTTTTCCACTTTTTTTCTGAGAGCATATCTATCTACAATTATTTTATTGCATTTTTGTGATTATTATAAATTAAATTTCTCTTTCTATTTTTTTTTTCTTGTTAGGTGTTGTTGATACTATATAGACATGCTATGATTTGTATGGACTTATTTTGCATCTTACAACTTTTCTAAAGTTATTGGTTGTTTTGACTAGTTTTTGATTTGACTTTCCAGGGTTCTTTAATTATACTAATATATCATCTTTTAAAAATAAGTGATAGATTTGCTTCTTCATTGGTTGTACTTATTCTTTGAATTTTTTCTAGTAAATTCTATATTTAATATTTCTATCATAATATTATATAATAATGATGGTAATAGTAATCTTTTCTTCACCTTTGCTCTTTTTGGAAAGACTTCAAGTTTATTCCCATTACAGCTAATACTTATTCTTGATTTTAGATACATATTACTTATTATTTTAGTAAAGGCTCCATTTATTCTTTTATTGCTAGTTTTTAGTAATGGGGGCTATATTTTGTCAAAAGCTATATTTGCATCTATTAATGTAATCATATGAATTTTGTTGTTTTTATTATTAATATAGTCAATCATGCTAATAGTTTTCCTTACATTAAACTAGGTCCTGCATTTCTGTTATGAATCCAGCCTGGTCACAATAAATGAGAATGATAATAAACTAATGTACTCTTCTTAGTATTTTATTTTCAATTTTCATTATTTTATAATATTGGTCTATAATTTTCTTTCTCTCTGTTCTCCTTGATTTAGGTATCAAATAATGTTGATTACATAAATAGTATTAGAATTAAATGTTCTTTAAAGGTTTGATAGAATTTGCATGAAAATTCATGTCTCTCCCTCACCTCCCATCTTTTACTTATTTATGATTTTTCATATTTCTTTTTTCTAAGATAGACTTACTTATTTCCTTTTCTGTTGATCTGAACAATTTATGCTTTTGGAAATATTCTTCTATTTCATTTAGATTGTCAGTTTTATTGGCACATAGTTGGAAAAATTAACTTCTAATAACTGCTCTAATTTCATTGTCATTGTCCATTTGCCATTTTCACTTTTGATATTTATCATTTTCTTCTTTCTTTTATTTTAATAAAAGTAACCAATTATATTATCTTTCCCCTATAAAATCAAGTTTTAGTTTTATTTATTAGTTCATTTTTATCCATTTTATTAATCTCTATTTTGATTTTCAGGAGTCCCATTTTAGTCTTTTATTTGGAATTTTCAATTTGTTGTTTTTTTTCTAGTTTCCTTTAGTTGTTCACCAGTTTATTGATTTGCTCTACCTCTCTTTTATCGATGTAATGTTTGAGTCATATAAATTTTCCCCTAAATACTGCTTTGACTTTAATCCCACAAATCTTGATATATTTCCTTGTTGTTGTGAATAACTTTAATGGAATTATTGTTTCTATGATTTATTCTTTGATTAACTCATTCTTTAGGATTATGTTGTTTCCAATTAATTTTTTAACCTATGCTCCCCAGGCATTTTATGAAACCAATGCTGTGCAACATTAAAATAGTCACTTTTTTCTTTTAGCCAATCAATGGTTATCTGTTTTCTAAATCTATCAATTTTTATCTGACCATTTTGTTGACTGATCTTTTATTGCAATTTGATTTCCAAAGGATGAATTTAATATTTGTACTTTTCTATATTTGTTTACAAGTTTTATTATGCACAAATATATGTTTTTTTTTTTGGTTAAAGTGTCATGCATAAATGAGCAATAAGTATACTTGTTTCATTTTCATTTGATATTCTCCAAAAATTATACATTTTTTTGCTGAAATTCTAAACATCTTAATTCTTTTTCTTTTATTATATGGTTAAATTCATCTAGGTTTGAGAAAGATAAATCGAAGTTCCCAAGTTGTCTAATTTTACTGTCTATTTCCTCCTATAGTTCATTCCATTTTTCCTTCATGAATTTCATTGCTATTCCATTTGTTACATATATTTTCAGTACTGATATTAATTAATTGTCTGTTACTTTTTAGAAAATATAATTTAGGTCTATTTTTTACTTTAGCGTTGTTTGAAATTATTGTTACCTCCCATTATTTTTTTTAAACTTTGGCTGAAGCATAACTTTTACTTTTGAATGTTATTTTAACTCTGTATGTGTCTTATTTAAGCCAAGTGTACCTCTTATAAACAATATTCTAAACCATTCTGCTATCATTTCATTTTTAGGGGGTCAGTTCCTCTTATATTCACAGTTATGACTGCTAATCATATGTTTCTCTCCATCCTATTATCTTCCATTTATCCTTCTCTTTTTATCCTCTGTCCCTTCTCAAAAGTCTGATTCTATCTTACCACAGCCTCCCTTAATATATTCTGCTTTTTATCCTCCTTCTGTCTATCTACTTCCTATGAAATTAAAATCTCTGTCTCTCTCCCTGACTCTGGATCAGTTCAGATGAGAGTGAAGTTGCCCATTTCCCCTTCATTATATAAAGTCTTCCTTGTATTCCTGTGTTTTATGAAATAATTTTCCTGTACCTTCCCTTCTTTTTTTGCCCAGGGCATACCTCTTTTGAGGTATTTTCTTATTATTTTGAGATCAGCCCCCAAATAATTGACTTACATGTGCTCTCTGTACAAGTAGATTCCTTCTATCATTTGCCCCAATGATGATGAAGTTCTTAGAGGTTATATGTATTCTCTTTCTATGTAGGAATGTCAGCTATTTAATCTTTGGAAAACCCTTATGATTTCTCATTCAGATTTTTCTTTTTTATGCTTCTCTTGAATTTTGGATTTGAATGTCACCTTTGGTCTATTCATTAAAGATGTTTGAAGACCCTCTATTTCACTAAGTGCCTTTGTCCTCCACTCCTCTGGAAAGATTATTCTAATGTTTGCTGGATAGATTAGTTTTGGTTGTAATCTTTGCTTCTTTGCTTTCTAGAATATCATATTCCAAGTCTTTCATCCTTTATCATGGTCACTACTAAATTTTGTGCAATCCTGACGATGACTCCACAACATTTCAATTATTTCTTTCTAACCTACTTAAAATATTTTGTTCTGGACCTAGGAAATCTGAGTTTTGACTATAATATTTCTAGGAGTTTTCTTTCTATAGTTTTTTTTTTTTTTAAGGAAATGATTGATGGAGTCTTTCAATTTCTAGTTTGCCCTCTGGTTCTAAGATATCTGGAAAACTTTTTATAATTTCTAGAATTTTATATTTAGGCTTTTTTTAAAATGATGGGTTTTGTGTTGTCCAACAATTCTTGTTATCTTTCATTAATATATTTTCATTTCCCCCCAAAAAAAATTGACTTTGTTTTATTTTTTTCTTGGTTTCTCATAAAATTGTCAACTTTCATTGGACAATTCTACTTTTTAAAGAACATTTTTTTTTCCAGTGGGAATTTCTATCATTTTAACCATTTGTCTAATTCTTATTTTTAAGAAATTATTTTCTTCATCATTTTTCTGTATCTTTTAAAATTAATTAATTAATTTTCTTTTTTATAATTTTTAAAATATTATTCCCATTTCTTTTCTCACTTTTCCTTCTACTATTCTTGTTCTATTTTAAAATCTTTTTTTAAAATTTTTGATCTCTTCTAGGAATTTTTGTGCAATTTCCAAGCTGCATTTTGGGGGGGAAGGTTGAGTTATAGATATTTTCAAGACACTTTCCTGTTCCAAGTTTGTGCTTTGAGGTCTTTGTTATCATTTCTTATTGTTGTTTAGTCATTTTTATCTGTCTCTTACTCTTTGCGATTCCATTTAGGGTTTTCTTGGCAGAGATACTGAATTGTTTTACCATTTCCTTATTCAGCTTATTTAACAGATGAGGAACTGAGGCAAATAGGGTTAAGTGACTTGTCAAAGATCACATAACTAGTTGTTGTTTGAGGTCAGATTTGAACTCAGGAAGATGAGTCTTCCTCACTCCAGGCCTGGAGCATTATTGACTTCTCTACAAAGCTGTTCTTATTATGTCCCCATAGAATCTTTTTATGGTCAAATACTATTTTTGGTTATAATTGTTCTAGCCTATTTTTGACTGTGGACTTTATTTGAATATTATTTTTATTTGGACTTGACTTTAGGTTGGGTCCTATTCTTTTCAGGGTGGGGGAATATTTGGCCTGAGCTTCTGACTTTTATATTCTTTTGATGCTTTTACAACTCACTGAGAGGCTGCAAATTTTCAGTGCTTCCAAAGTGCTATAATCTAGGGAAAGGTCTTCAAACTCTTGAGCTATACTCCTTACCCATGTAGGGGCAATTCACTCACAATCATATCCATTCCCCTTTTTGTCCTGGAACTGCCAACTGGAAATAAGTAATGGACCATCAGAGCTGCCAGATGGTATCTGTTTCTGCTGTAAGTGCTAGTATAAGTTTTCTCAGGGATCTTGATCTCACCAAGTATTAAGTCACCTTATTGTCCTCTAGTATAGGTTTGCTCTCTGATGCAGACACTACCTCCACAACTGTGTTGCCATTACCATTAGTACTACTTCTGCCTTTCAGTGCACTCCTAGGCAAGCCTTCAGGACTGCAGACTATTCTCTTTGTTTTCCTTCACTTCCCTCAACTGGAATAATGACTCACTGTGACTCTAAATTGATTTTCTACACAGAATTTAATTTTATGCACTTTTTTTTCTTATGGAAAGGGTATATTGAGATAATTGGCAAAATGCTGGTTTCATTCTTCCATCTTAATTCTATCCCTTATGCCTCATTTTTAAAGGGCCATTAAGAAAATGTTCTGGTGATTTATTGGTGGTGTTCATTGTTTGTTCATTTCTTTTTCATTCTTTTCTTTTCTTTTTGGTTCTGAATTTGATCAATTCTGATTCCATTAATTTTTATCTAAGAATTTCTTATATCTTATAAAAAATCCTTTGCCCTCTTGCCCTACTATTGCTCTTATTTCATGAAACTTTAATTCTGCTTTGCTATCTTATCTCCTCTTCCATAGAACTCCTCAAAAAGCTTTTCTGTGTATACTTGAAGTCTGTTAAATGTCACTAAAAAGTCACAAAGTTATACTGATTGAAGTAATAAATACAGCAAAACTGTGATTCAAGTTCATCTAGCTCTCCATTGCTTCTAAGTGCTCCTCCAAGTTTTTCATGATTGACTCTCACATTCCACAGAGTAAGTGCTCTAAATCTTCTTTTCTGTATTCAAGCTGTCAATATCACCCCTTGCCTTTATTCAGACCTTGACTCTTACGTAAAAAAAAAAAAAAAAAAGCACTAGACATTCATTACTAATCTCTCCATCCCCACCACAGACTACAACTCGCACCCTAACTCAAGACACATCACTAATTTTCTCATCGTTTACTCCATCTCATATTCAACTATATATACATATATAATTTCATCTTCTTCCATATCTTCAGATATTTTGCCATTTTAGTCATTTTATCACTTTATATCTCTTTCAACTGCATTTTGACTTTATTCACAGAAAAATGCTTAGTATTCCTTCCATCCTTAAAGAATATTCCTTTGATAAATTCATTGCTCTCAAGTCATTATTCCAAATCTCTTATTCCTTTCATAACCAAAGCAAAAAAATAAAGAGAAAGAAAAAAAGAGAAAAAAACCAACATCTTTGCTGTCATCTACTCATCTTCCACTCAGTGTGGCATCCTTTGAAATAAGATTTCCAGTAGATTAACAGATCTATACTGAAAGTGATCTTAAAACAAATCTAGTTTAATCCACTAATTTTTACAAGTAAAGAAATTAATACCTAGAGAGGTTAATTAGTTCAGCGAGAATTGAGATTCAAACTTTAAATCTCATTAACTACAAGTTGGGATTTTTTCCACTGCACCATTGTAGCCTACTGGAAATAATCAATCTTCAGAATTATTTCTGTTCCTCACCTGAGTATAATGTCCAACTGCTTTACCTGAAGTGGATCCTCTTCCAAACTTAAAATCTGAAACCTCATCATACCATGATTGGACAACATTTGACCATGTCGTGGGAGCAGTTGACATGTAGAGATTTTCACCACACACGGACCCTAAGAAGAAAATGAACCATTCATGAAAGGATAATATTTGTAACCACAGTTTGAATAGCTTTTCAGAAATCTATGTATCTATCTGTCCTATATCTATGAGTCAATATGATCTTGAGAAATAGAAATTTTAATTGTTATTCTAAAGAGACAATTTATTTTAAGTTGTAGGCTTAAAAAGAATAGACAGAAATTGGATGATGAGATTGATATTTTGAATGAAATATTTTGATTTTATAATGATGAGAAATATGAAAGGATTCTGGGGAAAAAGATTTTCAGAAAACTGAAAAGTAGGATTATGTTGTCAGAAAACAATACTAATAATGATAGATAGAAGTGATTTTTCTCACAATGAAGACTTTGTAAATATGTTTTTTTTTTAATACATTGCTAAAAGTGTAGTCAGTATCATTGATGTTTATTCAAACCTAAGTGATTGGACGCTAGATTGACTTTGTTATAATTTGTCTCCGTCTCTTTGTCTCTAACAAACACACATATGAACATACATAATTTTATATATGTATGCTGAATATATGATATATGCATATATTATATGAACTGCATTTGTGTTATATAGTCATTTATGAGACAATTTACCTCATTCTCAAATAAAATATCATCATCTACATCTTCTCAAACCTTATTACTTCCAGTGCCTTTAATCTGTTAATTATTTCCTATCTATCTTGTATATAGCTTGCTTTGTATGTATTTGTTTAGATTGTAAGCTCACTGAGGGTAGGGTTGTCTTTTGCTTCTTCTTTTTTTAGTATCCCCAACACTTACAGTAGTGCCTGGCACATAGCAGACATTTAATAAATATTTATTTATTAATTGATATCTATATATCTATATTGAAATTCTTGTGGATGATGGCTATGATTTGGGACGAATTAGGAACTGAGTTTGCTCCTAAATTCACTGAGAAAGTTAGCTACTCATTGTTTTTCTTAAATTTTTTTTTTGGTCTCATTTATTCTGCTGTTCTTTAGCACAATATGCTAATAGACATTCAGTTAGATATAACTGCTGAAGTTTGTACATAGGAATAAATCAATTAATTCTCAAGGGAAAAGTAGGAAAAATCATGAGATATAATTTATGTTACTAGTTTAATAACTAATCAGAAGAAGTGATGAATTATCATGAGAAAGGAGACGAACATGAGTGTCATGATATCAATGTAACTAAATTATCTATGTTATTCTTTTACTTTTTCCATTCAGTGTAAAACCATTATATTTTGGGCATGTAAAATGTAATCATAAATAATAATGGTCTCAAACACTGAACCTTTCTTCAATAACAAGAAACCAATTCATTTATTTTTAAACCTTTATTATTTGTATTTATTATTGTATAATTTCCAAAGAGATATATTTGTTCTGTTTCCCCATATAGACTGTCAGTTGTTTAAGATTAAGGGCCTTGTTTTGTATATTTCCTGTAGTACCTAGCACAGTGTTGGGCAGAAATATTTATGGGTTGGTTAAATAGTATTTTAGAAAGATAGGAATAGGAATTAGACTGTGATTTCTTTATTATAGGAATAACAATTGATATCAGGACTTAATTGCAAATTGTATTTACTTTTTGTTTGGAGTAGTAATGGATATAACTACTCAGTATATATCAGAAGCAAAACATGAATCCTGACTCTGGGGTAATCTTTCTCTCTGCCTCTCTCCACTATGCCACACTGTCTCTATTTAAGACAAAATAGTCATTTTTAAAATCATGAACATCAAAAAAATACACCTTTCCAGAGCCTAGAACTATGCATTGCACACAGTGTTTTCAGTAAATATATACTTATTTTCTATAATTTCAGAGTTTATTCATTACTGGATTATTTACATCTGCTTAAATGTATTTTCCAAAGAAGAAAATAGATGTGTGTGAAAACACTTGAGGGTATTCAGGTTATCTCATAGCTTGAATATGATCTTTTTTTATTAAATGGGGAAATATACTAGTTACTACATGATAATAATAAAAAGAATAAAAAGAACTAAAGAAATACATTTACATTCATGATACTTTCAGTGATGAATTGGGTTCAAGAAATGATATTAAAAAGCCATTGATGGCATATATGACTAGAAACAGATTTTATAGTAGCAATGAGATAGACTAGATAAAAAGCCCAAATGCATTGATGGTATTTAGCTATTAAAAGAACCAAATAAAGTTCCTCCAGTACATTGAATGTGTCATCTATTGAGTATATACAGAGACACATAGAGACAAGGCCAAGATGGCCAAGTTGCAGAAACTTGTGTGATAAGAGACCTAGAAAATATAGATCATGATGGAGAACTGAGGAGGACCAAATCTCTAAGGAAATCTAAAAAACAATGTCCACTGAATCACTTTTTTTTAGTCCATTTCAGTGTAGAGAATTCTGTAGACAATGGGAAAAGTGATAAGTGTAGAGTACTCTAGACCTAGAATATAACTGGAATTAAGGGAAAGGAGGGAAATACGTTAAGGAAAAAGGACCAAGAAAGTTAGAGAAAAGTGTCTTACATAATCAGGACCTGCAAGTAGACACATATACAAACAAAAGGGGGATGAGGAAGTGGTAAGGACATGCCTAAGTGAAGGGGCAGGTTAATTCTTCTAGAGCCTCCACAGCTGTGGATCATAACATCTGAAGGAGTTGCAATGCAGCTTTTACTGACACAGGCGTTGCTTATGGACTGGGCTTGAAATAAATTGGAGGCAGAGGGAAGAGGAGAGAGGTCAGACAAGGCAATTGCCTCTCAGTGGAGAGGTCAGAGAACAGCAACTGCCTCTCAGTCTCCTTGTATTATTATCATCCTCTCACATGAAGAGATCCATTCTACAGTTCTGAGATAGACCTCCAACAGCCACTGGCAAGTGGCTCCTGTATCACAACAAGGAAAGTGACTGACACTTGAACCTTACCATCATCTGAAATGATCAAAAGAGAGAAGTAAACACAAATATTTGGGTAAAATACATATTGCTCAACAGAAATATAAGAGGGAAAGAAAAAGGAGAAAATGAAATAGGGGAGAGCTAACTTCAGGCATAAAATAATCCTGGTAAATTGTGGGAATGTGAGGGGATGCCTTTTAGCTGGAGAAATACTGAAAAAATTATGGTATATAAAATATTGAAATATAAAGCTAGTATAAGAAAGATGAAGAACATGTTTGTAAAGAAGCTTAGGAAGACATATATGATGCAGAGGGGAGTGAACAGCAGCAGATGGAGGATTTATACAAATAAAATAACATAGCAAAGACAAACAAATTTGAGAGAAACAAAAATTTTAACCAGTATAACGACCAACAGCAATTTCAGAAGAATGAAGAATAATTCAAAAGACTAATAATAATGACCAACAGCAATTTCAGAGCAGAGAATGAGATAATGTAAGTATCCATCCATATACATACATACAAACACACACATATAAAATTTGTTTTGCTTAACTATACCCATTTTAACAAAGCCTTTATTTTTTTTTCTTCTCAGTAGGGGGGAGGTAGAGTTTTACTATTTACATGTGCACACATATGTATCCATCTATATATAATATATATGTATATATGTATCCATCTGTATATGCATGCATATATGTGTGTATATATAAGATACATGTGTATATAATATACATGTATATAATATACCTGTGTATATTATACACACACACACACACACCTACATTAGATTTAAAGCTGCAAAAAACCTTGGAGAAGACCAAATCTGCCTATTTTTAGAGATGAAGACACTGAAACCAAATAAACTTGATAATTGACTTGATTAACACAAGGAAGGTAACTATTTAAACTGGGTTTAAAACTGTATCCTCCGATGAAAAAGCCAGAATAGTACAATATATGGGGATAAATAGATATGATGTTCAGGGAGGAGGCTTCCACAGCAGTGAGGTCACAAATGTTTCAAAGTGTCACATCATAATAAATTCAGTCACCAATTCATAAATTGCCCCTTTATTATTATTATTTTTTACTTACCAATTGTTCTGTTATTTCTTTGACTATGTTCAAAAGAACATGTATCTGCCCAGATCTGAGCTGTTTTTTGTGCTTCTTGGAACCATTCCTAAAATAAAAAGAAAAATGTATATACATCTTGATTGAAAATCTAATCCAAACTTTTATTAAAGCACTTCAAACATTTATCAATTATCTGTATAATGAGAAAAATTGTTTTATTCAACACTCATGTAAGTACACAAAAAATTAAATTAGTCATTATATCTGTCATTGTGGAGATTATAGTTTACTGAAGGGAAAAATACAAAAAAGGCATAACAATAATATATTATTTGCTCAATAATTATTCTTGTAGTGATCAAATATTCAATAACAATGACATAATTTGTGACATTTTGCTATTTACAAGAAATTTTCTTCATAGTAATCTCATGAATCAAAAGTAAATTTTATTTTTTCTTAAAAATATTTCTGAGAGCCTAATAGAATTTTTAAAATTTATATAGCTAGAAAATATTAGAAGTAAGATTCAAATTTACCTCTCTAACAAAACACAGATAAGTTATAATTATAGAATGAAAAGACAGTGTGGCACAAGAAAACTTTTGTCTCCACTATTTATATATGTTACTATGGAGAATCACTTAATTTCTTTGATTTCTAGGCTATTTTCTAAGAGGGAAAGAAAAAAAATAGGCATTGACACTGAACTAAAGTATTAATGAGTATTATTTCATTTGAGATAACAAAATAGAGAGGTAGGGATTATTATTCTCCCCATTTTATACTTGAAGAAATTGAGAAAAAAAGAGCTTGTGATTTATAAATTACTAGCATACAGTCTCATAGCTGGTAAGTGTACGAGACTAACTTTGAACTCAGGTCTAATTGATTCTAGTTCCAGATCTTCAACCACTCTACAGTATAGTTGCATCTAACATTTTCTATTAAATGATAGCTTCATTGCTATTAGCCTCATCATCAATAAAATCATAGACATTTTAAGATTAAAAAAAATGTCATTGACCTATCAAAAGTTAGGCATTCACTGACTTTTTTTTTTCTTTCATTGTAACAGGTTACACTGAGTCATCCCCATTATCTTACTCATCACCAATGACCTATGTTCGGAAAATACTTAGCTATTAGGACTTATGACTAAGGAGCAATAATGTTTCTTGACAGGAGAAAATATGTGTATGAAGCACCATAAAACAAAAACACTGTATCAGTCCTGAGGACTAACTTCTAGTTCCATCTCAGTCCCTTGCTCATTGTTTAATATTAATTCCTAGTCTCTCTTAGACTTCTTTTGTTGGTACTAAGAGAAACAGAATGGTTGATTGAAGACAAATATAGCAGGGTTTAATGATTAACTATCTTCCTCACTCCTTAGCTTTTCTGTAGTCAATTCAGATTCTTGCTTTTCAGTGACATGAGGTACTCATAGCATGCTAAGAAGAAGCCTGAGTGTGCTTGGCATAACACCCTGTGTCAACTTTATTTCAATACATTTTTAATTTTTAAATTTTATTGAGTTGAGGTTTAGAAGACTTTGAGTTTTGTAACTAGTACTTGCATGTTCTGAGGCAGATTATATAGCCTTTCAAAAACTTTTCTCCTTTTCTATTTAGTGGGTAGGGGAGAAAAGGTTAATAATTCCTGTTTTGTCTATCTCAGAGGATTCTAAGAATAACTTGAAAGCCTCTTGGAAAACTAAAAACTACCATATAAATGACACTCCTGTCATGATTCCACTTTTTCCTAGCAACTTCCTTTTTGGGCTACCCAAAGAATTTGGATTTTTATCATGTATTTGTGATATATTCTATTGCAGTTATTTGTGTTTATGTTGTCCTCCTCCTAGAGCCTAAGCTTCAAAAGAGAAAGGATTGCATTTTCTTTCAACTTTGTATTGCTCCTAGGCTTTGTAGCACAACATATTTTTAATATTTATGTTGGAATGACATAGAAGAACTGCCATTATATAATTATGAATTATACAATAAAATTATAAATATATAATTATTGCTGATAAATATAATTAAATTTTAACTAAGACATCATCATTATATCCTGATCCATATTCTATTCCTCTGATGGTGAATTGAAACTTACCATCTTTAGCATATTGGAGGCAGGTGGGGAGGCTTGTGCTCTCAGGGCATTGTGCTTGTCTACTATTTCCTGTTGGTTTTTTTCATCTTCAGTTGATAAAGATTCAAAGTCTACACTCTATGTATGAAGAAAAAAAATAAGAGAGGTATTTTACCAAGATGAATTCTTAAACCTGAATATCCTTTCCAGTCCAATTCATCGAAATATTTTAAGAAATTATTAATTTATTATGTCATTAACTCATAGGATATTTCTTTTATT
Organism: Sarcophilus harrisii; assembly: GCF_902635505.1. NCBI lineage: Eukaryota > Metazoa > Chordata > Mammalia > Dasyuromorphia > Dasyuridae > Sarcophilus > Sarcophilus harrisii. The sequence goes on along the minus strand of NC_045429.1, from coordinate 261,521,369 downwards.
TTTCATTGTAGAAAACTTGTAAAATAGGAAAATACTATTTAAACCTCCTGTTATTAACTCCAAGTCAGGATAGGATAAACAGATTAAAAAGAGAATCATACCATCCTAGACCTAGAAGAAATATCCTTAATTTATGTAAACAACTCCTAAGCCACAGATAGTCCTAGATGAAATAAATTCAAAAAGATAAATATCTACTATATTCTTAACATCTTAACATTTTTCACCACATGAATTCTTCACTGGAATGTTTTAGATAAGACATTCCACTATTTCTGCTTAATAGTATGCATGCTTAGCCTGTACTACAACTTATTTTCAATATATAGTTCTATCAAGTTCAAAGGCAGAGATTAAGTAGCAAATACAAAATAACTACTATGAATTTATTGAAAGAAGCAATATGTGGTAATGGAAGGAGAACTTCCCTCATGGGAAAGGATTATGAGGATTCAAGCCTTGCTTCTAACATTTACTTGCTTCATGATCTTGGCCAATTCATCTATACTCTAATTTATTTATTAAACTCTAAAGACTAAGGTGTTCACCTGAAACAGTAAATGGAGTTTCCTCACAGTTGTTTCCATTTCAAATGGATTCATAGGTCTGATCTCTATCCCTACAATATTATGTTAATATAGTGACTTAAAACCATTAACATCATAAAGAGTGAATATAATGACATTTCTTTCTGTCATTGATAGGAGATTATCAGAGGATAGAGTATGACCTTTTCTCTGTACAGCCTGTCCTAATCTAACTCCACTGATGAAATAGATGGCCAGTGATCAAATTTGTGTCTCAGGTAAGGTAAATGAATTCCATAAAAGATCATCAATAGGTGGAGAGAGATGGGAAAAAACTGAGGATGGAGGGCTTCTGAATATTGGAAAAAATCTAGGGATAATAAAAGAGATATGAGGAGATAGGATTTTATAGGGGAATTTTTTATTTACAGAGCAACAAAAATGATTCTGGGATTGGGACTGTCTTTATTATCATCTAATATTCTAATATTATAATTTTTATAATTCTAATTCTAATATTAGAAATGATACACAGGTGTTAATATTTAGAATCATATACCTTGTTTTTAGTGACCTTATATCACTTAATCTTATCATTGTTCCCAAGGCAATGATAACTTACTATATATAACTAAGTTCCTATTAGGACAAATAATGCATCCTGTGAAATGATTTAATTATTAAGTATATTAATTATATTATCATTGATCTATAACTGTCATATTTTTATATAAATAAAACTTCAAGTAGTTATTACAATACACTCATCTATTTCAGGTCTCATTACTCAAACTAATCAAGACCACCTATATCTCAAATAAATTCACATGGAATCATTAAATATTAGGATAGTGAAAATAATATAATATATTGAATACAAAATTGAAGTAATTATAAAATGTTAATGTTATATAAGTACTAACTGTGTGAATCTAGAAAAATAGAACCTCTGTCTGCCTTGTTTTCCTCATCTACACAATAAAAATAATGCCTGCATCTACGTCCTAAGATTGTTGTGAAAATAAAATGATACATACACAATTAATTTGTTATGGAATCATTTGATTACATGTGACCCCATTTGGGATCTTCTTGGCAAAGATACTGAAGTGGTCTGCCATTTCCTTCTGCAGCTCATTTTACAGATGAGAAAACTGAGACAAATAGGAATAAGTGACTTACCTAGGGTCTCATAGCTAGTATCTGAGGCTGGATATGAACTTGTGGAGATTAGCCTTCCTGATTTCAAACCCAGAGCTTTATCTACTGTGCAACGTAGTTGACAGTTATATGCAAAGCATTTTGAAAACCTTAAAGTGCTCTTTAAATGTTAATGATAAGCAATTACTTCAGTCCCTAGACTAATTTGGGTCCATTAGACTTAGAACTGAGCAAATGGAAGGTGAGAAAAATACTATGACAAGTGAATGAATGATGTAGTTAGCATTTATTATACGAAAAGCATTTGCTGAGTAGTGATCATAGAGATGTAAATCCACTTTTGAGTTTGTAGACATTTATACAGAAGACAAGATAAATACTATTGTCACTGACTGCAATCAATAATCTTTATCTGCAGATATTCAAACAATAGCTTTTAAGGAAGAGACTTAAGGCATTAGAAAAGATGATAAATGTAGAATTATGAAGGAATTAAGAAGATATATGAAGGGATAATGAAAAGAATCATTGGCATTTAATTTTGTGTCTCTTTATCCATAAAATCATAAGAATGCCTGTTCTATGGATTAATGTGTTACACTGAGAGTAGGCCTAGATATGAAAGCTTAGGGTGTATTATGTAGAAATGGTTCATTTAACCAGGCATGGACAAATTTATAGTATGCTTGAAGGAAGTTGTTGAACCATAATCATACATAATCATACCTTTGCATCACCACAAAATAGGAGCAGGATGGAAGCTAAGGAAAGCAGCCCAGGTAGTAAAGTCATTGCTGGAAAAAAAAAAAAAAAACAGAAAACATGTAAAATTTTGCCCTTACAATCATCCTCATCCTCATGCTCATTCTTATCCTCATCCATCAACATCACAAAAGTCAGTATTTAAGCAGATTGGCAAGCAAATTGTGGGAAAATGTTTGACCTGAATTCATGAAGAACTAAATTAAAATCAGGTTCAGACACTTAGTAGTAGTGTGATCCTGGACAATTCTCTTAACTTCAGTCACAACCATCATCATCATCATGATTATTACCACCACCTCCACAGAATTTTGTAATTATTCAGCTAAATAGCAAGCATAGTACAGAGTATGTTTTACTTTAGAATCTATGAGGCAGCTAAGTGGTGAAATTGATGGAGTTCTAGGCTTGGAGTGAATAAAACCTGAATTCAAATCCAGACTCAGACACTTCCTGGTAGTGTGACTCTGGACAAGTCATTTAACTTCTGTCTATTTCAGTTTTCTCATCTATAAATTGAAGATAATAATATCACTATTTCCAAAAGTTGTAATAAGAATAAAATGAGATATTTTAAACCATTTTAAAAACCCAAAAATGTTATGTATATTATACCATCCAGACTAGCTCTCTGAAGGATCTTGGGACTAACCTGAGTCCTTACTCTTAGTGGAGGAGTAGTGAAGGCAAGAGACTCATGAGGATGATCAAAGATATAGATTTCATTTATTTCAAGTCCTCTCAGCCTTTAAATATGTTAGTATAATTACATCACTACAACACATTGAGCATGTGCCAACTATAGAACCATTACATCACCATAGCACACTATGTATGTGTTAACTATAAGCATCATACTGTAGATATGTAAATGCCTCTTATTGTAAATATCAAGTAGAACACAGATGGTCAAATGGGGAGCCAAACTAGACATTGTCAGCAGGTTCCCTCTGGGCTGAAGGGTCTTATATCTTACCCAGAGTTCCCCCACTATCTACAGCCCTCTACAATACATGCTCTCTATTGTTATTTTTAGAAGGCATTTTCATATCCATCTTCTCATTTCAATCGCTATGACAATCCTTTAAGGGCAATAATGGCAGGAATATGTATTCTCTTTTTATAGATAAAGAAACTAAGGTCCTAAGTAGTATGACCCAGTAAGAGAAAAGGAAGAATTCCATTTTTCTGACTAGATCACTCAGCTACTCTTTACTAAGAAGGTTTGTACATAGGGTGATGAGCTTGCATATATTATAGTGAATGCAAATATATTTCTGGAGCTGGGCAGTCACATAATCAATGAGTATTTATTAAATACCTATAATATGACAGACATTGTGTGAGTTTCTAGGAAGAAAATACAAAATTATAAACAAACAAAACAAAACAAAAAATAAAAATAAAACAAAGCCCAAAACCTAACTGGGGAGCTTATAGTCTATTGGAATGACATGTAATTAAAGAAAATACACATACATATGAGAATTTTAAAAAAATTATTAAGCATTTAATGTATATTAGGCCCCGTGATAATTGTTTGGGCATAAAACATCAAGCAAGAAACACAGTCTCTTAAGGAGCTAATATTTTAATAGAGAATAATAATAGAAATGGAGATCTAGAAAATCATTTGGAAGAACACTGCTTACACAAGTCAGGATTATATCCTAAGCAAGGTGAAAAGCTGATTCAAAGGTTCAAATTGAGTTTAATTATCATAGGTATTAATAATCAAAAGCATCAAACTGCTACTACACTAAGCTAGACTCATGGCCCATCCAAGCTTGTTATTCTTTCTTTATGATATGCTCCTTCTACTTTTTAAAAAATCAGTACAGAGAATTCTAATCCCACTTTCCCTGTTACAGACACATGGACACACAGAGACAAATAGAAACACACATACATACAAAACAACTATAACACACATCTAGAGAGACAGACAAAAAGATAAACAGAGAGGTAGGCAGAGAAAGACAGATACATACACAGAGAGAGAGGCAGAGAGAGACAGAGATAGAGGCACACACACAGAAAAAGCATCCCTCCCTCTCTCCCTCCTTCCTTCCTTCTTTCTTTCCTTTCTTACTTCTTTCTTTCCTTTCTTCCTTTTTTCCTTCCTTCCTTCCTTCCTTCCTTCCTTCCTTCCTTCCTTCCTTCCTTCCTTCCTTCCTTCCTTCCTTCCTTCCTTCCTTCCTGCTTTCCTGCCTTCCTGCCAGCCTTCCTGCCTGCCTGCCTGCCTGCCTTCCTGCCTGCCTGCCTGCCTGCCTGCCTTCCTGCCTGCCTGCCTGCCTGCCTTCCTTCTTGCCTGCCTTTCTTCCTTCCTTCCTACCTTCCTTCCTTCCTTTCTTCCTTCTTCCTTCCTTCCTTCCTTCCTTCCTTCCTTCCTTCCTTCCTTCCTTCCTTCCTTCCTTCCTTCCTTTCTTCCTTCCTTCCTTCTTTCCTTCCTTCCTTCCTTCCTTCCTTTCTGCCTGCCTGACTTCTTTTTTCTCTCTGTCTCTGTCTCTTTCTTTCTTTTATTCAGTTCTGGTCTTTTCTACAGAAAACTTGAAAGTACTCAATTTCATTAAATTTCCATTTTCCTTCTGAAAAATTATACTTAATGTTGCTGGGTAGATGACTCTTGGTTGTGATCCTAGCTCCTTTACCCTTTCCAAGCACTCCAATTCTTTAATGTGAAAACTTTTAAAACTTATGTTATTCATACTGTGTCTACACAATATTGAGATTGTTTCTTTGTGGTTGCTTTTAGTAATTTCTCTTTGACCTGGGAGCTCTGAAATTGCTGGGAGTTTTCATTTTGGGATCTCTTCCAAAAGATGAATGGTGGATTCATTCGATTTCTATTTTACCTTTAAGTACTAGGATATCAGAGCAATTTTTCTTGATAATTTATTGAAATATATCAGGCTCTTTCACATAGCTCAGCAATTCTTAAATTATTTCTTTTCAATCTATTTCTGAATTAGTTGTTTTTCCAATGAGATATTTCACATTTTCTTCTATTTTTCCATTCTTTGATTTTGTTTTATTATTTTTGGATGTCTCATACAGTCATTAACTTCCACTTGCATAATTCTTATTTTTAAAGAATTATTTTCTTCAATGAACTTTTGTACCTCCATTTCCATTTGCCCTGTTCTACTTTTTAAGGAATTCTCTGAGGTGGATTTTTGTGTCTCTTTTACCATTTTAGCATTTTTTTTTAAGTTATTATTTTCTTCAGTAGTTTTTGTGCCTCCTTTACTAAGTTTTTGACTCTTGTTTCATGATTTTCCTATATATCTCTCATTTTTTCCCCAATTTTCCTCTAACTCTACTATTTGATTTTCAAAATCCTTTTTAGACTCATTCATGGACTGCAACCAATTTATATTTTCTTTCAGTTTTGTAATGTCTTTGATCTTATTATCCTTTTCTAAGTGTGTATTTTGATCTTCCCTGTCACTGTATTAACTTTTTGTGGTCAGGTTCTTGAGAATCTGAAATCCAATGAATTCTCTGGCAGCCATCCCCAAAGAGCTCCTATATAAGTAATCAGTTATGATTATTAAACCATTGATGTAATCCTAAGGAAGCTCCCTCCCTCTTTTTTTGATACAATTAGCTTGGTTAAGGGTGGTGGGAAGGAGGCTCAGAAGTCCCTTGTTTTAGGAATTCTAGACCCTACTTTGGTCAATTGTAAAAACTTAATTAGCAAGATAATGATTCAAGACAATTCCAAAGTATCCATCATTAACATGCTGTCTCTAGAGAGATAACTGATATTCTCTGAATGAAAATTGAAGCACATTTTTAAAAAATTGCATTTTCTCTTGCAACATGGCTAATAATGGAAATATGCTTTTCATAATATCACATGTTCAATTCACATAACATTTCTTCCCTTCTTATGAAATAGAGGAAGAATGAAAGGGAGGAAGAGAATTTGGAACTCAAAATTTGAAAAAAAAAAAGTAATGCTAAAATATTTTACATGTAATTGATAAATATTTAATGAAATGAATAAAAATAAATTGTAATGAAAAATTTAAGGATATTGTTGAAAACTAGGAAAATTATTTTAATGCCCTGTCATTTGATTATCAATATTTAAATGTTGTTATAAGCCTGAACTTGAAACAAGGTGTTAACTCACTGGAATTGATAGAAACAATGCTTAAGTTTACACCTTTGAGAGTTCACACATTAGCTCATACTTTAGAGTTCACAAGTCCAGGAAATTCACAAAGTTACACTTCCCACAATCCCACTCTTGGAGGAGGAGTCAACCTTTGAGTTTACACCTCTAAAAGAGCATAAAATGAGTTGAGTCAGTGGAGGAGTCAGTTGAGGAGATTGAGAAGCTAGAGACTGCAGTCAGGCAGAACTGGGGATTCAGAAGAGGAGAGGCTGAAGCTGGGAGAAGTAGAGGCAAAGGACTAGCAACAAGAGCTGCCGGAACTAAGGAAAGCTTACTGGGCTATTTTGGAAGAGACAATGAAAGACTGTACTTTAATCCCTGGATGCATTTGAGGTGATTATTACTCTGAACGGAAACTAAGGTTGCCTTCAGAAAACCTCCCCAAGAAACCTGCTCCTGGAACCATCATCTTTTAGAAAAAGAAGAGAACACCACAAAATGTAATATTCTCTTTTTTTAAATATCTGTCTTTCACTCTTTCTTTTAGAGAGACCTCTCCTGTTTTAGAAAAAGAATGTGATCACATTCTAGTTCCTCCCAAGGTCTGGACTCAATCTCTTTACCCATGAGCCAGAAGCTATCCTTAACTCATTCCACAATATTAAAAAGTGACTCATTTGTCATTGCTTCCTTCATTACAGTTGGGCATGACCTGGTCTACAAAGGAGAAATTTAGCCAGAGAGATTCTGATGAGGGTGGCTCACCTTTTCCAGACTAATGGAGGTTATTTAATAAATCTCAGGACCAGGCCACATTTTCAGTTTTCATGTCCCCTTCAAACCCTTACCCTCAACATCAACAGGAGAAGTTGAGAACTCTTAACCCACCTTATCATTAAATGTCTGCCAATCAGTGTTGCTTTTCACTTATCAAAGGAGTTCATTGTCAGAAGGGAGACACAGAGATTTAAGGAGATGTTATCTTTTCATGTTTGATTGACAAAAGAAATCATTGACCTCAATTTATTGATTATTTGCTGGCCTAATTGATAAATTGATTTTTCATGCCTGGAACTCTGTCTCTCAGAAGTTTATATATTATACAATAAAATCAGTACTCTTCTCACATGTTTAAGTCTAAAGTCATAGATTGATCTGATATAGGTAAACATTTACTTTAATTATTGTTTATTTGGGGGAAAATCATAAAAATCCTTTTGGAATATTGAACCATGCAACAGAGTTTTCAAATTATTCGTTAAATATCATAAACAGATTTAGAATTAATAAGGTGGAAAATATTTCTCTTCAGAAAAGAATTAGTACAGGGGAAATATTAAGTCAAGAAGATCCTGCCATTGCCTTTATAATGTCATTTTCTCAACATTTTCAGTCATTCACATTCATCAACAGTATTTTAAAGTAAGTAAGCACCCTTCTGGCAAGCTCTTGGCAATTTTCTTGGAAGGTAGAGTACTGTCTTATTCCATGTTTGTTTCTTAAACTTCCCTGTTTCATAGCTTTTTATGGTCTTTATAGTAAGACTATTTTTGATATTTTTTGTTGTTCATTTTTCTAACCTACTTATTATTATGCTGGGCCCTGCTCTCCTTACACAGGTAAGGACAGTTGGGGATGAGGGGTTGGGGGAAAGGGAGGAGGAACGTAAAGTTATACCTGAATTCAAAACTCAGAGCTAATCAAATTACATTCCTTCTCATATTACAAGTTTCATTTCTTAAGATTTATTGCAGGATATATTTTTCCTTATTAAGTATATACAAGTTCTTTCCACAACTATTTCTTCATTATATTATTTATCTATTATAAATACAATCTGATATATATATATGTGTGTATATGTATATATGTAATATATATATATATATATATATATAAACAATTAAGGAGAAATTAAGAAAATATTTACATTTCTACATAAAATAATTGTTCATGATTGCTCAATCATAATCTGGAAGAATAATGAAAAAAAAATACTGGCCACAGTTGTTATAGTACACTAAGTGATTGCATTAGGTAACCCTTAAGGTTAAAAGAAAAATCCTATTAAGTTGGGGGTCTATCGATTGCATGTTAGTTCAAAGAGGCAATAGTGATACATACTGTTCCCTGTGTAATTTCATAATTTTTGTCACCAATCAGTCATATAATTTATCATATAAATTACTTCCATGAAATTAGTAAACAAATCACCCTCTACATTTGCTAAATTTTTAAATATAAAAAATATTTCAAATACAAAAGCAATATATTTTAAAAGAACTTAATTGCTATTTATTGTTAACCAATTATTATTTCAACAAAGAAAATTATATCTTGTAATAAACCTTAAGAAATGTATTTGGAATGTGCTTGCTTTGAGATAGGGAAGAACTTTGTAGTTCTATGATATTATGTCCAAAATCATTTATAGTCTCAGGGCAGAATGGACAAAATTATTATTTAACTAATCCTTTCACAAGGCACTTCTTTCATACAGAGTTTATAAGTATTTATGAACTTTGAAAATTTAGTAGGTCTAGCAAAGCTTCTAATACACAATGAACCTTTCCCAATTAAATAAGTTAACTGTGATGAACTGGATATCCTCAATGAATATTAAGAACAATCTTTAACCAATTAAAAAAAAAGTTCAAAATTACAAAATCAAAGCATTTACATCAACAGAGGAGCTAATCTTCAACAAATTCATTACACTTTATCACATCTTAAATTGGCAGCAATTGTGAGGCATAATCAAGATAGAGAAATGAAAGGTAGAATTTTTACTAGTCTCCCAATATATCCTCTGTATAAGAACCTTTAAAAATGTATCAAGCAAAATCCTGATTAAAATTAAAAAAAAAAGTCATAGTGAGACATTTTCCCAGCCTTGAAGGACAGCTTAGGACACAAAGAGAGGTCTGCAAACACTGGGGTTAGGGCTGGCCTGGAGCTCAACTTAAGGACAGAAGTAGCACTACACTGCAACTAGGCAATGGCAGAAGCAACCTGGTACCTAGTGATGGTAAAAGGACTGAACACCTGAGCAAAATGTGATCACAGGTGCATCTCTACTCTCTCTGGGAGCAATAAAATGCATCATCTATTATCTTTGTTACCCACCTCCTGGCTCCTGATCACAATTTTCGGGGATGGCAAAATAGTTATGGATAACAAAAAAGCAGAAAGGAATAAGGAACCTAAAGCTTAACTATGTGGCTCTTAGCCCCAAAATAGAATTTGGACACATTTCTAGCCATTGTTCCTGAATATAAACCTAAGTTGGAGGGTAAAATCAAGGGTAGAGCCAGAAATTCATTTGATCTGAATCTGCAAAATCTCTTAAAGTTCTGTGCTAGGTCTAGCAACAATCTATAGAAAATTCAACTTCACTCAAGCCAAAAACTTAAACAGGCCAGACATTTGCAGAGTGTAGATGAGATGAGCAACAAACAGACATTTCCTCATTAATACAATTTGAGAAGAACTGAAAATGTATGGTTCCCAAGAATGAACTGTGAAAGTAACAGAAAGATTTAAAAGGAAAAAGCTCAGACTAGCCATCTTCTCCCCGACTCCTCTCTCTATGAGAGCAGGTCCCAAAACAACATAAAGTTCAAAGTCAATGAGTAGACTGGAAAAGTGAGAAAAAATAATAAAAAACCATCTGACTATATTCAGACCATAAAAAGCTACTATGAAGATAGGGAAGCTCAAAAAAAAAATCAAACAAAATAAGACAATGACTTGAAAACATTTACAAGCAAAGTCTTAAAGAAAAATAATATATACAGATTAGACATAAACCCAAAAAATTTACTGAAGACAAGTTGAAGATAGAAATGAAAACTGTACAACAAAATTGTGGAGAGAATTAACAACTATATACTGAATACCATATTTTCATCATAATTTCAAGACAAGTATGATAAACAGATTTCCTTTCAATTCACAAATTTAGTTTTTAATTAGTTGCCAGCATTATAAATTTATGCAGAGGAGAATATGTTTTCCTGTTAGCTCATTGTTTTCCAGGGCAGAATTTGAATACAACTTTAAACTGGTAGGTTTTTGAGAGCTTTGAAACTTACAGCAGAAAAATTCCAAGTTTTTTCCTGCTAATTTCTTAATGCTTATCTCCCAGGAAAATTTTATTTAAAAGGTCACTGGAAGTTCCAGGTTTTCAAGAAGGTGAATTGTATTTGAATAACAGTAATTATATACACCTAGTAGTGCTATTTTAAGAGCAGTTGGATGCCACGTTGAAGAGAATGCTTGGCCTTGAGTAAGACTAATCTTCTGGAGTTCAAATCTGGCCTCAGATACTTACTAGCTAGTGTCCCTGGAAAAGTCACTTAATCCTATTTTCCTTACTCCCTCATCTGTAAAATGAGCTGGAGAAGAAGGGAAGGGCAAATTAATTCTGAGTTTTTGCCAACTGAAACCTCAAATGAGTTTAGAAAGTGTCAGAAGATCCTGAACAACAAAATGAGCTGATTTGGATATGAAACTAATTAACATGAATCTAGGCAATATTTTAATTTCAAAAGTTTCAAAGATATTTTCACAAGGCTAAAACCATAATTCCAGCAAATTCTTTTTTATGCAATTTTCTTCTAATTATCTAGGACACAATCCAAAGGTGTGGCTATAAGATGAGATAGATTTAACTGGGAATAATTTAGCTTCTGAATTTGTCACAAATCAGAATTACCAGAAGCAGACTATAATTACCAGATATAAGGGATCTCATAATGGCCAATGACTACTCCAGGAGGAACTAAGATTTTTTTTTCAGACTTATATTAGTGGTAAGGATCCTTTTTCTAAATTTATATTAGACTGGAACAGACTACTCAGGATTACCCAAAATGGGTAACCAAGAGAGATGGTTATTAAAAAAAATGATAATCAGACAGACAAGTTTCTTCCTTATCTGCCTGCAGAAAATAAAGTCAAAATGCACAGGGTTTGGACAAATCCTAATCCTAGCCTGGTATTCACTTGGACTGAAATGTGAAAAGAGACCTCCCAATTTAAGACAATAAAGTTCTTTTGCTTTGCTTTTGCATTTTCCTTTGCTTTCAATTCCTGAATGGCAACACCATGTTGATTAGAAAAATGAAGGCAACCAATATGTTTATCCTTTTAAAGTCTAATCTTTAATAAATAATAGATTAGTCAGGTATAAGAGATAGAAAATACTGACACTATAGAACATTAACCTGTCAATATAGAATAATAACCCACATTTTCCAAGATAGTATTGATCAGTCTTTTCTTTTTTCCCTAGAAATCTCTCTAGGAAAATTTTTTTATTGTGCATGCTAGAGGCTTCTGGATTAGAAAACTTGATCTTGATCCAATTTAGTCTTTGTCTTTTGTGTGTGCAAAGTTAACCTTTAATCTTAAATATTTAAATCTTGCTTGACATTTGGGTAATTGCACATTTAGCCTGCAGGAAATGATGACTACACTAGTAATTATACAAGGGGAAAATCTAAGATGATATCAACCCATTTTCTCATAGTACTGGTACTATCAGCATTTTTTTGCCCTTGGATCAAAGTTTTTTATTCCTGGCCTTACTCCAACTGCTTGTTGGCTTGGTGTCACATTAAAATACTTGTGCTTTTCTTTTTCTGAATTTGCCTCATTGACTAGGGTAAGGCCTGAACCAAAAAAGTTTTTAATATGTTTCTTGTTGTTATTCATTTTAGTTATGTGCAACTCTTCATAATTCTACTTGGATTATTTCTGGCAAAGATACTAGAGTGGTTTGTCAAATTCTTTTTCAACTTATTTTATAGAAGAGGAATTGAGGCAAACAGGGTTAAATGACTTACCCATGGTTACCCAGCTAACAAATGTCTAAAGATAAGATTTGAACTCAGAAAGATGAGTCTTCCTGACTTCAGGACTATCACTCTACCCACTCTCTAGTTGCTCCATTTAATGTGTAACCGCCAATAATTGTAATTAGTGTTATCAGAGATCTTTTGATAGGTGCTGAAAGTGTATTATAGAGCATAAACATCACTGTACACAAAAATTAGTGAGCCCTCAGTAGCAGTTTTTATAATCTTATGTTTTAGTTACAGAAGCAGGATGGATAAATGGAATTTCAAAAAATAAATAAAGGAAAATGATGATTTTTATAACTCCTACCATCTTTTTTAAATAAAAAAAATCTTTTTAATAAAATAAGAATAAATGGTAGATCTATGTCAGGTAAAAATCAGTAAACACTGAAGTTATAGCTAATAATATCAAGCTAGAATTTGTAAAAAAAAAAAAAAAACAAAACACTCATCTGCTAACAGAAAGGCTGTAGTTGATATTCCAGCTTAATTTTGCAATCTCTGGCTATTTATATGACCTGTTCATCTTAAGTAAATGATAGCAAAAAGTAGAGTTAGAAATACTTTTATCATAATTTCATCATGTTCCTTTCCTTGGAAATGCTGTCCTCTTCCTCCTTTCTGCTTATCCAATCATCCTTCAAGGCTTATCTTTGATTGTTCCTAGTCTTGGAAGTCTTCAGGTATTTAGATTAGCTGTTGCATGTTTTGGCTCTTCATACTACTTGGTTTAGCTCTTTACATAACCAGTCTTACAGTCAAAAAGATTCATCTTCCTGAGTTTAAATCTAGCTTCAGACTCTCACTAGCTGTGTGATTCTAGGCAAGTCACTTAACTCTGCTTGCTTCAGTTTTCTCAAGGAAAGAAAAAAACTACTTCAATATATTTGCCAAGAAAACCCCAAAAGGGATAATGGAGAGTCAGACATGACTGAAAAACAACTGAACAATGAGAAGGAAAGATATATACTCTAGAATAAGAACTCTGATGATTTATAGTTAGACTGGGGAATTCCTGCTCAGGAATTCCCACTGCTCCTGGAAGAACTTTGCTGATTAAAAACAAAACAAAACAAAAATAAAAAATAAAAAAAAAAGTTTTCCTCACATACGCTCCTATTGAACATACTAGGCACTCATTAAATATTAATGAATGAGGCTTTTTAAACATTTTTGATGTTTAGTTTTATTGACTCGACACTCTCAGTTTGTGTAGTTCCTCTGGCATTTGGTCAATTAAGGCTGGATGGAGGCATATTAGTAGGAAGGAGGAAAATGGCTTTCCTATGCTCAGTCACCTAATAGATGAAGGGAACAAAAATATGTACTGCATGCAAAGGAAAGTATTATTAAAAGGATAAGGGTTTAAATTCCATCTAAGAAACTTAGTTGTATGATCTTGGACAAGTAATTTAAACTTCACTAAAATTTTTTTTTAAATAAGACATATTTTGCCATTATTTGTTTCCTTAGTAATTCTATGTACTTTTTAAAGGGTCTAGAAGCTTCACCATATTGCCAAAAAGACTTAGGGCACACACACATGCGCGCGCACGCATACACACACACACACACACATAATTTAATAACTACTGAATCCCTGAAATATAAAAAAGAAAAAAAAAACCCTTTACAACCCTTATTCTATTTTTTCAGTTGTGTGAGTCTATCTGGAGTTTTCTTGTCAAAGATACTGTAGTGGCTTGGCATTTCCTTCTTCATCCAGATCATTTTACAGATAAGGAAACTGAGGAAAACAGGGGTAAGTGATTTGCACAGGACCACATATCTAGTATTTGAGGCCAGTTGTGAACTCAGGTACTCCTAACATGGTTAAGCATCTCTTCTGAACTTAGAAAGTTATTTATGGTACCAATAGTTTCCTTGATATGTTCAGGGACATCTAGACTATATGTTTCAGAGATAGGATTTAAAACCTGGGTCTTTTTGGTTCTAGGGCTTGCATTGTATCTACCACTTAGCTCTCAAAAATTGTTATTATTTTTAATAATTTTTAAAAATATAAGAAGTTCCTGAATGTTAAATTATAAATAATAAAATTATAGTTAAAAGATAAAAATTTAAAAGAATATAACTAACATATTTGTCTCAAACTGTTAAAAGTCTCTACATAATTTAGATTGGAAACATGTTTTAGTGAGAGATCTCCAGACTTCAAATAAGAAGACTTGGGCTTGAGACTTGTTACTCAAGGTCAAAGCATGTGATTCTTTGAAAGTGACACTGTTCTTCTGAGCCCCAGCTTTCCCATCTTTAAGTTGGGTATATTAATACTAATGCCATCTGTCTTCTTAGGTTGATATCAAGTCTTTGATAAACCTTTAAACAATAAATAAATTAATGTATTATTTCTCATGAGGCAGCATATACATCCCAAAGTCAAGAGAAACTAGATTCAGGTTCTCTGACATATATACTGGTTATGTGATCTCAGGGCGTTACTTAATTTCTCAATGTTCTCAGTAACCCTAAGAGTATAAGTTGCAGAGATACTATAAAGCTGGATTGATAGAGGAAGTTTCTTTACTTGGGAGTTCCTGATAACAGTGTAATCTATTCCTAACTCTGTTCTATTATCTCATATATTGTCTTAGTGACAGGAAGCAGATAATATACTTATCTATAAAATAATAATAAAAATTATGAATTTATAGATTGTATATAATTATATAAATCATGTGTAATTTATACAATTAAATCAATGAATTATGCATAATTAATATTTATTATACATAATACATAAATTATATAAGTATAATTATAAATAATATAATTTATAAAATTATAAAATATATAAAAGTGATATATTTGACCAAATGCTTCATATAATGATTCAATCTAGAACAACTTTCTAAAAAAAGTCCAAAAGATTAGCCTTATCTCAGGAATTTTCTGTCTAACACTTTTCCACAAAGGTGAGCTTCTTCCCCCCCCCCCCCACACACACATATGGTTGAGTGCATAACAAAGTAATAATCAAGAATTTTAACAAGTGACAAGTGTACAAAAAGTCCCCTGAGATGTGGATACTGGAGCAAAATGAGGAGTATACAATGATACTGGGTTATTGACATGTAGCTAAAAAGGAAAGGGATGGGCAGGCTATGGAGGAAGAAGTCAATCTAGGTGACATTTGGTAAGTTTCCTATTTTAACCAATTATTTTTGCTATGAAGATGCTAAATTCTTTCCCCCCTAGGTGCTGAAGAAATGTAAATGCTGTTAGCATCTTCTAAATTTGGGTCCCTAAAATAAAGTCCTTATTTTTCCATACTAGTTAGCTCTCTGCTGGCAGCTTTCTCAGGACAGCTAGGTGGCATAGTGGATGCAGTGCTGAACCTGGAATCAGGAAAATCTGAATTCAAATGTGACCTCAGATACTTATTAACTATATGACTTTAAGGAAAGTCACTTAGCTTTGTTTGCTTTACTTCCTCATGTGTAAAATTTGTTAAAGAAGGAAGTGGCAAACCACTGCAAAATCTTTGCCAAAAAAACTTCAACTTAAGTCACAAAATGTCAGACATGACTGAAATGAATTAACAACAGCAACAGTGATGAATAATGTCACTAGTGTTTTTGGTTTTTTCTTTTCTTTTCCTTTTTTTTTTTTTTTTTTTGTCTATATGTGATTATTCTACCTGATTGAGAATCATACCTAAGACATTACACAGAATGATACAATATCAGAACTAGTAAGGATATTATGTATCATCTGGTCCAAACTATTCATTTTACAAATGAAGAAATGAATCCCAGAGAGGGGAATTGATAAGTTCATGGTCCCATAGTTAAATATAGGCTGAGAGCCCAAGCCTTCTGATTCTGTGTTCCCTCGGAGTATAATATGCCACTGACTAAACTGTTTAGGCTCTTTGATTTAGCTGTCTTGGTATTAAGGGTCAAGCATTTATCCATATATTATAAATGGAAAGTGAAAAAATAGCAATAACAAAAAGGACAATTTCCTAACCTGTAGTCTTCTATTATGTGGTTTCAAAGTTTCAGTCCCAAGCATATAAACATCTGAATTTAAAAGATATGAGATAACCCAATGAGACATATCTATATCTCTATACACACACATATTATATGTGTGTGTATATGTATATCCCCCATTGGTTTATCACCTCATAGATGCTTATTAAGTTTTGGATGAATTTACCAGAGTTGTTTGAGAAGCCTTACAGAATATATCCCCAAAATTCTTTACCAAGGATAATTGTCTGAATATTTTTATTTTCATTTTTGAAGAATGTATTTTTTTTATTGGAAAGAGTAAGGATTCCCCTGTCCCAAATATCCCAAATATCTACAAATGTCAAATGTTTGACAATACTATGCAGCTCATTTTAATATTCTTCAAGTTCAATGTTGACATTTAATATACAATAATTCTGGGTTTTTTTTTTATTAGTAGAAATTAGTAGAAAATTTAGTAGAAAAAGTGGACTTAGAATTTAAATATCAACTTCAGTGCTATTATTTAGATTTGGTAAATTTGATAAGCAGCTTCTCATTTTAAAAAAGTCCCTATCATTGAAGAGTAACCAATGACATTACAATAAAAGAAAATATGATTACACACATATTCTCAATCAAATCCCTTTTAAGATCACTTACTCAAAAATTACCTTTCAATTTTCTGTCATATATAGAGCAAGAAAATTTATTGTTAGGGACTACAAACAGAGAATCTAATCACATTAGTCTTCCTAGTAAAATTTAAATTATTACTATTGAAATAATATTACATAAGAAACGAAAAGATTAAATTTTCTATTTTTATCTTAGAAAGAAAAAGTGGGATCTTTCTGTTAATTATAAATTGGTAAGGACATGTCCCTTTATTTGTGATTATGAGAGTTATTTAATCTGTCATTTTACCAGCTTGTGTAATCAGAAAATATATGAGAATAGTGAAGTTTTCATATGGAGATTAAAAAGGTTATCACTTACCAATGATTTTCAGAGCAAGATGAGGCACCTGTTATATCTTCAGGAAGACCTCAGGTGAGTGTAGTTAGGGATCTTGGCTTAACAGTATATGTACATATATTTATATGTGTAAAGCATACCTTTTCCTGTTGTGGCATATTCTGGTTGTGCAAGGCTATGCAATTAATTTTAAGTCAACATGGCCTGGAAACAGAATTGGTCATGCCATTTCTGAAAACTATCAAATTACAATACAAGTTGTCTGACATGGTTCCAACCATTGTTTAAGTGCTTCAAATTATACATGGTAAATGCTTTTCTTTTTTTTTAATAAATTAATTTTTGTCATAAATAAGTCTCAGCCTTTCTATGACTTTTTTCACCATTACATCAGAACATAATTTGTAAGAACATTTCTACATTTGCATAATGAAATATATGATTTTTCCAATATTTCAGAAGCAAATCTTGTTACATATGAAGAGGATCTCTATTATTTCATCAGTGTGAAGAACTCTGAGCAACTCCAATCTCTACCAATGTAAATCATTTAGTACCTAAGTCCTAAGGAAGTTTTTTTCTGAGCAGATAATGATTAAGTGACTCCTCCATAGTCATATATCCAATTTATGTTAAAGTTAAGATTTGAACTCATGACTTTTGATTCTAAGCTTGGCACACTATCAGATAAATGATATTGTCCCTTCTATAAAAACAGTAAATGTTTTTGAAAAAAAGTTAGACTTTCTAGCTTTTGTGGGAAATATCAATATTCATTTGTTGAGAATATCATATTAGCCTTATCCTTTGCACATAGAGTTCACATAGTAGTGAATAAATTTGCTTAGCCAAATCACTCATAATCCCATTTATTTATAGCTAGGTGGGATTGTTAAGTCTACCTCTCATATTTTATAGATGAATCAAATCCAAGTTTTGCTGATTATAAGTCTAGTTTTCTTCTATATAACATTACCTTTAATAATTTGCTGATGCTAAATTATTATATCATATAGATGCTATAAAGCTACTCAGATAATAAATGCACTTAAATGCCTAATATATGCCAGGAATTGTTGTAAGATACAGCATACATACACACAAATATATGCATGCATGCATGTATATATGTATATTGCATATATATGTGTATGAATATGTATGTGTCTATGTCTATATAAATATATGAAATTTCAACCATAAATGAGGAAGAAAAACAATGAAATAATTGATATTGTATGTTGTGGCATAATAATGATCAGATTTGACTCTAAAGAAGAAATGGATTAATCTATATCCCTCCTTTCTTTGGAGAGATAGGGATCTGTGAGTGTAGAATACTACATACATTATGGGATTCAGTTTAGGATAAATAATGTTTGAATTGAATGAAGAAAATTAATTTAATTTAATTTAATTAATATTTGATTTCTTCAGAGTCCCTTCTTTGATGCTTCAACTGCTTTGTTTATAAAATATGGTGTTTTAACGACATTATTTCTGAGGTCTCTATCTACTAGCTCTAGGAACCATGATGTTATGATCTGATTCAACTTAAAGGATGATCAATGAATCTGAATTTTGAAGAAATTCCTAAAAAATGAAGAAATATAAGCGCATCATAAAAATCATAGTAGACTTCCTCTTCATTAATGAATTTCTAGATAATTGTAATCACATTTGAATAGCTTATTGCACTCTAGGGACCAATAAGTTACTTTGACTCCTTTCATCTTCACAATTATCTTTCTAAATATGGTAAATCATAACAAATACTTGGAAGTACATAATTCTGAAAATAGATTTATGATGATGAAATCAGCAATCATAGATTTAGAGATTTAAGGGAATTTAGAGGTCTCTGAGTCCAACCTCTTAATTCAAGTCTAACACTGGCTATGTTAACATGGGTCAGTCAATTTACTCATCTGCAATATGAGAGGATTGAATTTAGAGCTTTTTGGCTCTAAAACTATGCTTCAGTAAATCCAACCAACTTATCTAAGCCTAATATTTTATGTAGTGTTCCACACTCACACCCATCTCTTTAATAGATAGTTTAAGATATTTCTCTTTTAGAGCCAAAGCTGGTCATTATTATGCCACAATATTCCATATTGATTATTTTGTTATTTTCCTCTCTTATTAATGCATGAAGTTCCACAAAAAGCAGCAGTCCCTACCTTTAAGGAAACTGTATTCTAATGTGGAAAGATAGCATGTAATATGAAACTAAAACAAAATAGGCTGCAGAGAAATTGAAAATAGGATGTCTGGAAATGTCCAGGAAGAGCAATGAACAACTAACATTAAGTTTGGATTAGATCAAAGATTCTTAACCTGGGGTCAACATATATTTTAGGAATCTATGTCTATGAGAATTCTCAGTAGTCTGTGGCTGGATTTTAGGAAGTTTATCAATATTAACTAGCAAGATACAATATCTATTTCTTGATTTAGATACTAAATTCATAAAGACCAGTGACAGTAGTTATGGATTTCCCTTTCTACAATGCTCAATACCACTCTATCACATGTGAAATCAGGTATTTAACAATTATTTTAATTGATAGTAAATTACTATCTCAGTTTTTGAATTCTTGGTTTGGGCTGTGATCTCCATTAAAAAGCAAGCAAGTTAACAAAATAAAACTTTAAAAAATTAGCAAGGGACACATAGGTGGAAATGGTTAGAGCTAGTGGATAGGGTATTGGACATGGAATCAGGAATACTTATCTTCATAAGTTCAAATCTAGTGTCAGATATTTATTAGATATGTGAGCCTGGATAAGTTTCTTAACTCTGTTTGTCTCAATTCCTCAACCATAGAAGGAGATGGAAAGGGAAATGGAAAACCACTGCAGTATCTTTGCCAAGAAAAATCCCAAAATGGGATCATAAAGAATTAGACATTAGAGAACATAAACATGACACAAGAGTTAACAAAAGTGAGGAATACAACTTATATAAATTGGGGAAATATTTCTGGAGTTAATATTTTTTGTTTAAGGTGGCTGGACTTAGATATAGATGTAAATGCTTATCTCCTTTTTGTCTTATTTAGTTCTTTGGGACATGAACCCAAAACTAGGAGAACTAAGATAGATTCAGCAGAATCTACTTCTATATAATGTAGTGAAAAAACACAATTGGACAGGTTGTACTTGAAATCAGAAGACTTGGGTTTAAATTCTACGGGTCACATATACCAGTTAGTAATCTAGGAACTTGGCTAGATTCAGCTCCTTTTAGGATCTAGACACCTCTGTTTTGTTGCATATTTTGATATTGATAGGTAGATAACATCTAAATTCTCCCTGTCTCTGTCTTTCTATAATTATATATACATGTGTATAATAATAGAAAAAACATATATAGAGTTATACATAGCCTCTCTGTTTCTGCCTCTCAATGAACCAATCAATTAATAAATGTGCCCGTTATGTGCTAGGCACCTTGCTAATGGCTGGGGATATGAAAAGTGATTTAAGACAGTCCCTACCCTCAAGGAGTTTACAATCTAATGGCAAGCAAAAAAAAAATTCAAACTATATAGAAAATACTTAAAAATTAACTGAAAGAAGACACTAGAATTAAAAGAAATTGGGGAAGACTTCCTATAGTGTCAACTTAAGGAAACCAGAGTTCAAGTAGTAGGAGGGAAAGAAGAGGAGTGTTGCAGACATAGGGAACCAAATCATATTTATATATATACATATACACATGCAGAAAGAAGAGATTTATTATGATTTCAATTGTACAAATATAGTAAAGATTTATTTTTCCTTTTAGTTTTTTTAGTGCAATTATATCTATGCATATATATGTACATGAAGAATTGCCTTCTAGTTTTAATCACATAAATCTAATAGCAATTTATTTAGTTTGCCTTTGTTTTGTTTTGTTGATTTAGGCATTAAGATTTTTTCCTTGATAAGATGGCCCTGCTTAAGACAGGTCTCCTAAATTCTCTAATTCTCCATTTTTTACATGTAAAATGGGGGAAAAGCACCTCCATAAAATCATCTTCTAGATTTTTATATACTACCCTTATCTCTCTCTGAAGATTAAGTCCAACATCTCCAGGTTCCTTCTGGATATCTCCATCTAAACCAGTCCAAGAGTCTATGCTTTGATCATCAGGGTAGTATTGATTTAAAAAAAAAAAGAGTTGGAAAGAGGGAGGCTGAGAAATAAACAAAATATTAAAACAGCAATAATACCAACTCATTAATGCTATCAACAATGTCTAGTAATGAAAAAAGTTCTCGTACTAAGGTTTTGACCATGTGGATAGAATGGAAGGCAAATGGAGAGAAAATGTGGAGGAAGAAAATTTGGAAATTGAGGGGTGTGGGAATTTGTGTAATGGAGAAGGACCCTATCCCATACATGTCACTGTGTGTACCCACATTATCTTCTTATTGCTTACATAGGCAATTAATGACCCTTTTCATACTCATTAGCTATTGACCTGAGCACTGGTTTCCTGATCTAGATTTTCTCTTTTGTATCTTCTCTTAATCTCTCTTTTTAAAAACAGATCCTTGAAGCTGAAATGTTTTTCCTATGTAATTACCCACTCTGTTCATTCCCAACTGTTTTAATTCTGTTCATTTTAAAAATACAGATTAAATGCAAAATCCTCTATGGGACTTTCTCTAAATTCCCCAGGCAATCAAAAATAACCTTTCTGGCCCTTTTGTAGAACTTCTTTTGTACTCCATGCCGGGTTCATATTTTTAAGCAGGTAGGTGGCATTGTTGTTAGAGTGCGGGACCTGAAGTCAGTCAAGCAAATAGGAGTTTAAATTTTGCCTTACTTATGAGTTTATGTGATGTTGGAAAATTCATTTCAATTCTCAGTTCCTCAGTTTCTTCATTTATAAAATGTACTTTTCTCACAGGGTTATCCTGAGAAACAAATGAGATGATATGCTCTTTGAAAACCTTAAAGTTCTATATAAATGCTAACAATTATTAGTTTACTTTCTATTATTTGGGTTTTTTTAACTCTCCCATCTCCCTCCCCCCAAAAAACCCACCCACAAACTACCACATTATAAATTCTATAAGGCTACTTAATCTTTGCTGTAATAGAATGAGATGGAATGAAATAGTAAAGGATACTGTTTGTGCCCATAAACTTTGAAAGTTGAATCTGGTGTAGAATCAGCCAAGCAGATGGGAGATTAAAGGTGTGTCAAGCAACTTTTGGTACAAGTAGGTCAACTTTATTCAACGAAGAACATTTTATGAACTTGCTCCTTGATCATCTTCTTCTTACCTCTAATACTGCTGTTCACTACTCTGAGATAGTCTCTTTTTACTTGTTTGAGAATGATCTGGCTTGTTTGTGGGCTAGGAATGAAAAAAAAATACAAACTGAAAAGAATCTCAGGGATTATTTAGGACAAGCCCAGAGAGATAAGCGTAGTTACTAAATGGCAAAGCTAAGATTCAAACTGTCACTTTTTGATTCCAAATCTCAATTAGTAAAGACATATGGACTTATTCTTATTGGAAACAGGGCTGTGAAAACTGGCCATGGAGAATTCTAAAACATTGCACATTTAGATTTCTTCCCAGGTGGTGAAAAAATATCTAAAGAGTGCAGTTGACATACTAAAAGGAAGTTTCTTGGAGAACTACTGTACTCTAGCTGTGACCTTGTTCTAGTTAACATTTTTTATTGAGTGAAAATTGTATATTTTCTTTTCTTTCTTTCTTTTTTAAATGAGTTACCCATATCAAAGTACATTTATTAAAATCCCAAAGTTCATAATGCCAGGCATTATAAGCAATTATGTAAGTATGCAAGAAAGTTACAGGAGTGAAGTTTCCTATAATATCACCACCATAAAAATATGACTAGTTTAACCACCAAGGGGAACTCATGAACAATTTTTTGGATATGGATAGCAATATTCTCTGTTGCTATGGTAGCATTTTTATAGTTATTGAATATACATAGAAGTTCTTTTGTTCTCCTGACTCTACATCGGGACTATGTTTTGAAGTGTTCATGGAAAATCTTTTATTTATACATGTGATTAGTCTCACTCTCTCTTCTGGAATCATCTTACTCCAGTGGCAAGACAAAAGTCAAGACTATTGGCAATGATCCAGAATGTACTGGATGACATTGGAATCTTCAATGTCTGAACTGCCTGTTCAGATACCTTCATGGCAGTTGAAACAAATTATTCTGATCCACCCATTCTGCTAGTGGAAGATCCATTCTGCTTGGGATAGACATTGTTCTAACTCACCAATGGGTCTGAGACTTATTTGTTGCCCTCAATTTAGTTTAATCCATCTCCTGAGATGTACTAAAGTGTGACCTCTGTGTGTGGTACTGTAGTAAGCACTTTACAAATGTTATCTCATTTGATCTTCACAGAAGCCATACAAGTAGATATAACTATAATCCCCCTTTTAAGGTAGAAGAAATCAAGGCAGATATAGGTTAGGTGATAAGCTCAAGTCTCACAGATTTGTTAATGTCTGAGGTGAGTTTTGAACTCAAACCTGCCTGAATCTAGACGTTGTGCACTGTCCTTGGTATTACTATCTCCCTTTACTCAAAGGTAGTGGATATATACAACACACCTTTTCCTAATATAATGATTTTCTATCTGTATCCTTTTATTAATTGCTGTTTCTTCAATAAGAATTAATGCATATAACACCAGTCCTCTTTCTCTTTCTCTGTGTTGCTATCTTTATTCCAAGGCCAATCTTTCTGAGAAAAATATATATTTCTCATTTCTTCTTATTTCTATGAGCACATTAAATAACACAGCAAACAGCCTGGGAAAAATAGAGGGGAAAGGCTTGCATATTTTTAAAAAAATTAAAACAATAATAAAATTAAAAGCGATACTTTTCATTAAAATAGATGTTTATTGATTTGTTGATGGCTGAATAAATTGTGACACTTGAATATTAAGAAAAGTGATGACTAAAGAATTCAGGCAAGCTTAGATAGATAGGAAAGGAATCAGAAGGGTGGGGACAATTTTTAGAATGGTAGCTTCAGAGGACTCAGAATGAAATATGTCTCCATTTAATAGAGAGAGAAGTGGTAAACTCTAAGTTCATAAATAGATATATGTTGTCAGATATGGCAATATGTTGATTTTTATTGGTTCTTGAACAGTCTCCAACCAATTCATTTACTGAATTTTCTCATATAGGACCCTCATTTATCACTTCAGATTGTCAACTGTACAACTTGCAGTTTTAAAGCATTGATTATGGCCGTCAAAGTTTAAATGAGTTTTTCAGGATTACATTGTATAGGTAAAAGGCATGATTTGAATCCAAGTGCTCCTGACTCTTGTTCAACTCACTATATAATACCCTACATTGCTTCTCTAATTTTGCCCAACATTACCCTTTTGTATAGTTATTTCTTTCAGACTCTAGGCCTGGAATTTTCTACTGCACTACTAGCTTCCTGTAGCTTAAAAAAAAAATTTAAAAATTGTTGTTTAGTTATTTCCAATGTTTTATGACCTCATTTGAAGTTCTCTGGTAACAGGATCTGGAGTAGTTTGTCATTTCCTATTCCAGCTCATTTTACATATACGGAAACTGAAATAAATAAGGTTCAAGTGATTTGCCTAGGGTCACTAGCCCAACATTAGTAAGTGTCTGAGGTCAGATTTGTACTAATGAAGATAATCTTCCTGACTCCAGACCTGGTGCTCTATTTACTGCTAGTTGCCTCTAAAAATTGTGTCTCTCTTTCAATAAATATGAATATATATTTATATTTATAGATGATATAGAAGATATAGAAATATATATAGATATAGATATATGTAGATATATCTTTATCCATCCATCCACTCATCTATCTATCTAAAGGACTAGCAAAATGTGAGAAAAAATTCATATCATTTATACTCAATGATTTTGATAAGAGTTGTGAGGGTAGAGGGGGTAATACAGTGGAGGAGAAGGGCTTTCTCTTTGTCATTCATTCCTTCTCCCCTTCCCCCTTCAATGTCTCCAACTTGGCATCAAATCAGATAATGTTTTGCGGGTAGTAAGTAGGTGGTCACTTCAAAACAAAGATTTTGTTATCTAGCTCTTTTGGGATTAGTCATAAGTCATGAAACTTGGCAGAAAAGTGGATGGTAATTGCGTAGCATCTAAAAAGTTTGCATGTTTATTCAAAGCTTATAGGACTTAATACAAATTGAATTAGTTTTAAAACTAGATTGAGATCCCTGAGAGAACAAACTTCCTGATTCTGCCTGGTTTGAATAATTTATGGGAATGTACTCTTGATCTCTTTGTTTTTATAGAGAAGTACCACAAAATCAGGAAATCTGGAGGGGAGTGGGGGGAAAAGAGTGAGAGGGCAGAGGGTGGGGTGGGAGAGGAGGGAGTAGATGGGGTTGACATAGAGACAGAGAGACAAAAAGAATTAATCCATAACAAAAATAGTTTGGATCAACCTCCATTTGGATTTTGGGAAAACATACCCTATATCTTGGTTCTTGAATCATGCATTTCTGTTGTATTAGAGTCAGAAGTTGAGTGAAAAATATGTCCTTTTGGTTTTCTTTTACAAAAGAAAGGATAAATATACTGTTGATTGGAATTTCTCTATATTTACTTCATTTTTTTTGTTTGTTTTTTGTTTTGCTATATTGAAGCTTTGTCAGTTTTTGTTTAATATTCTACTTTGGCTTCCAAATTCAAGGGAAGCTCAATCAGATGACCTCTACAACCCCTTCTGATTCTTAGTCTATGATTTTTATGATTCAATAGATGTATTTTCTATTACCTATATATCTACCTTATTTGTTCATGTTGTTTTGGTTTATTCATCTCTGTTGTATCTAACTTTTTGGGACCACATCTGGCATTTTCTTGGTAAAAATACTGGAGTGGTTTGTCATTTCCTTCTTCAGCTTATTTAATAGATGAAGAATTGAAGCAAACAGAGCTAAGTGACTTGTACAGGGTCACATAACTAGTAGGTGTCTGAGGCCAGATTTAATATCAGGGAGATGAGTCTTCTTTACTCCAAGATAGGCACTCCATCTAACACATCACCTTGCTGCTCCCAATTATTCATATCATCACACATTTAATATTTTATTTGTGTATATTTTGTATTTATGACAGGCAACAAAGATGAGGTATATAGAAAGATGATCTAGGGGACACCTACTTTCAAGTCCCACTTCTGAGACATTCTTTTTTTGGTAATCAAGTCACATACCATCCCAGCTCTTTAGACCAAAGCTTCTTAAACTGTAGGTCTTGTCCCCATACAAAATAGAAATGATGAAAAATTTGGCAATAATAAAAAGTATAAAATATACTTCCAAAATTTAATTTTATATAAAAATAAACAAGCACATCCATCTCATTAGTATGTAAATTTGATTTTATCTTTAATAAATGGTAAATGTACACCAAAGAATTGTTTTAAAATAAATTTCTTTATAATTTGTCAGTAAATGTTTGATTTGCATACTTATTTTATATACCTATATACCTTAGGGTAGCATAAAAATTTCTCTGGTGAAAAGTGGTGGCAAGAAGAAAAAGTTTAAGAAGCCCTGCTCTAAGCTAGGGGAAAACAAATTATTTGTCTGCAAATGAGCAAATAATAAATATATGGAGTATGTAAGTTAAGAAACAAAATCAAGAATATCAACTAGATACATATATAACAAAAGAGAAAAAAAACCCACAAATTTTTAATGGTGAAATTCAGGATGTAATAATAATGATGATAATGATGATGATGATTATGGTCATGATTGAGTAGAAAATTTTTGTAAAATAATCTATTAATGAAAGTAAAATACTTTATTTTCGGTAAGCTAAAATTTTGACTAACTAGGATTCAAAGTTTGTTTTCTCTATCATCAAAATTAATTGCAAATGCTCATCTATTAATGCTAAGACAGCTAGGTGGTACAAATGACAGAGGGCAGGGCCTGACATCAGGAAGATTTATCTCCCTGAGTTCAAATCTTTTCTTAGACACTTACAATGTGTGATCCTGGGTAAGTTTCTAAAACCTGCTTTCCTCAGTTTTCCTATATGTAAAAATGAGTTGGAAAACAGAAACTACAAACTATTCTAGCATCTCTGCCAAGAAATCCCCAAATGGGCTCATGAAGAATCAGGAACAACTGAAAAACAGAGAAACAGTGCTGATTGTAATGAGAATTTATGTATTTCATTTTGAAAATCTTTTCACATAGATACTGAAAAATAGTAGTGTCAATCTATAAACTGATCATATTAATTTAATGTGTGCATTACATGAAAGGCATTTATAGAATTTGATTCTCTATTTGATATTTTATTTTTTTGTATGTCATTACATGGAAATTAAATAATTTTCAATTGAAGTTTAAATGGGAATTCCTTAATTATAGCATAAAGTGGATTCTGAAATATGTCAGTTCCTTATGTGTTTTGGTCAAGTTCTGAAAAAAGTTTCTGTAACTGTAGTTTGAGCTCTGAAAATATATTCATTGCAAATTTGTGCAGGAATGGACATATTGCTTTTTCTCATTTTGACTTTGATATCACAAGAAGTGTTTAAATTACCTATGATAAAAACAATGTTAATTGACAATGAAACAATATTACCAAAATGTAAATCTTGTACTTAAGAATGTTTTGACTTATAATTTTAGTTTTAATTCTTTAAGAAATATCAGTTATAGCAAAACCTAAGTTTAAAGTTAGTCAATGTTACATAATTTTGGCTGAAAGTAGATTTCATTCAGAAAATTTCAATCTTAACTTGTAGCTCAAAAAGTGCAACAGAACTTTTTCTCCCTCTTCTTTCCTTATTTTGATATGATGTGTACTGGTAATAAAAATAAGTAAATAGAATAAAATGTCTCAGTAAGTTAATATGCATGCACTTGAAATGCTGCTGAGTTAAGAACCTTATCATAGTGATTTGTAGTTTGTTGAGCAGCAGTGTGAAATGATGAGAGTACCACATGTGGTCTCTGTTGCAACTACTCCATTCTGCTTTTGTAGCATGAAAGTAATAATAGACAACTTGTAAATGAATGAGCATGACAGTATTCCAAATAAACTTTATTTATGGACCCTGAAATTTGAATTTCATATAGTTTTTGCATATCTCAAAATATTCTTGTGTATGTGTATGTGTTTAACCATTTAAACATGAAAAATATTCTTAGTTATCAGCAGGCCACTTTTCCTGAAGAGTAAGTAATTCCCCACCTCTCCTTAAGGTAAATCTCTAAGTCTATAGATTGATAGTTGTTCAAACCTATCCAACTCTTTGTGACTTTGTGGATCACAGTGGACTAATACTATGCATGTTTTGTTTTGTTTTTTCCCTTGAGAATGATGCTGGAATGGCTTGCCATTTCCTTCTCCAGTGGATTAAGGCAAACAGATATTGATCAGGGTCACACAGCTAAGAAATATCTGAGATTGGTTATGAACTCAGGTCTTCCTGATTCCAGGCTCAATATTCTATCCATTGAATCACTCCAACCAAGTAAAGACTGGCATAATAGGAAGATGAGAATAACTTGTTTTAAAAGCTATGAAGGTAAATGAAGCAAGCATTGTGGGGTGCTTACAGCTTAGTTAGACACTGAAGATGGCAAAGCCATCACTAGTCATCTTCACTTTTGTCTTGCTACTTGATTTCAATTTTTCTGGAAGAGAGTAAGGCAGGTGATTATGCAGCTCTGCCTCACTTAAATCCAATTCATGAACAAGTCAAGACATTGCCTTTGATATTATTGGTCCTCTTTGAAATAAAAGACAAATAATAAGTCAGGTGAAATCCAGGGCTTTTGATCATGATCTCAAAGGCAGGACTTCTTTTATTCTCCCTAATTCTAGGCCAGTATAATCCCATAAATTGATCTCATCAGTTCACAAGTTCTAACTAGGATTCTTGGTACTTGTGGTTCAGCCAGAAATAGATAAGAAATCATTGCTAGCTGCTCAGAGTAGTCTTCAGACTGTTAGAAATATGCTATAAAGATAAAAAAAGACTCAAGAATGTGTGAAATAAGTTGCTTTACTTATGGTTCTTGCAAGAAACAGGTGATCCACCCAGGGGCAGATCTATGCTTATAGAAGAACCTTTTATTTCCTATTTTGAAGTGCAAGGTCCTTGCCACATCACCCCAAATGGCTGGGGATGACAGACTTCTTGGTTCTCCCATTGCTGTATTCTCCCTCTCTCATCATATAGCCCATGTTCAAAAATGGTGGAAAATTCCTCCTTTGAGGAGGAGAAGTTAATATTAATTAACTCATTAAGCATGCATACTTGCTGCTTGCCCACTTCTTGTTTGGGAGTGATTTTTTTTTTTTTTTTACCATTTTATCAGTTCAGTGGCTCACTATCTTGTTTTGTACAACTAACTTGGTCAATTGCTGTGACCTGTCCCTATGTCTTTGTCCCTATATGGAAATATAGTTCTATAGGTTTCTTATAGACCATAAAGTCTGGTGGAGAGTTCAGGTATACCTTCACTTGTCCCTTTAATTCCTAGTTCAACAGTTCAAAGAGAAGGAACAATAGCAGGCTACATTCTCTTGGCAGTATATAAGGAACAGTTAAAGTGGAATAAGTATCTAGAAGTCCTCAGGTTCCCCCCTTTTGTAATACATATGAAGTTAGGCATCCCAGGATTGGAATTCTGTCAGTCACAAGAAAAGAAGAAAATTCCAGCAAGCATTTTCCAAGCTACAGTTGAGAGATCGGCATTGAAAACAGTGGCTCTACCCACAAAGAGTATTATACTCTATCCTATGGGTGCTCCATCCAAAGGAAGATAAATTTTGATTGCTGAAATCTTACACAACAACGTGGGGTTATAGACTAGATTTCTTTCTTAAGGACCTTGCCTTAAAATTAAAACTACTCTGATTTTCATAAAACAATAGCTCCCAGGAGAAATACCATTTGGTCATTATTTAGCCCCAATCAGGCACAGAGTGAATGGAAAAAGCAAATGTTTCTATTTTGGCTGGAAACCTTAGGATCTCCCATTCTCTGCTTTTCTTTTCTTACTTAGGTTTTATCTCTAATTGGGGATTGCTTCAGTCAAACTGAGACCTGTTTAAGATCTTAGCTTAAAAAGGCCAACACCTTCCACTGTATCCAGGGCCATCTCCAGTCATCAATATAGATCTTCCTGCTGAACCCAGATGGTTCTAGAGGAGAAAGTGAGGTTGGTGACTTTACACAGCCCTTCTTTAGTCAAATCAAACTCATTCATGTGTCATTGTACTAGGAGAACAAAGGACAAATTACAGCAACAACATAATCTGTTGCCTAAGTCTTGCTCAAAATCCCAGCCATACATAACTTGTACAATAAGATGAAGTCCTAGGAATTATACTTACTCATAGAAGGTGGCCTTCTCTTATACCTATGTCCCCCAAGTGAATTTAATTGTATGGCACCTGTCAATTACTAAATATATGTATTTCTTTCCTTCATCTCAATATTATACATTCTTTAACAGGATTCCTATACCTTTCTAGAGGAAGCTCCATTTTTAATATCTTACCATCTTGGTTATATTTTTCCATTTCTCTTATTCTAATTGCTATGGTACCCAATAATTTTGAAAATCAAAAGAAATTACTTCTCTACTCACCTTCAGGCTGGATGGGATATAGCTTCTGTTCCCGTCTGTCTCTTCTGGCTTTTTAACCACTTCACATGACTTCATTGTGTTATCCCTATTCCAAAATATATTGTTTCATTTTTAGCGAAGTATGAAATTTAGCCTGAATGTTAAGTAACTTCCTCCTTCTCTTCTCTTGATCCTTTAAGATTATATCTACAGATTCTTATGTTCTGTTTGTCCCTTGATGATTTCTTTTTGTTCTTTCATTCAACTTTCAATAAAATTTATTATTATAACAATAAAACTCTAGAAATCCAAGATGATTTGTTCATCGTTTAGCCTCTCCTTAAAAATTATTATTTAATTTTCTTGCAAGTTGAATGACTTGTTCAGCTTTGTTTTGTTTTGGCATGAATGATTCATATATTTTGTTGTTAATATTCATATTTTTTCATTGAATAGTTTAAACTTTTTCAAAATTTGTTATTTTTATTACATATAACATATATTATATTTATATAACAATATTTTAATATAATAATATAAATATATACTACCACTTTGTTTTGAGGAATAATATATTCTATGACAATTATTTTATTGTGCCTTCAGAGTAATATTTTGTTATTTATTTGAATGGTTTCCTTCATAGCTAGATGTCCTTAATCTACTAAATTGAATATGTTGAGGTTGGTGTGAGGATTGAAAGTTACTGGTTCTCTAATTAAAATAATTTTTCTCAGAAAAGGATTAATTTCTAGTACCCCTTTTATGGCTATGAGAGACTATTAATGATAAAGTCTTCAATGTTGGGTGTGGTTAGTAGAGGAATTGATAAAAATTAATCTCTGAGGCAGACAGGGCCATCTAGACTCTGATAGAGATCAGCTTGGCTCTCTGGTTCCATGTCCTGGGGAGATCTTTATGTTTAGTGATGTCAAACTCCTGAGGTCTATCCTTTATGGGATTCTCCAGCAGTCTTACTTTGCTATGTCCCCAGTCATGTCCCTGAAATTAAATTTTCCCCATAAAACCTACTTATGGGCCATTTCATGGCTGCTGTCTTCCTTTGGGTCAGCCTGCCATGGTTCTCTGTCTTCTGGTTTCTTTTCCCTTATCCCTTACCCATGCCGCCATGGTATCTCTCCTAACTACACTATGGAGTTATGCTTCCCAATCCTATTTCTCCTTATAACTATAGGGTGCTAAGTCCCTTTCAGGATTTAGCTTGCCAGTTAAGGACATCCCCCAACTTCATGGGGGGCTCCCTTTCTAGTGGGTAATTGTGAGTTCCCCTGAGGAACTTGTCTTTCACATGCTCTTCCATTCTATTTCATATTTACTGTTTCTGATGGCTATGTATCCCTTCATTTGGTCTGTAATCTATTCCCTTAAATAATCTACCTTTTGATGAGACCCTGAATATTGTTTTGGAGCAAGAGAAACTAAAGAATTGATCCCTGAGGCAAGCAGGCAGAAGTTTCTGATAGAGATCAGTTTAGTTCCACAGTCTCATTCTTTGAGGAGGTGGTCCAATCTGAAATCCAACTTATGTCAAACTCCTGAGACCCACTCTTTGTAGAAATCCCAGTCATGTCTCTGAAGTTACATTTTCCCTATAAAATCTACTTATGGGCTAGCCCATGACTGATATCTTCTTTTGGGTTAGCTAGCTATGGCACTCTGTCTTGTGGTTTCTTTCCCCTTCCTCTTTTGCCATGCCATGTGGTATCTCCCCTAACTCTACTATGCTTCCCAAATCCACTTCTCCTTGTTTCTGTTAATTTATTCTTTTAGTACCTTTCAGGATTTAACCTGCCAACTAAAGACATGACTCAACCTCATGAGGTATTCCATTGAGGAACTTGTCTTTCATATGCTCTCCCACTCCATTTTATATTTACCATTCCCAGTATCTATTGTATCTCTTCATTTTGTTTGTAACTTATTCCCATAAATAAATCTACCTTTTACTAAAGAGAACAGCCATTGTGAATTCTTCACAATAAAAATTCCCTTTTATTATCCTGCCTCAGTTTCCCTAAATTGTCCTGCCTCAGTTCCTAATTGTTGTGTCAATCCTGCAACACCAGTCCTCCTTCCTAATCATCATGATCCAGATAAGGAGAAAGATCTATCTTAGACATCATGATTCTATCCCTTTCCTACTTATCAGAATGTTTGATGCTTCCCCCATTCTGTCATTGTTCTTTATTCCAACTTATCAGAATGTCCGGTGCCACCCCTCACCCTGTACCTCCCTCCATTACGTCATCCTAGGTGCCTTCCCCCATTAGGTTATCCCCATGCAGGTACCTCCCCCTTTATGTCATTGTTCTTGTTATCCTATAAAAGAGTCTTGCTGTCCGACATTCAGGGCAGGATTCTTTGAGACAATAGTGTCATTCAGCCCTGGGACCAAAAATGGATCATTTGGTCTCAGTAAATCTCTCCATTTAATAAACTATTAAATTGTTCTCTAATCTCTGTCTTGCTCAGTTTCTCTGGCATTACAATAAGAACATTAACCCTTTCTCTAACTCTGTTACTTCAGGCTGTAGTTGAGCTTTGCTAAGCATGAGTATATCTCATACAATTGAAAAAGGGAAATATTTTTTCTGTCTTTTTACAAACAGCAATTAGCCAATTAGCATTAAGTAGAAGGTAAGACAATTAGATAAATGCAAATCTTTTCCCCTATGACTTATATTGCTTATTTAACCTTCAAAGAAGACAAGAGAGGGGCAGCTAAGTGGCACAGCAGATAAAAGGCTAGCCCTGAAGTCAAAACACCAGAGTTCAAATATGGTCTCAGATACTTAGCACTTCCTACTTGTGTGACCCCTGGGGAAGTCACTTAACCCCAATTACCTCAGACAAAGAAGGCAAGAGATATAATAGGAAATTAATGAATACTTTGTGAACAAGGGGAGACAATGCTTCTAATTGAATGTATAGAAAAGAAACAAGAAGGCATTTTTAGTTTGTCTGAGGTTCCTCATTTCATCTAGATATGTTAGACCATAATCTTATTTCATATCTGATCCACCTTTCAGTAAAACCTGTCAACTCAAGTAGGCTTGCCTTAAATAGCACATTATTCAATATGTCCCTAAAGTTTTCCTGGAATATTTTTCCTTCCATAAGCCTCTTTTCATACAAAAAAAATAGGAAATGCTGGATAAACACTTTGGTCAGATTTCCCCCCAAATTCTTCTCAGGCACTGTTTCCTGTGGGGTTTGGCTAAGAGACAGATGACAATATGTTTACAGAAAAATTCCTGAAATAATATAAGCTTGAAGATACCCAAATTGGATTGTTAAGATGATGTTCTACTATAAAGTGTATATTGTTAGATTTTTTTTCTTATTCAACTGGAAATAAATCAATTAAAGTCAAGGTATATTAGCAGCTGGATTATGCTTTCCACATATTAGGAGAAAGCAGAAAGTGTCATGTGTATGGGTTTACCTCTTCTCTTCCCCTTCAGATCCTGAATTTATTTGTGAATAATGTATTTTGGTTTGAGGTAGGTGAAAAGGGGAACTAGTCCCTTAGGTTGGTGATTATTCTAAAAAAAAAAAGAAAGGAAAAAAAAAAACAACAACAACCAGTACAAAGCAAAAAAATCAGATTTTTATTGGAGGCCTTTCTGAGCTAGATTATTTCTAAACTATTGCTGCTACCAAGCTTACTTGATTGTATGACAAAACATTTAGTACTAGGGTGTGGTGGGATATGAATAGGTACACTGTATTGATTTTAGAGCTTCAATTTAGATGACATAAGCTGATATGGTTGATTTCCCTGTTTAGTACAATTGTGAAAGGCTAAATTGTTTTTTTTTTTTTTTTTTTTTTTTTATATGAGGAAAGGCTGTTTCAGCCAAGCTCAGTCTTTCTGTCTCCTGTCTGCTTTGGCTCACCACATTTTTTCCTTTTGTTCTGTAATAATTTTCTATAATTTACTTGATTTATCTATTATCTACCCCCTTTCCTTCAATTCTGAGAAAAACTGACGCTAAAATGTTTTTTTTTCATTTGTTAAATTTTTACTATATGTACATATTTATTCTTTTTTTAAATAAAGCTTTTTATTTACAAAACATATGCATGGGTAATTTTTCAACATTGACCCTTGCAAAGCCTTTTGTTCCAAATTATCCCCTCCTTCCCCCCACTCCTTGTCCTAGATGGCAGGTAGTCTGGTACATGTTAAATATGCTAAAATATATGTTAAATCCAATACATTATAAATATTTATATAGTTATCTTGCTGCTCAGGAAAAATCAAATCAAGAAGGGAAAAAATGAGAAAGAAAACAAAATGCAAGCAAACAACAGAAAGAGTGAGAGTGCTACATTGTGGTTCATACTCAGCTCCCACTGTCCTCTCTTTGGGTGTATATGGCTCTCTTAATAACTGAATAATTGCAATTGGTTTGAATCATCTCATTGTTGAGAAGACATTGTATAGTCTTGTTGCCATGTATAACAATCTCTTGATTCTGCTAATTTCACCTAGCATCAGTTCATGTAAGTCTCTCCAGGCCTCTCTGAAATTTTCCTGTTGGTCATTTCTTACAGAACAATAATATTCCATAACATTCATATACCATAATTTATTCAGCCATTCCCCAATTAATGGGCATCCATTTGGTTTCTAGTTTCTTGCCACTATGAAGAGGGTTGCTACAAACATTTTTGCATATGTGGGTCCCTTAATCTCCTTTAAGATATTTTTGGGATATAAGCCCAGTAGAAACACTGATGGATCAATGGGTATGCATAGTTTGATAACTTTTTCAGCATAGTTCTAAATTGCTCTCTAGAATGGTTGGATCTGTTCACAATTCCACAAACAAAGTATCAGTGTCCCAGTTTTCCCACATCCTCTTGAACATTCATCATTATCTTTTCCTGTCATTTTAGCCAATCTCACAGGTGTGTAGTGGCATCTCAGAGTTGTCTTAATTTGCATTTCTCTGATCAATAGTGATTTGGTGCACCTTTTCATATGCCTACAAATAGTTTCAATTTCTTCATCTGAAAATGGTCTGTTTCCTTTGACTATCAATTGGAGAGTGGCTTAAACTATTATAAATTTGAGTCAATTCTCTATATATTTTAGAAATGAGGCCTTTCTCAGAACCTTTGAATGTAAAAATGTTTTCTCAGTTTATTGCTTTCCTTCTAATCTTGCTTGCATTATTTTGTTTATATAAAAACTATTTAACTTAATATAATCAAAATTATCTATTTTGTGATCAATAATGATCCCCAGTTCTTCTTTGGTCATGAATTCCTTCCTCCTCCACAGAGGTGAGAGGTAAACTATCCTATGTTGTTTTAATTTGTTTATAATTTCATTCTTTATGTCTAGATCATGAACCCATTTTGACCTTATCTTGATAAATGGTGTTAGGTGTGAGTCCCAGTTTATCCCATACTAGTTTCCAGTTTTCCCAGCAGTTTTTCTCAAATAGTGAATTCTTATCCCAAAAGCTGGAGTGTTTGGATTTGTCAAATACTAGATTGCTATAGTTATTGACTATTTTGTTCTGTGAACTTAACCTATTCCACTTTGTTTCTTAGCCAGTACCAAATGGATTTGGTGACTGCTGCTTTACAATATAGTTTTAGATCTGGTACAGCTAGACCACCTGAAGCTAAAATTTTAAACTTTGATTATAATTATTCATAAGGATTGGTAATGGAAAGAGTCAACAAATAGCTTACCATGGCATGTTAAAAAAAAAAAAAAGTAGGATGGCCCAATCTAATTCCTTTGTATTCCAGAACCAAATTCAATTTAATTTAAAAAACATTTATTATGCTCATTATGCACCATTTATGTGCAGGGAACTCTGACAAGTACCTATAAACAAACATGTTTTAGATAAAATATGGTTCCTACTTTTATGGTATTTAGTTTTAGTAGAGAAAATAACTTCTATCTAGAAATAAATAGAATATGTTTCATTACTTGAAGAAATACTTTAAAAATGTACAGAGCACCAATAATTCGTTACTATCTGTCTGAACTTCCCACTTTTTCAACTGAAAAAACAGTGATAATAAAATTTACCTTACCTTTCTTATAGTACTATTATGATGGAAACATTTTTATTTTATTTTTATTTTTATTTATTTATTTATTTTTGCATCGAAAGTTAGGTTTGTGTATTTTATTTTATTTACTTATTTTTTAATTTATTTAATAGCCTTTTATTTACAGGTTATATGTATGGGTAACTTTACAGCATTAACAATTGCCAAACCTCTTGTTCCAATTTTTCACCTCTTACCCCCCCCACCCCCTCCTCCAGATGGCAGGATGACCAGTAGATGTTAAATATATTAAAATATAAATTAAATACACAATAAGTATACATGACCAAACCGTTATTTTGCTGTACAAAAAGAATCAGACTCTGAAATATTGTACAATTAGCTTGTGAAGGAAATCAAAAATGCAGGTGGGCATAAATATAGTGATTGGGAATTCAATGTAATGGTTTTTAGTCATCACCCAGAGTTGTTTCTCTGGGCGTAGCTGGTTCAGTTCATTAGTGCTCCATTGGAAATGATTTGGTTAATCTCATTGCTGAGGATGGCCAGGTCCATCAGAACTGGTCCTCATATAGTATTGTTGTTGAAGTATATAATGATCTCCTGGTCCTGCTCATTTCACTCAGCATCAGTTCGTGTAAGTCTCTCCAGGCCTTTCTGAAATCATCCTGTTGGTCATTTCTTACAGAACAGTAATATTCCATAATTTTCATATACCACAATTTATTCAGCCATTCTCCAACTGATGGACATCCATTCAGTTTCCAGTTTCTAGCCACTACAAAAAGGGCTGCCACAAACATTCGTGCACATACAGGTCCCTTTCCCTTCTTTATAATCTCTTTGGGATATAATCCCAGTAGTAACACTGCTGGATCAAAGGGTATGCACAGTTTGATAACTTTTTGAGCATAGTTCCAAACTACTCTCCAAAATGGTTGGATTCGTTCACAACTCCACCAACAATGCATCAATGTCCCAGTTTTCCCGCATCCCCTCCAACAATAATCATTATTTTTTCCTGTCATCTTAGCCAATCTGACAGGTGTGTAGTGGTATCTTAGAGTTGTCTTAATTTGCATTTCTCTGATAAATAATAACTTGGAGCATCTTTTCATATGGCTAGAAATAGTTTCAATTTCTTCATCTGAGAATTGTCTGTTCATATCCTTTGACCATTTTTCAATTGGAGAATGGCTTGATTTTTTATAAATTAGAGTTAATTCTCTATATATTTTGGAAATGAGGCCTTTATCAGAAACCTTTGACTGTAAAAATATTTTCCCAGTTTATTGCTTCCCTTCTAATCTTGTCTGCATTAGTTTTGTTTGTACAAAAACTTTTCAGTTTGGTATAGTCGAAATTTTCTATTTTGTGATCAGTAATGATCTCTAGTTCTTCTTTGGTCATAAAGTCCTTCCCCTTCCACAGGTCTGAGAGGTAAACTATCCTGTGTTCCTCTAATTTATTAATAATTTCATTCTTTATGCCTAGGTCATGAACCCATTTTGACCTTATCTTGGTGTACAGTGTTAAGTGTGGATCAATGCCTAGTTTCTGCCATATTAGTTTGATGGAAACATTTTTAAACTTTAAAATATGACAAAAAGATGAAATATTATTACGATGATTATTATTCTTAATGATTATACCAATAATTAATAATCCCAATGGTCAGGATACGGGAAGGTATATGATGCTAATAATGTTTATTTGTCAAAGCAATCCAGCAGTAAGGTAGTGGAAGTAACACAATTTAGGAATTGAGAATAGTCTAAACAAAAATGTACTGGGTAGTGCACAAAACATAATATAAAGCATTTGGGAATGTATAAGATAACGATGTGATTGATGATGTGGGGTTTAGCACCAAAAGTTGAGTTCGGTCATGTGAAGAATTCACAATGGCCATTCTCTCTGGCAAAAGGTAAATTTATTTAGAAAAGAGGATACAAATAAAATGAAGGAATACAATAGACACCAAGAATGGTAAATATGAAATAGAGTGGGAGAGCACATGAAAAATAAGTTCTTCACTGAAACTGACAATTATCCAGTAGAAGGGGAATCCCTCATGAGGTTGGAACATGTCCTTAGCTGGCAGGTCAAATCCTGAAAGGGACTTAGCTCCCTAAAAGAGTTAGTTAGCTGTAAGGAAGAGAAGTATAATATACTTCTCTAAGTATAATAATTTTGAGAATTATAATGGTGTTAGGATATCACAGTGGCATGGGTAAGGGGTAAGGGAAAAGATACCACAAAGCACAGTGCCATAATGGTCTGACCCAAAGGAAGGTATTGATGAGATTTAGTTTTGGGGTTCTCTCTTCAATATCAGACATGGAATGGCCCATAAGCAAATTTTATGTGGAAATTTTAACTTTAGGCACATGACTGTGATTTCTGACAGGACATAGCAAAGTAAGACTGCTGGAAACCTCTACAGAAGGTGGATCTCAGGAGTTTGACATAACTTGGATTTAAGACTGGACCACCTCCCCAAAGAGTAAGACTATGGAGATAACTTGATCTCTATCAGAGCCTTTTTCCTGCTTGCCTCAGGGATTAATTTTTATCAGTTCCGCTGCTAATTACACCCAGCATTGAAGACATTATCAATAAGATTGTGTTGAGTTATAGAATGTATTAAATGCCAGACTTAAGAATTTTAACTACCCTGTGTGCAATGTGGAATCACTATAGATTTTAAGCAGAATTGTCATGCAGCTGGATTTATATATAACTGAAGATTAATTGGGAGGCAGGAAGAAGAACTCCTATAGAGGTTATAGAAAAACTGAATGGATTCATTCCACTTCCAGGTTGGGAAACAGGTTGGATGAAGACTTGTTTTGTTGTAGGTCTTTGAGATTAAAAGGCCAGTGACTAAAAATTTGAGAAGGAAAAAATGGGAGAAGATGGGAGGAATGAGAATAAGAATACAAAGAAAAGGAGTTGAGAAGCAGTAGTAAAAAGGAGAAAGGAGAAAAGGTAAAAGGAGAAGAAAGAAGAAAAAGCAGGTGAAAGAGAGAAGAAAAGAATAGGATAGGGAGGAAAAAAAGCAAAGGAGAAGGAGGAAAAACAAAGAAGGAGATAAATGCAAATGAACTTAGTAACAAAAAATACTTGAAGTAAAAGAGAAAAATCTAAACTGAAGGAGGAAGAGAGGCCTTGAGATAAAGAGAAATGAGGAGAAAGAACCTAGCTATGCCTAGTAAAATGACATTGAAGTTCAAGAGTGCTAAAAAGAATGGAGAACGAGCCTCACATAAATTTTCTAAGGAAATTGCCCACAAGAGACACTAACCAGACAGACAAAGGACAGAGAAGCTTGTTTCCTTAAATTCTGAAGAACAGGAAGAATTTTGTGGTGACCACAGAAAGAACATAATTTTTTTGTGCCTTTGAACAATAGAAAGATAATTATCATCTATGCTAAAAAGGTAAATTAGCTTCCCCATTTGGGGCAAACATAAAAAGAATAGTTCTCTATTTTCGATTACTCAGGAGAACTAAGTGTTCTTAACAAAAAGATCTTTTTTTTGAAAAAAAAAAAAAGGCAATCTGATGAGTCAGGAGAATCATGTCTGTGCCAGGGGATTGAAGGGTGGCATAAAGTGATATATTTGTATCGAATGATAACCATTTCTGAAGGTAGGGAAGGGAAGAAAGTGTATATGATAATTTTATGATATATTTAAAAGGCACAGCAAGTTGTATTTTGAAAAATTTTCATATTTCTAGCAGCTCTTTTTGTGGTGACAAGGAATTGGAAATGGAGTACATACCCATCAACTGGCAAAAGTATGAATAAATTCTAGCATATGAAAGTAACGAAATATTGTTGTTCTATAAAAAGTAATGAGCAGGCTGATTTCTGAAAAGCTTGTATAGACTTGAACTGAGATTGAGTGAAGTGAGCAGAACCAAGAGAACATTGCACACTGTTATGGGGCCAGAACTCTGAACTTGAAACAAAGGATTCTTATAAGGTACTAAGCCAGTGGAATTGACAGAGACAATAGTTATCTAATTTAGCATGGTTCAGTATGATTGATATAATCCCAACAAGGAGATGTTATTGGCCAGAACTTGAAACAAGGTACTAAGTGGAATTGAGGAGACAGTGGTTAAATCTAGTTTAGCATTGATTTAATCCTACAACAAATAATGGTTTCCTAGTGATATAATGATTGGCTTATAAATTAGAAGCCTCAGCCAGGGAGATTCAGAGACATTAACAGAGACAAGTAGATAGAAGGCTGGAGTCTGAAGGCTGGAGCACAAATCCTTGAACTCAGACAGATTCATCCCATTTCCCACCACCTTTGTGGCAGGCTCTCCTCCTTCGTTTCTCCATTGAAATCAAGACTCCGGAAGGCCCCCAGAAAACTAGCAGAGCCCCAAGTGAAGGAGATAGAACTTTGAAATAGATAATAAAGGATTTGAACTTTAACACCTGGCTGCACTTGTGGTGATTACTGAACAGAAACGAAGGCTGTTTCCAGAGACCCCAAGAAAACCTCAACAGAGAACATTACATTTTAGAGAGAACATTAAATTTAGAGAGAATCAGAACATTAGAGAGAACAGTAAAAGAGAGATTATGTGATGATCATTTGTGAGAGATTTAGCTTTTCTCAGCAATATAGTCAATGATCAAAGATAGTTCCAATATACTTGGGATGGAAAATACTATCCACCTCCAGAGAGGGAACTAGGTAGTCTGAATGTAGATAAAAGCTTACTATTTTTACCTTTTAAAATTTTTGCTTTCTTTTTTGTTTTTCTCCTTTTGTTTTGAATTTTTTTTTTTTTTTGGTTGCACATGTTTAACCTTTATTAGATTGCTTGCTGTCAGGGGCAGGCTCGGTAAAGGAGGGAGGGAAAAAATAATTGGAACACAATCTTATAAAAATGAATGCTGAAAACTATGTACAAATGTAATTAGAAAAATAAAATATTCTTGAGAAAATTAAAAAAAAGATTTTCAGTTTTATGTACAATTATACTTTGAAAAACTTTACTGTTAGGGAAATGCTTATTTTATTCTCTAAATTAAAAATAAAGTAAAATAAAATAAAAAAGAAGAAAGTCAAATTGGTTCACTAACTAAATATTAGATAAAATATGAAAGAGTATTGACCATTTAATATGTGTAAGCTACATGCTGTGTAGGAAGATAAATTGATTGAGTTTTGGAAAATTTATGGAAGACAAAAGCTAAGACAGGACTCAGAAATAAAACCCATTAGTTATTTTGTCTATAAAAAAATGTACAAACTATGTATAAGGAAAAAAAAAAGAGATTAACAATCCTATCATAGGGAGGCTAATTTGGCCTCATAAATATCATTGAGTTTTAGAGGACGAGATCAATTGCTGGAAGATTATACATTAATTCCAAGAAAATGAAATATTTAAAGAAAAAGGTGGAATAGGTTGCTTAACATTATATAATAAGATATATTCATATCCATAAATTTGCAAATCTTTGGAAGGAAATGTAATGGACACCATTTTAGTGAAGATAAATGAATGCAATAAAAGGAGTGTAATTTTCATCTGAGCATAACCACCTACCTAGCCAGAAAGAAGAAATTGTTGAGTAGTTCAAGAAACAAATCATAACCTTGATATGGAGGAATTATACAATACTGATTGGAGAGATCATTTATCTCCACATCTTTTTAGTTCTCCTTGCCAAAATCAGAGTTAATGTTTTCTTAGCTTCCCTTAATGGTTATTACTTCTTCTAAAAAAAAACAAAAAAACAAAAAAAAAAAAAAACCTATTATCCTCTACCGGAATCAGACCAACAAGGAGGGACTACTGAACTAGAAATTATGGGAATTTTTTGGGTAAATGATTATCCAAACTTAGAATTTAAGAAGAAGTCTTGAGAGGACTGGAAACTAAGAAATAATTTTAAATGAAACAGATTTTTGGAGAAGCAACATAATTCAACTCCACAAGATTTGATAGAGTTTACAGAAAATATAGATAGATCATTCTGAATAAAATTCCCACAGGAAGGCAACTTAGGAAAATAAGAAGTTCTCAAACATTTAATTCTAAAGACCCAATGAAATATATTTTCAAAGAAAAGGCAAAGGAAGAGTCTTGAGAGTCTAATGTGTCTGTAGATGGAATTAATGGGAATATATCTATAGAGGGAATTAGTTGAGAATACATGTATTCCCAACTAATTCCAAACACACATATGTGTTATATTTTATTTTTGAAAATTATATTTTTAAAAGATGTGTATATGAAAGCATAAGGGGGAGTGCTCAAATACATCATGTTTTTTTGTTGCAATTGTATATGTGGAAGGTATGGGAAGCCTGCTTCTGGAAAGATATGATTATTTGTAATGAAATTGCCCTCTTTCTTGATTTGGAGCAGTCACAAACATTCTGAAATGGATTCCAGTCTGCTCAGCATGTGAAAACAAGTTGCACTGTTGACTGACTTCATGGACACTTCATGCCTTCAAAGTGCATGAACTAATAAAAAGTAAGACCTTGCTTTTGGTCTGACACTTTAATAGTTGGGTTTAATGAAAGATAAAATGCTGTTAGATCTGAATTCAACTCTCACCTCAGACACTTAGCTTTGTAATTGTGGGCAAGCCATTTAACCCTGTTTTACTCAGTTTCCTCACCTGTCAAATGAGCTAGAGAAAACATGGCAAACCACTCCAATATCTTTGTCAAAAAAAAAATCCAAAATTATGTCACAAAGAGTTGAACATGATTGAACAATAACAAAAATCTTTGCTTTTTCCTATTTTAGTTGAATGCATATTGAAGACAATTATGATTTTGTCAACCTGGAAATATAAGAATGGTTAGCCAACAGAGTTTTGGGAATTAGAATTAATGCTAATTTTAATTGCCAGGAAACCCCACATCAAAGGTCCTGAGGAATGACATTTTAGACTCATGTTAATATTGATATCTTTTGAGAGCCTGAGGACAATAAGTTTTACCAGAGACAATAAGTTATACACAGTTATGTTGCTATTGAAAATAATCCTAATGGATGGATGTCACTTAGAAATAATGTGAAGTTTGAACCCACTCTTCATTTGGTGGGAAAGAGGGTTTATATAAATGTAGTGAGTAATTGTTTGTGCCTTACA
This sequence comes from Sarcophilus harrisii, assembly GCF_902635505.1. Classification (NCBI taxonomy): domain Eukaryota; kingdom Metazoa; phylum Chordata; class Mammalia; order Dasyuromorphia; family Dasyuridae; genus Sarcophilus; species Sarcophilus harrisii. The sequence continues at coordinate 261,477,121 of NC_045429.1, read as the reverse complement.
TTCTTGCTATATCTGTGATTTAGATATTCCTTTTGAAAATAAACTGATATTATTAGATAAATGTCAGATATTGTCAGCTAGCAGTAGGAGTAGGATGCACTAGAATTTGACTTTGAACCAATGACATTCAAAAATAAATTTTCCAATTCTTAAATGTCTAATCCTTTTTAATCCTTAGAAGTTAAAAGATTGGATATAGTTGATTTCATTCTGGGGCAGTAAATTCAGAATAGTTCCTACAAAAGTAAAGGGCATTAATGGACAAAAGCATTCCTTAAAGAAGAATTATCAATTAAAATGACAAGGCTAGCAAGGAAAACTAAGATAAGTCTGTTTGTTTTTTAAGTCACAGTCTGGAAGGTGGGGAGGAAGAAACAGGGGCTAGGACTACTGAGTCAAAGAAAACTTTAACAGAAAGTAGAACAGAATAATTTAACTCTATTTTTGTTTTCTTTGCCAAAGAGCATGATATCTGAATTAAAAAGGACTGGTTAGAAATCATTAATTAGCATTTGAAACCTTTAGTGAAATGGTAATAGTAATCAGTTAATAATCATTTTGAGTCAATAGATGTAACAAATGTAACCCGGGATAAAGGGGCTGGTTATGATAGAGAATATTTTGAAAAATGACAGAGGAGGAGTGAAAGGAAACTTCTTTCTTTTTTATTATTGTTATTTTTTTCCTGAGGAAGAAATTATGTACATGACAGAATAGTTACAAATGATTTCAATTCCTGGGAAAGTTATATGTTATTATTCAGGGGTTCTTTAGTGAATATATTTAGACAAAGAAGTAATTACCAAAAACAAATTACAAAAAAAGTATGTATATGTATATATATATATATATATACTTCCAAATTGCTCTCCAGAATGTTTGGATCTGTTCACAACTCCACTAACAATCATTATCTTTTCCTGTCATCTTAGCCAATCTGAGAAGTGTGTAGTGGTATCTCAGAGTTGTCTTAATTTGCATTTCTCTGATTAATAATGACTTGGAGCACCTTTTCATATGACTAGAAATAGTTTCAATTTCTTTATCCAAAAATGGTCTGTTCATATCCTTTGACCATTTGGAGAATGGCTTGATTTTTGAATGATATTTGTAATAAATAATCTCAGATATTGTGCTTGGGTCTACATTTTATCAGTGCCACCAATAACTTCTTGGAGAACAGAGGCAGACTGTGATTAACTACCTTTCTCATATCTTTTGCCAGAGAGGTTCATTGCAGGGGCGATAATGACATTTAAATTCTAACATCTGGGGAGGGCCATGATGTCTTCCCTCCTCTTGGTAAAATGATGGGATGGGAAGGGCCAATGGGATGGAATGGGATGGGATGAGATAGGATGGGAATAGGTTTTTTTTCTGCCTAGAATATAGAAATCTCTGTCAGAATTCGTGATTATATGAAACTGAGAAACAAATAAAGAACAACTCTAAAGATGATATGTCTTGGATCTATTCAGAGAAATGGTTTGCAGACAAGAAAAAAAAAAACTTTACATCTTAGTTAGATGCTTCACACATACAATATGTTGACTTTTTTAAAGTCCTAAACAACTCTATGTCTCACATTCATGCCTTCTTAGAGCTCTTGGGAAAAGCTTCATACCAGCAAAGTAAGTGCAACTAGATAATCAGATGTCTGATGCAATTGCTAGTGGAAGACTCACTGATAGTGAGATGTCATATGCTTTACAAATTGGACTTGTGATTTTAAAACTGGTTACTATTGATAAATTAGGAGACTAGGTACCCATGCTAAAAATTGACAATATGTTCATGGTGTTTTAAGATTTGCAACAATCCATATTATACAGTGCTGTGGGTGTGTGTAAAGAAAGAGAGACACACACACACACACACACACACATACACACACATACACACAGAGAGAAACAGAGAGGGGAAGTGAGCGAGTGAGAGAGAAAAAGAGAGAGAAAGCGACAGAAAGAGAGAAAAGTGATACGTATTTTCATACATATGGATTTTTAGAAAATTTTATAAAGAAAAATGAACTGTATACTTTAAGAAAAAACAGTATATAAGAGTGATGAGTATAACTGTTAATAAAGTGGGTCAGATCGAACATCTTTGTAAAGTCAGCAACAAGAAGGGGAACACATTCTTTATTGACATATAAGAAATAAGAGGTCTTGGGTGGTCATGAAACTTTACAGTGTTAATTCTTATTATCCAATCCATCTGCAACTTTCAGTCTTTCCTAGGGCATCAAAACCACCAGACTTTCTGTCTCCTTACAAGAGATAAAAACTCCCCTAATTTCACAAGAACTGCTAAAGAAAGATGACACATCTTTTGGGGATGGTAACTTGTGGGATTAAAAATAACACAAACCAATGACCTAGAAGTATCCCAGGGGCAATTGTTATGAGAGATAATAACTTTTCTCTTAATTATATCTTAAATTAATTCAGAGGGAAAGCTAAATTCCTGAGCTCAATTCAAGGATATAGTACTGTGATGTTAGGCAGATGTAGACTCAGTTATAAAATCAATATAACATAAAATTAGGTACATTGCAGAATCAATTCAACAGAAATCAATAAATATATATACTCAAGCAATATTAATTTTGATCTTTATAATATGTTGTATTTTATATCTTGCCATTTCCATAATCAAAGTTTATATAGCTTTAGAATAACTATATGAAATAAGGACTACTTTGGCTTTTATTTTAAAGATAAATTGAGGATTAAAAATTTTTACATAGGGTTACATATTTATATACATATAATCACCCAGTCAATACACATTTGAAATATTTGAAGTCAAGTTTTGCTGATTTCAAGCATCTTTGATTTCAGGTGTGGCCATATACTAAACTGCTGAAATATTTTGATAGTAACTATGCTGGTCAGATAATCACTTAGCCTGCATTACCAGTAGGGAAGGTCAATTCATCATGGTTTAACATAATGAATGAAATTTAGTCCTATATGATATACGTGGAGAAGTTGGCAATAACCCAAGGCTTGTTGATATTCAACTATAAAAGTCCTCCATGATGACTTTCTGGGGCAGAAGAAATACCCATATCATATGCAAATGGGATTATACTTGTCCAAGCTAGAACATATCAAAAAAAGCATGAGGACTTTGTTTAGTGCAACTTCTCTGGAAAGCTTAAGCTGCAGTGGGTGTACATGGATTCATTGTCTCTGAAAAGGAATAACATAAGCAAAATCTTACTTGTAACAGACCGTTTTATTTAGAATAGACATTCCTACCAAAAGGCTACTTTGGATTTTACAATGGACAAGATGCTATGAAAGTATCAAAAAGGAAAGAAATCACAGATATGAGGAAATACCAGGGTGACATAAATAAAAAAACAAAAGGGTTTTTCTCCTTCTAATTTATCTCCATTACATTCCATTTACCTTCCTATTCTATCCATCGATTATTCTGCTTCTTTAATTCTATTCCTCCAGTGTGAAATCAGAGAGGGTATTAATTCCAGTTTGTCTTTTTTTCTTAGTCAATGTACTTTAATTATACCATTAGCCAGATCAGGGAACTTTCCCCATTTTAGATTAACTTATCCATAAAAACATAGGCATTTATGATAAAATAAGCATTTATCAAGTACCAGTTGTATGCAGAACTCTGCAAAAACCACTATGAAAGAATGCAAGAAGCTCTGAATGACTTTGCAAAGAACTGAAAATCAACTTTGAAAGACAAAACATAAGTAAATCTGTGTATAACATGGAAGTATTCAGATGATATTCACAATGTATTGTGAAGCCAGTCTCCTGGCTTCTAATCACTTCCTCATTTCAGTTCATCTCCACACAGATGCCAAATTAATATTTTTAAAGCTTATGTTTGATGATGCCATTCCCTTACTCAAAACCTACAGTGAATCCCTGTTGTCTCTTGGACAAAACAGTGTCTACTTTCTTTAGCATCTTAATTAGATTTCAGCCATTCTTTGACTTTAAATGATTTTCCTTCATTCACTGTAATTTTTCAGCCCAGCTGACATATATGATGATCAAGAAATCAATATCAATCAATAAACATTTGTCAAGCACATACTGTAAGTCAGGCCCTATGCTAAGTACTGGATTCCTCATGTTCCCTGCTATTTCTTTATGTCTGTGATTTCTTTCCTTTTCACATCTGCTTAGTGTAATTTTTAGCCCTCTCAATATTCAACTCAAATACTATCTTCTTTAAGTTGTCCTTCCTGATTCCTCTAGTTATCTTTCCCCTTGTGAAACTTTGCATTTATTTCAGGTAATCAATGTCAATTAAGGAACATTTATTAGTCACTTACTATGTGCTAGAAAGTATAGTAGTTATTGCCCTGTAGGTATGCTATTTTACCTTAAAAGAATATTAGCTCTTTAAAGCCAGGGACTGATTCCTGTATGGTTTTAATTCCCTAATACCTTTCAAAGTGCCTAGCAAAAAAAAGTGTTATAAAAAAATGCTTGTTGAATAAGTTGAATTAGATATAACCAGCAGAGAATAAAAGAACAAGTAGGTGATAGGGAAAAGCATTGACAGAGGTGCAAATAATTTTGAAAAAAGTAAAATGCAGAATTCCAGAGCCAAAAGGGCAGAGTAAAGGAAGAGTTTCTTTTGAACTCTCCCCCAAAATCCTCCAAATACATTTAAGTAATGTCTCTAAACAAGTTGTAGAGCAGCATAACCACAAAAGATGGAGTGAAACAATTTTGCAGCCCAAGACAACTTAGAAGGTTAACAGGAAAGGTCTGCACCAAGGTGAACATAAGCCCAATGATTCTAGAAAACAAGAAACTTGTACAACTAAATCAGTGGCATCAGTGGCAGTTTCCAGATCTCTCATTCCACAAATGATAAAGACAACTTGGAAATGTAGCAGGGAAGTAAGCACAGGTTGTACCAACATAACCTTCACCCCTGCAAACCAAGAGCAGACCCTGACAGCCACTGAATCACAGTGGGAGCAGCAGCTTTTGATGCTCTCAGCTCATCAATGGTAAGGGGGTTCAACAATTGGTCAGAAGAAATTAAAGGGATATGTTGCTTTACCCACATTCAGAGCTGGCTCACAGCCTTAGCACACCAGAGCTTACAGTCATAATGGATCAGGGATCCTTGTGGACTCTCACAGACCAGAGCATAGGCTAAGAGAATAGTAAACACACTTCTTAAAATAATATCACCTTGCAAGAATTGAAAACTTACAGATCCCTAGAATTATTTCTGAAAACAGGACAGTGTACCTTCCACCTAGGAGGCAGAGCCCTACTTTAATTAAGAATTGAAAATCAAGTAAAAGGCTGGTAAAATGAGCAAACAACAGAAAAAAAAATTCTGACCATAGAAAATTACTACGGTGATAAGGAAGATCAAAAATACACCCAGAAGATAACAAATACAAAGCTACATCTAAAGCATCCAAGAAAATTATCAATTGGTTTCAGTCTATGGAAGAGCTTTATGGAAGAGGATTTTGAAAATTAGGCAAGAAAAATAGAGGACACTTTGGGAAGAGAAATGAGAGTGATGTGTGGAAATCATGAAAAACAACTCAACATCTTGACAGGAGACACAAAACATCCTTTAAAAACATAGTAGTAAAGAAATACAAAAAGCCAGTGAGGAGAAGAATGTCATACAAAGCAGAATTGACTAAATGGAAAGAGAAGCACAAAAGTTCACTAAAGAAAACTAATTTAAAACTAAAATTGGACAAATGGAACAAGGAGGTACAAAAGCTCACTGAAGAAAATAATTCCTTAAACAATTAGAATTTAGCAAATGGAAGCTAATGACTTATGAGAAATAAAACAAAGCAATAAAACAAAACCAAAAGAATGAAAATTATAGAAGACAATCTGAAGGTTCTCACTGGAGAAATCAACTGACCTGGAAAATAGATTCAGGACATGTAATGGACTGAAACTGAGCAGATGCACTTGGACAGTCAAGCACTTAAGGCTAATGACTTATTGGACAATACTCTATTAGCATATGCTTGGAAAATGGCACATCCCCACTATTTGGTGCTGGTTTGATATGTTGGTGTATAGAAAGATTGGTAAGAGGGGATTAGAGGGTGAAGTGAAGACAAGTGAGAGTCACTTTTGGTTGAGGAGAGAAAGAAGAGAAGTGTGGAGATTCCTGTGTCCATTCCTCTCACTTAGACAAAGAATAAAGACCAAGTGCTTTTGCTTATCCTGAGTCTGGCTGATTTTAAAGTATCCAGGGTGCTGATTCTAAAGTATCCACGGTGCTAACTCAGTCTTCACAAAGACAGAAGTTTTAAAATTACTGAACTATCTGAAAGCCATTATTAAAAAAACAAAACAACAAAAAAATAGACATCATCTTTCAAGAAGTTGTCCAAGAAATTTCCCATGATATTCTAGACCCAGAAGGTAAAATATAAACTAAAAGAATTCACTGATCACCTCCTGAAAGAGTTCCCAAAAAGAAAACTACCAGGGATATTATAGCAAAATTCCAGAGCTTCTAGGTCAAGGAGAAAATATTGGAAGTAACCAGAAAGAAACAATTCAAGTATTGTGGAGCAATAGTCATGATAACACAAGATTTAGCAGCTTCTACATTAAAGAATTGGAGGGCATAGAATATGATATTCTAGAAGGCAAAGGATCTAGGGTTACAAACAAGAATCACCTATCCAGCAAAAATGAGCGTAACCTTCAGGGGAAAAAAGTGATAAAAAGACCAGAGCTGAACAGAAATGTTTACTTTCAAATAGAAGATAATAGAAAAGCATTAAAAAGGTAAACAGGAAAGCTAAATCATAAGTGACTTGATGAGATTGGAATTTCTACATGGGAGAATGATACTTGTAACTCAGAATTTTCTCATCATTAAGGCAGATAGAGTATATATGCAGAGGTCACTGGTGTTAATTGAATGTGAAGGGATGATATTTAAAAAGGTAAAATTAATGGGTGAGAGAGGAATGTGCTGGGAGAGAGGAAAGATAAGAGGTAGAATAAGCTTTTGCAGTGGAGGGAAAGAGGAAAGGAATAGTGAGTGTATCTTATTCTCCTCAGAAATGAGTAAAAGAAGGAATAACACTCAATTGGGTATAGAAATCTATCTTACTGAAAATATTAAAATCATTTCTAGTCATATGGAAAAATGCTCTAAATCACTATTTATCAGAGAAATAAAAATTAAAATAACTCTGAGGTAGCACTACACGTCTCTCAGATTAGCAAGGTAACAGGAAAAAATAATGATGAATGTTGGAGGGGATCTGGAAAAACTGGGACACTAACATTGTTAGTGGAGTTGTGAACTGATCCAACAATTCTGAAGAGCAATATGAAACTATACTCAAGGAGTTATCAAACTGTACATTAGTGTCTCTACTGGACATGTATCCCAAAGAGAGCATAAAAAAGGGTAAAGGACCCACATATAAAAAAAATGTTTGTTGCAGCCTTTTTGTAGTGGCAAGGAACTGGAGACTGAGTGGATGCCCACTAGTTGGGGAATGGCTAAATAAGTTATAGTACATGAATGTTATGGAATATTATTTTTCTATAAAAACAATCGGCAGGATGATTTCAGAAAGGCCTGGACAGATTTACATGAACTGATGCTGTAAAATGAGTAGAACCAAGAAAACATTGTATATAGCAAAAACAAGACTATATGATGACCAATTCTGGTAGATGTAGTTCTTTTCTTTTTAAACATTTTTTTTCTCACTTTTAAATTAATGCTTTTTATTTTCAAAACCTATGTATGGATGATTTTTTGACATTGACCCTTGTAAAACTTTGTGTTTCAAATTTCTCCTCCTCTTCCCACACCCTGTCCTAGATGGCAGGTAATCCAATATATGTTAAACATGTGCAATTCTTCTATACATATTTCTACAATTATTGTGCTACACTAGAAAAATCAGATCAAAAAGGAAAAAAAAATGAGAAAGAAAACAAAATGCAAGCAAATGACAAAAAAAAAAATGTCAGTGCTACATTGTGATCCACACTCAGTTCCCACAGTCCTCTCTCTGGATGTAGATGGCTTTCTTCATTACAAGATCATTGAAACTGGCCTCAATCATCTCATTGTTAAAATGAGCTGAAGTGGTTCTTTTCAAAAGCAAGATGAAAGATGATTCAGGTCATTTCTAATGGTCTTGTGATAGAACCATTTGCACCCAGAGCAAGGACTGTGAGGACTGAGTGTGGATCACAACACAGTATTTTCACTTTTTTTTTTGTTTGCTTGCTTTTTGTTTTCTCTCTCACTTTTTTCCTTTTTTTATCCTTTTCTTGTATAAGGTGATAATTGTGGAAATATTTATAGAAGAATTGCACATGTTTAACATACATTGAATTACTTACCATCTAAGGGAGGGAATGGGGGAAAGGGAGGGAGAAAAAAATTTGGAATGCAAAGTTTTGCAAAAATGAATGTTGAGAGCTCTCTCTCTCTCTCTCTCTCTCTCTCTCTCTGTATATATATACATATATATGTATATATATATACATATATATGTATATATATATTTCTAAAATAAAATATTTTTTAAAAATTAAAAAGAAAAGTAAATCTATCTTACCCTATAGAAAAATAGGAAGGGGAGAGGATAGGGGAAGGGGATGCTAGAAGGAAGGATAGTGGGCAAACCACTTTTGAGGAGAGACATAGTGAAAGGAGTGAGAGGGTAGAATAAATTGAGGAAATACAATTAGTAAGAGTAATTGTGAAAAACAATTGAAGTAAGTTTCTCTGATAAATATCTTATTTTTCAAACTTATAGAGAACTGAATCAAATTTATGTAAAAACAGAGCTATTTTCTAATTGATAAATGATCAAAATAAATGAACACCATTTAGATAAAGTAGTTAGTGCCCCAAAGGCTATAAAACTGTGCATACCCTTTGACCCAGAAATGTCTCTATGGGGTCTATATCCCAAAGAGATCATAAAAGAGGGAAAGGGACCAATATCTGCTAATATGTTTGTAGCAGCTCTTTTTGTAGTGTCAGGAAACTGAAACTGAGTGGATGCCCATCACTGGGAAATGGCTGAATAAGATATGGAAAATGAATGTAGTGGAATATTATTGTTCCATATGAAATGATGAATAGGCTGACTTCAGAAAAGCTTGAAAAGACTTATATGAACTGATTCTGAGTGAAGTGAATAGAACCAAGAGAACACTGTACATACTGACAATAATATTATGTGATAATCAAGCATGATAGACTTGGCTATTTTCAACAATGTGGTGAATCAAAGTAATTCCAATAGATGAGATTGAAAAATGCCATCCACATTCAGAGAGAGAACTATGGATCAATATGGATCAAAGTACAGTATTTTCACCTTTTTTTGGTTGTTGTTGTGGTTTATTTTTTGCTTTTTTTCTTGTAACTTTCCCCTTTTGATCTGATTTTTCTTGCACAATATGACAAATATGGAAATATGTACGAAAAATTGCACATATTTAACCTATATCAGATTACTTGCTTTGTTGGAAAGGAGAGAAATAAGGGAGGGAAGGAGAAAAAATTGGAACACAAAGTTTAACAAAAATGAATTTTGAAAACTTATCATTACATGCATTTGGAAAAATAAAATGTAAATCTAAAAAAAAAAGAAAAATGCTCTAACTGTATTGATAAAAGAAATGCAAATTAAAACAATTCTTTAATACTACACATTCTTATTGGATTGACTAATGCTTATTTATCAGAGGTCCTAATAAACTATAAATTAATGAAACTCATGAAAAACCAGAATTTTCATATGGTCACAGACACAAGTCAGCTTGGTGTGGGGGTTTATACAGCTGTTCTTTTTCTACCCTAGCAGCTAACATATCTTTAATGAAGTCACCAAGGAATGAAGAGAAAAGCAAATAACAAATGTTGAGGAGGATGTGGGAAAAATGAAAAAAAAAATGTTAATGCATTGTTGGTAGAGTTGTGAGCTGATCTAATCACTCTGTAGAGCAATTTGAACCTTTCCAAAGGACTATAAAACCTCACATACATACCCTTTGATCTAGCAAAACACTACAAGATCTGTATCGTAAAAGGGATTTTTTAAAAAGGAAAAGGATCCATATATACAAAAATATTTATGTCATTTCTTTTCTAGGGGCATAGAATTGGAAATTAAGGGGATAACTGTTAATTGGGGAATGACTAGATAAATTTTGGAATATTGTTATGATAGAATACTATAGTGCTATGAGAAATGATGAGCAGAATGCTTTCAGAATAACCTGGAAAGACTTCTATTAGCTGATGCAAAGTAAAATGTATTGTGTACAAAATAACAGCAATATTGTAAGATAATGAATTGTGAATGACTTAGCTATTCTCAGCAATACAATGATTCAAGACTATTCTGAAGGACTTATAATGACTTTGTCATATCTGCCTAATATTATCTACTGAGTCATAGTCATAAGACATAGTTTTACAATTTTCTCCATGTTAGTAAGATAAGTGTTTTTTTTCCCCCATTATATTACCAGGATTAAGGCTTTTGTTCTTAATTTCCTCATTCAGGAATCAACCCTCAAAAGCCAGTCTCTGAAAGCAATTGTTGATAGGTGAGATTGCCCAAACCTTCTAGGAATATGTTTCTGATCTTGAATGGTACCCTAACCAACTAGAAGACCTTATTTATGTTTAGAGTGATCTACAATATTTGATCTAAGTGAGTTCTTGCCTTTACAAAATAAACCCATGTCCTTGTATCCTCCATTAGCATTTAAGTCACTTAATTCATGAAGGAGAAAACCAACTAAAGTGATCTAAGTGGCGTTTAATTCTTTTGTCCAAATTGCTGGAGGTGGTTGAGTCTTCTGATCAAGTCATATTCTCAGAAGAAGCTGAAGACTCCTCCCCTCCTCCCAAATGCTCACCAATCAGGATTGATTTTAATTTCTCAGGGGAACCTTCTTTTCCAAAGATATTTAAGCATTCGTGATTTTATCTTTGACTACCAAAAGAAAACACTATCAATTTATTGATTGTTAGCTAACCTATTTAATAAATTGATTATTAATTATCTAGAAATTCCATCTCCTTGGCTTTTCATTCAATTCATTGAGACCAGATTCAATAGATTGGGACCAACTAAGGTCTCTCTGCTTATGTTCTGCAAAACCTACAAGAAAGGGCAAGATTGATCATTGAAATATCAATCAATATTTGAAGCTTCTAATTCCTCTCCTCTTTTTTCTAAACCTTCTGTAGTCTAGATCTTGACCTCATTATTCTACTGAAATAATACTCTCCATAATTACAAATTAACTCTTAATATTCAAAACTAGGAATTTTTTTTTTTCAGTTGGCCACACTGTTGCATTTGATACTGTTGACCTCCTGGATACTTTTCCTTGCTTTTGGTATAAATGTTGCTTCTCCAAAATTTGTTCTAAAGTATTTATTTTTTTATCATCTATATCATGCCCACTAACTGTAGGCATTTCTTTTTTTCCCTCTGTTTTTTTCTTGGTGCAATAATCTCCTTTCAAGGCTTTAATTATCACATTCAACTAATATACATATCTATATTTCTGGTCCCACGTTTTTACCTAGCTCCAGCCCCTCCCCCCAATAGTCTGTTGGATATTTCAAACCTGATGTTTCAGAGTTTTTTCAAATTCAATATGTTTAAACAGACTTCATTGACTTCCCTCTCAATTCTTCCCAGCTTTCCAAACTTCCCTTTTTTTTCTGTTGAAGGCATCACCATTTTTTCCTATCCTTCCAGTTTTGAAAGTTTGGTATGTCCTCTCTTTCCCTTATCCCATATGTCTAATTAGTTGACAAAACTTATCTTTTCTACTTTTCATTCTTTCTAATATGTCCTCTTTTTACTCACTTCCTAACTCTATCTCAGATCCTTATTTCTCAACTGGACTATTACAAAAAACTCATTTTCTGTCTTCAAATACTTCTTTACTCTAATATCTCTTTCACACAAATGTCAAAAGTACTTTCTTTAAATACAAATTTGACTATGTTAGTCCTCTACTCAATGAACTCCAGTGCTTACTTATATAGCTTAAAAGATGAAAAAAAAATAGCCATTTGACTTTTAAAGTTCTCCATAATTTTCTCTCAACAACTTTCCAGCCTTATATTCTCTCTCTCTCTCTCTCTCTCTCTCTCTCTCTCTCTCTCTCTCTCTCTCTTTCTTTCTCTCTCTGTTCTTTCTCTGTCTCTCTCACTGTCTCTGTCTCTCTGTTTCTCTCTGTTTGTGTGTGTATATGTCTTTGTATCATCAAAGCTAGGCATAGAGTAGCTATTTAGTAAGATCTTTTTTTGAAACCCTCCTTTTATTTTATGCTTAAATTTGCAACAATTCAGAGATTGTGCTGTCAACATTGGAACTATTCCAATGTTTTCTGTCCTCTATTTCAACCTTATACAAAGTCATTGTTAGTGTCCCAGAAAGATGGAAATCCTCATGAACACACCCTAATATGTGTAACTGTTTGTCTCTTACTGGTTCATCTTGTATTCCTCTCAAAGGGCAACTTTGGGGACAGGTCTCTGGCTTGTTCCCAGATGTCAGTATCAAGTATAATTGTCATTCCAGGTTAAAGAAGCCCAGTTGGAATAATTTATCATTTTGTTCCTGAATACAATAATTCCTTGTCATTTAGTTTGTGACCTATCAATCTTGTTTTTCCCTCAAAAGGTAATAAATCACATCTTGGTTCTCTTCTAAGACTGTCAAATATCAATTCCAAATTTAGTCAACTCTCCAGGTTCAAGTACTTTTGTCATCATCTGGGATTTTGCTTCTACTGGTACTGACCTCTCCTCCTCCATTATACAATCTCTTTAGTTTGTTTGAAAACCTCTTTAGAATGTAAAAATCACCAGTTACTGTAACTAGGACCCCTACATTATGGACTTTGAAGTAAACTGAATCTTCCCATGCATTAATTAAGAATGATATGTCATAGTTTAGACTGAGCTTTCATTTAGACCGAGCTTTCATCATTTCATGTCTTAGATTTCTTATTAGACTTTACAGAATATTAAATTCTATCACAATAGCAAATCATTCTTTTCCAGATAATATAATTATAAAAACCTGTTTGTTTTTTCTTAAACTCTTTTCCAAGGTACACAAAATTAAAAGTGATCCGTATCCATTGTAATCCTAGACAAAGACAATGCCTTTATAACTTGAGCTTCCAACCTCATGAATAGAATGAATTATAATAACAGATTTGTGGTTGAGAACAAGAAGATTATGCTTCTCTCTATTTTATATCATCATCTTTAGACAGGTAAACAAGATTAGCCTTCTTGTCAATATTAATTTCTCTACTTGGGGCCCTGATCTCATGCCCTCTCTTCTCATCCAGGGACTTGCCCTGAAGTGTTTTAGCCATCGTTTTCATTCTCAATCTCTTTGTTTTTGTTAGCTCTGTTTTTTACTGCCAATACATATTCTCAGGTATGTCTTACCCTTAAAAAATTATGAACATATATAGTTTTCTCTTTTCCTAACAATTTCTAAAAGAAAAGAAAATTCAGTTCTAACTGCTTTCATTTCATTGAATTAGGCTACCAACTCTTCTAATTTATGAACATTTCTCTTTTCAAGTTTTCAAGGTTATCAATAACCTATTGATGGCAAAATCCAATGTTCTTATCTCAGTGATTATTTTTCTATTGCTGTTGTTTGAGTCATGTCCAACTCTTCATGATTCCATTTGAGGTTTTCTTGTCAAAGATACTGGCGTGGTTTGGCATTTCTTTCTCAAGGCCATTCCATTCTTACCACATATTTTTTTCACCCTTTCTTCTCATTTTTCTTTATGTTTCTTTACAACCTGTATGAAACTCACATCCTTCCCATAACATGCCTCTCTTCTTAATGTCCATATTTCTCCCAAAGGCATTACCATCCTTACCATGGCCCAACTTTACACTCAATCATTTTCCCTCTTCCTTATCCCCTATATATAATCTTGGTATTTGAGAACATGGGTAGTTTTATTTTTTGTTTTTTCCAACTACAGTGTTGGTCTATATAAGATGTTTTATAAAGGCTCATTAGTTTTTCATTACTCTCTTCTTCACTCATAAAGTTGCCATGCAAATTTCAGATCTTTATTCCTTCTCTCTTGGTGTGCTATAATATCCTCAGAAACATTCCCCTGTTACAATCTCTTTCCTTGGTAGTCTATCATTCATACAGCTGCCAAAATACAAAACCACAGGTTTGTACATATTATTCCAATGGTCAAAATAATAGTAAATACCCATTTTGTCTATTCAAATAACTCACTTTGCCATTTAAGACCCTTTGTAATCTGACTCAAATTTTACCAGTATATATATAATGTGTATAAGATATGAACTTTCTTGGGCAGAGCCAAGATGATGAATTAAAGGCAGGGCCTCATCCCAAATTATCTTTTGAATAACTTTAAAATAATACGACCAAACTCAAAATGAATTCTAGACTGGCACATATATGACAATAAAAACAAAAACAATAGCAACAACAACAAAAAGGACATGATGAAAAAAATTTCCAGCTCAAGACAACTTATAGGGTGAGGTAAAAAGGTCTCTCTTACTGTTGTGAGGGAAGGGGTGTATGTTTTAATGCAGGCTATCCCAAGCTACACATGGACAATATAGCAGTAGACTTTTGGAGAGACTCAATCATCAGAGACTCAATCAATGACCAGAGCTCACAGCCCACAGATGATAAAAGTATTGGACAATTGGTCAAAAGGAAATTATAGGGGATTATAGTTCACAGACTCTATTGTTCTGCTACATGCCATTTCAAGTGGCAGTCCTAGGATTAGGAAAAGCACTAGAACACTAGAGCATGCAGCTAAAAGGAAGGCAGGATCCTAGTCACAGTTCCAAAACAGAACAAGAATATCTGTCATCACTCACAGACTAGAATACAGTCAGGAAATCAGTTATTTTTATTTATTTTTTTAAATCAATTTTTAAAAATTGATAGCATTTTATTTTCCTAATAAATGCAAAGGTAATTTTCAATATTAACCCTTTCTATACCTTGTTTTCCAATTTTTTTTTCTCTTTCTTCTCCTACCCCCCACCTTTAGACAGCAAGTAATCCAATATATGTTAAACTTGTGTAATTCTTCTATACATATTTCCACATTGATCATATTGCACAAGATAAATCAGATCAAAGAGAAAAAAAATGAGAAAAAAAACAAGCAAAAGACAAACAAAAATGGAGCTATAATTCATAATGTGAATTATGTTGTGATCCACATCCAGTCCCATGGTCCTCTTTCTGGATACAGATGACTCTCTCCATCACAATTCCATTTGAATTGGCCTGAATCATATCATTGCTGAAAAAAGCCAAATCCACCAGAGTTGATCATCATATAATCTTGTGTACAATGTTCTCCTGGCTCTATTCACTTCACTTAGCAACAGTTTATGTAAGCCTTTTCAGGCTTTTCTGACATCATGAACTGATCATTTCTTATAGAACAATAATATTCCAGAGGCAGAGTCAAGATGGTGGAGAGGACACACAAGTCTATCTAAGCTCTCCCTTACTCTCAGACTACTTTTTATTTTATGAAACAGCCTCACAATTAGTGTTTGACTGTCAAAACCCATGAATATTGGGAATATAGCACATTACCAACAGAAGATAATTTCATAATTCTCCAGAAAAGGTCTATTTTTGCTCACAAGTGGGGACAGTTAGACCAGGCACAGTGCCAGGCAAGTTGGCAGTGAGAGCACAGAAGGCAGCTCATGCTGAACAGACTGGAGGGGGTTGGGGAATGGTCTCAGCCAGTGGAAAATTGGCAGGGAGAACTTTACCACTGTGTCAACTACTTTGCTCTGTCAGCAACTCAGTAGATCATCAGAGAAGGTATAAATGCAGGGGGTAAAGACTATAACCCCAAAATGCTAGAGTCTTTTTGGACCTAGCCACACCCACCCAGCACCTGGAGGGACTCAGTATGATCTCAGTGCACAACCACTAATCCCAGTGCAGATGCTGATCCCAGCACAGCCATTGCTGTATCACTACTGCTTCACTGATACTTCCTGTTGTCTGTAGAGGAAGCTTGGTAACCACACTGTTGCAAAAACAGACTGCAGTTTTTTGTTTGTTTGTTTGTTTTTAGTTAAAATGAGTAAAAAGGTAAAGCAGACTCTAATTATGGATAGCTTCTATATTGAAAGAGAGCAGACTTCAAATCCTGAGGAGACTAAAAACAGATTTTCTCTGGATGAAACCCCAAAAGGGAATATGATCTGGTCCCTACCACACAAGGCTTTCATAGAAGAAATTAAAATGGCTCCAAAAGAGAGCTAGAAGAAAAATGGGAAAGAAAAGGGAAGCTTTGCAAGAGGGTCTGGATGTCATGTTACTCATTAGAAGATAGAGTGGATAAAGAAATCATCTCCCTGAAAAGCAGAATTACTGAACTGGAAAAAGAAAGTAGCTGCTAAAAAATGAAATTGGTGAAATGAAAAAAAAATTCCATAGAACAAAACAACTCATTTAAAAACTCAATTGGACAATTACAAAAAAAAATAAATGAAGAAAATAATTCATTAAAAATCAGAATTGAACAAATGGAAATGAATGACTTGAGGAGACACCAAGAATCAGTCAAGTAAAACCAAAAAAATGAAAAAATAGGAAAAAAATTAAATACCTGCTTGGGAAAAGAACAGACCTGGAAAATAGATCTAGAAGAGATAATCTGAGGATTATTGGACTTCTTGAAAATCATGATTGGAAAAAAAAGAGCCTAGACACTATTTTTCAGGAAATCATCAAAGAGAACTTCCTAGATATTATAGAAAGAGAGGGCAAAATAGACATTGAAAGATTCATCAATCACCTACTGAAAGAGATCCCAAAATCAAAACTCCAAGAAATATTGGGACTAAATTCCAGAACTATCAGACCAAGGAAAAAATACTATTAAGCAGCTAGGAAAAAAATTCAAATACAGAGGAGCCATAATAAAGGTTACTCAGGATTTAGCAGCGTCCACATTAAAGGATCAAAGGGCCTGGAATCTGATATTCTGAAAGGCTAAGGAACTTGGTATGCAGCCAAGAATAACTTACCCAGCCAAAATTAGCATTTTCTTCTAGGGAAGAAGATGGACATTCAATGAAGTAGGTGAATTCCATCTATTTTTGATGAAAAAACTGGAACTAAACAAAAAGTTTGACCTCCAAATATAGGACTCAAGAGAAACATGAAAAGGTAAAAAGAAATCCTGGGAACCATATTTATGTTATGAATATACATAAAGAATGCATGTATAATTTGGTTTTACTGTTATAATGTAAAAAATAAGCTAATGGTGGAAAGAAAATTGTACCAGAAATAGGGAGAAGTGGAGGTACTACATCTCACAAAGAGGCAAAGGAAACCTATTATTTCTGAGGGAAAAAAGGAAGGGAAGTAAACAGTGTGAATCTTACTCTCATCAGAATTGGCTCAAATAGAAAATATTAGACATATTCAATTTACAGAGAAACTTCTCCCACCTCATTTAAAAGTAGGAGGGGAAAAGTGAAAAGGGAAGGAGTAAGCTAAATAGAAGGGGATAAAGAAATTGTAAGGGAAAGGTTTAAGAAAAAGGGAGGGACTCTAAGGTGGGGAGAGGGATCCTAAAGAGGGAGGGCTATGTGAGGCAAGTGGTACTCACAAATTTAATACTGGGAGGAGAGTAAGGGGAAAAGAAAAGAGAAAATCATAATCTGGGGTTAACAAGATGGCAGGAGATACAGAATTAGTGATTTTAACCATAAATGTGAATGGGGCAAACTCCCCCATAAAGTAGACACTTTTTCTTTTCTTTTTAGTGCTTCTTTTTGAAGCACTGAAGAGAGAGGACTATGGGGACTGAATGCTTTCACCATCATCAGTCCATTGAAGCTGTCCTAAATTCCTCACTGTTAAAAAGAACCACATCCATCAGAATTGATTATTGTATAATTGTTGTTACTATATACAATGTTCTCTTGATTCTATTCACTTTACTTAGCATCAATTCATGTAAGTGTATCTAGAAAATTATGAAATCATCCTGCTCATCATTTCTTATAGAATAAAAATACTCCATAACATTCATATACCATAACTTATTCAGCCATTCTCCAGCTTATGGCCATTCACCCCATTTCCAGTTTTTTGCCACTATGAAAAAAGACTACTATGAACAATTTTGCGCATGTAGATCCTTTTTCCATTTTATGATCTCTTTGGGAAACAGGCCCAATAGAGACACTGCTGGATCAAAGAGTGTGTACAATTTGGTAGCCCTTTGGGCATAGTTTCAAACTTCAGTATCATTCTCTGAAGATTATCTTCAATCTTCCTTATTCCTACAGTAACTTCCTAGCTTTTTTCTCCTTTGCTTGCTCATTTTTTTAAAATAATAGGTTGTTAGTTAATCATCTCTAATCCTTGGGGGAGGACCTTATCCTATTCTGGCTTAGAACCCAAACTCAGAATGCTACCTCTTATAAATGATGGCAATCAGCAGCATCCATGCTTCTGCATTCAACAGGATATGCAGGTTCCACATTGTCCAAGATTGTGTCTCTGCAGTACAGCTGGGCTAAAATTCCTTATCAGCTGAGATTCCCCCAATCTTCCCCAACTCAGATGCCCAACTTTCCATAATGTCTGGAAAGTTTAAATTTCTGTACCTGGAGCCGATGCTACATTCAAACCCAATTAATCTTTGGGCTCAAGTCACTTGTTTAAGCAGAACTAACCTGGATATGTTTATACTTCACATGGACCAAACCTTCATTCCTGGTATCTTTCTTCAGATCTTCTCCAGTTGTCTTAAGGACAGCAACTGTTTAAGGACAATTTAGTCCAGACTCTTATTTTAAACTGTTTTATGTTCACCCTAAGGTTGCAGTATAGTCTTGTTTGTGGGGAAATTTGGAAAATTTCTGATCTATTCTGTCATCTTCCCAGAATCCTCTGTATTAATTTTTTAAAGTTGTGCAGAAGGTACATTGGTTATCTTGGGAAGTATTGAACTTTTCATCATTAGATATTTTCAAGGAAGACAAAATGACTACTAAATAGATACCATATGGGTGGGAATATTCTTCAAATACAGGTTGGCCTAAATGAACTTTGAGATGAAGAAGCTGTGATTATATGAAGATTGAATACAATTAACAACATCTTGATCCATATATTAGTGGCCAGGAAATAAATACCAAATTCCTTAAATCAGATATCATTGAAAAGGCTTCTATCAATGTATTTAACTATGTATGTATCTATCTAATTTTTCTAATTTATCTCTAAATTATCTCTAATTTATATGTACTTCTATTATCAAGCTTGATAACTGATGAAAAATTCACCAATTACAATTTTTACTCAAGTTTTATATGAAGTTAGATTTACATGTGTGAGGTGGGCATGTTGTAGGATATAACCTATTTGTCAAACTATGAAAAAAAAATCACAATTAAAAATTTTTTTTTCAGGCCTTGACAAAGAATTATAGGCTGCCAAAGTCAATAAACATTTTTTAATGCAGCACTCTGTGCCAGGCATTGTGCTATATTTTAAATGGGCTTTTGAAATCTAGTCACCATAAATAAAAAGAAAGGGAAAAAGACTTGCCAAAGATGCAGTGTGCTACTTTGATTATTTTCTTAGAATCTTTTTTGTGATTTTTGTTTTAGTTTTTCTCTAACCACAGGGTAGAGTTTGTTTTGTGATTTATTTATTTATTTGCTTGTTTGTTTATTTTTATTTTTGTTTGTTTGTCCTTTCTTAGATTTTACTTCTAGTGCCTTTCACATCACACATTAGGACCTACTTGCAGGATTCCAGTTTGGCAATATTGGCAAAAAGTGGTAAGTGGATGGAATGCTGGGTGCAAAAATCTATTTTCAAATCCAGCTTCAGATATATAATATCTGCATGATTCTGGGAAAATCATTTAATCTTGCTGATTCTCATTTTTCTCATCTGTAAAATGAAGATGATAATAGTATCTCCCTCCTGGGGTAATTAAAAGAATTTTAATGAGATAATAATTGTAAAGTACTTTATTACACTTAAAGCACTATTTAAATTATTATTATCAATATTACTGTACTGCTTTATTTATTTATTTTAGATTATCAATAAAGATAGGAGTGAATCTTTTAGTAGATCCTCCTTTCTCTCCCTCCAATACTCATTCCATAGGAACTAGGCTAAGGTGAGTAAGACTTTGATAAAGAATCAGCAATTTATTACAAGGATGGAAATGTAAAATTCTGCTCACAATACTCCTTTAAGTACTCCTTTAAGGAAAAAAAAGAAAACAAAACAGAGTTTAGGTTAGTGGAAGAAATGTGATTAGTAAGAACAAGTAAAAGGTGATGGTGGAAGTTTGGAAGTCCTTGAAATATTCCTTCATGGAAGCATTTATAAAAATGCTATCTCTATTCCTGCTTCCTCTGTTGAGATGGTAGAGAGAGGAAAAAAGTGTGATTCATGAAGAGAAAAGCTACTAGAAAAAACAATAACAAAATTCATATGGAAGAACAAAAGGCCAACAATATCAAGAGAATTAATGAAAAAAGACAAATGAAAGTGGCCTAGCTGTACCAGACCTAAAATTATATTATGAATCAGTAGTCATCAGTAGTCATTAGGTATTGGCTAAGAAATAGAGTAGTTGATCAGTGGAATAGATTAGGCTCACAAGACACAATAGTCAATGACTATAGTAATCCAGTGTTTGATAAACTCACAGACCCTAGCTTTTGGGATAAGAACTTACTATTTGACAAAAAATACTGGGAAAATTGAAAAATGATATGGCAGAAACTAGGCACTGATCAATACTTAACCTTCTATACCAAAGTAAGTTAGAAATGGGTTCATGATTTAGACATAAAGGGTGATACTATAAGCAAATTAGGAGAAGAAAGGATAGTCTACTTTTCAGATCTGTGGAGAAGGAAGAAATTTATGGCCAAAGAAGAACTAGAGTATAATATGAAATTCAAAATGGGTAATTTTAATTATATTAAGTTAAAAGGTTTTGTACAAATAAAAGCAATGAAGCCAAGATTATTAGAAGGGAAACAGAAAACTGGGGAAAATTGTTTTTTCCAAGGGCTTAGATAAAGACCTCATTTCTAAAATATATAGAAAATTGACTCAGATTTATAAGAATTGAAGCTGTTATCCAATTGATAAATGGTAAAAAAATATGGCAAGCAATTTTCAGATGATGAAATTAAAACTATTTCTAGTCATGTGAAAAAAATGTTCTAAAACACTATTGATTCAGGATATGAAAATTAAGACAACTCTGAGGCACCACTACACCTCTTAGATTGACTAAGATAACAGAAAAAGATAATGATAAATGTCAGAGGTGATGTGGGAAACCTGGGATACTAAAACATGGTTTTTGGAATTGTGAATTGATCCAACCATTCTGGAGAACAATTGTAACTATGGCCAATAGGCTATCAAAACGTTCATACCTTTTGGTCCAGCAATATCTCTACTGAGTCTGTATCCCAAAGAGATCATAAAAGGACCCACGTGTTGAAAAATATTTATAGCAAGCTTTTATGTAGTATCAAGGAATTAGAAACTGAGTGGATGCCTGTTCGTTGATAAATGGCTGAATAAGTTATGGTATGTAATGTTTGAGCTACCTCTCTGAAGAACCTTGGGATCAGCCCAAGTGCTTGGTCTTTAGGAAGAGAAGTGAAAGAGACAAGAGAGCTACCACATTGCTGGTCAAAGATGGAATCTGGAATCTGGAGCTGGAGCCTGAAGTCTTCTCTGTGTCTTTGGCTGAGAGCTGTGGCTGAGCACGTCTTCTATGTCTGAGACTCCCTAAAATACCTCAGTATGATTACATCACTACAACCCACTGAACACAAGCAACCATTACATCACCATAGAGAATCATTATCTCACACTGAATAGGTGCTCAACTACAAGCAACTACATGCTGTGCTTGATTCAAGTATACCTCTTCAGAGTTCCAGCACTCTACAATGGTATATGAAAGTTATGGAATATTATTGTTGTATGAGAAATGATCAGCAGGATGATTTCAGAAAGGGCTGGAAACATTTGAAATAATGCTAAGCTGTAATGGGCTGAGGCTTGAGTTGATGCACTGAGGTCCCAAGCACATGAGGCTAAATAGTAATTGGACTACACTCTATTAATATACATGATTGGATAAAGAATGGCCCCCACCCACTCTCTGTGAAAGTCCTGATGTGTTGTATAGGAAATGACGATTTTGATGGGTGGAGGCAGAAAGACAGGAAGAGAGGCTGGGAGAGATTGAGCCTGGGTTCCATGCTTATAGCTGCTGGTCGTGTGGCTGTTAGTCTAGCTAGCTTCTTGACTCAGCTACACACATTGCTATTGCCCATTCTCTTCCACCTCTGATTTTTCTTCCCTGAGAATAAAGATTGACGATTTTCCCCTAACCTGAATTCCTGACTCTGGCTGATTTTAAAATATGCGGTCTTCACACTAAGTGAGGTGAGTAAAACCAGGAGAACATTGTACACAGCAACAAGATTATACAATGATCAGTTCTGATGGATATGGCTCTTTTAAGCAGTGGGGTGATTCAGGCCAGTTCCAATAGACTTGTGATGGAGAGAACCGTCTGCAAGCAGAAAGAGAGCTATCAGGACTTATTGTGGATCCCAACATAGTGTTTTAATTTTATTTTTGTTGTTTGCTTGCCATTTGTTTTCTTTTTCATTTTTTTCCCTTTTTGATGTGATTTTTCTTGTGTAGCTGATAAATATGGAAATATGTATAACATATTTGATTGCTTTCTGTCTAAGGGAGCAGTGGGGAGAAAGAAGGGAGAAAAATTTGGAACATGGTTTTGCAAGGGTGAATGTGAACTATCTGCATATATTTTGATAATTAAAAACTATTATTAAAAAGAAAGATTCAAATCAAACAATGCAAAGTAAAGGGAGTAGAACAAGAAAAATTTATATAATAACAATGATTTGATATAATCAACTCTGTAAGATTTATGATCTCTGATCAACACAAAGATCAACCATGATTCCAGAAGACTCATAATGGAATATGCTCTCTATTTTCAAATAGAATACAGACTGAGGCTTTGTTTTTACTTCTTTTTTGTCTTTGCCCTTCTCTGTTTTTATATTTCTGTCTTTTTCTTGTAGGTGACTAATTAGAGAAATTTTATTCACATGACTATACATATAAATAGAGGAAAGGGAGGTGAGAGGGAGGGAGAAAATTCAGAAATGAAAATAAAATAAAATTGAAAAAAAAAAGATGGAAGAAGACTTCCTATTGATATCTTTGACCACTTGTTTATTGAGAAATGATTCTGGTTCTTATAAGTTTGAATCCATTCTTTATATACTTTTTATGGAAGAGCTTAATCAGAGAAGATCAATACATTTTTTTATCTTTTGCCCCCTGATTTTAATTATTTTAGGTTTATTTGTGCAAAATTTTAAAAATTTATATCATCAATATTTCCTGATTTAATTTTTCATGATATCCTCTATCATTCCTTATGTATGAACTTTATCCCTACCAATATATCTAAGAAACAATTTCTGTAGACCATATTGCTACTGCAAAAAATAAATAAACTAACAAAAAACCCAACAACAACAACAACAAAAACACAACAACAGATCTAGTCCTTCAATTTTAATATTTGCTGTCTGAAGGCAGCAAAGTTTGTTAAGCTTTTTTTGGTTACATTACTTCTAAATTCATTCTGCAAAGACAAAACAACATTGGAACCAGGAAAAGAAAAATAAAGTTGAGTTTCATTGACAGATGTAACAATATATTTTCTCATTTAGACAATAATGGACTAGAGTATGGGTATTGTGCAAAAGGGAAAAACAATGTGGTTAAATCAGGAAGGAACATAATGTTTTCTTTCATTGCTTCAATTTTGACTTGAGTGAGGTGTTTAATCCTATTTTCATGGACAGGAACTGCAACGAAATATCGTAAATCATAGCTACTTTATTTCTATAATGCTTTTTTTTCCTGATATCAAGTTGATTGACATAATGTAAATACTAATACTTAATTTTAGACTATATTGGATTTGGTAAGGAGGAATGGCTGTTAGTATGGAACAGTTTCTAATTACTTCAGAAATTATTTTCCACATTAAAATTATCAAAACTCACTGTTATTAAATACAGGAAGGCTTAGGAATGTAAATTATATTTTCTGCCCTACCCTCTTCCCTTTCCCTTCTGCTTTATAACTGTTCTCAGATTTCTGAGAGAAGTAATAATTTCAAAGTGGAGTGAAAAGAATAACTGAATTATAGTCAAGTGATATCTATTCTTGTTTCATTTACTAGGAATGAGATCTCAGTCCAAATGTAGCTTCACAAAGTTTCAGGTCTTTTTATTTCTAAAATGTGCATTGTACCAGATGCTTAAATGATCTCAAGACTTTCTTTCCAATTCTTTTTTTTTTTTTAAATCAAGGTGATGATTCTAATAACTTAGAAATATAATGAAAAAATGATTAATAGAAAATTGAAGTTTAAAATAATTCAGGAGATATTAAGAGAATATTAAACTTTGGTGAATTTAGGGTGACTAGCCATAGGAAATACATTCCAGGTAACTTGAACACATTTTTGAATCTATTTCTTGAATAATTTTTGTTTTTTAAAGAAATTGATAGTTAAGAGGTCAATGAGCCTAGAGTTGGGTAACTTTTCTGATATTCAAAAAGGTACCTATTTTAAACTATAAGCAATAGCTTTAACATTCATTTCTTGAAAAATTTTACCATATGTTGTGGAAAGATGATCATTCTGAGGCAGTTTGGGTTCATCAGGAACTAATAAAACTAGATTGATCTCATTTCTTTTATTGACTAGCTTATGAGCTTGCTAGGTAAATCCAACCATGTACAAATAACCTATAGAAAGACATTTTGCATAGTAATGATATCACTTTGGAAAAGATGGAAAGATATGGACTGGATCATGGTGCAGAAATATATGTTAAGTATTGACTTAATGGCCACAAGCACAGGGTTATAATTAACTGGTCCAAAAGTATCACCCCGGTGGAGGTCTACAAAGACTTGTTACAGTTTTACTCCTGAGTTAACTTTCATTAATGATTTATTTCTATTAACATAAAGTAGTATGCTTACCAATTATGATATATCATACCCAAGTATGATATAATGAAAATTACCTAATATTGCAAATAATAGAACTGAATTGTGGAATTTTGATTTTGGCATTATCTAATCTTTATTTTAAAGAATTATTTTAGTAAAATTTTGCATCTCTGGTACTCAGCTATTTATTTCTCCCATAGTTCAGAGCTCTTGAGCTCTCATAGCTTTCAAATCTTTCTCTAGAGGTCCTCATTTCATTTATAGTATAATAAAATGGCAATAGTAACAAAACTTGTCTGGGTTCATATCTTCTCTAGGAATTCCAGTAGATAGCTTAGTAAATCTATGATTTTCTTTGACTATTGGCTGACTTATATTTGGTAGGGTGTTTTTCTTCTTCTTTGATATCTGTCTGTTTCTCTCTGTGTCTGTCTCTCTGTATCTTTTTCTCTGTCTCTGTCTCTTTCCTCCCTTTCTCTATCTCTCTCTGTCCTCCAGATTGAAAAGTTATTGGGATCAAAACTCACTATTTAATAAAAAACTACTGGGAAAACCAGAAAATGGTATGACAGAAACATCTCACACTGTATTCCAAGACAAAGTCAAAATAGTTAAAGTATTTGGACATAAAGGATGACACCATATGCAAATTAGGGGAACATGGAATAGTTTACCTGTCAGATCTATGGAGAAGGAAAGAAATTATGACCAAGCAAGAAATACAGGGTATTATAAGATATAAAATGAATAATTTTAATTATATTAAATTATAAAGTTTTTATACTAACAAAACCCATGCATCGCACATTATTAAGAAATCATAAAACTGGGAAAAATTACAGTAAGTTTCTCTGATAAAAATTTCATTTTCACTGTCAAATTTATAAGAATATGAGTCATTCTCAATTGATAGTCAAAGGCAATGAACAGGCAGCTTTCAGATGAAATCAAAGATATCAATAGTCATATGAAATATGCTCAGTTGCTAGTGATTAGAGAAATGCAGATTAAAACAACCTTGAGGTACCATTGCACAGCTGTGAAATTGGCTAATAAGACAGAAAAGGGAAATCCTAAATGTTGGCGGGGATGTGAGAAATCTGAGATATTAATGTGCTGTTGGAATTCTGAACCTATCCAACCATTTTGGTGATCAATTTGAAATTATGCTTGGAGAGCTATAAAACTGTGAATACTTTATGGTCTGGCAGTATCACTACTATTCTGAATCTTCAAAAAGATTTTTAAAAAAGAAAAGTAACTACTTGCATAAACATTTGCAGCTCTTTTTTGTGGTGGTCAAGAATTGGAAATTTAAGGGATAGCCCCTTAGTTGTGTTATGGATGAACAAACGGGATTATATAATTATAAAATAATATTATTGTGGTATAAGAAATGACAAGCTGGATGATGCAAAGTGACCTAAGCAGGATGAAGAGAGCATTGTACACAATAGCAATAATGTGTGATAAAGATTGTAAATAACTAGCTATTTTCAGCAATATTATGATTCAAGATAATCGCAGAAGACTCATGATGAAAATGCTATCCACTTCCAGAGAAAGAACTAATGGAGTGTTAATATAGACTAAAGCACAATATATATTTTTTTACTTTATTTTCTTTTTTTCTTCAGTTTTTTCCCACAAAATAACTAATATGGAAATATATTTTACAGGTTTGTACATATATAGCTTATGTCAAATTGCTTGCTGACTTAGGGAGCCTGTAAAGAAAGAAGGGAAAGATAAAATTTGAAACTTAAAAGAAAAATCTGAAGGTTAATTATTTTTAAATATTACTGGGGAAAATAAAATATTATTTAAAAAATAAAAAGTTTTTATACAAAAATACAGCTGTAACAGTGTATTTATGAAATCTTTTTAAAAAGATTTAATGATTCTGCTTAGCTCAAGTTTAAATTTTTTTAAATGGATTCCTTTATCAATATAAAATAATTTTTAATTATGTTCTTTATCAACAACCTATAGTCATATTTTAGTGTATACATGATTTTGTCATTAGGAGTTCTTTCACCTTTGGTGGTGACCATACTGTATCCAAAGAATCTCACCTTTGTGTGTATATGTACACATGCAGACAAATGAATATAGACTTTTTTGGGGGGTTCTTTTAATATTTCCTGGAATTCAGTTTAAAACTGAGGCTATTTACTATATATTACATTTATGTCTTTGGGGGAGTTACATAGATTTCTTTTTCCTAAATGTAAACTGTCAGGAAAGATTATCGGGGCTGAGGCAAATGGACCCCATTAGAAATGAATCCGTGAAAGTGAATAAGAAAAATCACCTGCAGACTCCACTACCTACCACTGTAATCCACAGAATGACCCCCAGAAATCTACAGAAATTCTGAGAAAGATAAAGTGGGGTTGATGGAAAGTAGATTATAGGACAATTCCAAGTGACCTGAATTGGATTTACTTGGCAACATTACCTCAAGCTTAGTGGAACAATAAAGTTCCTAGGCAAATAACAATCTAGGCATTTTCAAATTCTGTGTAGCTCCCGAGGATGTCCAGGAAGTATCTGAGGAGCTCCAGAAGAATTACTTTAGTATTTCTTCTGGCATTAGTGACTAGAGCACACAGGAAAGAGAAATCTTCTAGGCAAATACCACATTGAAAAATCAATAAGAACTTTGGAAGGATACCAAGAGTAACTCCTATATCTGCTTAAAAAGAAAAAATCCTCAGGAAAGAAATGAATAACATTGGGGGAGGGGCACAGGTGGGTCTCAGAAAAGCTATGGCAAGAAAGATTTCTTAGACAATAGAATTAAAGCAATTCTAGAGTCCCTTCAAGAAGATAATTTTGAGCATCAAACTCTATAAACAAAATAGATCCAAAATAGATCCAGCCTATTACATTCAGTTGCAAAGCTTGCTCCAAACACAGATCACCAACCCCAAACATAGATATTGAGGTAACTGAAATGAAAAAAAAAAAGAAGGAAAATTCTGAATATTATGAGGCAATATTTTAATTTGAGAGATTAGTGCCATATCCAAGGAGGATAACAAGCCTAAAACCCATTAAAAAATAGCTTAATTATAGGGACAGTAGAATGAGCTAGAAGAAGTGAAGCAAAAGACAATTGATAAAACTAAGGAGTAAAAAAAAAATACCAGAAAAAGTAACATTTTAGAATTTATCATGGAAAACTTTACTTAAAAATGTCCTGAAAATTAGAATGAGTCAGACTGAAAAGTGTCTCATTAAGATAATTAGACCTATTAAAGCAAAATCAAAAGATCAAAAAAGTGATATAGGGACACATACACAGGTATATATTTATTTACCCTCAAATTCTGGATTATATATTATAATAAATTATAAATTGTAACTTTCCTGAACTCTTAGAAACAAAAGGCAAAGTGGAAATAGAATCTAGTTGTCACCTCTTGAAAGAAATCCCCCAAAGAAAATTTAGAGAGCATTATTGTCAAAATCCAGAGCTTCCAGGTCAGACAAATAAAAATGACATTTAATTGCAAAGAAAAAAATTAAAGTATTAAAAAAGTCACAAAAAGAATCACAAAATTCAGTGGCTTGCATTGTAAATACCACAAGAATTCAGAATATGATATTCCAAAATACAAAAGATAAAGACAACAATAAAAGATAATATTTTTTAGCAAAACTAAGTATAATCCTACAAGAAGAAAATGAAAAAGTAGAATGAATTAAAAATAGTATCCCCAACAAAACAATAGTAAAAAGAACATATGAAACATATGTTCTTTAAATATTCATAAAAGTTCATAAATATTCATAAATGTTCATAAAAAGAACATATGAAATAAAATATTCACAGTTTAAATGAGGGACTACAGTATTTTCTATTAACCTTCAACTGAATTAAAAACAAAGGATAAAAAATATGATTAAGAAAAGGCTAAATATAGGCCTAATATAAAGAGAAAAAAGGGAAATTTTCTTATGTTTAAAAGTACCATTAATAATGAATTGATATCAGTACTTAATATATACACACCTGTAGTATACCATATAAATATTAAAATGAAAAGCTAAATGAATTTCAGAGAGAAATATCTTCTATAACTATAATAGTGTGTGTGTGAGAGAGAGACTAAAAAAATAAACAAAACATTTTTAGGCCTAGAAAAAATTAAGCAGAATAAGTAATTAGGGACTCTAAAAATATTTTAAAAACAAAGACACAAAGATAATAGATCAATGGTGAATATTGTATTAGAAAATAAAGAATAACTTCTCAGATGACATCTTAAGAAAACACACACAAACACACACACACACTTCCAAAATGTAGAAAAATAGATATTTTTATTTACCCAATTTAATGTAATTTATCCAATATAATGTATTTATCCAATATAATGTAATACCCAATATTATTGACTCAATATAATGTAATAGAATTGGATTCAATATAGAGCCATAACACAATGAAAAAAAATAAAAAATAGATGTTAAAATAATTTGAGAATAAGTAGTATAATTATAAAAAACTTTTTGGTTAAAGAACAAAATCATTTCATTAAAGAAAATTAAAACAAGGAAGTGAGGGAAAAATGAGCTTAAAATAGATCATGGGGAAATTTGTACTTTTAATGTTTTCATTAAAAATCAGACAAAAACAAATCAATGAATATTCACCTAAAATTGATACTTTTTAAAATTCAAAAATCCTCAATTAAGAAACCAAAGAAAATAATTAGAAAATCAAAAAAGACAATAAAACTGAAATTCAATAGAATCTTGATTTAATAGGTAAACTTACAAGCTATATATAAAATATATAGATAGATAAATTATGAAATATATAATCAGTTAACTAATATGATTAAAAAAGAGAAGAAAACCAAATTTCATATCAAAAACCAAATAGAGAGAGACAGACAGAGAGAGAGACAGAGAGAGAGAGAGAGAGAAACATAATGACCAGGGAGGAAAGAAAGAAAATTATCAGAAACTACTATGCCAAATTACTTGCCAATAAAATGGCAACACAGAGGAAATATATGCATCACTAAAAATACAAATTATTCAGATAAAATATTATTTAAGATTTTTCCGAAAAAAGACAACAATTCATTAACAAAAGTGAAAAAAGTTAATTAAATGTTCATTTAAAATAGGAAACTAATAATCTTAAAATGAATATAATAAGATGCAATGTTGAAAATAAATAAACTGAAACTTCCTCTAGGTGGGAAAAACTTATAGCAAACAAACAAATAAATAAAAGTTGGTTTTATGAAGATATTAATAAATTTATAAAAAAGCAGGATATTAGAAAATCAAATCAATAAAATAGCAAATAAGTAAGATGAAATCACAAAAAGGGAAAAAGGTAAACAATAATCATAATTTATTAGACGTGCATAGATTAATAAAATTGAATTACAAAAGGAATACCCCCCAAATATAAAATATTTATACTAATAAATCAAATACAGTTCTACCATAATTCAGGTTTCAAAAGCAAATTGAAGTAACTATCAAGGAACTACCAAAAATAGGGTGAAGAGAAATATTGATCCTGATAATGCCATCAAAATTCTTAATAAAAAAAATCAATATATTATGCCACCCAAATTATTATCAAGAGGCAAAATACCAAAACCCATGAAATGTCAAGTACACAACTGTTTCAGCCACTCTACAATTGATGGGAATCCCATAAATTTCCAATTTTTTAACAGCAAGTGGAACTGATACAAATAGTTTTTTTTACATATTATTTAGTTCAGTTTCCTATATATTTGAAATTTGAGACCTTTATCAGAAAAATCCACCATAAAAATATTTTCCCCAGTGTCCTTCTAGTTTTGGGTACATTAGTTTTGTTTGTACAAAACCATTTTAAATTTAATGTCATCAAACTTATTTATTTCATCACACAAGAAAATCTCTATCTCTTATTTAATTATAAATTCTTCCCTTCCCCATAGATCTGACAGTTATTTTTCCATGCTCTCTAATTTGCTTTGGATAATCACCTTTTATGACTAAATGTTGCACTTATTTTGAGTTTATTTTGGCATATAATGAGTTGTTGATGGATGCCTAGTTTCTGTCAGACTGTTTTCTACCTTTTGGAACATTTTTTAATAGTGTATTCTTACCCTAATACCTTGGATCTTTGGGTTTATCAAACACTAGTATACTTCTCAAAACTTTAATTAAAAATGACACAAAAAACTAAGTAAAATCAAGAAATCAGAAAGCAACTAAAGAAAATAAGAAAAGATGTTAACAAAACTGAAATCTATTAGATCCTTGATTTACTAGGTCAAGTAAGCTATTAAATTGCTCCCTAGTCCTCAAGTCTGTATCCTCTCTAGTCTGTCCTCTACAGAAATCTCAGCTTGGTGAGTGAAGGATCAAATGCTGACTCTTAATTCTGCTTAACTATAATACCTCCAACTTTTATAGTAGAGTATATGTGTCCACATACATGCACATATATTAAACAGATGAACATATATACATGTACATATATGTATACATACAGCATATAAACACAAATTTTGTGCTGATATATATATTAATAAAATTATACATATGCATATTTATACAATATAAAGGTATTATGTGTTTATAAAACAAATATAACTAAAATATGCTGTGTTCTCTTACTATATCATATATACTATATAAATCTATATTTATAAATTTATATATGTGCTATATACATATGTTCATGTATATATGTGTCAATGTATATATGTACATATATCTGTGTGGGCAGGTATATGAAAGAGAGGAAGAATAAGAGTAGCAATATCATGATAAACAGAACATTTCATTTGGCATGTGGAATAATCTCTAAACCTTCAATTTATACCTGTGGCAAAAGCCACATTCACATTTACTTGTTAGTTTGTGTTTTGGAGTCTCAGAATATCAAGAGTACCAACATCAAGACATGAAGTTTCATGAAGAAGGCAGTCTGTTACACAGTAGTTTTAATAGATAAACTAATGTCAGAGAGTAATAAATAAATTAAAATTCATTATCTTCCCCCCAAAAAACCTCTTCTTTTATAAAATTCCTTATTAGGATAACACCACCTTTTTAATCAACTCAGGATTCCAATGTCAATATAATCCTCATGTTCACTCAACACTTTTAATCCATATCCAAAATATGTCTCCATTTTACCAACATACTTCCATTGTGCAACCTTTTGTTCACTTGTACAATCACAACCCAACTTGAAGCCCTTATAATCTCTTAGCACTAAATATTTCTTTAGATATTTAATTTTAAAAAATTAAGGAAAACTTTATAAAAATAAAAATGGGAAATATATGTGGCCAAGGCAACTCATATCTGTAATTTGTATGTGTGCAGCTGTCTTTCCTGACTTTACGAGACATATTGCTTATATGGGATCCTTGGTCCTGTTACTTTCTGAAGCTCCACTTTGATAGAAAAACTCTATATCTTTTATAGGTCACACTGCTCAGCTGAATTCTTCCTTGATTCAATTCCTTGGTTCCAGATTTCTACTACCTGTTAGATATTTTTTGTGCCTACTAGACAAGTTTTATTTTTTTTTATTTATTTTTTTTTTTTGTTATAAGATGCCATACTTTGTTATGGGCCAGAACTCTGAAACAAGGATTCTTACAAGGTATTAACTCAGTGGAATTGATACAGACAATAGTTATCTAATTCAGCATGGTGCTTAACAGTTCTCTAGTTCAGTACATGTACTTAGTACTTAATATAGTTCCACAATATTCACACCTATGATAATGGAATACATAACAGTCAGCAAAGGCTGACATAGATTCATTCCATTGTCCACCTTTGTGGTGGGTGGAGGGGAGGTTGAAGCACAAACCTTTGGACTCAGAGAGATTCATTCTTTTCATCTCACACCCCCTTGGTGGCAGGCTTTCCTCCTTCACTTCTCCACTGAAACCAAGACTCCAGAAGGCCTACAGAAAACTAACTGAGCCCCAAGTGAAGGAGATAGGACTTTGAAGGAGACAATAAAGGATTTGGACTTTAACACCTGGCTGTTCTCGTGGTGATTACTCTGACTGAAATGAAGGCTGCTCCAGAGACCCCAAGAAAACCAAATCAAAAGCTCCAGAAGAGGCAAAAAATGATTTCTTCTTAAGATCTACACACACACACACACACACACACACACACACACACACACACTGCTACAGGTGAGCATTGAAATCTATGAGGGGTTTTATCTATATTATCCTTGTCACAACCAATGAACATTATGTCATCAACACTGTGGACTGCTGTTATTTGGGATGGCAGGAAAAACATATTAAGTTTTTCTCAGATTGGGGTGTAGTAGATAGGAAATGGGACAGTAAAGTTGTATTCCTATCCTTACCAGTGAATGGTAAATAATATGTCATGGTTCTTATCCATTACATTTAAAAAAAGCATTAGCAAGATCAACCACTTTGAACCACTAATCAAATGTTAGGCTTAATTGTTCTAACAATCAAAACATCATGCACATCGGGTCACATTGTACAGCCAGAACTTGATTAAATATTCTATAATCTACTGTAATTCTTCAGGAAGTTTTGATTATTTTTTTTTTTTTGCCATATTCTAAATTAAAGGTTAAAAATGTGGTAGTATTTGGATCACATCTACTTGTTCTTTACTTTATCATACTCTAAGTTGCCTTCTGAGATACAACATTGTTTTTAATTACTAGTTTCAGGAGGAAATAATATCAAAGCCTTTCACATACCCTGCCTGCCCCATAATTTTTAGTAGCAATCCTTCCTTTACAAGTATATTAATATGAATGTTTTTACAGTTCCTTAAAGCATACGTGTTTATGCCAGGAACTAGGTATATGAAAAAAGATTGGTATGAGTGCCTATAAGTCCCATAGTAATTATTAGAAGAAATAGAACTCCTGTTATTACCCTTATCTCCATATGCTCCAACTTGTTTTGAAGATCTCCTAAATTTCCCTAGTATGTTAAAATACACTCATACTTAGTTTCTAATATTGTTCCCTCCAAAAAAGATAATTTATTCTCTCACCTCATTTAGCTTCTTTTCATATATTATATATTATACCATCAATAGTAATATCCTTTAGGGCAGAGATTGTCATTTTAGTTATATTTCTATGTCTAATGCTTAATACAGTGCTTAGCACATGGAAAGCACTTTAAAAATATTTACCAGATAATTTATATCCCTTGATAGAATATTTTTCTTCTCACAGAGAAAAAAGTTATTCATGTTACCAACTACTATTATATATATATATATATATATATATATATATATATATATATAAATAATTCCCTCCCCTCTTTTCCTCCCAAACATCAAATTCTTTTCTCCCTCTCATTTTAGAAAGGGAGCCTTGCTGACCCTATCCATTCTACTGTAGCTCTTCTTCTTATTGATAGATCACCAGTTTGGTTTTTCCCTCCTTTATCATTCTTATCACAGACACATAGTAAGAACTAAACAAATGCATTCCCATTAAATAATTGAGTTGGTTAATTCATGGTCAATAAACAAAATTAGTCCAAAAGCAAAAAATATTAACTGGGCAGCTACATTGTACAATGGATAGAATGCTGAAAGTAGAGTCAGAAAGACTGAGTTCAAATCTGGCCTCAGAAACTTACCATCTGTGCAACTATAGAGAAGTTACTCAATTCAGTTTGCCTCAGTTTCCTCATATGTAAAATGAGCTGGAGAAGGAAATGGCAAAACACTACTGTATCTTTGCCAAGAAACCCCCAAATTGAGTTAGATGACTGATTGAACAACAATAAAATTATTGTCTTTGAGCATTACAAGGAAAATAGTAAAAACCATTTCACTCATCCACATATCTTGGGCATACTATCACACAATTGCACATTGTGTGGACAAGAAGAGCAGGCATTCACATAAAGTATATTAAGAGAGAGCTAGAAATATAGAAAATATATGTGTCCAAAGCATTTCACATCTGTAACATGGATATCTAACACTTTATGACTTCATCTGAAGTTTTCTTTGGCAAAGATACTAGTTTGCTATTTCTTTTTCCAGCTTATTTTTACAGATGAAGAACCGAGACAAATAGGATTAAGTAACTTGTCCAAGCTAACACAGCTATTAAGTATTTCAGGCCATTTTTGAACTCAGGAACTTTCTGACTATAGGCCAGCACTTTGCCACCTACTTGATATTTGAATAGACATCTAATAAAGGGCTTATGGGCAAAAATACAGTAGAAGATGTATAATGTGCACTCTCAACCCCCAGGATCCAACAGAGTTCCTGCTTACCCTATAAATCCAAGGAATTAGATTTAGAGTGCAGTTGGGGATTGGAGATTATTGGTAGAAGGTCTTTAAAAGATTTCATTCTCTACTTCTCAGAGTCTACTCTCTCTCTCTCTCTCTCTCTCTCTCTCTCTCTCTCTCTCTCTCTCTGTCTTTCTCTTTCTCTCTGTCTTTATTCCCCTCTCATTTCCTTCTTTCCTCTCCTTTTTAAAAAATAAATATTTACTGAGATGTATCAAGAAGAATAGAAACAAATCACTCCTCCCGATACCTCATCTGTGAGTATACTGTCTTTTATATTATGTTAGTCCCTGAGTAGAATAAGATCAAACCTTAAGCAGTTTCTATTTAGAATTACCAAAAAAAATCATTTCTGAATTCAGTATGATGGACACATTAGTTTCAAGGGATAAGTTGCTCTTTCTTCTTTCTTAGTTGCTTTAAATGCATTTCAATGCTGGTTGGATAAGTAGTTGATTAAAGACTTAGCTTCCCATCAGGACTGATTGTCCCCAAATTTGTCATTAACTCCAGCTGACCTTTTAAAACTTACTAGATCACAACTTCCTCTTATACTCTTTCAGTTTAAAGCAGGAAAAAACAAAAAGGTAAGAACAGAGAATCCTGTATTTATGAGACATCTGCTGATGACATGAGAATGGAAATAGCAAGGCAGTAGGGGACACTTGCCACCATTGTGATCCCTAGCTTTATTGTGCCTTTGAATCAGGGTGGGACAGAGATCTATTTTTCACCTGAATAAAGAACATAATTGCTTGTCCTTTTTGCTCACCACTAGAGAAAGAAAAGATTAATTCATTGATATGATCTGAAAGAACATAAATGGAATATCATGTACTTGTCACATAGAATTGTTGTTGTTGTTTGTCCTTCATTCTCAAAGAGGACCATGGATTTTCTTCCACAATCATTTGGATCCAGTGGCAAAATATAAATCAGGATAACTGGAGATGGCTCTGGGTGTGGTTGGAGACCTACTATAGTCTGTTGTGGGTCTTTTTAAGTTAAGGTTTTCAATGGTCTCACTTAGGAATAGCATGTTTGAATAGCCACATTCAAAGATCTTTTTCCAGTTACATATTTATCCTTTATACCAGAGTTGAGATTTTTTATTTTTGCCTTGGAATTTGTTTTTGTTTTTCCTCTCCTATGATCTGGAAAAAAAAAATCTTGGTACAGCCTCTACTAACATTTCTTATTGCATATGAATGAAGGAAAAGGCTCTCTTCTGGTAGCTCAGGTTTTGAAATTTGAGGGATAGTAGAGTCTTAAAGTTTTCCTTACACTTACAAAAAGTGATACAGTATAATATACTCAATCTATTACTCTTTTTTTCAAGAGCCATCTATTTGCCTCTTCTTTTGTTTGTTAGTGGCTCTAAGTTTCTGCCACATGCCACATTCTTGGGGTATTAAGTAAGTTATAACATATACCATACTATCATTCTCATCCTCATCCTCATTCTAGCAATCATAAAGCACTTTTAGGTTTATAAGGTCAGTAAATCTTGATTAATTAAAAAAAAGGTGGGATATCTGGATGAGGCAATGATGGAGTATTGACCCTGAAGTCAGGAGGACCTGAATTCAAATCAAATGTGTGACTCAAAAGTTCAGCACTCTATCCATTGTGACTATTACAGCAGCTATTTGCTACATGAAATCACTTAGTTACTTTAAGATCTCAACTTTTTTATCCCAAATTGGACTAAATGGTGTTAAGGTCTATGCAACTCTAATCAAACCTTATTCTATGAATTTAGGATCTAAACTTGGAAGAAGTCCAGAAGAGTATTTTGGATAATCTCTGTTGCTCAGTTGTATAAATTTAAGATGGAACCTTTGATTAATTCCCACAGAGAAATTAATTCTGTGTGATATAGCTTGATGATATCACTGCCTTGATAATAGGGCCAAAGGGACCAGGAAGAAAATAACTCTGCTTCCCTCTAGTGATTTTATTTGGGAAGTTCCTGTAACTCATTTTGATTATAATTTCTTGCATCCTGGATTCAGAACCCTGCACCTCTTCTATTTCTGATGATTATCCTTATGGTAATAAGATGTTTAGCCTAATGGTTAAGGTAAGGCACATCATAGTCAGATAGCTTATGTCCATATGGCAATTTGAATTTTGCATAGTGCTTATAGATAGAGGTGATATAATATGGACACACATGCACATATATTATCTATATCCATTTTTATCCATATCATAACTTTTGTTGCTACTTGTCCTGAATTTATGCCCATTTGACTTAGCTTTAGAAAATAAAGAGGAAGAGAAAAATCAGCAAAATTGATTGATATATGGAAAATATCTGAAAACATGCAATAAAATAGGCAAAAAGTTGTGACAGGATATACTAAAGGAATCACAATGTTGTAATGTTCTCTGGTTAGGTTTTTTTGGGGTCTCTGGGAGCAGCCTTCTTTTCTGTTCAGCAAACACCACAAGAGTAGCCAGGGCTTAAAGTCCAGATTTTTCATTATTTCCTTGCCTTGGGCTGGGCAGCTTTCTTAGAAGCCTTCTGGAGTCTTGGTTTCAGTGGAGAAATGCAGGAGGAGAGCCTGTCACCAAGAGCCAGTCCAAAGATAATCTCTTGCCTTGGTTTCAAGAGCTTGAGCTCCTGCCCCAATCCTTTGTCTTCTCTGCCTCTGAATCTGGCTGAGTTTGTCCAAGCTTATCTGCTCTCTTATCATAGATGTGAATCTTGTAGATCTATATTAAGTACAAACTACATGTACTGAACTAGAGAACTATTAATCACCATGCTAAACTAGATAACTATTGTCTTATCAATTCCACTGAGTTAATACCTTGTTGTAAGAATCCTTGTTTCAGAATTCTGGCCCATAACAGTATGTGAATAGAGAGAAGCAATTAGATTAGAGAAAATTTTTTTAAAAATTTCTTTTATTTATTTTGTTACAACTTAAAATTTAAACAATCTCACTCTCTCTTTTCTCCTACCCCTATTAGTACAGAAACGAAAGATTTAGAATCTTTTATGGAAATGTGGGATGAAGGAAAAGGAGAAATAAATGATAATACAAAGTTTCTGAATCAAGAAGAATGGAACAGTGGTGGCACCTGTGAGAGAAATAGAGACGTTTTGGAAGAATTTAAATGTCATTGTCAAACCTAATGAAAGCAGTCCATTAGTTCAGTCTAATAATGTTGGGAGAGATGAAATAAATGACTTCTAAGTCATTAAAAAAAGTTTGTTTTGTTCTAATATAGCAAGGTGAAGCATCAAGGATGCTTAATTTTAATGGACAGAACCTCCGCTGTGTCTACATGGAAATGTGTTTCTTAGGGCAGTATAGAGTGAGCCATATAGTCTCAAACATCCATCCAATATGATGGGCTCTGATTCCATGTGTACAGGAATTTTTAGCCCTTTAAGTGACCATAATAGCAGAGATCAATCAGGTTCCAGGAAAAGTTTTGTTATCTTTTAGGGAGAAATAGTCCTTGTTCCAGTGAAATCAAGAAACCCTAGGCCTATTATAAAGAAGAGTTCACACACACACACACACACAGATGCAAACACATATTATGGGAGTTGTATGAAACCAAAGTTGCAAAATTAAATTCTCTCCACTGTCATTTGGGTAGCATCATCAAAGAAGTAGATGGATAAACTCAGATTTTAGATTCATAATAATGTTGCTTTCCTTATAGAAGACAAAAATGAGATTGAAAGGAATTAAGTGAATATCTCAGGATTATACAATTCAATGTCAAAGGCAAGATTTGAACATAGCTCTATCACTCTATTACAGGAGCTAGCTGCCTGTCTGTGGGCCTATTTTTTCACCCACTAGCCTTATCCCTTTTATTCTATGACTTAAGAATCATATAAAGTTATGTAACTTAGAAGCAGTAGACTTTACTACTTTCTTAAAATATTAGCAATAGTTTTTTTGAGTAGTTCCTTGCCAGAAAACAAAAGGAATTAGAGAAGCTAAGGAATAGAATATGTGAGTTTTGAAGGGGATCAGAAGCAGGAAAACCTCAGGATCACTATCTTAAAGATCCAAGGGGAAGTGTAATGAATTTATGAATTGTGGATAAGGTAAAAGTAGTAGAGCTCCAAAAGGAGAAGTAGCAAATGATGAAGATAATTTCTGTCCAATTAAAACATAGCATTAACATTGCACTTTATAGTTACAAAGCTCTTTATATACATATTAGGTTTAGTTAACAACCCTATGAAGTAAAATATAGTTACACCAAATTTAATAATAGGAAAACTAAATATCACAGAGGTTAAATGAATTACTCACTAACATAACCATAATGTGGTCAGAACTGTGAATCAAGTTCAGGGCTTTTCATTTCAGATTTTCTACTGCAGCATAAACTATCAAAATTATGGTCCTGCCTGTCAAACCTGTGAATAACATTGATCCTGGATATGGTATCTTGTTCTCATTTAATTATGAACCACTCATGATTTTACTGTGGAACTCGGGAGACTATTCTTTTTATTTATAAACTGCTGTAATGGTTTATAAATAGAGGCAAGAGGTAGAAGTAAATTTAAAATGAAACACACTGATCCACTAAAATTTAAATGTATAATGATGAATACTTGTGTGTGTATATTTTTGTTTATCTGTGTTTGAAAGGGAGAGGAAGAGATGGTAATAAAAAGGAAGGAAGGAAGGAAGAAAAGAAGGAAGGAAGAAGAGAGAGGAATAAAATAAAGAAGGAAGGAGGAGAAGAAAAAAGGATGGGAGGGAGCAAGGGGGAAGGGAGGGAGATAGGAAGAAAGGAAGGAAGCAAGCAAAGAAGCAATCAAAGAAGAAAGAAAGCAAAGAAAAAAGGAAGGAAGGAAGAAAAAAAAAGAAGGAAGGAAAGAAAAAAGGG
Organism: Sarcophilus harrisii; assembly: GCF_902635505.1. Lineage (NCBI taxonomy): Eukaryota > Metazoa > Chordata > Mammalia > Dasyuromorphia > Dasyuridae > Sarcophilus > Sarcophilus harrisii. The sequence goes on along the minus strand of NC_045429.1, from coordinate 261,436,720 downwards.
CAGAAGAAGTCAACTATATAATAAAGCTTGCAATGGACTGAGATATATCCAAGCACCAAATGTCTTTGATTTGTTATCAAGCCCTAAATTTGCTGACATGCTTTTTGGTGCACTAATGTGGGATATGTTAATTCTGACTCTCAAGAAGAGTTCCAAGAAAGGATTTCACAAGTCTTTTTTTCAAGAATAAAAAAGTGTGAGCATGTATATATATATATGCATATATATATATATACACAAATATTTTCTTTTAAAAATAAATTTATTTTTAGAATATCTCTTAATCCTGCATGCATTAGTTATCATGAAGTTTAACTTTATCAGAATCTTCTTTATAAAAGTTAAAGTATATACTCTGATCACTGCTTATGATAGGTTCTTCACTGGATAGTCCTATGACTGCCAAACCATGGTAACACTGTTGAGCCAGCAATATGTACAAGGTTTGATAGAACAAACTTACTGGATATCCTATGTTTAATGTAAATAAGGCAGGAATCAAACAAAGAGTTTACAGGACCCTATTTTACAGAACCCTAAATGATTATCAATTGTGTGTTAAAGTATTATATTATTACCATGGCACAGGTATCTGGATTTATTGTCCAATGCAAAATACAAACACTGGGTAATCTGTGAGTTAGCAGTTCATGGTTCTTCTATCAATGACTATGAACTTCATAATTAAATGATACAAAATTATTTTCATAATAATATAAATATATATGTAATATTTATGTATGTTATATACATGTATAATGAAAGAGAGAAACAGAGAGACAGAGAGATAGAGACAGAGACAGAGAGAAAGAGAGAGAGAGCATTTCTCCCTTGAATTTAATAAATAATTATTATCTTGGGAACAAACATTTTCCTCTTCTCTACTTATTCATACAGAAAACAACCAGTAGGGGAAACCTCACTTAGAAGTTTACCCAGGCCAATATCTAATCTGACATTAAAGGAAATTTGAAGTTTGGGCTAGTGGATATATACCTGCTTGTTGTGTATGTTCAGACAGATCTAGGAAAATGTTGATTCTCTCTTTTAATCAGACACTGATATGGATGATATATGATATGAAAAGTGATGTTTCTTTGGTCAAGATTTTGATGACCCCCAATTGCCCCAATATCCTCATTCTTATATAGCCCACCTTCCATTGTGTTAGTTAATTATAATTGATTAGCACCCTTCAGGATCACCTGCTCTTTGAAGGGCATAGAAACCCAGGAGGGGTTTTTAGCTTACGAGAAATAGTCAAATGACCACCCTTTTATTAATAAATATGCTGGCCTTATTAATAAAATAATTCAATTACCCAGAAACTATTTCTTTTAGAATTTTAAAAATTGTCACCATATATATATATGTACATACACATATATTGTATACATATACACATATTGATACACATATACATGTGTACTACTAAATTATAGGAATATATTCTTATAATGTATATGATATATACATATTATATAGCATATATTATGTATACCCATATATTTATATATATTCCTATAATTTTCAAAGTATGATCCATGAACTCATGGTAGTATAGTGATTCCTAAGATCCATTTAGATTTTCTGCAAGATAAAAATCATTTATTTTCAAAGTAATAAAATATATTTTAATTTATAATATAGTAGCTATTAACAGATAATGAATCATGTAAGTAAAATCTTTTGAAAATAATTTTCAAGTGTGTAAGGGGAATGTGAGACCAAAATGTCTGAGCAACACTGCTAAAAATAATAATTATTTCTTAGCATATTTCTTATTGAAGCAAAACCATTAGACAATGTTTTTTTTTTTTGTGTGTGTGTACAACCAAAGTCCAAATTTAATTCCTTTATACAAAATTTATTTAGTGACATCCAACAAGCAAGTATTTATTCAACTTTCATTATGTACTAGAATTTAGAAAGTTAGTTAAAAAATGGAGTTCTAACAGAATGTGCCTATAGGGACCTTATCCTCTACTATTTCATAAAGAAAAACAACATGAGAATATGTAAATTCTTACTGTGTACAAAGCACTGTGACTTGTGAGACCCTGTGAGTAATTTTATCTTGTCAAGGAAAGAAAAAGAAAAAAAAGTTAGCATCTAATCCATCTGTGTATATACAAGATTAAAGTAAACTAATCTAAATTAAAGGAAGTACCATGCTATTTTATTTCAGTTGTACACCTGCAACTAGCTTTACATTTTATAGCAACTAACTTATGATTGCAGTGAAGAAGACGTATAGCATCTGGACAGTTAACAAGATCATCAACGTAGGGGCATGGATTGGCTGAAAGATAAACAGAATTGGATAAATTCGACGTTATGTATGAAGGCAGAAAAATCCAATTCAATTTAAAACCATTTTGACATATCTACTATGTGCTAAGCATTATGCCCAGCATTGGTAGTTCCAATTAAAATTTAATAGGCAACGCAATATAGTTGTATACATAATATACACATACATACAAATAAATAAATATATACGCATATGTATACACAGGGATAAGGGATATTCTGTGCAAATTAACAGAAATAAGGTAATGTAGGACCCAAAGGAAATACATTCTTAATCAAATTTTAAAAAACATGGGATGAATGGTATGTTTGGAGAGGTAGGCCTCAATGAGAAGAGATATCATATTGCCTGAAAGTGGAAATAAGATAGAAAAACTAAAGATATACATAAGTTTTGGGGTATAGAGAGGGTAGAAATAAACATTCAGAATAGATAGATTCTATCATTTCAATAAAATATGAAGACTATTTTATGAAATGGAAAAATAGGTGCCATGAACATAGAAAGCATGGAACATGGAACATGAGTAAATTATAGATGATTAAAATGATAACCACATAGGTGGACACAACCAATTAATAAAAATGGTAATTCTATCTAAAGTGATCTTCTTGTTCAATACCTTCCCAAATGAATTACCAAAAATTATTTTGTTGAGGTAGAAAAATAATAACAATCATTTAGAAAAATAAAAAGTCAAGAATATCATTGAAATTAATGAAGAAATGCAAAAGAATGAGGTTTAGATGTGACAGATTTTAAATTATATGATAAAATAGTAATTATCAAAATAATCTGGGACTAACATATACAAAGTGAATCAGTAGAATAGAGTAGACGTGCAATACACTGTGGTAATTGATTATAGTAACCTTGTGTTTGACAAATCTAATGATTTAGGATTTGGGGATAAGAATTAATTATTTGATAAAAAATGCTGGCAAATAACAGTTTGGCAGAATATGTCTTTTACTAAGATATGGTCAAATGAAAACACGCCTGAGAAAGAAAGAAGAAAATGGAACATATTATTTATTAGACTTGGAGAAGAATTAATGAATAAACAAGAGACAGAATTTTGAGATGTAAAAGAGATACTTTTGATTACATTAAATTAAAAAAAAAGTTTGTTCAAATAAAACCAATGTAGGCCAGATTAGAAAAAAGTAAAATGTTGGGAAAAATCTTTATAGACAATTTCTTATATAGAGGTCTCATATCTCAAATATATAGAGAATGTCAAATTTATAAAAATATAGGTCATTTCTCAATAGATAAGTTGTCAAAGATTATGAACAGGCAGCTTTTTAAATGAAGAAATCAAATCCGTATCAAAATTATAACATATATAAAGCTATGTCAAAGTTATATAAATGCTCTGTCATTATTGATCAGAGAAATACAAATTAAAAAAATTTTGAGATACCATCCCACACCTATCATATTGTTTAAAATGATGAAGGGGAAAATGACAAATGTTGGAGGGGATATGAGAAAACTGGGACATCAATATAGTGTGGTGGAACTGTGATCTGATCCAAACATTTTGGAGAATAATATATTTTTAGAGAATAAACTCTATATTCCCTTTACATACCAAATACTACTATTAAGTCTGTTTTCAAAGGTGATCAGGAAAAAAAAAGAATCTATATGTTCTAAAATATTTATAACAGATCTCTTTGTGGTAGGAAAGTACTGGAAATTAAGCAGATGCCAATCAATTGGAGAATGGCTAAGCACATTGTAATATTGTAACGGAATATTACTGTGCTGTAAGAAATAATGATCTTATTGGTTTAAAAAAACATGAGTAGACTTACATGAAATAATGAAGAATAAAATGAAAAGGAAATATTGTATACACTTGTAAACAATGTTGTTCTGTGAACAACAGTAAATGATTAAATTATTCTGAAAATTATAAATGCTCAAATCAACTTCAAAGGACCTATCTACCTCCAGAGAAAGAACTGATAGAGAAAAATATGCATAGAATGACACACATGCATGTGAAACGGTGGCCTTCTTTTGTGTAAGGTGGAGAAGGAGGGAGGGAGATAGTTCAAAACTTAGAAATGTAACAAAATAAATTAGTTTTTTTTTTTCAATTGGTTGGAAGAGATGGGCATGAAAAAGAAGATTATTTCATGAATGGATCAAAGGATCATAGATTTAATGCTGGGAAAAAAAATTAGAGAACATTTTATAGATGAGGACCAAACTGAATCCCCAAATGTTAAGAGTTTTAAAATATGAAAAAAGTTCAAATTCAGAAAATTTAAATGGTGCCTATTTTCACATAATGAACACAGGATTTGGGGGATAGAATTTGAACAAAGTATTTCCTTACTGTAAGTCTAGTACTCTGTCTACCACACACCATACTACTTTCTAACAAATTACTATAGGGACAATTTGGTGAAAGAAAAGAACCTTTTTTGAGGAACACTAACCAAGCCAAAACCAACCAACCAACCAATTAAATAAAAAATTTTGATTTCCTTTTTGGAAAAGATAACTAGACTGAAAATTTAGGGTGAAGATTATATATATATATATATGTGTGTGTGTGTGTGTGTGTGTGTGCGTGTATGTGTGTGTGTGTGTATGTATAATTTATTTACATTCCAGCAAAATATTTATTCACTATTTCTTTAACAAAATGGGGATATTTATAAGTTTTTGAATTATTAAATCCATGGAGGAATCACCAATAGGTTTAATAAATGAAATAAACTTTCTTGATAGAACAAGAGGTAATAATCCTCTGGTAGCAAAATGGGAAAGTAGATAAAGTATTGTATTGTAGTTATTAGTGCCTTATATTCAAATCATTTTTCAGATATACAGAGTCTTTGAGCCAAAAAAAAAAAAAGAGTATCTTTATCATGGAACTGACAAGATTATTAAATGGGATAGCATTTTTAAAGTGCTTTGTAATCATTAAAGCACTATTTTTGTTGTTTTTGATGATATGGAAAGAAGTTTGTGGTGTAGAATTTTGATAATTTGTTTTTGTCCTTCTGCTATTCAACATTTTCTTCAAGAACTGAAGTCAAATTGAATCATATAATCAGATATTATAAAACTGGGACCTATAGGTAATATGCAAATGCCAGAATTGGATAAGAATGATTGATCAAATGTAAGATGAAATTAAATATGGATAAATGTAAACCAGTACAAAGAATCAATTGCATTAAAAAACAAACTGGTCAGGGATTAATGGTGATGGATTGAAGATTAGCTTGTCGGAAGTTTTTATTGAAAAGGTATGAATGGGTATAAAGAAGAATGCATAAAGTGATATAGAAACCAAAGATGTGTGTAGGGTTGCTTGAGAATGAACATTATCAGAGAATCTAAAGGATAATATCCAGATACAGATACAGATAATGAATCTATGGCCATATTATTTCATGAATATTTTCTTTATGGCAACCATATTTTAGGAATGATGTTATAAAGCTAAAGTATATCCATTGGAGGGTAATCATGATAATTAAGGAATTGGTTAACATACTATGTGAGACTCATTTGAAGAATTTTGTGAACTTAACCAAAATTTTGGAAGTTTTAAGAAGGTATGATAGTTTCAAGTATTTATAGATTTCTTAGGTGGAAATCAAGTTATATTTGTTCTCCTTATCCTGGAAAAGAAAAAAAAAACAGGTTTTGGTTCTACGTAAGATGGAAAAACAAAACAAAACAAAGTATTCTTAGAATGTTCACCATGCTGGATGGATGTAGAATTTTCTTAATTATTACCTTTTCTGAAGGATTTTTCAGAGGGTATTCTTAATAATCTACCATTTGGACTTAAGGTTCTCTGAAGTCCTTTCCATATAAGATTCTGTAAGATTATGTGATTTTGAGAAACATGAAATTCCCATTGTTTTTGGGTCAGGGTTTTATAACTTCAGGGTCCAGGGTTTTAAAGAGAGTTAGGCCAAGTGTCCATGAAAAAGAGTGGCACATTAAATCTTTATTCTCATTAAATCTTTAGTGTTTATTATTTTATTTTATTTAACTGAGAATTCATAAATGAGAGATAAATATCATTAGAGATAGGAAAAAAAAACAGGAAAAAAGGCTCTGATAGAAAAGTTGGAAATATGGGCTATTAATGGGGAGAACAAGAGACAAGTGTTTAAGATCAGAATACATATAATAGACAAAAGGGGGTTCAAGGAAGTGAGGAAACAATATTTAAAAGGACATGAGAAGGAACAAAATCAACACCTATTTCCTTATTGATTTTATTAGCCTTGCTTATTAGGAACAAAAATTATAGGAAAGTGAGATGCAGGAATACAGTTCAAATTTCCAATCCACTATGGGATCATAAATAAAAAAAACAGAAAAAGATTTTGAAAGCCATTTGTAATGTTAAACTTTTCTATGTTAAAGATCAAGAAAATGAGACCCATTGAATTTAAATTACTGATCAAAGGAACACAGAGAGTAGATACCAGAGTTAGTATTCTGATTCTAGATTTGGCACTCTTTCTATCAAAGAATTAGGTCAGTCTCTTAGTAAACATATGTCTGGGAAGTAGAATGCTGGTGTTTTCCACAGACAATCCCCAAAATGTGGAGAGCAATACTGTTTAATAAGTCACAGATGTTTTGGGGATCATCATTGACTTTATGATTAATTACTCTATATTTTTCATTTGGAAAACTTACTGCAAAGTCCATCTTCACATTGGCCGGGGCAGTCTCCACATGGGATTCCTTTCTTATAAGGTGTAGTAAAAGTTACAGGATTATTTCCCCTAGAAAAATCAAACAATTAGAATATTTAAATTACAGTTACATCTAAGGGTTATGCACTGTTGATAGAAATTGCCATGTATACCAATGAGAAAAATCTGTACAATCATATGAACAATCGTTCATATAGAATGTAGGTGCTAAAATTCACAAAATCTTATAGAGTGAGATTTCTCCAATTTTTACTATTATCCACAAATACTATTCTATATCAATGATATACCAACATATTTTCTGTTTATGTTTTACTTTGATGCTTAGATTTCCATTCTCTGGAAACTAAGTGGATACTTATCAGTTAGGGAATAGCTCAATAAGTTATGGTACATGAATGTAACTTATGTTTATTATGTCTACTTTCTGTCTTCTTAGCTCTGCCTCTTGGAACACTTTTTAAAGGTGATTTGGTATATGGTAGAACAAAAATAGCTTTACTACTTTCTATAGATAGCTTATACTTACAGGAAAAGTTGCCTCTGTGGAATGAATTAAGGAACATTGACCTGCTTCTCTTGAAATAATCAACTGAAGGAGAAATTTCTTTTTCAAATATCCCTAATAAGTATTTTTACTCCAATACATCTAGGGAATTATATATATATGTATGTATGTATAAGACCAAAAACCATTCCCAAATAAATAACTGATAAAAGGATATACATGAAGGCTTTAAATGAAGTATTATGAACTACTAATAACCTTATGAAAGAATACTTTGAATCACAAATAAAAGAATGCATATCAAAATAATCCTGAGATTTTATCTCATGCCTAATAAATCAGTAAATATTTTTAAAAGGGTAAAATATTGGCATAGAAGTTCATTGCTGGTGGAGTTGTGAAATCATACAATTATTCTTGAAAGCAATTAAGAATTATGCAAATAAAGTGGTTAGAAACTATACACTTTGGCCAAAATACTGATTTGCAAAGCATTTATTCCTAGGAAGTAATTTACAACTTAAAAAGCTCAACATATGCCAAATTACGTATAACAGAACTTTTTTTTTTTTGTATTAACACAGAAATGAAAACAAAGTAGATATCCTGTTATCAACGAATGGCAAAACAAATTCTTGTGAATCAAATCTATTACACTATTACACTATTTCTTAGCCTGTTCTAAATGAATTTGATGACCACCAATGTTGTGGATTATTTCTAATAGTTTTTTGGTACATTATCTGGGGTTCTCTTCTAAAGATACCATCATATCATCTGCAAAGAGTGATAATTTGGTTTCCTCCTATTCTAGTGACTTTGATCTCTTTTTTGGCAATAATTTCTTATTGCCAAAGCTAGCATTTCTAATACAATATTGAATAGTAATGGTGATAGTGAGCAACCTTATTGCACTCCTGATCTTATTTGGGGATGGTTCCAGTTTATCCCCATTACAGATACTTTTATTCATGGTTTTAGATAGATGTTACTATTTTAAGGAAAAGCCTATTTATTTCTATACTCTCTAGTGTTTTTAATAGGAATGGGTGTTGGATTTTATCAAATGATTTTTCTGCATCTACTGAGATGATCATATGTTTTTTGTTAATTTGCTTATTGACTAGTCAATTATGCTAATAGTTTTCCTAATATTGGACTAGCCCTGATTTCCTGGCATAAATCCTACTTGGTATGGTGTATTATCTGGAGATGGTTTTCTATAATCTCTTTGCTAATATTTTATTTAAGATTTTTGCATCAATATTAATTAGGGAGATTGGTTTATAATTTTCTTTCTCTGTTTTTGTACTACCTGGTTTAGGTATCAGTACTATGTCTGTGTCATAAAAGGAATTTGGTAGGAGTCCTTCATTCCCTTTTTTTCAGATAGTTTATATAGTATTGGAGTTAGTTGTTTTTTAAATGTTTGGTAGAATTCACATGTAAATCTATCTGCTCCTGGGGATTTTTTCTTAGGGAACTGATTAGCTTGTTCTATTTCTTTTTCTAAAATGCTACTATTTAAGCTATTTACTTCCTCCTCTGTTAATCTGGCAGGTTTTTTCATATTTTCATAGGTATTCCTCCATTTCACTTGGGTCATCAAATTTATTGGTATAAAGTTGGGCAAAGTAATTCATGATTATTGCTCTAATTTCCTCTTCATTAATGGAAAGTTCTCCCTTTTCATTTTTAAGACTAACAATTTGATTTTTCTCTTTCCTTTTTCTAATCAAATTTACCAAAGATTTATCTATTTTGTTGGTTTTTTCATAAGACCAACTCTTAGTTTTATTTATTAATTCAAGTTTTTTTTTTTACTTTCAATTTTAGTAATCTCTTCTTTTATTTTTAATTTCAAATTTAGTATTTGATTGAGGTTTTAAAATTTGCTCTTTTTCTAGCTTTTTTAATTGCAAGATCAATTCATTGATTTTCTCTTTCTTTGTTTTATGCAAGTAAATGTCTAGAGATATAAAATTTCCCCTTATTACCACATTGGCTGCATCCCACAAATTTTGGTATGTTGTCTCACTATTGTCATTCCCTTGAATGAAATTATTAATTGTGTCTTTGATTTGCTTTTTCACCCTTGAATTAGATTTATTTTTGAATTTGGTTGATCTGAGATCAGGATTGTTAACTATGCAATTTTTTTTAAACTTCAGATGAAACACAATACTTTCTGCTCCATTCTTTTACCTTTATTCTGTATGTATCTCTCCATTTCAAATGTATTTCTTGTAAGCACAATTATGGATTTTAATCCACTCTACTATCCACTTCTTTTTTATGGGACAGTTTATCCCATTCACATTCATAGGGAAGATTACTAACTATATATTTCTCATTATCCTCTTTTTCCAGGTTATATGTTTTTCTCTCCTTTCACCCTTTCTCTCCTCACCAATGTTTTGCCTCTGATGATCACCACCTTAAATCTTCTCTCCTTCCTCCCCTTTCTTTTCTCTTTCCTCTTTTACTTATGCTCTCCCCTCTGTTAGTCTTTCCTTTACTCTTTTCCCTTCTACTTCCATATAGAGTGAGACAAAATTCTATACCAAGTTAAGTATCTATTTTATTTCCTCTTGGAGAAAAATCCAATGAAATTAAGGTTCAAATATGCTTGTCCCACTCCCCCCTGTCCCTCAAGTGTAATAGGTCTTTTGTGCCTCTTTATGTGATTTAATTTACTCCATTTTCTCTCCTTTTTTTTCTTCTCTCAATACAGTACCTTTTCCACTCTTCATTTCTTTTCTTTTCTTTTTTATATTGTCACATTAGAGTCAACTTACACTAACACCCGAAATATACTCCTTCTAACTGCCTTGGCAAAGATACCATTCTCAAGAGTTACATGTATACTCTTCTCATGGAAGAAGATGGACATTCAACGAAACAAGTGAATTCCATTTATTCCTAATAAAAAAAACAGAGCTAAACAAAAAAAAAAATTGACCTCCAAATATAGGAATCAAGAGAAGCATAAAAAATAAAAAGAACTCTTGAAAACTGTATTTCTGTTATGGCATACATAAACACCATGTGCATAATTTGATTTTAGTGTTATAATATTTTAAAAAAGGAAGTAGAAGTGGAAAGGGGATTGTATCAGAAAAAGGGAAAAGGGAAGATAAAAAGAGGGAAATTATATCCCAAAAATAGGCAAAGGAACCTATCATATCTGAGGAAATTTAGGGAGAGGGAGGAACATAGTGTGAATCTTACTCTCATAAGATTTGGCTCAAAGAGAAAATATTAGACATATTTGGTTTACAGAGAAACTTCTCTCACCTCACTAAAAAGTGGGAGAGGAAAAGGGAAAAAAGGAAGATAGTAGGCTAAATAGAAGGGAATACAGGAAAAGATAAGGGAAAGGTATAAGAAAAGGGGAGGGACTCAAAGTGGGTGGGAGGGATTCTAAAGAGGGAGAGCTGCGTGAGGCAAGTGGTGTTTATAAGTTTAATACTGGGGAGAGGGGTACAAGGGCAAAGAAAGAGAAAAGTGTAATCTGGGGATAATAAGATGGCAGGAAATACAGAATTAGTCGTTTTTATGGTAAATGTGAATGGGATGAACTCTCTCATAAAGCGAAGGCAGATAGCAGACTGGATCAAAAGCCAGAATCCTACAATATGTTATATACAGGAAACACATTTAAAGCAGGGTGATACATAAACAATAAAGGTAAAAGGCTGGAGCAGATATATTATGCTTCAGGTGAAGTCAAAAAAGCAGGGGTAGCCATCCTTATCTCAGATCAAGCAAAAGCAAAAATTGATCTAATTAAAAGAGATAAAGAAGGAAACTATATCTTTCTAAAGGGTAGCATAGACTATAAAGCAATATCAATACTAAACATATATGCATCAAATGATATAGTATCTGAATTCCTAAAGGAGAAGTTAAGAGAGTTGCAAGAAGAAATAGAGCAAAACTATAATAGTGGGAGATCTCAACCTTGTACTCTCAGAATTAGATAAATCAAACCACAAAACAAATAAGAAAGAAGTTAAAGAGGTAAATAGAATATTAGAAGTTAGGTATGATAGATCTTTGGAGAAAACTGAATGGAAATAGAAAGGAATACACTTTCTTCTCAGCAGTTCATGGAATCTATACATTAGGACATAAATAACTCAGAATTAAATGCAGAAAGGCAGAAGTATTAAATGCATTCTTTTCAGATCACGATGCAATAAAAGCTACATTCAAAAAAAAAAAAAACTAGGGGTAAATAGACCAAAAAATAATTGGAAACTAAATAATCTCATCCTAAAGAATGAATGGGTGAAACAGCAAATCGTAGACATAATTAATAATTTCACCCAAGAGAATGACAACAATGAGACAACATACCAAAATTTGTGGGATGCAGCCAAAGTAGTAATAAGGGGAAATTTTATATCTCTAGAGGCTTCCTTGAGTAAAATAGAGAAAGATATCAATGAATTGGGCTTGCAACTTAAAAAGCTAGAAAAAGAACAAAGTAAAAACCCCAATCAAATACTAAACTTGAAATTCTAAAATTAAAAGCAGAAATTAATAATATTGAAAGTAAAATAACTATTGAATTAATAAATAAAACTAAGAGTTAGTTTTATGAGAAAACCAATAAAATAGTTAAACTTTTGGTAATTTGATTAGAAAAAGGAAAATCAAATTGTTAATCTGAGAAATGAAAAGGGAGAACTTTCCACCAATGAAGAGGAAATTAGAGCAATAATTAGTAGTTACTTTGTCCAACTTTATGCCAATAAATTTGATAACTTAAGTGAAATGGATAACTACCTTCAAAAATATAGGATGCTCAGATTTACAGAGGAGGAAATAAATTGCTTAAATAGTCTCAATCTAGAAAGAGAAATAGAATAAGTTATTAATCAACTCCCTAAGAAAAAAATCCTGAGACTAGATGGATTTACATGTGAATTCTACCAAACAGTTAAAGAATAATTAACTCCAATGTTATATAAACTATTTGAAAAAAAAATAGGGAATGAAGGATTCCTACCAAATTCCTTTTATAACACAGACATTGTACTGATACCTAAACCAGGTAGGTTGCAAATAGAGAAAGAAAATTATAGACCAATCTTCCTAATGAATATTGATGCTAAAATCTTAAATAAAATATTAGCAAAAAGATTACAGAAAAATCATTCCTAGGATAATACATTACGACCAAGTAGGATTTGTACCAGGAATGCAGGGCTGGTTCAATATTAGGAAAACTATTAGCATAACTGACTAGTCAGTAACCAAATTAACAAAAACCATATGATCATCTCAATAGATGCAGAAAAACATTTGATAAAATCCAACATCAATTCCTATGAAAAACACTTGAGAGTATAGGAATAAATGGGCTTTTTATTAAAATAGTCAGTAGCATCTATTTAAAACCATCAGTAAGCATCATATGTAATGGGGATACACTGCAATCATTCTCAATAAGATAAGGAGTGAAACAAGTTTGCCTGCTATCACCATTACTATCCAATATTGTATTAGAAATGCTAGCTTTAGCAATAAGAGTCGAGAAAGAGATTAAAGGAATTAGAGTAGGTAATGAGGAAACCAAATTATCACTCTTTGCAGATGATATGATGATATACTTAGAGAACCCAAGATATTCTACTAAAAAACGATTAGAAATAATCCACAATATTTTCAAAGTTATAGGATACAAAATAAATCCACATAAATTATCAGCATTTTTATACATCACTAACAAACTCCAACAGTTAGAGATACAAAGAGAAATTCCATTTAAAACAATTGCTGATAGTATAAAATATTTGGAAATCTATCTGCCAAAGGAAACTCAGGAACTGTATGAGTAAAACTACAAAACACTTTCCACACAAATAAAGTCAGATGTAAACAATTGGAAAAATAGTAAGTGCTCTTGGATAGGTCTAGTGAACATAATAACAAAAAAATACAAAAGAGACCAAAGGATCCATATATACAAAAATGTTTTTAGCAATTCTTTTTGTAGTGGCAAAGAATTAAAAATTGTGTAGATGCCCATTATTTTAGGGATAACTGGATAAGTTGTGGTATTTGAATATAATGAAATAATATTTGCTCTATAAGCAATGAACAGGCTGCTTTCAGAAAAAAAATCTTAGAAAGACTTACATGAACTGATGTTGAGTGAAGTGAGCAGAACCAGGAGAACATTGTATACAGTAACATCACATTAATGTGATGACCAGCTATTATAGACCCAAGCTCTTGTTAGAAATATAGTTATCCTACTTTAACATGCTTAACATGTATAAGACTGCCTGCCATCTAGGGGAAGGGGTGGAGGAAGGAAAGGGAAAAGTTGGAACAGAAGTGAGTGCAAGGGACGATGTTGTAAAAATTATCCATGCATATGGTCTGTCAATAAAAAGGTATAATTTAAAAAAAAGAAATGCAGTTATCTAAGACAATTCCAATAGATTGAGGATATTAAATGTTATCCATAACCAGGCAAAGAACTACTGAGAGTGAATGTGGATGAAACATATTATTTTCATTTTTTGTTGTTTTTGTTTTTCTCTCTTTTGCTTTCTCTTTTGTTTTTTTTTACATTAATATGGAAATATGTTTAAAACTATTGTACATATAACTGTCTTGAGGAGGCGTTAAGAATGGAAGGGAAGTGCAAAAACTACTTGGAACTCAAAATTTTACAAAAGTAGATGTTTAAGGCTATCACTATATGTAATTGGGAAAAAAGCTACTAAGTAAAAAAAGTTAATTTGGTAATGATGTTTGTATGTAACTGGGAAAAATAGAATATTATTAAGTGGATAGGTAAAACGAAAAGCAATAATGGTGTTTAAATACTTGCTGCAAAAGTAACATTAGTAGTGAATTTTCTTCTGGCATTTTCTCCATGACAGACAACAATTTGTTCATTTTTCTCCATCCCATCCTTTCCTTACACACACTCTCCTTAGAAAAAATAATTTAACAAATGACTTAGCCAGCTAATAGATTAGCCAGCCAATCTAACCACAAACATTGATAACGATAGAATGAAACATAAGGTGTATGTTTTGTGATGGAAGTGAGAATGATTTGTGGCGTGAAGTCCATAAGTCCTGTGAGTTAGTAGGAGAGTTTGATGACTCAGAAGATTGAGTGGACAAATGGTGAATATGGCAGTGGTACATGAGATGGAAGGAAACAGAAAATCAATCTTGCTCTCTTCAAATTTTTTCACCCTCAGGTCAATTTAGCCCAAAGAAAATGGAAACAGCAAAAATTACCCTTAAGATGACTTTTTCTTTGTTATTGTGAAAAAGTGATAAGGGTTTCATGAGAATCCTAGTAAACTCTTAATTCCAGAACTTGTCATATAGTTACCTCATTAGATATAGATAATGCTTCCTTCTGTTTGGCTGTGGAAACACATCACTATATAGAAGAAAATACATTGGCCTCTCAGAGACCTGATACTATATTGTAAACAATATCTTGGTCAATATTTTATATGAATCTGGCTGAATTTTTTCAGGCCTGAAGATGCTGTCAGAAATCAAGGTGGATATTCTGAGGCATAAGGGAAAAATAAAGGAAAAGATAGTGTCTGTTTCTCTTGATCATGGACATATCTAATTCGTTATTGCTAGAGTTAATGATATACATATCTAGATGTCTTGATATGACTTTTCCTTTCTATACTATAAAAGAATAAAACAGTAGTGATGATATTATTAAAAATACAATTATGATAACTTCTGAGAATTTGTGTTCTTTGTATTTCTCACAATAATCTGAGTTCACATCCAAGCTCTGATACTCTGACAGGAGCTTGGTGAAATCACTAATCTCTCTGTCCCTCAGTTTCATTGACAAAAAATGATTATGTTTGAAAAGCGATTCCCTAAGCATTATAAATTTATTTAAGGGTAAATTTAATAGTCAAGACGTTAAACAATCATGACTAAATATTTTGAAAAATCTACCTATCAGCTATTGAATCAGCCATGTATGCTTTATGAAAATAACCTATCCTAAAATGAAATGTTGAATTGAATTTCATTTTTGCAATGATCAAGGCAGTAAACTATAATGCTTTAGGTGGATATATTTTAAATAATTTCTAAATTTGAATTTATACATACCCATGACAATAGTGGCATGTGTAGAAGTATTTAAATGTCTTCTGACTGGGGCAATGAGCGACACCACAGCCAATCATATACGAAGTGGACCAAACAGTCTGAAAAGAGAAAAGCAATGTGCTTATCAAATTTTAAAATAGTATATAGGAGAAAGTCACAAAAAACTGATCTTTGCTCACATTTTTAGGCCTTACAATTAATCTGGTTGGAAGCAAAGAAAATCAAGCAAAAAAAAAATGCTTGAGAGTCAATGAGCAATATAAATATTTATTTTGTTAAAATTTTCATTTACATTTTATGGGTATTTGATATACCTCAATTTCAAAATTTTGAGGAAATAGTGCTTGATTTTCTTCATTAACAACTATTGAAAATGGAGCAAACCACATATATGAAAAGCTACTATACTCAAAACTCCAATTTCTTTTTGTCAACTAATAAGATGACAATTCTTGGGGTAATTGTGACTGAATAAGCATGCATTTCACACTAAGGTTCTGATAAAAGCCTCATTTCCAAAATATATAGAGAACTGACTCTAATTTATAAGAAACCAAGCCATTCTCCAATTGACAAATGATCAAAGGATATGAACAGACAATTTTCAGATGATGAAATTGAAACTATTACCACTCATATGAAACAGTGTTCCAAATCATTATTAATCAGAGAAATGCAAATTAAGACAACTCTGAGATACCACTCAGATTGGCTAAGATGACAGGAAAAAATAATGATGATTGTTGGAGGGGATGCGGGAAAACTGGGACACTGATGTGTTGGAATCTTTGCAAAGTGTTAAGCCATTAGAGTTGATAGAGACAATTATTATCTAATTTAGCATGATTCAATATGATTGATTTGATCTTAAAAGGAGATATTTTGGGCCAGAACTTGAAACAAGGTACTAAGTACAACTGATGGAAACGATGCTTGTGTTCACACCTTTAGAGAGCAAGAAATATTTAAGTACTCATTGGAGTTCACATGTTTGGGAGATTTCAGGGTTTAGAAAGAGATATTGGAATTAACACCTCCCTTGAAGTTCTTAGGGCCAGAGAGCACTCTGGGAGATAACCCATAATCCCTCTCTCTCAGAGGAAGAGTTAACCTTTGGGAGATCATATATATATAGAGGAAGCTCTTAGAGCTTGAAAAGACTTACTTCGAACATTGACTGGAGTAGGAGAGGAGCACTCTGGGAGGAAGACCACAAGCCCTCTCTCTGAGACAAGAGAGGTTCATTGCATCTTCCACCTTGGTGCTGGCTGGAGGCTGAAGAAAGCAGAGGCAAAGAAAAAAGCTGCAAGAGCTCTTGGAACCAAGCAGAGAGAAAGGCCTCTAAGAAAACTAACTGGGCTATATTGAAGGACACAATAAAAGATCTGAAATTTTATCAGCTGGCTTCGATTTTGGGTGATTATTTACTTGTAACTGAAACTAAAGCTGCCTCCAGAAAATCTCCCCAAGAAACCCTCTCCCTGAGAGAGAACTATCTTATTATATTTTAAAGAAGGAAAACACCAACACTGATGCATTGTTGGTGGAGTTGTGAACGAATCCAACCATTCTGGAGAGCAATCTGGAATTATGCTCAAAAAGTTATCAAACTGTGCATACCCTTTGACCCAGCAGTGCTACTACTGGGCTTATACCCCAAGGAGATACTAAAGAAGGGAAAGGGACCTGTATGTGCCAAAATGTTTGTGGCAGCCCTGTTTGTAGTGGCTAGAAACTGGAAAATGAATGGATGCCCATCAATTGGAGAATGGTTGGGTAAATTGTGGTATATGAATGTTATGGAATATTATTGTTCTGTAAGAAATGACCAGCAGGATGAATACAGAGAGGCTTGGAGAGACTTACATGAATTGATGCTAAGTGAAATGAGCAGAACCAGGAGATCATTATATATATATCAACAACGATACTGTATGAAGATGTATTCTGAGGGAAGTGGATTTCTTTGACAAAGAGACCTAATTCAGTTTCAATTGATCAATGATGGACAGAAGCAGCTACACCTAAAGAACGAACACTGGGAAATGAATGTAAACTGTTTGCATTTTTTTGTTTTTCTTCCTGGGTTATTTTTACCTTCTGAATCCAATTGTCCCTGTGCAACAAGAAAACTGTTTGATTCTGCACACATATATTGTATCTAGGATATACTGTGACATATTCAACATATGTAGGATTGCTTGCCATCTAGGGAAGAGGGTGGAAGGAGAGAGGGGAAAAATTGGAACAGAAGTGAGTGCAAGGGATAATGTTGTAAAAAAATTACCCCGGCATGGGTGCTGTCAATAAAAAGTTATTGTGATAAAAAAAAACAAAAACAAAAACATACATTTCACTCAATAGAGAGACACATTTAATGACAACTATCCAGCATGTGAACTATCAGGGATATTTCTGCCTCAATAATGAATACAGCAGATCATTAATATGATATTAATAAGAACAATATTTCAGAGACATGGGGATGTTATTATTAAAGATTTCTATAAACTGAGAACCTAATATCTTTAACAATAACACCCCCATATCTCTGAAAAGACAATGAAAATAGATTAGCAATTGATACTTATCCTGTACCCCTCAGACATACCATATAATCATCAGAGAAGGGAAAAAAGAGGAAGAAAATGGGTATTTTGCTGAGAAATAGAAGACAGATGGTAGCCACTTCCTTCTCTATGCCTACTAGGAAATATTAAAGGAGTCCAAATTGGTTTATATAGAAAATTACTATTTAATTTCATAGTCTGGAAATTGTCTGTTCATATCCGTGGATCATTTATCAATTGGGGAGATACTTATATTTTTTATAAATTTGACACAGTTCTTTATGTATTTTAGAAATGAGACTATTATTAGAAACAATGGCTATAAAGATTCCAACCCCCACCCCCCAGATTTGAACTTCCCTTTTAAACTTGTTTCTGTTCTTTTTGTTTGTGCAAAAGTATTTCAATTTAATGTAATCAAATTTGTCCATTTTGCCTTCTTATAATGTTATCTGGTTCTTCGTTGGTCATAAATTCCTTCCTTCTCCAAAGATCTGAGAGGTAAATTATGCTTTTTTTTCTGCTAATTTGTTTATGGTATCATCTTTTATGCCCAAATCATGTATCCATTTTGACCTTCTTTTGGTTTGTTGTATAAGATGCAGCTTTATGCTGAATTTCTGACATATTATTTTTCTCTTTTCCAGCAATGTGTGTCAAATAGTGAGTTCTTATTCTAGAAGCTGGAGTTTGGGGATTTATCAAACACTAAATTGTTATAGATATGGTGTCATGTATATCTAATCTATTTTACACTGAATCCACCATTCTATTTCTTAGCCAGTACTAGATGGTTTTGATTACTTCTGCTTTATAATATAGTGTTAGGTTTGGTACTAAGACACCATCTTTTGTATTTTTTCATTAATTGCCTTGATACTCTTGACCTTTTGCTTTTCCAGATGAATTTGTTGTTATTTTTTCTAGTTCTATAAAATAATTTTTGGCAGTTTTATGGTTATGGCACTGAACAAGTAGACCAAGTTAGGCAGAACTATCATTTTTATTATATTAACTTGGGCTATCCATGACCAACTGAAACATTTCCAACTGTTTAGATCTGACTTTATTTGTGTTAGAGGTGTTTTGTAATTATGTTCATACAGTTCTTGGATTTGACTTGGCAGGTAGACCCTCAAGTATTTTATTTTGTCTACAGTAATTTTAAATGGAATATTTCTTTCTATCTCTTGCTGATGGGCTTTGTCAGTAATATATAGAAATTCTGATGATTTGTGTGGGTTTATTTTATATTTTGCAACTTTGTTAAAGCTGTTGTTATTTGTTGTTAGCTAAAGCTGTTAATTGTTTCAAGTAGGTTTTTGGAGGAAGTCTTTGAGTCTTTCTTAAGAAGGAGGAGGAGGAGCGGGAAGGAAGTAGCACTACCAGCAGTTTTGTCCACCCCTTATAACACAATTTCAAAAGGCACTAGTTAAAGCTAAAGAGGAAGGACAGGATACATCTGATTTGAGAATAGAAGCATATGCTATGATTGAAGAGTTTTACTCTTCAGGTCAAGAAAGAAGAAGATACACTCCTTTTAATGTGGAAATTATCAAAGATCTGAAAAAGACTTGCACTCTTTATGGTCTACATCATCTTAGGTTATGATCTTATTAGAGAAGTTGGCTTCTGAAATTTTAACCCCTAATGATTGGAAATCTATAGCAAGGACATGTTTAGAACCTGGACAAAACTTGTTGTGGCTTTCTGAGGCTAGTGAACTCTGTAGAATACAAGCCCAATGAAATAGGCAACCTGGAGTTAATATACTAGTTACCTTTGGCCAACTAACAGATGTAGGTCTGTATGCAGACAGTTTAGTACAGATTAATTACCCTTTGACAGCATATGAGCAAATAGCTTCTGCTGCTGTCAAAGCATGGGGTACCCTCCCAGGAAGACAAGCTAGAGAGGAAGCCTTCAGAAAAATGCACAAGGTCCAAATGAACCTTTTGCTGATTATGTAGGACATCTGCAGACAGCTATTATATGAACTATTGGTGAAAATGTAGCAACAGAAATTATGATAAGACAACTTGCTAAGGAAAATACTAATGAGGTTTGTAGAAGAATTATATACTAGGACTACACAAGAATGCTCCTTTAGATGAGATAATAAAATGCTATGCCACAGTAGGCACAAATATCTTTTATACTCAGGCTATGATGCGACTTCTCAAGATCTGAACACGGGAAGACAGGGTTCCTTTTGGCAAGAGACTTCCAGAGAGACTCGTCAATGATTTCAGTGTGGTAAAGTATGGCATTTGAAAGCTCAAGGTTAGCATAAAGATAGAGTGAGAAAAAAGGATGGGAGAACAAGACCCAAAACTCTATGTCCAAAATGCAACAAAGGCTTCCATTGGGCATCAGAATTTAGATTGACTCAGGGAAATGGGAAGCAGGGCTCAGCTTCAGGGCCCCAGGAAAAAAAAACACTTGGAGTATGATGGCAGCCAATGTTACACCCAGAGAGTCTTTAGAAATTCAGTACTCCAACATGATTAATCAGCCAAGAAGCAACCTGATGGGAGAAAGGGATTACAACTGGGGAGAATAGAGTTGTATGCAGCTGGGACTACTGAGATATCCCTTGGAGAGGTGAAATCTGTCCCTGTCTGGCCTATAGATACTTTGCCTCCAGGTAAAGTAGGCTTGACCATTTCACCTCCTGAGAGTGCTTATATAACAGTGCCCATCCATACACTGATTTGGGAAACTGAGAAATGTGTAGCTAATATCCCAGTCACTACTACAGATAGACAATGTGTGATTTATCACCTAGGAGAAGTAGTAGCTTCAGGTTTACTGATATAGACTCCTAATAAGCAATGTGGTGATAGTTGTCCAGATTCTGCAACAAAGCAGGAATTCCAAGCAACAAAATCCAGGAATATACTGGATAGCAGCTGTGACAGCTAACCGACCTATGCTCACTATCTATATAAATGGCATACCATTAGAAGGATTGGTAGACACTAGTGCAGATCGTACAGTCATTAGAAGTGCCAACCGACTCAGTCACTGGCCAAAGTTTAAGGCAGACACCTACATGTCTGGCATAGGAGGATCAATAGCAGCTGAAGTTAGTGCTACCCCTTTGAGATGGACATTTGAAGGTGAAACAGGAGTTTTTACTCCTTTTATAGTTGAAAAAATCCCCATCAATCTGTGGGCAAGAGGCATTTTACAACAATTAGGATTAAAAATGAGTACCTTGTTTTTTTAGGCAGGGTTGCTGTTGAAGGCCTGCCAACACTTTCACCTGTTCCTATCAAATGGAAAACTGATACACCAGTGCGGATAGAACAGTGGCCCTTAGGAAGCGATAAAATTCAGGCCTTATCAGATATAGTACAGGGGCAACTTGACCAAGGCCACTTAACAACCTTCTCTAAGTCCTTGGAATTCCCCTGTATTTGTTGTAAAAAAGAAATCTGGAAAATGGAGGATGCTGACTGATTTAAGAAAAGTAAACGAACAGATGAAAACTATGGGAACTCTTCAGCCTGGACTTCCATCTCCTACTCAATTGCCCAGAGAATGGACTCTTTGGGTTATAGACATTAAGGATTGTTTCTATTCTATCCCTCTAGATAAAGAGGATATGAAAAGATTTGCTTTTTCAACGCCCAGCATTAACTTAGCTGAGCCTTATAAAAGATATGAATGGACAGTTTTGTCACAGGGAATGAAAAATAGCCCTACTATGTGTCAAATGTATGTGGCTGCTGCTCTTACTCCAGTAAGAAAAGCATTTCCAAAAATTATGTTATTACATTACATGGATGATATCTTGGGGTGTGCACCTGAGGAGCAAATGTTACAAGCATGTCTACAAAAGACTAGACAATAGAAACACTAAGGAGCTACAAACTGCATATAGCTCCAGAAAAAATCAAAGGCATTCTCCTTTTCAATATTTAGGATATGAAGTATATCCTAAGGTGTTTACAGTATGAAAACTTTCTTTAAGAACAGAGAAATTGAACAACTTAAATGACTTTCAGAAATTGGTAGGAGACAACCAATGGATGCATCCAGTGTTAGGCTTAACTACTTTTGAATTACAACCATTATAGGACATTTTAAGGAGAGACAATGCTTTTAACTCACCACATCAGCTTGCAAAAGAAGCTCAAGAGGCTTTGACAGAAGTTGAACTGGCTTTATCCAATGTGGTTGAAAGAGTCACTCAAAAACCTTTGGAAATATCAGTTTTTGCTACAGAAGAGGCACCCACAACAATCCTTCATCAAGGAGAGTGTGATAGAGTGGGTAAACCTTCCAGCACAACCAGAACAAGTCTTACTCTTTATCTAGGGCTTGTTGCTAGAGTTTTATTAAAGGCTATTAAGGGAGTAGTGCAATTATCTGGGATAAGACCTGACAAGATATACATATACCAATGCACAAATTAATGTATGCTGTGAAACCATCCCAAAGTGGTAAATTTTACCATAGCTCCAAATTTCACATACGTGTCTCCATTAAAGATACTACTAGCCTGTGTTATATTACTATATGCTTGTGTGTAATACCTTCCATGCTGATGGATTTATGTGTATCTAGTTCAAGTAAGACCCTTCAGCCCAGAAGGTTGAATATCTGATTTGAATTCTTATTTCCTTTTGGTGTTATCACCTCCCTTTCAGAGAAGTCAGGGAGAGTGTGATCACCTCCTTTTTGGTGTTTTCACTTCCCTTCCTGAGAAGTCAGGGAAGGCATGACTACCTGTGTTCTAAAACAAAAGAAAATGGGAGACGTAGAAGGCCAGACTCTGGAAAGGTATACTTGAATTAAGGACAGCAGGGTGTGTATAGTTAAGCACCAACTCAGTGTGATTCATGGGAGAATGGTTCTCTAGTTAAGCATATACTTAGTGTCATATGGTGATGTAATGGCTACAGTTGGCACATGCTCAGTTGCTGTAGTGATGTAATTGTATGGTGGTATTTAAGGCCTGAGAGGACTGGGATCAAAGAGTCTCAGCCACAGATACAGAGAAGACTTCAGATTCCAAACTCCATTTTTGAATAGCCTTGTGATGGCTCTCCTGCTTTCATCACTTCTCCACCTAAAGACCAAGGTCCATCCAGAGATTCTCCAGAAAGCTAGCACATACATTACATTTGAAAGCTAGCCTGGACATTACACTGATCTATCTGACAAGCTATTTAGATAGGTAATAATCTACTCATTTCAGTTATCTCCGGACTAGATTGAATAAAAAGCAGAAAACTAAGTAATTAGCAATAATGTTGAGAATCATCTCTGAATGTTATAGGCCACCTTATTCACTTTCTCCTGCAGCAAATCCTATATATTTTAGTGTGCAATTGATCTCTGAGTGTTTCATTGTATCATTTTATAAGCTGAAAGATTTTTTTTTCCTGGGGGGAAGGAAAGAATCATTATTCTCTTGTATTATACATGATACAAAGGATTTTAGGTTTAGGGTTTTCTTGGCAGAGATAATAGAGTGGTATGCCATTTCCTTCTCCAGCTCAATACAGATGAAGAAACTGAAGCAACAGGGTTAAGTGACTTGCCCAGGGTCACACAGCTAATAAGTATCTGAAGCTACATTTGAATTCAGGAAGCTGAATCTTCCTGACTCCAGGGTTGGTACTCTATCTGCATTGCTACCTAACTTCACCTTATATACTCTTAACCTTATATAATTAAGTATGCATCACTAATCTGTATAAAATATCAGTGCAAAATATCTTACCTGAGTATAGTGGCCAACCACTGATCCTGGTTTTGTTGGTCCAAACCCGTATGTGAAGTTTTTTGACTCATCATACCACAACTGGATTACATCTGACCATGATAGAGGATGAGAGGCAAACAACAAATTTTCTCCACATAAACTCTCTAGAAGTATAAAAATCTCAGGGTCATACATTATACAGTTGGAAATAGAATGTAAGCTATTTGGGAGCAAGACATTTAATTTTGTCTAATCCTATGACTTTTATATAGTAGGCTCTCAATTAGCCTATTTTTATTATTGTTGTTTTTTTTGAAGCAGATCTATCATACTTTTTTCCTTTCTTCTTATTTTATAAATACTCTGTCTTACTGATATTATTGAAAAAGTAACATATGATATGATCAAATCAGTCACATCACTGATAATTGGTTTACTTCTCTGTTTTTAGTGACTTATCTCTATGTGTTTCCATGTACTGACCATGAAGTCTCTAATTTTGTAGTTGGTAACCCAGAGATCCCAATTTATCATGAAAATATAATCATGTACACATAGAAACACATATATGTATCACACATGTATCTATCTACACATATTTATGCGTATGTGTGTATATAAATATATAGTCTAGAAACATAAATACATAATGTGAAATATATTATGAATGGAATATTACCATCAGAAAATTATATTACACATGCTATATTATACATGTAATACAAGTAAAGTATATAAATTTATTTTATTATTTATTATATAGAAATGATATTTAATAATATTTATATTCTATAATACTAGATGTTTCTGCATTGGAACTTGAGAAAATAGATCTTCATAGCAAAATAAAAATAGACACAACTAAGGCTTCCAATCATAACATCTAAGATCTAAATCTGGAGAGGATTTTATATCATCTAGGCAAACTTATTTATTTTTATAGATGATAAAACTGAAAATGAGAAATGAGGTGATTTGCTTGAAGTCACTCAGGTGATATGTGACAGCACTGATTCAAACTCAGATTTCGTCACTCCAAGTTTAGTATCTTTTTTAAATTTATTTTTTATAAAGCTTTTTATTTTCAAAACTAATGCATAGATAGTTGTCAACATTCATCCTTGCAAAACCTTGTGTTACATTGTTTTTCTTCCTCCCTTCCCTTCACCCACTCTCCAAGATGAGAAATAATTCAATATATGTCAAATGAGCAATTTTTCTATACATATTTCCATAATTATCATGCTGCAAAAGAAAAAAATAAGATTAAAAAGGAAAAAAAAATAAGAAAACAAAATGCAAGCAAATGACAACAAAAATTGTGGAAATACCATGTTGTGATCCATACTCAGTCCCTACAGTCTTCTCTCTGGGTGCAGATGGTTCTCTCCATCACAAGACCAATGGAATTGGCTTGAATCTCCAAGTTCAGTATTCTTTGCTGTGTCTGCTGAATTGCTAGTCCTGGGACTTGGTGAAACTCTATCTCATCTCTGTCTTTATGTCTATATCTATATCTATGTGTATTTGTCTTTCACTCTGTTTAGTCTTTGTATACCTGTGTGCCTTATCTTGAGTTGAACTCAAGTTTTTATGTTTCATTATGTTCAAGGAAAAGCATTATTACTGTATTAGAACTTTCTTTGTTACATGAATGAATCCAGTCATCACATACCTTGGAAGCACATGTCAACTGAATCTATATATCAAATTTTCTCCAAAAGTATTTTTCAACTATGTTCATTATTATTATTATAATAATTTTTGATACTTATTCTACTGTTGCTCTTATCAACTATAATAAAGAGTCAGTATAATATAATGCTACTTATTCCTTAAGCATTAATCATCCTACTTAGATAGTTTTATGATATGTGAGTTCTTTGAAAGAAGGAACTACTCAACTTTTGCCAATAATAGTCATAATTCTCAGCAGAGTATTTTATATATAGTAGAGATTTAGCAAATGTATAACAAATTTCATTTACTTTCATAGTGAAAGTTTATAAAAACTGGCTGTGGCTATGAAGAGTGAATATTTTGACTGTATGGTTTTCTAGAAAAAGCCAAAGAATGGCAGGTATAACTTGCCACCTCAACTTCTACGTAGTCACAGAAGAATAGTAATTATCTCTTGCTGCCATGTAAATACCAGGAAGATAATAGTCACAGAAGAATAGTAATTATCTCTTGCTGCCATGTAAATACCAGGAAGATAATTTGTGTATTTATAAAAAGTGGCATCTGCCAAAATTCTCTTGGGGCATAATCTTTTTTATAAAATAGATCCATTTCTACTTGCTCAGCCAACATTAACATAGAATATTCTAAGACTGTCAAATGCATATATAATATTTCATATAACTAATATTTATTGGTGAAAAAGAAGGAAATGACTCTGAGGAATATGCATAGGATCTATTAGGTAAGTTCTTCCAGGTAAGCAATCTAATCCTTTCCTAAATGCAGTATTATCCTCAAAGTGTGCTTTATCTGTGCCTCTGTCTCTGTCTCTCTCTTCCTCTATTTCCTTCTTTCATTCCATTTATCATCAATCCATACATTATCTATCCACCCACTGCTTACCTTAGAAACAAACATATTGGTACTTAGTAGGTCTTTTTTTTTCTCTCCTTGTTTAAAATTGGAATTAGAGACAGTAAATCTTCCTAACAAAATAAAAATATTAGAGACAAGTAAGTCTTCCGATAATAAAATCTAAGAACTAAATCTGAGAAGTATTTTATAAATTGCTTAGGTCAATCTATTCATTTTATGTATAATGAAACTCAATGGGAAAATGAAGCAGTGCTCCTGAGACCATACAGGTGATATTTGACAGAATGTAGATTCAAATACAGGATCTTGCGACTCCAAATTCAGTGCTCTTTCATCAGTACCACACTATCCCTGCTGAACTATTAGACCTTGGAGTTGCTAAAAGTTACTTTAGTCAACTATAACTAAATATCTACCTGTAACTTTCCTTTTGAATTGGGGACTATGGTTCTTCTTACACTCCTTTGACCAATTTCTGGCATTTTGTGCAGCATTTTCGTTCCATTCCTTAAGTTGAAGAATAAGAATAAGAATAAATGGTTGCAATTAGCTTATATATTTTTAATAATCAAATTCAACTTTGCATATTTATTGATTCTAAAGCATGAAATATCCGCATAGTTGTGAAATACTAAAAAAAATAGTTTATAATAAATTCTTCCAGGACAATATGTGAAGCAACATTTGAGGAAATTGAGAAATAATTTTAACATTCCCAAGCTGCTCTTCTGTGAAGATTCATCTTATTTTTAAAGAAATATATTCTCCATATTGCTATTTGCTTGTATTCTTACAATTCCCTCATCTCTATGGATTCAAAGCTATAGTAACTTGAAATTAAATAGAAAGTTACATAGCAAAGTATAAGTTCTCATAAATAATAAAACATGTGCAAGAAGTAGCTAAAGATATAGAAATATATGATCAGAAAAAGAAGTGCACTGTCATATGCTGAGAAAAAGAGAAAATATGACATATAAAAAGACTTACATAAAGATCTCTTGTGGGGACATCTATGAATGGAGAAACATTATACAGATGCATTATAGAAATAAATATAATATTCTATGATCTTATAAATGTGGGTTTAAATTTTGACTTTGCTACTAAGTAGCTATAAGCATTATTGCTTCTGTAGATGTGTTTTGTTTTTACTGGTTCTATTATTTCACTGAGGTATGGACTACTAGATGAGAAAACCCTTCCTATCAATGCAAAATATTAGCTATTCTTCAATTTATAGTCTAAAGGAGTTATCTCAGACACTGAAAAGTACATAGCACCTGATGGCAGAGTTAGTGTGGTAGAAGCAGGATTCAAATGGTTATTTTCTTGAATCCAATGCCAATTCTTTATTTACTGAGACACATTACATCTCTGTTTATAATATCACTAAAGGATCTTTAACAATTCCTTCCAGATCAATCCTTTTAATTCTAATGACTCCCAGGAATTAATCTTAATAATCTGATATGTAGATGTTGCTGTAAATTTCAGCTGTGCAAAGAAGGATTCCCTCCATCAGTGTAGGTGGCAATCCATCCATACCAACTTATCCTGTGAGATTCTTGTATTGAGATTCTTGTTCTACCAAGGACGTCCAGAGGAGATCCACATAATTTACAATCTCCTAACATATTTTCTTATCTTAATATATATTATCTTATCACAATATATTATCAATGCAAGACATTCCCCAAAATGATTTAGAGATTCCCTTTGCCAAGTGACTAAAAGACTCATTAAGATTCATTTTAGAACAAGGAACGGACATGCCAAACCTAAAATTGTGGGCATACACTCCCATCTAGTGGTCATTTGTGTGAATTACTTTAAAGTATTCATTTTTTAAAAATGTTTAATACTATTTCATTATTGTTTTTGGTTTATTTTGTTTGTTTTATTTTTAAACTGGTTACTCCATCACAATATTGTCCTTGTAACATGGTTTCTTAGGACACAATTATAAGAAAATAAAGAAGAATGAGTATCTTTTCATATGAGAGCCATTCAATTTTATTGGGATTAAAGTTATATCCCATGCAATTTGATATTTACAGATAACTGCTGTTATAGAAATATGTCCCCATTATTGGAGAAGCAACTCAAAGCATGTAGGGATCTATTACTGAGTTATTGTTGTTTAATTGTCCTGACTGCTTTGGGTTAAGAGCAAAGAGGCCTTAGCTTTAGTCATTGATTAACCATATGATCTAAAAATAGTCATTTCTGACTATATATATATCTGACATTAGTATCCTCACTTATGAAATGAGAATGTTCAAACATCCATAATTCTTCAAAATTCTAAAAACTTGTGTGAAGCCATTAAATACTGTCTTATCTTATCTTGCCCCTTATGTGACTAAGTATATCCATCTGCAACTAGAAATTTTTATAACTACAGTAAATTCCAAAACATTTAAAATTTATTAAAATATATCTTATGTCCAAAATATCTCTCTATCTCTTGGGATTAGTTATGATCCATTCTGAATATGACCATCATACTAATCTTCCTAATTTTTCCCCTTCTATTACATTTGTGTTCAAGAACTTCCCAGTTTCCAGATCCAGACTAGATCAAGTCTAGTTTTCTCATATTAGCATTCAGGGATCTTTATAATCTAGACCCATCCTAATTTTGTCATTTCATTATTCAATAATAACTATCCATTCTAGGATATCTTTCACTGTTCCCTACATACAACTTTATTTTTGCCACTTCCTAACTTGAAAAATCCTCTATATATTCCAAAAGATAAGACTATCTGGGATACCTCATTGACCTTAGTTAGCAGATTCCTACGTTGGAGGATTACACTTTACTACTTTATAGTTCATTTCTTACCATTTTCAGCATGTTTCTGGCTTTGGGAATTACTCCCCTCCTAAGGGCGTTATGTTTGTCTACAATTTCTTCCTGGATATTCTCAACTTCAGTAGAAACTGTTTCATATGGGACAATTACTGGTTCACCCTGTTCCAAGAAAAATGTGTCAGCCTTAGATTTTTTTTTAAATTGTTAAGTTTAAATATAATAATGTCAAAAAATTACTAAAAAGTTGTGTAAGTAATCATATTTGAAAGGGAAATTCTTTCAAGAAATATGGTATTGTTTAATGCTTTATTTCTCTCTGTGTCTTCAGCCTCTGTCTCTTTCTTTTTCCACATAGGTGTGTGTATTACTTTATATCTACACATATCTATCTATCTATCTATGCTCATTGAGGGTTGATCAATTATTGAACAGGAAAGTAACATAATCAGATAGGCCTGATTATGATATTGATATGTATATATTCATATATGTCATAAAATATGCTACAGTATATAAGATAGTAGCAAACAATATTCTATGAATAGGACAGTAAAGATAAGTTAATTAATAATAACTTATGACAGCAGTCACAAAGTAGATGTTGATCTCTGTCAGAGAATTTTAGGTTAATGGATTTAGAGCTGGAAAGTACTTTAAAAGTCATTTAGTCTGACCTGTCTTCTGCTACTCATACACAAATCAGGAAACAGAGCATGAGACAGGGATAGTGACATGCCTGATACAAAGTGTGACAAAACTTAATTTAAATCCAAGTGTTTTGATTCCAAATTCATCACTCTTTCTGTTGTACCATACTATCACAGTTCCTTGATATAATTTCTAAAAAGGACTGTGTAATTTGATTATAAGTACAATATAAAACCTCCCATCTATAAGTAAATCAGTTTAAATTATGAATTCTCTTGGCAGTTAAAATCATTCAAAAGCTAAAACTTTCCCACCTTCAGAATCTTCTTAAACTTTACTCCCTTCTATGTACCCTATGATATAGCAATTTTGATCTTATTAATCATTGCATAAGCCATTGCATCATCTTTTTTTAGTAGCTATACCCCCTTACTAGAATGTCTCCCCTCTTCAACTTTTTCTTGATGATTTAATTTTTTTAAAAATTCAATTTTAATTGCCTATTACCCCAACACTCTGCAATCCACTTCCCTCTGACATGATATTTATTTATATTATATATATATCTTATATATACTTAGTTATTCATATGCTGTCTTTTCAATTAGAATGTGAAGCTTTAGAGAGCAGGGTCTTTCTTTTTTTTCATAACAATTAGTAGAGAAGAGGAAAACATTAATTATAAACAATAAGTGCTTATGAAGAATAAAGCATAATGAGGGGGAAATATATAATAAGACTAGGCTGATACAGTAGAGACAGGTTATAAAAAGCTTTGAATGATAGAGTAATTTAATTGTTTCCTAGATATTGTACTTTTCAAATTTTAGCTTAAGTACTGTCTTATACATTAAATCATTTCAGTTTTCCTAGGTGCTAGTTCTTTTTTTTCCCCCATTATGTTTTTTTTTTTTTTCCCCTCTTGAAGGCAATCAGAGTTAAGTGACTTGCCCAGTATCACCCAGTGAGTATTTTCAGGCCACATTTATACTCAGAGCTTCCTGACTCTAGGACTAGTGCTGTATCCACTGTATCACTTACATACTCCTCACTCCTCCATTGTATTTGATTATTTTAATTTTGTAAGTATTTTTTTGCATTTTATTTGTTTTATAATTGCTATTGAATTTTTATTTATATGTGGTGAAATTATAATTTTCACCAATAAAATATAAGCTCCCTGAGAAAAGTCTGAATTTTTTAGCATCTAACACATTGACTGATGAACAGAAGACACTTAATAATGATACTAATTTATCAATTATTGAGCAAAAAAAATCATTAAACTGTGCTTAAAACAAAATATTGATGAATTGTCTACTTGTGAAAACTTTCCTCATCATATGGCTGGAAGAATAAATATTAAATAGTCAACAAGTTCCTTTTGATTGGATTGAATTTTGTTTTTCATTGCTTTTAGTGAAACCAACTTCATTAAACAGAACATCTCTGAGGATGTAGGTTTTAAATTATTACACTCTAGCTTGGTCTCCTTCACCCAGTTCTCCTATTGAAGAGAAATGAATTTCTGAATGTTCCTTGGTTCTGATTTTCTTTCTTAGTGTAATTAACCTGAACTTCAAAGCCATTCCTTTGCTCAGTGCATCCTAATACCTATCCCTAAATGAGAAAAAAAATCTGTGGGTAATAAATTTGCAATTACTCCCAAAGTTTTTTTTTTTTTTTTTTTTTTTTTGGTGGGGGTAGGAAAGGTTAATTACTCATAAACTGGTAGAATTGCTTGGCTTGACATTTTTATTTAAGAACTTACTGGATGGTCACTCAGAAAGTTTGAATAAGTAGGTAAGCTAAGATTCAAATCTCATGTTCTAGGGCCTGGAATGGAGTATTATACTTCATTCAATTTATAGTTCATTTCTTACCACTTTTAGCATGTTTCTGGCTTTGACAATTACTCCCCTCCTAAGGGCGTTGTGTTTGTCAACAATTTCTTCCTGGATATTCTCAACTGTAGTAGAACTGTTTCATATGGGACAATAACTGGTCATTCTATGTCTCCTGTTTATTACTATCTATACATATCTACATATGTCTTCATTGATGATCAATCAACTATTGATCAGGAAAGTAACATAATCATATTGGTCTGATTATGATACTGATATGTATATATTCATATATGTCATAAAATATGGTATGGTAGTTACATTCTGGTTGTCCTGTGCACTTCTTCCCTTGCAGGAAGAGTTGCCTATTGCTGAGGGCAATACAATAGTGATAGGGGCTAGGAAATTTGCCTGACCAACCTCCCTATTTCTCAACTAAGGCAACAATCAAATGTTACAAGTGCCAAGCAAGCATCAAATGCTGAATTTTTTTCTCATTAAAATGCTTCGAATATTGAATTCCATAAATTTTGAAATAGATGAGTGCCAAAGTCCTATGTATGGGTGTATATGTATATATGTGTGTGGAATTAGCGGAAATGATCAGGTACAGAAGAGACCTATGCAGAAATGAGGCACTTCAATTAGTCAAGGATGACCTTGAGGTAATATAAAGTTGAGCTCATACCTTTAGAATCAAGATAGTCCAGGAAGCTGTAGCCATCAAGCAGAAGAAGAGGCTTCTCAGGGCCATATCTTAAAAAAATGTGTTTTTTTTTTCAACATTAGAAAAGAGCTGATTTTTGTGAGGTAGAATACAGATTGCAAGGAGCATAGTTAGTTTTAGTACTGATTCCAAATCTATTTGTATCTTAATCATGGTTTCATTAAACCTCCATCTTTCTTACAATAACTCTTCCAAGAAGACAACATTAAAATTTTCATTTTCCTCCCAGGAAAGACAGGTGTAGAGACTTTTCAGAATATCTCATAAAAAGGTATTAGTCAATTTTCAAATTATTTTAATCTTTTGAGCACATAGCATTAAGAGATATGGAATGGAGTTAAAGAACAACCAAAGGATAGAAGTCTCAGGTTATTAAAAATACCTTTCCTTCTCAAGAGAAGTAGTTAAAATCAACTCCCCAATTCTTGGCCATAGAGGAAAAGATTATTGTGTATGAATTGGGTACCAAAGATGTTTTACTTAAAGACTAATTTCTGGTTAGCTTAAAATGAAAGTAAGACATTCTCTAGATATAAACTAAGTTTATCTGTTTCAAGAGATCTCTATAAACTTTCAATGGTAACAATGGAGCTAAATGCAATGTGAAAAACATGGGCAAAGAAAACTAAGGAATAACAAATCAATATCATGTGTTCATAAAAAATATAACTGTTCCTAAAATCCAAAATTTTATATTTTAATGATGCACCTGGGCATGATATTGAGCTATAGCAATAATTTGCCTAAAGTTATATACCTTGTTCTTGTGGGAGGATTGAAACTCATGTCTCATGGATTTTGTTGTAGCATTTCCATCTGCTTATGGCATCTAGCTTCAATGAATGAATGAAGTAATTGATGAACTTAATTTTATTAAGTGATTACTGTGTATGAAGTTTTGTGAGAAGCACTTGATATAAAGGGGGAAAAAAAAGCTGAACAGTACTTTCATTTTTTTTTTTAAATTGCAGATAGAAACAAATTTATTTAAATAAAGATATATGTATTGGTGGAGGGGTAGGAGAAGACAAGCAGTTGGAAATCTTTCACATGATTTGGACTGGGTCTGAGAGTCCTCAATCAATTCTTCAATGTGAGTCATACCTTATATTTACTCAGATAAATCCTTACTCTGTTCCTCCGGTGCTATTTTTTTTTTTCATTAGATGTGCTTCAGATCTAATTCAGCTTAAGGGGCAAGTCTTCCACTTTCACAAAGTCCTCTTCATCAGACTTTTCAATTAAATGACTAGATCCTTGTTCATAGCACCCACAATTCAGTGTCATAACTTCTAACCACAGAAATTTCAGGAGTTTATGAAGCAGATTTTACTTTACAATACTTTCATCTTAACTCTTTTGCTACATTGAGTATATACTCCTTTGACATTCAATTGAGGCCTATTAACCTCTTCTCAGAATGTTTTCAAATGTATAAAATAAAATATGTATGGGTTCATACAATTTCTCTCAGTAGTGAAAGAGTCAAAATTCCCTAAGAGAATCAAGGTACCCAGATTGGTGTAAATATTTCTCAAGCTATTTCCTAGGTTGAGATAGCACTTCTGTGATGGACCTCATTTAATGTAAACTAACTCAGTGATGTCTATACTAGCAAAGTTATCTCAACCCACGTGCAGATTTATCATATACATGTTATATAACTAATTTCCTTTTCACATGTGCACTCTACGTTCTCTGTATTAGCAATTTTCCACTTTTGTATGATTCTCAATAAAGATGCCATCAGACTAAGGTGGAAGGACAAGCAATGAGAAGAAAGCAGAAGGGAAAACAGCAGAGATGCCATAAGACAAAAGTGGCAGATAGAAATTAAGGGAAGTTAGAGAGAACTACCATTTAATATAGTTAATGTTTCAAGTTACAGACAATGAATTATAGGGCAATAAATCAATAAGGCCCTTCTTAGAAGCAGCTAGTTAGGATCTGAAAGCAGCCACCTGCTGATAAAAGGTGGATATGGGGCTCCTAGCAGCTACTCCTTAAGCAAGGTCCTCAAACTTTTTAAATTGGGGGCCAGTTCGCTGTCCCTCAGACTGTTGGAGGGCCGGACTATAGTAAAAACAAAAACTTTGTTTTGTGGGCCTTTAAATAAAGAAACTTCATAGCCCTGGGTGAGGGGGTAATCATCCTCAGCTGCCGCATCTGGCCGTGGGCTGTAGTTTGAGGACCCCTGCAAGGAATTTTGATTAGAGACTTCTTAGATCTTAATCTGCCTTCCCAGATCTTAATGCTGTTTGGTTATGAAAAGAATGGACTTGCCCCCTTTTAAATTCTTTGTTCTATATGAAATGAACTTGATAAGGAGGAGAAATCAGTCATCCCCCAGGACACATACAAACAAATGGTATGGTTGGCAGAATACCAAAGAGGAAACGAGGCAAATATGACTCTTCTCAGTGCTACCCCCATACACTGGGCTCCCACATATATGCGACAAGGGGTAGCAGAGTAGTGAGAATGATAGTGTTCACACGTGGAAAAAATTCTGGAGAATATCCTAGCATCTCTGCTGAAAGCTTTGGAACACGGAAGAGGAGCTAAGGAACGAGAAGCCCTTGTCCACTGTTGTGAAAAAAGGATGATATTTTTGTGCCTCCTTAAAGGAACAACTCAAAATGCCTTAGGGCAAAATGACCACTACACAGCTTGAAGAAGAGGGAGCAGTCCCTGTAAGGACATCTTTGGGCCCTAGAGAAGGAAGTACCCAAGAAAGCTGGTAGGCCTGATGGAGAGGAGAAGGATGAGAGAGAAGGAGTAAACATCCATACTCACCCAGTGGTTACTCAGAAGATGAATCATAGATAGGATATAGGACCAGAAGAAAATTCTGTGAGTCAGTCTAATGTAACTGAGCAGACAGCTTATTGTCCCTGGAAGCAAATTGAGTTAGAGGAGTTGGGGAAGCAGTTCTGGCAGAAACTGGGTGAATCCTTAATAGCCTGGCTGTTGTGCCTATAGGACTGAGGGATAGATGGTATCTTATGCTCTGGGGCAGAGATGGAAAAGCTGGCCTCAGTAACAGCACACCCTCTGTTGAGGCAGAGATTGTAGAACAGTTGCCAGAATGTACAGGGAGATCCTAACTATTTCTGATGGAATGAGCGATTGCTGCAGGTATAGTTAGAGATAAGATACATAAGAAACCTGATGATTACCTCTTGGATTTGTGGTGGCAGTTGCACCCTGAGCAAAGGGAAGGGAAGAAAACAGTTCCAGATGCATGAAGTAAAGCTGGAGGACCACAGGAATATGAATGAGTTTCAATGGATTGTTTTGCTATGACTTGGCACGAGGTGGCCTGGGTGTCTGGGGACAATGGGATTGGAGGCCTTTTGATGAACTTGCCATCTACTGGACAATGAGTTACTGTCATAGTGGATACTGGAGCTGAGAACCTTGCAAAGTTCACAAGGAAGGTTGCATATATAGATGGGTATGGAGGCTGATCCATAAGGTGAAAGAGTTGTGGGTACAATTAAGGATTGGATGATTGCCCCCAAAAGAGTATGATGTATGTATATTTCCCCTATACTGGAATATATATTTGACAGTGATGTGTTAGTAGACCTGTGGTTGCATACAACATCTGGGCAATTTCCCCTGAGATTCTGGGTGGTTAAACCCTGTCACTTGGGACCATGCCAAGCATGCCCCATGAAATTATCTGTGCCTCAACTGGTCATGAATATGAAGCATTACTGTCTGCCAGGGAAAC
This sequence comes from Sarcophilus harrisii, assembly GCF_902635505.1. NCBI lineage: Eukaryota > Metazoa > Chordata > Mammalia > Dasyuromorphia > Dasyuridae > Sarcophilus > Sarcophilus harrisii. The sequence continues at coordinate 261,400,424 of NC_045429.1, read as the reverse complement.
ATAAAGAAATTTCTGACACTATAAAGGAACTGAATAAAGTGTACATCATCCAGGAAACCTGGAGTCTATACAATGCCCCAGTCTAACCAGTCCATAAGCCAAATGGAACATGACATATGACTATTGATTACTGGGAGCTGAACAAAGAAATCCTATCTTTGCCTGATGCAGTACCTTCTGTTTGGGACTTATTGGATTAATTAATTCCGACTTTGGGAATTTATTATAATTTGGATTTGATTAATGCTTTTTTTCTCTGTGCTGATACATGAATCTTCACAGGATTGGTTTTCCTTTATGTGGGAAGGATGGCAGTTCATTCATTTTTACAGTATTGCCAACAGGGTATATATGTATATAGTCTCACCATAAACCATGACTTGATGGCCAAGGATTTGGAGGGGTGCTCTAAACCAAAGGGTGTAAAAATATTTATTATTTATATATATTATGTATATATATTTATATTTATATATATAATTATATTAATGATGTATTGCTAAACTTTGATTCTCTGTCAAATCTAAAGCTCATGGCACTAAGTGTTACTGCACCTGCAATCATGTGGCTGAGCAGTGAATACTGTAAAGGTCCAGGGACCTGGATTGTCTGTCAATTTCTTTAGTTATTTGGTCAGTGTTGTACCCAAGGCTGTAATTGATAAGATATAGACATATCCCTGTACAATTTATTGGATCTATTAGGCTATTGGAGGGTGTTTATTGTCCATTTGGCCCAATTGTTCAGACTCTTGTATAATCTGATAAAGAAAGAAGTTGCCTGGGATTGAACAAAGAAAACAGAGCAGGCTTTCTTGATGACTAAGAGATCCATTAAGCAATTTCATGTCCTGATAATAATTGGTCCAGAAAGGCCTTTTGAATTAGATGTACATATGACTTCAGAAGGTGGGGTTTCTGGTAGCAATTAGAGCAACTAAGGAACATTCACTTGCCTTTTGGAGCCAGTTGTGGAAAGGAGCTAAGCTATGTTATAGTTAGATTTAGAAGCAGCTGGCAGTTGTAAATGCTGTGGCCTAGGCCACAGAGTTAATCACATAGCAGGCACCTGTGTTGGGTTACACTACCTCGTAGTGAGGTGGCTCAGATTCCCACTATGGGAAAGTGGGGTACTTATCTTGAGCAATATAGCAAATTGTCTAGTAGCATGTTGAGTACAAAGTTGCAGGATAAACTAGAACCTTTGGAGTTTCAGGACTTCCAAGCTCTGCAGGAGCTACCTTCAAAAAAGCTCCCTTCTAGGGAAAAAGCCTTATATAGGGAAGGAAAAGGAGTGATAGCTGAATCTGCTTAGTACATAGATGGGTCTAGTTCTGATGTAAATGCCTTGTGGATAGCTTCTTGCAATCCATCCTTATACTAATATGTTGTGGTATAAAACAGGAGTAGGGCAAAGCAACTAGTGAGCTGTTATAAGCAGTGTGGCTTATAGTATACAGGGAAAAGAGCCATTTGATCTTGTATCCTGGTAGTTGTTTATCAAGGACTCACATTATGGGTAAGCAGATAGCAGATCAATCGATGGGTGGTTGAGCATCATCCATATGGGGACAAGCCATGTTACAAAATTTATGGTCATGGGAGCAGAGCAAGGAAGTTAATTTTGTTTTATATAAGTGTCCAATGCCTGTTGCAGAGACACGTACGATGAGGCTGCCATGATGTGTAAAGTCGGGTGGGTGGAAAATTCTCATGAAGGAAACATAGACAACTTGTTTAAAGTCTGGTGAGTGTGTCCATGAAGGAGAGATAGCTCCTATATAGCTCCTTGGTTGTTTTGCAAGCTTTTGCATACTGGACCATGTCCAGTATTGCTAGTGACCCATAGAGCAATACTATCTGACAAGTATTAAAGCTCAGGAAACAGTGCAGCTGCTTATTCCATCATATGTGCCAAAGCCCTACCACATAGTACAGGGTCAGTTGATACAGGACTAGGTACCTTTGACATGGCAGCAGGTAGATTATATAGGACCAAAATTGGCAGTATGAGTTCACTGCAGTAGACACAGCCACATTTTTTAATATGGATATCCAGTGTCAATTCCCACACAATGTACTATGGTCCAGGCATTTGATCACCTGAGTACCCTGTATGGATGACAGCATGCTACTGAAAGTGAAAAGGGAACCTATTTTACTGGTCATGAGGTTGGATAGTGGGCTGTTGTTCAGAATGTATATTGGCAATTTCATGTCCTGTGTATTCCAAAGGCTGATGGCATGATTGAATGTTATAATGGTTTGTTTGTTCAAAGCTGGTTTGAAAGCCATAACCAATGAAATGCCAACTTAAAGAAGTTGGGGCGAAAGATTATGGACAGTGGTCTAGGTATTGAATGACAGACCAAGAAAAGGGGGACTTGCCCTTGTTGACGTTTTGTTCCAGAGGGCTGCTGTTAATAGTTTCTTCACCGGATGCCCTGATAAAGCCTAATATGGGCACCCAAGATAACATGCTCCTACCAGTATCCCGTGTTTCATTGTCAGGCATGAGAGTTTGGTTGGTGTGGCCCTGGAAGATGATAGCCCCTCATATTTGGTGGTTTAATTTTATAGCCCCTTGTAGACCAAGTTTAAAATAGAATTTGACAGTGACTCCTTGGATTCAGAAATGCATAGTCTTTAAAGGTACAAATGTATATGTTTTCTACCAGTCAATCCCTTTTGAGAGGGATATATTCTTTTTCTATAGGCAATTATGAGTGAATTCTCAAGTGCTTCTTTATCCAGATGAGGAGTGGGCTACTACTTTTTCTATGTTGATGAATTGCACTTAGTTCAGGTTCTACACTGCTGTTCCAAGCTTGTTAGTTTGGACTAACAAGTCCAAAATGCAATGGAGTACCTTAGCATTTGCAACCTTCCAACTATGGACAATTGGACTTGTTATAAAACATCATTTCTGTCCTTTGAGGAATAAAAAGTATCCAAGACTGCAATGTTACAAGCAGAGGTGAAACAATGTAATCACCCTTGTTCTTTTTTGTGTGCTAATATTTGGGATGATTATTCTTGGTTGACAGAACAGACCTTAGAAGTTCCTTTTGATACTCCTTTGTGTTGGAAAAGCCCCCCATGGTTGACACAGGTGGGGTGGTTTACTGAAACTGTATGTCAAGAGAGATTATTGGGATTAATTTCCCTATCAGAAGGACAAATACTTCTGTTACCATTTTACTCCACGGAGCTTAAAGGGCACATGATAACAATGGGTGAACATACATAGTAGGGTTTTGGAAAGGAAGATGTATTGGGTGATGTGACGACCTTGCTAGCAACCAGGATTCCTTAGAATCAACTGGAGTCAGGATAAGCAAAAGTCCTTAGTCTTTATTATTGGTCTTTAGGGGTAGAAATGAACAGGATAGAAGGTTTTCTGGAGGCAGCCTTAGTCTCAGTTACAATCAATAATTACTCCAAAATCGCAGCCAGCTGGTAAAAATGCAAACGTTTATTTCTCCTTCCAAATTAACCCGGTTAGTTGAGGCCTATCTCTCTGCTTGGCTCCAAGAGATCTTTCAGCTTTGTCCTTGGCTTCTGCCTCTTCTTTCTTCAGCCTCCAGTCAGCACCAGGTTGTAAGATGCAATGAATCTCTTGCCTCGAAGACAGGGCTTGTAGGCTTTCTTCCAGAGTGCTCTGTCTCCGACCCCCGTTGATCTTCCGGAGAAATTCTTTTAGCTCTAAAAGCTTCCTCCATATATGTCATCTCCCAAAGGTTAACTCCTTCTTCTCGAGGCAGGGATTATGGGTTATCTCCCAGAGTGCTCTCTGGTCCTAAGAACTTCAAGGGAGGTGTGAATTCAGACTAAGAACTTCAAGGGAGGTGTGAATTCAGACTAAGCCCTACTAAGCCCTGCATTCTCCCAAATGTGTGAACTCCATTGAGTACTTAGATACTTATGAGCTCTCTAAAGGTGTGAACACAAGCATTGTTCTATCAGTTCCACTTAGTACCTTGTTTCAAGTTCTGGCCCAAAATATCTCTTTCTAAGATCAAATCAACTCCAATGGCTTAACACTTTGTAAAGATTCCAACAGGATAGAAGCAGAATCTCCATGACCGCCTTCTTCCTCATCTACCCCAAAAAGTGACTCTGGTTAGTCTTACTCCACCCCCTAGTCCCTCCTACAATCCTCTGTATGTACCAATCATTGAGCCAGCACAGGATAGTGGGAAGGGCCTCACTTGTGTGTGGGTTCGTGCAGTTTCTCCCAGTAGTAAAAGAGTTAAAACTGTCCAAAAGAATCAAAGTCCCCAGACTGGAGCAAAAATTTCTTAAGCCTTTTCCTAGGTCCAGATGGCCCTTCTCTGATGTAAACAGGATTTCTTGTAAAGTAAATTAATTTAGTGGTGTCTATCCTAGCAAGGTTATCTCAACTGATGCACATATCATATAACTAGTTTCCTTTTCACATGTGTACTGTAGGTACTCTGTTTTGATAATTTGCCACTTTTGTGTGATTCTCAATAAAGATGCAAACAGACTAAGGTAGGAGAGCAAGCAATGAGAAGAAGGCAGAGGGGAAAGACAGCAGAGATGGCATAAGGTAAAATTGGCAGATAGAAATTAAAGGAAGTTAGAGAGAACTGCCTTTGAATATAGTTAGTATCGCAAGTTACAGACAAGTTATAGGGCAATAAACCAGTAAAGATGATAAAGTAAACCATTAATATTAAAATAGTTGTCAAATATATATTTTTTAAAATTTTGTGAAATGCATATTGATTTAAAATATGTAAATTATGCAATTTGTTCATTTCTTTTTTTTTTTTTTTCATCTACAGTTACTTTTACATGTATTCAGGTGCATCTGGTATGGCTGGAATATGGTAGACGATGAAGTCTCCTGACTTTATTTCTGACATACTCTGGGGCTTCCCTGAGGCTTTGTATCTGGTGAAAAAAGTCTGGGAAAACCACGATGACTCTGTGGGACCTTGGCCAAGTCTGGCATAGCTTCTGGAGCATATCTATATGCTAAATTTAATAATATAGGACTGTGTTTTGTAGATCTCTGATAAAGTTAGAGTTTACTAAGGAGAATGTTAATAGTTTCTAAAATCGTTTATCTCTAAAATACTTATATAAAATTATATATGCATCAAAGTGGTTTTTAATGCTATCACACTCAATTGATGTGTTTATTTAGTTTTGATCTTTTTTTCTTTTTTTAAAAATTTGATATATTTGAAAATGTGTGCAAAAACAAATGCATAAAACTAATAGATTCCATGCATTACTTTAATGATATAAAATAAATTTAATTTCTTTTACTTCAAAATTTCTCTGATTCTTTTTTATCCTGACAGAATTCTCTTACTCCAAATCTTTCAGATCAGTATATGGGTTTTATTAATATAGTTCAAGCCCTGTGTTGTAAGACCAAATTAATTTGGAAAATACTTTCTTGCCATATTTCCTCTAGCCTCCTTTAGGTATGCCAAGATAGTCTGAAAGTCCCCTCTGTAATCTCCAGATTCATTCAATAATTGAGCTACTCAATGAATACAAAGATGTATTATGTCTCCAGGGAGAAAATAACACAGCTATCTCCTGGTTCATATAATCAATACAAGGAACAGCAAAAGATGTACTTTTGGGCATGACCACTGTATAGATTCATTTCCTTAAATGTATTTATTAATTGAAACGTGGTTCCTTCCCACCTTGTCTCAGGTTTTATGTTGTGTGACCATGAGAAATTTACCTAACCCATCATAGTCTCAGTTTCCTATTCTTTAAAATGGGAATAATAACATTTCCTCCACACGGTTGTTGAGAGGATCAGGTATGATAATATATGTAAAGCATGTTATAAACTACAAATGTTACATAAATGTTAGTTATTTTTATTACTATTCTTTCAATTAAACAAAAGATCTGAACTGTTCTTTGTGATTTTTCAAGAGAAAGAATAGTGATCTTGAGATCAATTCAAATCCCTGATTTGCTACTTTTACCTGTATGACATGGAACATAATTCATCAAATACAAATAATAGCATTTATATGATTCAAACACTGTGTTAAACCCCTTACAAATATTCTCTCGTCTGATCCTCACAATAACCTTATGAAGTAGGTGCTCTTATTTTTTTCCATTTTACAGTTAAGGAAACTGAGATGAACAGAAGTTAATTGATTTGCCCAAGATCACATAGTAAGTGTCTAAATATAGATTTTTAACTGAGATGTTCATGAATACCGGCCAAGTACTCTACTACCTAGATGCTATATACTGCATAAGTGTGTATGTATGTATACATAAGTATATGTATATCTTATGTCTTAAAAACAGAAATGGATAAGGAGATAGAAAAGAGAGAGAATAAAAGAGGGAAGAAATACAAAAAGAGATATAAAGAAGCCAGAGACAGATACAGAGGAAAACACAAACATTCACGAAGATAGACAAATTATGGCCAGGATGGTTGCAGAAAAAAAGAAAAAAATATATAAACAAATGAAATTTTAACAAAAATTTAAAATAAAATATCCTCATGTACTTTTACCAAATAGGATTTATTGAACCAGGGATAGTTCAATATTTGGAAAACTATTAGCATAATTGACCATATCAATTACAAAAGATGAATTACAGTTTTAAAGCTTCATTGGCTCTGTTATCTGTAATTCAAAGAAAAATCTAAAGTAATTATTTTAGTAGTACTATACTACCATATATTTTTTCAGTTAAAAATCTTCAATATGGTTTATCCCTTATATTTATTACAATATTAGATCTATTTGATTTCAGGCATGAGTCATAAGCAGCCAATTGTATGCTTAGCCAGACTCAGAATTAACCATGTGAAAAAGTGATTTATATCAGAAATTGAGTCAAGAAGGTCCTTTCCTTAATTTTTTTAAGTCCACCTACCTCTCAGCTATTCTTCAGGCATATATATCTAGTGTTAGAAGTTCATAAATGCCACTCCCATTGAGTTGTTGACATTTTTACTAATGGCTTTATGAAATGTCAGACGCGTATTTGAAATAAAATCTTTTTTTCTTCATTGAAATGCTTATTATTCATCACATCAAACATCATGCAAAATATCTGAATATAGAAAGCTTTGTATATGAGAATTTTCACAATTATAAAAATTAATAAGCAAAACTTTTGAAAGCTTTGGATTACACATTTAAAAAATGCTTATGAACATTCACTCCTAATTTTTATCAACTTACTGACCATCTTCTGAATAAATATATAAAATCAAGCAATCTGACTCCAACTTTTTCCGTAAGCAACCTTATAGAAGATGCGTTATTGCTTAAGATCAATTTAAAATCTTTGTTAAATTAAATTTATTTTTAATAGTCTCAATGAAATTATCATTCTATTCACCATGGTAAAACATCATTTGGGTCAATTCTTTTTTTAAATAATAACTTTTTATTTTCAAAATATATGAAAAAATAGTTTTCAGCATTTACTCTTGCAAAATCTTGTGTTCCAAATTTTTTCTCCCTCTTTTCCTCTACATAGCAAACAATCCAATATATGTTAAACATGTGGAATTCTTCTGAAATAAAATCTAAGAAGTATATTAAATTAAAGTCCCACAAGATTCTGCTTTAAATAGCAAAACTTCACTAATCTTATGTTACAGTAGATTATAATTATTGTGTTCAAGTGACAATAAACATGAACAATATTAATTCAAATTCATATAATATTTATTAACAGGTGAAGTTTTTAAAAATTCAACACACTTGGGGAGGTGTAGTCAAAATTAACATGTACATATGTCCCAATGTAGATCTAAATAAATATTTGAGAACTTTTAAAACTCCTCCCATTGATCCGCTGTGTAGATGGAATAAAAGAAGGGGAAGTACTCTATCCACTTTAGGTGGGCTTCAGAGTACATTGCCAATTGGAATTAGAGGTTCACTTAGTAAGTTGAGGGGAACAAATACCAAAGGAAATGATGAAGCTGATTGTATGTTGGATAAGTTAGACAAGCCGCACAAGTGCTACATTCTGGAATTTTATATGAATATAGTGAATATTCATTTATACACTGTAAATAGTTCAAAAATGTATTATCATCTACTAATTATTAACAACTATAATTTCATGATTTCCAAAATGATATCAAATAAAATACATTTATAATTTAAAGTTTTATTCATAAATTTCCTACTTTGACTAGGAGAGGTCCTTGTATTTTGAACTGCTGCACATCAGAGTTTCAGAATACTGACAGCAAGATTGATTAAGATCTTATAGCAGATCAAGAAGTCCAAAAAAAACTCGCAAAAAATCTCTGAAGAGGATTTTGGTATTTCTTAACAGTATTTCTCTTATCAGTAAGTCATTTAACATTATAACTATTTTTCTTAATTCAAAACAAAAAATGCCTCATTAAATATTTCACATTTTGTAACAGATACATTTATGATATTCAGATAGATTCAGATCAAAGGCTAAATAACCCACCTTAACAACTTCTTTTAAAAAATTTAAATACAAGAGAAATTCCTTACTTATCAAATGATAATAATTCATTGTAAAATATTTTTAAATTATGTTATATTGTAAATTGTCTATCTTATCTGCTTTAATATTTTAGTTGCACCCAGTGACATGTAAAATGCAATACAATGTTTTCAGAATGGCGTAATTTCAGTCAATTACTGAGATAATAATAGTTTATACATAGAGTGATAATGGGTTTGCATACATTAATATATACAATCTATACATACATACATGCACATGTATATATATATATATGTGTGTGTGTATTTATCACATACCAATTGGATCTTTTTCCAGTTATTAATGATTACTTTAAAGAATTTCAGAGGCCTGATTTCTATATTATTTAAAAATATTTTGTGTTGTATTTCTCAAATATTACTTGAACCACTTGCTAAAATATGTTTACATGATAGATATAAATGGAAAGATTAAAGTCTTTCCCTTTAAAAGACTAGTTTAGAAGGCAATATAAACTAATGTATATTTATTAAGCTTTGTTGTTGTTTTTAGCAATTGTAGTATATTGGAAAATTTGGTCAATCTTTGAATGTATAAAGGAATAAAAACAATAATAGCATCTATTTCCCAGAGTTGTTGGAGGAAATAGATGTTTGTAAAATGTTTAGCATAATGAAAAATGAGTATCAGTTATTGTCACTAGTAATTTTAAAATTGATTAATTTAAAATTTTATTTTCTCATTTTTTTAACAAAGGTCTATTATTTTTAATTGGTTTATATTGGATTAAAAAAACTCTTTACTAAAGCATATGGAGATATTTTAAAAGAAAGGCACATTCTTTTTTTTTTTTTTTTTTTGATTTTTTAAAAAAAATCTCTTTTCTTCTCGATTAGTGCTGGGGGGTATTTTTTGTATTTTTTTCTAAAAAGGTTTTCCTTCCTCACTAGTGTGTGTGTGTGGGGAACTTCCTGTAATGAATTTTTTTTCCTAAAAAGCTCTTTTTCACTCTTGTGTATAGGGAAAACTTCTTACTAAAAAAGATTTTTATCCTTCAAAGTGGAAGTTAATTTTAAACTTGAAAGAAAAACAATTGCTGAAGAGTAATAAAAATTTTTGGTGGTTTCCTCCTCAAAGTAGGAACTTACCTTAGCTTGGAAGAAATGATTAGGTGTCTAAGGCTGTCCTTTCCCTTGATGTGAGAGCTCTCAGGGAAATTCTTTAAAGAGGGACACTTGTGGAAGTCTGAGTCAATCTCTTAGGTCCCATCTGGGTGCCAACTGTTAAAATTAAATATCTGTAATATAAAACAATTCTGAGGTACAAAGCTTTTGAGTAAATAATGATTTAATAGTAATGATCAAAAGATTACCATTGAATCAGGTCAATTAATCACTCAGTAATTTATGACAAAAGAGAGATTTACAAAGGAGTGTATTTTTATAACAGAAAAGAAGCATAAGATTTACAGAAATAGTGAAATATAAGAACAGGGAAGTTGGTTGATTTGCAATATTTGGCTGCTGGGAGTGTTGGGGGTATAACAGATAGTTTCTAGGGTGGTATTACTATTAAATCTGAAATGCTATTGGGTTAAGATCTGTATCTTTCAGCCTGTTTATCAAAATGAAATCGCCTTAGAACCTTCTCTTTTGCACTAGTAGAATTTTGCAAAGAAAAATTTTACATTAAAGGGGCCTCTAGTTTGAATTTACTTTATGGAGTTGAGCAAAAGGAGAACAAAGATGTAAAGAATGTTTTTTTTTTTTTTTTTTTAAATTTAGCAGTTACTACTTGTCCTCCAAATGTCAGCTTCTACCTTAGATGATTATATTACTCCACTTATACTTAAACTCTAGCTCAAAGGAAAAAAAAATTAAAAAAGAACTTATTCACCAAGATTGAAAAAGAATTAACTTTTTTTTAATTAGCTCTTCTTAGAGTGAAAGGAGAGAAAGAATAAATGTGGGAAAGGGAAGATACAATTAACAATATTAAGTATAAAAAAGAATGTCAAAGCAAGTTTTCTGATAAGGCCTCATTTCTTAAACACTTAGGTAATTGAATCAAATTTACAAAAAAATAAGAGCCATATCCCAATTGATAAATGATAAGAAAATATGATCTTCCCCCAAAGGACTATAAATTCATGTATTTTTTGTTTTTTAATGTAACTGGGAATAAAAATATTGAATCAATCAATAAAGGAAGAAAAATAATCAAATTAGCCCTCCTTTTTCCAGTTCCCAGAAAGAACTTTATCTTCTATATGTCTTATAATGCTAGGATCATTTTATTTCTATTTCTTACTCTAAATTATTGCTAAATGAAAAAGTCTTATCAATCGATCTATTCTCTAAATCTACAGGTTTTATACAGGCTAAAGAGAATGTCTATGTTGTCTTAGTTCAGATATTAGAGGCAACTTTTCCTAAAGAAGAAAGACAATCAATTCTCCAATCAAACTAAAAAAAATCAAAATAGTCAATATTAAGTGATTTAGTGGGAATTCCTTTTCAATACTAACCAGACTATCATAAATAATTGAATGTAGTTAGAAAAAATAATAAAATTTATGTATATAGGTGAATATATGTATATGTATGTTTGTATTTCTGTGGTATATACACATATTTGTGTGCTTTGTGAAAGAATGTAATGTACAGCCAAACAATAAAAGAGCAAAGTAAAAACTGACTTTAAAACTGCCATTTTCAATAGAATGAAGTATGATTACAAGTGTAGCCACAAGTTAACCAAGTCTTCACCAGTAAAAAACGGCCTAAGATTTGATAGCTTGAATGTTAAAGAAGAATAATGAAAATAATAATTTAAATTCTTAATTCTGTAACAAATTGTAATATTCAAAAACTATGAGAAGTCAATCTTGATGAAAGAAAAAAAAATAACCCTTTCCAAAACTGGAAACAAAGAGAAGGTCCCATAAATATAGATGAATTACATTGATATAAAGACCTTATGGCCCAGACCAAAGATATATTTACCTTTGGGAAAATCAATTAAGCATTACTAAATGATTATGATAATATTTATGTAGTACTTGAAGATTTGTAATGGCATTCACATATCATAATTCATTTAATAAGTAGCCAAAGAGAATAACACAATGTGTGAGTAAGAGTTTGAAGGAGCCAGAAGCCCTCCCTAAATTCTCTCTGCCAGAGCAAAATCTGTCTTTCCATGAGAGGATAATGCTCTAACACAGCAGTTCAGTGGCTTCCTTAATCATTCCTGGTACAAATAAAAAAATTGCTGTAACACAGCTTTTAGATATGCCTTCTTTGAAGATAGGGCAAGGGGAATTCCTTGGAATTCCAGGTTTTAAGTTCAGACTCTGTCACATGTTTTATGAATGCTGATAGATCATTTAGTTACTTTATGGACAGTATCCTTGCCAGGAAAAACAATGAAACAAAAACAGGGACAGAAAGAATGGGGGGAAATTGTTGTGTTATATTTATTTCTGACATCTTATGATATTAAGTCCATTATCATTAAAATCATATCATAAAATCAAAAATTAGTCTCAAAAACTTATAATGTATACTTCAATAAATAAAATGATTATTGTGTGTAGAATTATCTGCTGAAATTGCCCTGTCTTTACGTTGTATATTTCACAATACCTAACTTCAATAAGCAGTTTATAAACTATTATGCAAAATATTCCTATTTCATGTTGCCATCTACTGATGAAAATAAAATATACAATGGAGGAAATTTTTAATTAAATTCATAGAGTAAACTTAGCTGAGGAGTCATAGAAAATAATTATATACATTTATTTTATTGATAATATGTATATATGTATGTATATATATACATATGCATGTAGGTTCACATCTAGAATAGCATGTAATCTATGTGAATATATGTCTCTCTGTGTGTGTGTGTGTGTGTATGTGTGTGTGTGTGTGCATTTTTGATATTGTACATAGGGAATGGGGTGAAATAAACCTGTGTGTACATTACTATAGGCAACTTCCTATAAGGAATTCCATATGCCAATTAAGATCAACATCTTTTATTAAATTTATAGTCTGAGAACTACCCCATAAAAACTGAAAGGATGGGAGACTTATCTAGATTCTCAAATAGTATGTATCAAATATGGAGATGGAGATGGAGATCTTACTAACTCCAAATCTAAGTCTGTTTATCATACATGTATTGGCATTGCATAAGTTAGTTTCAAATAAAAATAGTGGTAGCTGTAGGTATAGGTATAGATGTAGATGCAGATACCTTTTTTATATTGATGATTTTAAAAAATTCCTTTTTCTAATCAAATTAACCAAAGTTTTGCCTATTTTTTTGAGTTTTTCATAAACCAACTCTCAGTTTTATTAGTTCAATACTTTTCTTATTTTCAATTTTATTGATTTCTTCTTTGAGTTTCAGAATTTCTAATTTGGTATTTCATTAGGGGTTTTTAGTTTGCTAATTTTTTCTGGCTTTTTTAGTTGCATGCCTAATTCATCAATCTCCTCTTTCTCCATTTTATTTATGTAGCTATTTAGAGATATAAAATTTCATCTAAGAACTGTTTTGGTTGCATCCCATAGATTTTGCTATGCCTCATTATTGTCATTCTCTTGGATAAAATTATTGATTGTTGTTGTTTGACCCACTCATTATTTAGAATTAGATTATTTAATTTCCAATTGATTTTTAGTCCATTTTCCCTTGCCCCTTGATTAAATATAATTATTGCACCATGGTCTGAAAAGGAAGCATCGATTATTTCTGTCTTTCTACATTCTACATTTCTACTATATATATATTTCCACTGTTTACCTTTCTATACTTCTCTCAAATCTTGTGTTTGAAGATCAAGTTTTCTGTTTAGTTCTGGGTTTTTTTCAACATAAATGATTGAATGTCTCTTACATCATTGAAGATCCATCTCTTCCTCTGAAAGATGATGCTCAATCTCTCTAATTCTTAGTTGTAATCCCAAGTCTTTGACATCCAGAATGTTATTTCAGTCTCTCCAATCATTTATTGCAGAAATTTCCAGATCCTGGTTAGCTTGACTATTACTCTCTGATATTTTGTCTGGCAGGTTACAGTATTTTTTCCTTGTTGCTAATAATTCTGGAGTTTTGCAACAATGTTCCTTTAGGTTTTTCTTGTGGGATCTCTTTTTGGAGGTGATTGCTGGATTCTTTCAATGACTATTGCCCTTTTTGGTTCTAGTTCAGACAGTTTTCCTTGCTGATCTCTTGAAAAATGCTATCCAGGCTCTTTTTTTAATTGTGGCCTTCAGGCAGACCAATAATTTAAAAATTGTCTGCCCTAGATCTATTTTCCAGGTAGGCTGTTTTTCCAATGAGGTATTTTACATTTTTAAAAATTCTTTTTAGTTTGTTTAATTTTTAATATTTCTTAGGGTCATTAGCTTCCATTTGCCCTATTCTAATTTTTAATGTATGATTTTCTGCAGTTAGCTTTTGTATCTCTTTTTTTTTCCATTTGATTAATTTTAATTTTCAAAGTGTCATTTTCTTCAATGATTTTTTTTTGCATTTGGCAATTTAAGGAACTGTGTTCCTTTTCCAAACTGTTGACTCTCTCTTTTATACCACTTGTTTTTTCCCTCATTTTTTCTTCTACTTCTCTTATTTGCCTTTTTAAATCTTTCATGACCAGTTTGAAGAAGGTTCTTTGGGCTTGAGACCAATTCATATCACTCTTTTAGTTTTCCTCTGTGAACATTTTTCCTCTGCTAGTTGGTGTTTTGATCTTTGCTGTGACAATATTAACTTTCTATTATTAGGGTTCTTTTTTGTTTGTTTGTTTCTTGCTCATTTGCTTTCTTTTCTCTTTCTGTATTTCATTTTTTTTGTGTGACTCTACTCCTATAGTAAAAGGGGCATTATTTCAAGCTTCCTGTGTAGCTCTGTGAGCCTTGGCTTTGAGCATAAAGGCCCCTTGTATTTGATGTCTTGCTTCTAGCAGAGGGTAGCTTTCCTTACTTTTTCCAGGAAACAATCTTGTTTACCAAAATTTGCCTTCTGAACTTGTACACTGGGGCTTGTCCCACTGAATTTTGTCAGGACTGTGGATCTTAGTTGCTGATCTGCTATGATTAAGAGCCTCTCATTGACTTTCCTTGACTACATCTGAGCTGAGCTGGACAAACTTTCATCCCAATGAGACTGACATTTCTTGAAGTCCTTTCAACCTATCTTGAACTAGATAGTGCTTTCATTCCAGCAGACTCTGTTCAGAGGATTGATTTTATGTGGTTTTTGGAAGGAAACTGGGAGTGCTCAAGCAGCTACTTTGCTTCAGTCTCTCCTCTTGGTTTCATCCCTGAAATACTCTTCCTTCAAGAAAGGAAGTCTTGATTAACTACTTCTATAGAAAATACCAAGTTTGTCATGGTGGGAAAAGTATTGGAAGCTTGGTTCTAATTTTAGTTCTGGTTTTACTTAGCTTTGTGAGCTTCAGCAAGATATTTGATCCTTTATGGGATTCAAATTCCTCTTTGGTGAAATGAAGGAGGATGATCCAAATGGTTTTCAATGTCCTCTCCATGTTTAATGTTCTATTATTCTTTGAAAAACATGCAGCCAAAAAGTTTTCCTCTCTGTTAAGTTATTAATGACCTCAACCAATGAATAAATTAAAAAGTGTTTACTAATCTAGTTTTGTATTGTAGGCATTTTACCAAATACTAAAGATAACAAATTGTCTCTGCTCTCATGGAGACTCTTTTCTATTGAAGAAGATATAAACATTAGTAAAATATAAAAATACATAAAATAAATACACAATAATTTTGCAGAAAAATAATTAGACATTAGGAGAATGAAAAATATTTCATCTGGAAGTTTTTAAGGAAACAAGAGACTGAATATTGGAGGTGAGGAATGAGTGCTAGGAAAGGGGGAAAACAATTCAAAAGGACTGGAATGAAATATTATGAAGAAAGGTCAATTAATGTAGAGCATAGATGCTAAGAAGGGTACTACTGTATAATAAAGGTAGAAAGTTAGTTTGGAGTTGGACTGTGAGGGACTTTAGCAGCTAAACAAAGAAATATTTTGACCTGAAAGTAAATAAGGAGTAATTGGAGAAAATATGAGTTTTTTTTTAAAATAACAACAATTATATTCAGGAAGACAGTGATTTCTCAAAAAATAATCTAGAAAATGGTGGAGATGACACAGAAGATGATGGAGACGACTCTCATTTCTCTCTGATCTTCTCTACAACCCTCACACTAATTACAAAATCCAGCCTCTGAATTAGCTCTGGACTGACAGAATCCACAAATATTAGGAGTGCAACAAATTATCAGCAGAAGATAATTTCGAAGATCACTAGAAAAGGTCTGTTTCAATTGGAAATGGGAGGGAGGTAGCCAGTGCAGCTTGAAATCCTTTTTATCTATCTTGAATTGGATAATGTTTTCATTCCATCAGATTCTGTTCAGCAGCTTGATTTTATGTGGTTTTTGAAGGAAACTGGGAGAGTATTAGGATTCTTACAAGGTGCTAAGTAAGAGGAATTGAGGAGACAGTGGTTAAATCTAGTTTAGCATTGATTTAATCCTACAACAAATAATGGTTTTCTAGTGATATAATGATTGATCCATACTCAGTGTACAGCATATAAGCAAGAAGCCTTCAGGGCCAGACACACAAGCCCACTAGAAGGTCTCAGAGGAGGAGACAGATTCATTCCATCTTCCACCTTTGTGCTGGCTGGAGGCTGAAGCTGGCAAAGGCAAAGGATTAGTGACAGGAGCTCTTGGAACCAAGAAGAGAGATAGGCCTCTAAGAAAGCTAACTGAGCCCCAGGAAAAGAGACAAGACTTTGAAGTAGATAATAAAGGATTTGGGCTTTAATTCCTGGCTGCATTTGGGGTGATTACACTGAACTGAAATGAAGGCTGCTCCCAGAAGCTCCCCAAGAAACCTGAACCAGAGAACATTATATTTTAGAGAAGAATATTACAGGAATGCTCAAGAAACTTTTTGGCTTCAGTCTGTCCTCTTGGTTTTATCCCTGAAACTCCTCCTTCAAGAAAGGAAGTCTTGATGGTATTTTAGAAAATGCCAAGTTTGTCATGGTAGGAAAAGTACTGGGATTCAAATTCCTTAAAAAAAGTAAAAATGTGTAGTCAGCAAAGTCGTAGGGCAGTGTGAATTCCATGAGGCAATGCAGACTACACGTGGCAGAGAATCTAGTGGGAGGAATTTACAGCAGTAAGGGTCACTCTGCCCTGTTTGCAAGCCAGTAGATCAGCAGAGAAATTATAAAACATCGAACACAAACACAAAAGATCAATAGTGAACCCCAACATACCAGAATCTCATGGAATCTGGTCATGTCCACCCAGCATTGGGAATGAATCAGCACTGACCCAGTGCAGTTGTGGCCTGCTTAGAAAACCTCCCTAAAGGCAGACCATAACTTTTTGTTAAAAAAAATAAGTAAAAAAGTAAAGAGGACAGCTTCTATGGTGAAAGAGAAGAACAGATTTTAAATCCTGAGGAGATTAAAGGCAGATTATTTCCAGATGAAGCCCCAAAAGGCAATATAATCTGGTCTCCATCACACAAAGCTCTCGTAGAAGAAATTAAAAAGGATCTTAAAAGAGAGCTAGAAGAAAAATGAGGAAAGCAAATGAAAAATTTGCAAGAGAGTTTGGAAAAAGGAACATAAAAACTATCTGAAAAAAATTCACTACAAAATAGACTTAGTAAAATGGAAAAAGCATATAACTCATTAAAAGATAGATTTGATAAAATGGAAAAAAGAAAGCAACTCCCAGAAAAAATAGAATTTTTGAAACAGAAAAAGAAAATAAATCTTTAAAAAACAGAATTTGTGAAATGGAAAAAGAAAATAACTCCTTAAAACATAATTTGTGAAATGGGAAAAAATTCCATAGAACAAAAAAACTCATTTAAAAATTCAATTGGAAAAATACACAAAGAAGTAAAAGAGGAAATGATGAAAATAACTCCCTAAAATTCAGAATTGAATGAATGGAAATGAATGACTCAATAATACAACAAGAATCAGTCAAGTAAAACAAAAAAAAAAATTGACAAAATAGGAAAAAAATATATAAAATACCTAATTGTGAACCTGGAAAATAGATCTAGAAGAGACAATCTAAGGATTATTGGACTCTCTGAAGTACATGATGAAAAAAAGAGCCTAGATACTATCTTACAGGAAATCATCAAAGAGAACTACTCAGATTTCATAGAATCAGAAGGTAAAATGATCATTGAAAGAATTCACCTTATGCTTCCTGAAAGAGACCCCAAAATTAAAACACCAAGGAATATTGTGGCTAAATTTGAGAACTATCGGACCAAGGAAAAAATATTAAAGGAGCCAGAAAGAAAGAAAAATTCAAATCCCAAGGAGCCACAATAAAGATTACTCAGGACCTAGCAGCTTCCACTTTCAAAGCTCGAAGGGCCTAGAATCTGATATTCCAAAAGACAAAGGACCTTAGAATGCAGCAAGGAAAAACTACCCTGCTAAACTGTGCATTTTCTTTCATGGAAGAAGTGGACATTCAATGAAACTGGTGAATTCCATTTATTTTTGATGAAAAGACTAGAACTAAACAAAAATTTTGACCTCCAAATATAGAACTCAAGAGAAGCATAAAAAGATAAAAAGAAAAAAAAAACTTTTGAAAACTGTATTTCTGTTATGGATATACACTGAGAGTACATATATAATCTGATTTTATTGTTATAAAAAAAGAAACTAGAGATGGAAAGGGGATTGTAACAAGAAAAAAGGGGAAAGTAGAGGTAAAATGAGGGAAATTACATCTCAGAAAGAGGCAAAGAAAATATAATATAATAGAGGGAAAGAAGGGAGAGTGACTAATATTGTGTGAATCTTACTGTCATCAGATTTGGCCCAAAAAAAGAATACTAGATATATTTGGTTTCACTGAGAAACATCTCTCATTTTATAGAAAAGTGGGAGGGGAAAGTGAAAAAGAGAAAGGGTAGGGTAAATAGAAGGGAAAACAAAAATAGTAGGGGAAAGGTATAAAAAAGGGGGAGGGTCTCTAAAGGGGGGAGGACTGCTTGAGGCAAGTAATTCTCACAATCAAAATACTGGGGAGGAGGGAAAGGGGAAAAGGAAAGAGGAAAGTATAATTTGGGGTTAATAAAATGGCAGGAAAAACAATATGTATTTGTAATTGTAAATGTGAATTGGATGAACACTCCCATAAAATGCAAGCAGGTAGCAGACTGGATTAAAAACCAGAATCTTACAATATGTTGTTTACAAGAAACACATTTAAAGCAGAGCAATACATACAGAATAAAGGTAATAGGCTGGAGCAGAATCTATTATGCTTCAGGTGAAGGAAATAAAGCAGGGGTAGCCACCCTGATCTCAGATCAAGCAAAAGTTGATCTAATTAAAAGAGATAAGGAAGAACACTATATCTTGCTAAAGGGTACCATAAATAATGAAGCAATATCATATTAAACATATATGCACCAAGTGGTAGCATCTAAATTCCTAAAGGAGAAGTGAAGAGAATTGCAAGAAGAAATAGACAGTAAAACTATAATAGTGGGAGATCTCAAACTTGCTGTGTCAGAACTAGATAAATCAAACCACAAAATAAATAAGAAAGAAGTTAAAGAAGTAAATAGAATACTAGAAATATTAGATATGATAGATCTTTGGAGAAAATTGAATGGAGACAGAAAGGAGTACACATTCTTCTTGGCAATTCATGAAACCTATACAAAAATTGACCATATTTTAGGACATACAGACCTCAAAATCAAAAGCATAAAGGCAAAAATAATAAATGCATTGTTTTTAGCTCATGATACAATAAAAATTACATTCAATAAAGGGCCAGGGGAAAAATAGACCAAACAGAAATTAGAAACTAAATAATCTTATCCTAAAGAATGAATGGGTGAAACAGAAAAATCTTAGACACAATCAATATCCAAAAGGATAACAATAATGAGACAGCATACCAAAATGTGTGGGATGCAGCCAAAGTGTTAATAAGGGGAAATTTTACATCTCTAGAGGCTTACTTGAATAAAATAGAGAAAGAGAAGATCAATAAATTGGACTTACAACTAAAAAAGCTAGAAAAAGAACAAATTAAAACCCCCCAATCAAATACCAAACTTGAAATTCTAAAAATAAAAGGAGAGATCAATAAAATTGAAATTAAAAAAAGTTGGTTTTATGAAAAAACCAACAAAGTAAACATTAAGTTAATTTGATTGGAATAAGGAAAAGGAAAATCAAATTGTTAGTCTCAAAAATGAAAAGGGAACACTATCCACCAATGAAGAGGAAACTAGAGCAATTATCAGGAGTTATTTTGCCCGACTTTATGCCAATTAATGTAACAACCTAAGTGAAATGGAGGGATATCTACAAAATATGGATTACCCAGATTAATAGAAGAGGAAATAAATTACTTAAGTAGTCCCATTTTAGAAAAAAGAAATAGAACAAGCTATTAATCAACTCCCTAAGAAAAAAATCCCCAGGACCAGATGGATTTACATGTGAATTCTACCAAACATTTAAAGAACGATTAACTCCACTACTATATAAACTATTTGAAAAAATAGGGAATGAAGGACTCCTACCAAATTCCTTTTATGACACAGACATGGTACTGATACCTAAACCAAGTAGGATGCAAACAGAGAAAGAAAATTACAAACCAATCTCCCTAATGCATATTGATGCAAAAATCTTAAATAAAATATTAGCAAAGAGATTACAGAAAATAATCCCCAAGATAATACACCACAACCAAGTAGGATTTATACCAGGAATGCAGGGCTGGTTCAATATTAGGAAAACTATTAGCATAATTAACTGTATCAATAACCAAATTAACAAAAAACATGAGATTATCTCAATAGATGCAGAAAAAGCATTTAATGTAATCCAACACCATTCCTATTAAAAACACTAGAAATAAATAGGACATTTATAGGAATACATGGACTTTTCTTTAAAATAGTCAGTAGCATCTATTTAAAACCATCAGCAAGCATCATATATAATGGGGATAAATTAGAACCATTCCCAGTAAGATCAGCAGTGAAACAAGGTTGCCCCCTATCACCATTGCTATTCAATATTGTAGTAAAAATGCTAGCTTTGACAATAAGACAAGAAAAAGAGATTAAAGGAATTAGAGTAGGTAATGAGGAAACCAAATTATGACTCTTTGCAGATGATATGGTGGTATACTTAGAGAACCCCAGAGAATCAATTAAAAAGCCATTAGAAATAATCCTTTATTTAGCAAAGTTCCAGAATACAAAATAAATCCACATAAATCATCAGCATTTTTATACATCACTAACAAAATCCAATAGCAAGAGATAGAAAGAAATTCCATTTAAAATAACTATTGATAATATAAAATATTTGAGAATTTATCTGCCAAGGGAATCAGGAACTATATAATAAAATGACAAAACACTTTCCAACCAAATAAAGTCAGATCTAAGCAATTGGAAAAATATCAAGTGCTTGTTGATATGTAGAGCAATTATAATAAAGATGACAATATACCCTAAACTAATCTGTTTATTTAGTGCTATACCAATCAAACTCCCAAGAAACTATTTTTACTGAACTGGAAAAAATAACAACAAAATTCATCTGGAAGAACAACAGGTCAAGAATTTCAAAAGAATTAATTAATTAATGAAGAGAAAAACAAATGAAGGTGGACTAGCTGTGCCAGATCTAAAACTATATTATAAAGCAGTGTTCATCAAAACTATGTTACTGGCTAAGAAATAGAGAAGTTAATCAGTGGAATAGGTTAGGTTCAAAGAATAAATTAGCCAATGATTATAACAATCTAGTTTTTAAAACTCAGCTTTTGGGATAAAAATTCACTATTTGACAAAAACTGCTGGGAAAATTGGAAACTAGTATGGCAGAAAGTAGGCACAGACCCACATCTAACATTGTTTATCAAGATAAGGTCAAAATGCGTTCATGATCTAGACATAAAGAATATTATAAACAAATTAGAAGAACATAGTATAGTTCGCCTTCAGATTTGTGCAGGAGGAAGGAATTTGTGAACAAAAAAAAACCAACTATAACTCATTGTTGATCATAAAATAGATAATTTTGATTATATTAAATTAAAAAGTTTTTGTACAAACAAAACTTATGCAAACAAGATTAGAAGGGAAGCAATAATCTGAGAAGACATTTTTATGTGCAAAGGACCTGATAAAGGCCTCATTTTTAAAATATATAGAGAATTGACTCAAATTTATAATAATTTAAGCAATTCTCCAATTGATAAATGGCCAAAAGATATGAATACACAATTTTCAGAAGAAGAAATTGAAACTATATGTAGCCACATGAAAAAATGCTCCAGATCACTATTGATCAGAGAAATGCAAATTAAGACAACTCTGGGATATCACTATACACCTGTCAGGTTGACTAATATGATAGGAAAAGATAATGACAAATGCTGGAGGGGATGTGGGAAAACTGGGTCACTGATACATTGTTGGTGGGACTGTGAATGGATCCAACTATTCTGGAGAGCAGTTTAGAACTACGCTCAAAAAGTTATCAAACTGTGCATATGCTTTGATCCAGCAGTGTTTCTACTGGGCTTATCTCCCAAAGAGATCATAAAGGAGGGAAAGGGACCCACATGTGCAAAAATGTTTGTGGCAGCTCTTTTTATAGTGACAAGAAACTGGAAACTGAGTGAATGTCCATCAATTGGAGAATGGCTAAATAAATTATGGTATATGAATGCTATGAAATACTATTGTTCTGTAATCAACAACCAGCAGGATGATTTCAGAGAGAATTGGAGAGACCTACATGAACTGATGCTAAATGAAATGAGCAGAACCAGGAAATCATTATACATGGCAAGAAGAAGACTATACAAAGATCAGTTCTGATGTATGGGGCTCTCTTCAACATTGATATGATTGAAACCAATTTCACTTGTGCAGTGATGAAGAAAGACATCTACATCCAGAGTGAAAACCATGGGAACAGAGTATGGAACACAACATAGCATTCCCACTCTCTCTGTTGTTTGCTTGCATTTTGTTTTCTTTCTCAGTTTTTCTTTTTCTTCCTTCTTGATCTGATTTTTCTTGTGCAACAAGATAACTGTATAAATATGTATACATCTATTGGATCTAACATGTATTTCAACATATTTAACATGTATCGGATTACCTGCTAGCTAGGGGAGGTTTTGGTGGAAAGGCGGGGAAAATTTGGAAGAAAATGTTCTGCAAGAGTCAATCTTGGAAAAATTACCTATGCATTTGCTTTGTAAATAAAAAGCTTTAATAATAATAAAAAAGATAACCTAAATATTTTTGATAACCTCTCCCCTCAAAAATAATGAAAATGGACTTTTAAAATATTGATGTCATTCCCAAGATTCATATTCAGAAAATCAAAGCAATACAATCTTTGAAATTTAAAGAAAACAAACAAAAGAAACTGAACAACGATAAATGTTTAAAAAAATTCAAAAATATAGATTGAAAAACAGAATTAGAAAATAATTTACACAGATTCAACTGTATAGAGAACAACTAGTGAAGAAGACTGAAATTGAAGATGTCACTTTCTTCTTGCCAAAGAGATGATGAATTTTAAATATCAGAATGAGGATAGTTTTGGGGGCAGAGCCAAGATGGTGAAGTGAAACTAGGAAGCGTCTCATGCTTTCCTAGTTTCCCTCAAAAAACACATGAAACCCAGCCTTTGAATAGAGTCTGATGGAATGAAATTATTCTCCAACTCAAAATAGATTAGAAAGACTTCAAGAAATGTCAGTCTCACTGGGGTAAAATGTGTTTAGCTCAGCTCAGTAAGGAAAAATCAGTGAAGGGTCTTAATCACAGCAGATCAAGAACTGAGACTCTCCATCCTGGCTCTATAGCAGAGCAGACCAGGGGCAGCCTCCAGTTTCGTGCAAAATATAAATTGTTAGTCTGGGAAACCAGACTGTTACTTGGAAAGAGCAGATAGGGTTATCCCCTGCTGTAAGCAAAACACCAAACAAAAGGTGTTTGTGCTCAAGCCTGTGCTCAAAACCACGGTTTAAAGCAACACAACTCTGTAAACAATTCTCTCCAAACAATGTTAAAATAGTTCCTCAAATCAAATTTCAAAGGAGATGAACTAAAAAAAAAGTTAAAATGAGTATAAAACAAATTAGGAGGTCTTCTGGAGAAGCATGTTATACAGAAATAAGCTCAGACTGAAAACATGTCAGGAGCATTAGCAGTGAGCATTAGAGACAGCTAGAATAGCAACAGTAGTTTTTGGGAACAGTTAACTTTTAGATCGTAAGCAGTTAAACAACTGGTCAGAAAGAGATTACAGGAGACCCTTTTCTGATATTGAGTACAACTGTCATTGATTAGCAACTCATAAACAATTCTGGGATCACAGTTCCACAATAGAGGAGTGGAAGGGAGAATTTGTGGGAGGAGGAGCCCTAGTAATAGTTTCAAGGACATGAGAAGTGCTATTACTTATAGCTTCAGATAAGCAAGACTCATTGTCAGATAAAAACAGAGCACAAAAAAAAGGAAGCAGTAATCACATCTCTTGCAGGATAATACTATCTTAGAAGCACTGAAAACTTTCAGACCTCCAGAGTTAGTGATGAAAATAACAGTGTAAAAAAGTCTGACATTTGATACGGTGGGAACCCACTCCCAGTACAGGAGAGCTCACCATGACAGCAGAAAAGACCAAGAAATTCACTTAGAAGAAGGTGAAAGTGTGAAAACAGTGACAATAAGCAAAATCTCAAAAAAAAATGTTAATTATACCCAAGATCAGCAACATTTCCTGGAAGCTTTAAAGAAAAGTGATGAATGGTAAAGGGAAAAAAAAAGGGAAAATAAATGGGAATAAGGCAAGAAATCCATGAAAAGAGAATTAGCAGTTTTGTTAAAAGAAACAAAAAATACTGAAAAAATAACACCTTAAAAAATCAGAAATGGCTTAATTGTAAAAGAGACACAAAATTGTGAAGAGAAGAACTCCTTAAAAAACAAAACTGGCCAAATGGGGGGAAAAAAAAAGAATACAGAAGCTCACTAAAGAAGATAATTCCGGGGCAGCTACATAGAGCAGTGGATAGAATGAATTCAGTGGATAGCCCTGAATTCAGGAGGATCTGAATTCAGTTGTGGTCTCAGACACTTAACACTTCCTATCTGTGTGACCCTGGGCAAGTCATTTAACTTCAATTGCCTCAGCAAAAAAAAAAAAAAAAAAAAAAAAAAAAAAAGAAAATATTTCCTTAAAAATTAAAATTGAAATTCAGCAAGTGGAACCTAACGATTTCATGAGACATCAAGGAACTACAAAACAAAAGCAAAACAATGAGAGAAAATAGAAAAGAAATGTGGAATATCCCATTAAAAAGCACCTAGCCTGAAAAATTGATCAAAAAGAGATGACTAATTGGACTGCTTGCAAACCATGATCAGCAAAAGAGGTTATAAATGACTTTAGCAGCTATATGTTATCTTGCCTGTCCCCAAAACATATCCCATTAATCTGGAATCTGAATTCCCACAATAAAAGTCATTATTTTGTGTGGAAATATTTTTCTTTAGTGAGCTTTATAAAGATTTGATAATATTATGACCAGGTAAATAGCATCTTCCCACTAGTCTGTTGATAGCAAAATAGATGCAATAATAAACTAAGGCTCTTGGCAGATATGACTGCACCTATGCAATAGAAGTTGGATCTATTATTTAGGATTAGAGAACCAGGAGTGCATAGAAATAAAGATCCAAAGTAAGTAACTCTCCTCCCCTCTGCAACACACACACACAGACACACAGACATACACACAGACACACATACAGACACACACACACACACACACCCCACACACACATGTCTCTTAACTCCACTTAAATCTGTTACTATTTTTATTGTTCAGTCATTTCAGTTGTGTCCAATTCTTTGTGACTCCATTTGCATTTTCTTGGCAAAGATACTGAAGTGATTTAGTGTTTCCTTTTTCAGCTCCTTTTACAAATGAAATCAAACACAAAAACAAAAACAGAGGCAAACAGGGTTAAGTGACTTGCTCAGAATCACACAGTAAGTGTTTGAGACTGGATTTGAACTCAGATCTTTCTGACTCCACCTGGTGCTTTATCCCTTGCATCATTTAGCTGCCCCAATTAGATTTCTGGTGGCTAAATTTATCATCTGAGAGATTCACTTGTTTGCCCTAATTTACAATGAAAATCCTCCTTATGTACGTGTATGAATAAAGTTTTCTCAGTTAAATAGAATTATTAGTTCTTTTCTTAATAGAATCAAATATCAGAGGGGGAAGAAATTGAATAATTTTAGAGTCCCTATCCATAGTGCACTGGATAGAGATCTGGCCTTGTAGTTAAGAACATCAGAATTCAAACCCTACCTCTTACATATACTGGCTATTTGACACTAAATCACAGCTTCTCAGGGTTGTAAGCAGCTAAGACTTTAAGTATCAAAGTAAGTATCAATCCATATTAATTGAAAATAGTTTTCTCCTCAGAAATTTTTTACGCTAATAAAATTACATGTAAAAAGAGAAAGGAAATAAAGAGAAATACAGACAGAAAGAGAAATAGAGCCAGATACAACAGAGACAGAAGGAGTAAAATAAAGAGAAAGAAAGTGGGTCTATCTTAAATGAAATTCTCTTATTTCATATACAGGACATCTGATATCCCTGAAATGCTTTGCCTGAAACCTGTTCCTCCTCCTCTCTTGTCTCCTGGCTTCCTCCAAGTTCCAACTAAAATTCCAAATTCTATAGGAAGTCTTTCCAGCTGCTTCCTTAATTCCAATGCCATCATTATGTTTATTATTTCTAATTAATTAATCTTATCTATAGCTTATTTGTATATAGTTGTTTACATATTGTCTTCCCCAAAAGACAATGAGTTTCTTTTATCTTTTGTCTTTCTTTATATCCATGATACTTCACATGATGAATGGCCCATAGTAGGTGCTTAATATTTTTATCATTGCAGTTAATAGAGTAACTGTAATTCATGATTCTGAATGTAGTGCACTATCTTATTTAATTTATTTTGCCTGGTCAAAGGGCTTGCTCTATGGTCCCACCCCCAAAATAAATACACAATTTGCCTTCAATAATATATTCACAAAAGGTTATGGTCACAATTTGTTCAGCCGAAAGCAAGAGGAAAAAAAAGAGTTTTAAAGGGGCATGGAAAACAGGAAGCATGCCAGAACTCATCTGTAAAGCATTTGGCATTAAGCAATAAAGACAATTCACATGATATTTCAAGTAAAAATAACAGGATTGCTCTGCAATTTGTTCCCACTTTTTAGAAGCTTAAAAAAGCAAGTCTTTACTGAGCCAAACCAATATGGTTTGTCTACTGGAAACTTACGATGTGTGATTTATTGCCTGCAACACTGTTGTCTGCAACCAAAGACTGTTGATTCAACCCAAGTCAAGTGTTTATGGAAACTTGATTACTTGGATTTTATCTGTTGGTTCATGTCATTTCCTGGCATTGCTCTCCCCAACACAATGCTGTCCATATTTATACTTGTGACGCTTTCACTTAAAATTGCTATCCAGTTTCAAAGACAATTTTACAAGTTCTTGGAAGCTGTCTGGAAGTAAAAAAAAAAAAAAAAAAGCCAACAACAACAACAACAAAAAAAAAAAACAAAAAGGGATTTGCATATAAACAGCATTAGTGACTGCCAAGTGGGCAACATTTACTCTCTAGGATTCTTTGAAGACAGCCCAGATTCTGAGAACACTGCAAAGATCACAATCCTATTCATAGATTGAGAGGTAAAAGGGACCCTTGAGGTCATTTAGCTGTAAGAGGGCTTGAGAAGCAGCTCCCTAGCATTTCACGTGTAGATGACAATGTTTTAGCAAATTGAAGGTGTCTTTACATAACACTTCCCTCCCCATTTTATTCCTTCATTGAAGAGATGAGAAAACTGAGGCTGAATGAAGGAAAATGGCTTGTCCAAGTTTTTATAACTAGTAAGTGGTAGTCTTTATGTTTGAAGCAAGATCACTAACTTAACTTCAAGATCAACTTAACTTCAAATACAGTATATTTTCCTATATATTATTTTGCCTTCTGATCTTTCATTTTATTGAAGTCCAAAGAGATTAAAATGATTAAATTACTTATTGGTGGCAGAGCTAATACTAAAGTAGAAGTTTTCTACCTGAGTGTTTTTCAAGGAACCACTCCCCACCCTCCTGGTACTCCCCCACACCATTCTGGTCAGTTTTCCTTACATAATGCCAGTCACCACATTATATCATTAATGATATGACCTTAAAAATAGTCTGAAGCCATCTTTATCTTTTACAGAATTACTGAACACTCACAAATGGCACTTTCTCATTTTTTTCTCCCTTTATAATTAAAACCAGTGTTTGTGAAGGAAGTTGCATGGTCAAGATTATGATATATTGTCCACATCTGGATTTGATGAAGAGTAGTTGTAAAATTCTTTACTTTGAATATTGATTTCTTTTTCTGTTTTTCTACTTATAGGATAGAGGAATTAAAATATTTTCCCAAATATTTATTAATATCTTAAAATATAAAGTGAACAACATTAAGCCATATTAAGCATTTGTCTCTTGCCTTCAGGAGCTTACAAGAGAGTAAAGAGTTAAAAGCACAAATGAACATAATATAGAAAACAACTAAAGAAGAAATAATCCATGAGATGTTTATTGAATTGAATATATGAATTAGGATGAGAGTCTTGATGGTTTTGTACATGATTTGATGTTGAGTTGTACCTTGGAAGATAATAATTTTTAAAGAGGTCCAAAGAGCTGGGTATATGTGGGCAGGGTGATGGTTTTGGTTCAGGGTAGAATCTTCAATCCAGAGTATAATGTGTACAAAAGCAAAGAGGTAAAAAAAAAATTAGACCATGTTTGTAGAATTTATTTGTAAGAATTTACTAGTTGTGTACTATGCCTCAGACACTGAATTAGGCACCAGGAACACAAAGATAGAAGTAGAAAAATCTCTGCTGTCAGTGAGGCAGAATTCTATTGGGGGAGACATCATATACATATATAAATATGTACATAATAAATAAATAAATAAAAATTTTAGAAAGATATATTTACAGTTGGGGCTTATAGATAGGCATTATGTAGAAAGTGAAACTTGAGGTGAGTCAATGGAAAGTAGGGATTCTCAGAGGCAAAAAGTAAGATGAAATATATTGCAAATATAGGGAGCAGTCAATATAAAGAAACATAAGAAGGAAAGATGTGTTATTAATAAGAAAAATAAATATAATATCAGAGTGATCATGAAGAGGAATGATATATAATAAGGCTATGGAAGTAGGTTTGTACTAGTTTGTATGTGACTTCAAATGACAGAGAAGATTATAATTGTTTTTGAGGTGACAGCCTTTGGAGTTTATTAGGTAAGGAAATGACATGATCAAACCTACACTTTAGGGAAATCACTTTGGCATTTGTTTAAAGGATAGGGAAACTTAAGAATGGGAAACTATTTAACAAGTATTATTATAATTCAGGGAAGAGCAAATGAGTACCTGAACTAGGATAGAGAATATGTGAGTAAAGCAAAGGGATAGATAAAAGAACTATTGAAGAAGAAAAAAAATAACAAAAATTGACACCTGACTGAATGGTGAGAAAGTGAGGAATTGAAGATGATGGCTATATTTCTACCCTAGATTATTAAAAAGTATGGTGGTCCCCAATATAGGAATAAGTAAATTGTGTTTTGGAAAAAACATAATGAATTCTTTTTTTAACTTGTGGGTGAGATACCTATGAGAATAAGAGAATAATCATTTATATAGTGCTTACTATATGCCAGTCACTGCACTAAATGCTTTACATTTTTTCCCATTTTATCCTCATAAGAATTCTATCAAATAGATTAATTGAAGGAAACAGAGATTAACCAATTTACCCAGAACATATAGCTAGTTAATTTCTGACACTTAGACACATTAGCACATTAAATCTGAATTTTCAAAAATACATTTGGTGAAGCTGGACTGGGGTGGGAGAGAGACAAAGGTAGACACTATGACATAATGGACACAACACTAGCACTGGAGTAATACAACTTGGTTTATCTTAAGAAAGACTACCTGTATGAATTGGGGCAATTATGTAACCTTCCTAGCACTTATTTTCCTCATCTCCAAAACTTGGGACTAAACTAGATGGCCTCTGAGGTTTCTTCCAGCTCTAACTTTAAGATCCTGTAATAATATTACATAAAAGTTTTATGATTCAATGAAGGCTATTTATTAGCCAAAGATCTATGGTGCATCTCAATTACTCAGTGTTGATAGAATCAACATTGATTAGTGATAATTAGTGATTAGAGAGAAGGATTGAACATTTCCATAGTGTTCTCAATAGACAATCATTGATTAATGCTGAAGTTTGACAAAAAGAGGTGTGGGGAATGGCAAACACAAGACAAGGATGGATATGGCTTGGGAAATTGGTTATTGATACAACATCTCGTATCCTGGCGATAGTAAAACAAAGGCAATTTTAGATAAAGATAGCAAATCATGTTTTTTGTTCTTATGCATAAAGTTGCTTTTGTGTTATCTTTCTTGAAAATGTAAAATAGTCATTTACAATGCTAAGTTATTTTCTTGCCAACAGGGGACAGCATTTACCTGAATGTCATTTCATTTTCTTTTCCCTATATCTTGCCATTTAACAATAGAAATGATCAAAAGGCAGACTTCAGAAGAAAAGAGGGACAGCCCTTTTAGATCAGTACAGTAGATAATCAAGACCTGAATAATAGAATGTTGAATATGGGATTACATCAAATAGACTTTTAAACAAACCTGAACATCTAAAATGCTAATTAATAGGGAAGGTGAACAATTCTAGGCAAACCCTAGCAGAATTTCATAACTGGAAATTGAAAGTATTAATCACTCAAAACTTGTTAAAATCATTTTCTTCTAAGCTAAAGTTCCCAGTAAAACCTGTGATGGCTCCATATAGCTATGAAAATCCAGAAATGACACAGCATATTTTGAAATCTATACTAGACTATCATACTTATCTTTTTGCAAATTCCTTCTGCTGAAAACAACTTTCTATACAGATTTAGTTGCTAGATCATCTATTTTATCTGTCACCTTCTGTCTGACTTATAAAATGACACGGTGACAATAAGAAACATTTTTGGAAACATCTAAAAACTGGTTTTGTTAACTATCATTTCATTAAGCACATGCTTTCCTTGTTCAGTTATCCTATCATTACTTTCTAGAATTGCTTATTGTTCTATATATAACCTCTCTCTTGTTTGTTTCATTGTCAATTTAGAAGTTATTCCTCAACATTGAAAGATGGATGGTATAATAATCTTAATAAATCATAAATTCATTCTATATAATGTCACTCTAGTTCATGACCAAAAGATTCTTAGAGAGGTAAGATACAATACAGAATTTAATTACTCTAGCAAATTAGAAATTGAATTGAGACATCTATTTCTTAATTTAATGATATTAATAACAAATACAATTGTCTTAGCTATAGGTTATGTAGTGCATATTAATTTTGAGATTAGTGTCAGTGCCTTAACATTTGACAATACAAACTATGTGGTATGGTGAAAATAGCCCTGAAAATTGTGACATGTATTTTTTTAAAACTCATTTTATATTATGTGTCCTTGGAAAAATATCTGTATAGTAGGCCTAGACTTCAAAAAGTCTTAAAAGTCACTTTTCTTGACTCCCTCATTTTACAGAGTACAAACTGAGGACCAAAGAAGTCACATGATTTGCCAAAATTGATATAGGTTGTAAGTGTCAGAGGAGGCATTTGAACTCAGGTTCAATGACTCTAATTTTTGTCACTCTTCACAGCAACATTTAGTAGTAAGAGAATTAAAGTGACTTCCTTTGTATCATCATTGGCATTTTGTGCATTTTAGAAGTAAGTCATATTTTCCCAAGTTAAGTTTAGTTTTTTTTTTTAATCACATAACTTTGGAGAACTTATTCCTTATTATGTTGCTCACTGTTTTGCATGGCTCTGGTTGATGCAACAAATAAGAGTCCCAAATTCTGGAAAATCTCTAAATCTAAAAATATAGATATTTAGAAGAGTGATTATATTTCAGTCTAAAGAAATCTTTGTAAATCTCATTTTAGGTTCTTGACTTCTGAGGCATCCTTGACTCAATTTTACTAATACTAATAAATTTCATAACTTGGACTTTATGTTCTCAGTTACTATAAGTTTGTTCAAGATAGTTGGGGCAAGACCAGTCAGGATGTTGAGAAGGGACCCTGGTCCATGAAAATAGTTTTTCCAAGGAACTCTTTAGAGAATTCTAGGTGACTTTTTTTAAACTGAAGTTATTTCTCCACAGAAGGGTACCAAAGAAGTTGGTCTCCCTTGATCTCAATTCCTGTGCTAACATATTTTCCCACACCATTGGGAAAGTCCTTTAAATATAATAGTAGGATCTGTAAGAACATACTGGAGGGAACCCCCATTGAAAAATTTTCCTACCAGCATGGGACTATGGAAAACCATCATCAATTGAGTCAGGAATTGTTATGGGCAATAGTATAGAAGAGAAACAGAGATATCAAGACACTCTTCCAAAAACAAAAAAAAAAAAAAAGGGGGGGGGAAGCCAAAAGTAGTCCTGAAGAACTTCTAAATTTAGCTCTCTATACCATTAATTTTTTAAATTTTCGATAAAGATGCACTGGCTCATGCAGACAGGTTTTATAACCTGCCAGAAGGGCAGTGTCCAGTGTGAGCAGCTCCACTATCTTTAGATAATTGCCAGGTGATGTAGGGAGATACAGAAAGTGGTGAATGGAAGAGACCAGATAGGTTGACTGCTTGGGGAAGAGGGTTTACTTGTATCTCTATAGGTGGAGAGGGAATCAGATGGGTGCTAATGAGCCATGTTCACCTTCTCCATTGGAGAGAGACAGAAACAGAGAAAACCCTCGAAACAAAGGAGAAGACCTAAAAAAAATCTGACACTGAAAGAGCATGGCTGATAATGAGACTGTTATAGAACTTCAAAACCAGCAGGAATCATTGGATTTCCTGAGATGAAAAATTGTTCATAAGACTATTGCAGAACTTCAAAACCAGGAGAAATAATTGGATTCTCTGAGACATGATAAGATTGTTGCAGGACTTCAAAATCTGCAGGAATTATTGGATTCCTGACACATGAAGTAAATGAAGTAATGGACAATAGATTGGTTTTGGACTATTTCTAGGACTTATAGACATGTATAATTCCTCATGTTGATTCATGTTATTTGTTACATCACTACTAGCCTATGTTACTATGTGCTTGTGTAACGACTCCCATGTTGATGAATTTATGTATATCTGTTTCAAGTGAAACCCACTCTGATTTGATTCCCCATTTCCTTTGGTGTTTTCATCTCCCTTCCTGAGACATCAGGGAGGGTGTGATCACCTCCTTTTTTGGTGTTTTCACTCCTTTTTTTAGGAGTCAGGGAAGGTGTGATGCCTCCTTTTTGGGGGTTCTCACCTCTTTGAGAAGTCAGGGAGAATGTGACCATCTTATGTTCTAAAACAAAAGAAAGTAGGAGATGTTATGGGCCAGAACTCTGAATTTGAAACAAGGATTCTTACAAGGTACTAAATGGAATTGATGAGATAATGGTTATCTAGTTTAGCATGGTGCTTAATAGCTCTCTAAGTTCAATATGATTGATTTAATCTTACAACAAATAATGGTTTCCTAGTGATATGACAATTGGTTTATATTCAGTGTAGAGCATATAACCCAAGTTCTCAGAGTCAAGAAGAGAGATTCATTTCCACTTTCAGTCAGACTCCTGGTGTCTCTCCTGGGGGACTGAGAGAGCTTGGATTCAGAGCTAGGAAAGATAAGCAGACTGGGGGCTGAAGCACAAGCCTTTGGACTCAGATTCATTCATCCCATCTCACACCCTGTGGTGGCAGGCTCTCTTCCTTAGCTCCTCCACTGAAACCAAGA
Source organism: Sarcophilus harrisii (assembly GCF_902635505.1). NCBI lineage: Eukaryota > Metazoa > Chordata > Mammalia > Dasyuromorphia > Dasyuridae > Sarcophilus > Sarcophilus harrisii. The sequence goes on along the minus strand of NC_045429.1, from coordinate 261,366,811 downwards.
CTCTGTAAGGCTTTTAAGAAAGCTAACTGGGCCCCAGGAAAAGAGACAAAACTTTGAAAGAGATAACAAAGGATTTGGACTTTAACTCCTGGCTACTCTTGTGGTAATTTTACTGAACTGAAAAGAAGGATGCCAAGAAACTCCAGAAAACTGAACCAAGAACATTACAAGGAATAACTAAGAAGAAAGTTAGTAGGTTATGTGAAATTTGGTTTAAAATCTTGAAAGATTTATCTACTAATTTGTTTAAGCCTCAAATCAGTGGCAGTGGGTATTGTAAATTAAAGGCAAGCTATGAAAGAAAAAATCCAAACAAGATGGCATTCTGTTTCTGTTGGCTGCCCGTTTAAGGAGGTATGACTAATATATACTCAGAGACTTTCTCCATATCATATCTTGTCTACACTTTCTCCACTGCTTTGTAATTCCTTTCCACTACTTCTTTTATGCTGCTGCCTACTCCTTTTTCTGATTCTTCATCAGAACCTTCTATTCTTCATCCTCTGTATCCCCTATTTTATTTTCTGAATTAACTGGAGATTTAATTTGTTTTGAGTAAGAGGTACCCACAACTGATCTTTTCCCTCTTCAAGAACAGCTTATACATAATCTAGTACAGGCTTCTCAGATGGTCAAGATTAGGAATCATCAACATCCTAGTCCTTTTGATCTTTCTACCTTGAGAAAAGAAACTTCCAAACTTGACAAAAATCCAGGTGTGATTACAAGTCAATTACTGACCATTTTAGAGATTATATTCCAAATTGTGAGATGTGGTTGACTTTATGGAAACCTTACTCTCTCTCAGTGAAAGTACTGTCATTGTTAATGCTGCTAATTGGCAAAGTCCAGCGGGTAGTGAGAGGAAATTAAACAAATGGGCCATTACAAAAATCAAAATTGTTACCCTAACAATCACATTAATTATACCAGCTTACTTCAACTTGAGTCCTTAATTAAAGGCATGGAGGCTTGTACAATCCATTCTGAAAATGGGAGAAATTTTCAGAGACAATAAAAAAAAATCTAACCACTTTTATGACAGACTATATAAAAGTGCTTAAATTGTACTCAGGATTAGATCCACCTCAACCAATGAGATACAAGTAGTATTAATACCATCTAAATCAATCCTACCTAGAAATACAAAAGCTTTTCATCTGAGTTTCCTTGGATGACATGGAAATCTTTTAGAACAACTAATGAGTATTGTCCAGTGTGTTTATTATGAAGGAAAAGATAAGGAGAAAGAGAAATCTAAGTTAAAGGGATAAACAACCATCATTGCCCCTACATAGGCAGTATCAGGAGCTCATGAATCATACAAATGTTTTTTTTTTATTGCTACAAAAAGAGACATATTGCCTGAGAATGCAGGAAAAAAAGGACTAAAATAATAGCGATCTGAAAATACCCAAGGGAATTCTGCTGCACATGGGGAGGGGTAAGAACTATAGTTCTGCAGAGAACTCTTGTTTTCCCTGACCCTGATATTCTTGTCCCAGTTTTCCTGATCTTTGCCTCTCCTTACACAGATGAATGGTTAAACATGTCACTATTAAAGTCAGTAACACAATCTAGGATTGTTTACTAGATACTGGAACTTTTATTTAGATTTTAATGCATAAACTAATTTTAATTTTATGAGCATTGGGACTCTTAATGTCATAGGAGTCTCAGTAAACATCTCAGTGCTCCAAAATTAATTCCAAAATTACTTTCACATATGATGTCCAATAATCTCCTTTCTCTCTTTTTTTACTTAATATTTTATTTTCTCCAATTATATGCAAAAACAACTTTAACATTCATTCAAAAAATTATTGAGTTCAAAATTCTTTTCTTTCTTCCCCCATCATTGAGAAAGCAAGCAATTTGTTTAAGGTTGTACATATGCAGACATGCAAAAATATTTCCAAATTAGTTATGTTGTGGGCAAAAAAAATGAAAGCAAAAAAAAGAGAAGAAAAATAAAGTTATTTTTTAAAGTTTGTTTTAATTTGCATTTGAACTCTATCAATTCTTTTTCTGATGATGGATAGCATTTTCATAAGTCCTTCAGAATTATCTTGGATCTTTGAACTGATGAGAATAGCTGATCCATTAACAGTTTATCATTGTACAATTTTGCTGTTGATTATTGTAAAATCTTCTGGATCTAATCATTTCACTTTGAATCAGGTTATGTAAGTCTTTAAAGATTTTTCTGATAGTATCTGTTCTTCATTTTTGATGGCACAGCAGGATCCCATCACAATCATATATAACAATTTGTCCAGCCATTCTCCAATTGAGGGATATCCCCTCAACTTCATTTTTGCCATCTTAAAAGAGCTATTATAAATATTTTTGTCTATATATATATGTATGTATATCTATCTATCTATCTATCTATATATCCATTTCCTTTTATCTCTTTAGGGTACAGAGCTAGTAACAGTAGTACTGGGTCAAAAAGCATGCATGGTTTCATAGCCCTTTGAGTTTATTTCCAAATTATTATACAAAATGTTTGATTTAGTTCACAGTTTTACAAATGGTATATTAATGTCTAATTTTTCCACATTCCTTCCAATATTTGTCATTTTCCTTTTCTGTTATATTAGCTATTCTGAGAGGTATGGAATGGTATTTCAGAGTTGCTATGTATTTCTCTAATTAATAGTCATTTAGATAATTTTATATGACTAAAATAGCTGTGATTGAAAACTTTTTATATCCTGTGACCATTTATTAATTGGGGAGTGAATTGAAATCTTATAAATTTTATTCAGTTCTCTGTACATTTGAAAAATAATGCATTTACCAGAGATATTTGCTGTAAAATTTCCCCACAGTTGTGTATTATTTATCTCCCTTTATACTATTTCCCCGATTTATCCTACTTTTTCCTTTCACCCTGTTCATCCTTAAGTTTCTTACTTCTGATTACCATTTCCCCAGTACACCCTCCCTTCTATTCTACATATAACCTTCTCTTATCCCCTTAAACTCCTGCTCTCCTGTAGGGTAAGGTAGAGTTGTATATGAAACTGATTGCTTATGTTATTCCATCTCGTAGCCAATTTGATGACAGTAAGGTTCAAATATTCTCCTCTACCTTTCCTAATTCCCATTCATTGTGAAAGTTCTTTCATACTTCTTTTATGTGAGATAATTTATCCTATTCTCTCTCTCTCTTTCTCAGGGCATTCCTTGTTCTAAAGCCTTAATTTAATTTTATCTTTTTATATAGTTATCCCATCATATTCAACTCACAGCTGTGTCCTCTGTCAATATAAACTCCTTGTAACTGCTTTAATAATCTAAGGAGATATATGTTTACTAGTCTCTTGACTTCTTCTCCAGTCTGAGTGAATACAATCAATTCTTCCTTTCCTGGAATTGGGATTAAAGTTCTAGCTTCCTGGCATGCAAAAGTGTTATACTAGTGTTCCTCCTGAAAATACATACCTTAGGACTGTGAGTATATTTTTTACATTCTTTATACACGTTAAGTTGAAAGAAGGGATTAATGCTACTTTCTCCTTGGGTGAAGTAATGAATTATAATTGAACTATCCACTTCCCCTAATATCACTAAAGGAGATCCTTTTCTTTGTGCCACTGTATTGGTATATAGTCCAACCGCCAATAATAAGACCATTACAAATTATGTTTTTCTAGCTAACCTGACATTCAGATTCTCCATAATTGTTACCTTTAATGAAGGCACTTAGGATGTCAGATATCACTCTACTAAGACACCACTAGGATGAGCATAACTTATTAAACTATTTACAAAATGGTCATTTGTTCAAAATTCTCATAAATCTTTCTTCAGGGTCCTTGTGGCTGTGGCAATCATATGCCTTGCCAATGAATAGATCACATAGCTCAAACTTTATCTCCTAAATTATTATAAAATTACTTGCAACAGTAGGCTCTTTGAATATGGGGACCATTATCCATCCTATCTTTATATCCCTAGCACAGTATATCTACCCAGTTAAAATTAAACATTTAATAAATTCTTTTTTGGTTTTATTGGTTTGTGTTGGATTTGGAGGCAGAATAACTAAACTCAAAATACAGATTCTCAACTTTATTGAATCTCAGAATTTGAAAGAACATCAGAAACTTTTTTGTTGAATCAATACCTGAACAGGAAGTACCATTGTAACAGTTATTCTCAATCTTTTTGGTCCGAAGTCAAGCTCCCTTTACATTTTTAAAATGATTGAACACCCTAAAAACCTCTTGTTTATGTGAGTTATATCTATTAATATTCACCATATTTGAAATTAAAAGTGGTAAATTTTAGTAACTTCATTTAAAGTAATAATAATAACAAAACAACTAATGTTAACATAAATGTAAATGACATTTTAATGATAATGACTATTTTTAAAAAATTAGGGAGGAGTGATTATTTTACACATTTTTACACTTTTTTAAAAATATGTCTTAAAAAATTCTCACTTATGCCTTAAGAATCACTTATTCCAGACCTTCAAAATTAGCCTTTTTAGGGTGTTGGAATCTTTACAAAGTGTTAAGCCATTGGAGTTGATAGAAACAATAATTATCTAATTTAGCATGGTTTAATATGATTGATTTGATCTTAAAAGAAGATATTTTGGGCCAGAACTTGAAACAAGGTATACAACTGATGGAAACAAAGCTTGTGTTCATACCTTTAGAGAGCTCATAAGTATCTAAGTACTCAATGGAGTTCACACTTTTGGGACAGTTCGTGGTTTAGAAAGAGATATCTGAATTCACACCTCCCTTAGGGCCAGAGAGCACTCTGGGAGATAACCCAGAATCCCTCTCTCTCCAGAAGGTGGAGTTAACCTTTGGGAGATCATATATATATACAGGAAGCTCTTAGAGCTGGAGGGAGTTTTTCTTAAGAGAGTTACTTGGGAGCATTCCCAGGAGTCGGGGAGGAGCACTCTGGAAGAAAGCCTACAAGCCCTATCTTCGAGACAAGAGAGATTCATCGTATCTTCTCCCTTGGTGCTGGCTGGAGTCGGAAGGACAAACCTTTGGATTTGGAGACATTTTGGAGGAGCTCTTAGAACCAAGTGGAGAGATAGGCCTCTGGGCTAACTGGGTTATATTGAAGGACACACTAAAAGATCTGAACTCTTTTATCACCTGGCTGTGTTTTGAAAAAGAACACCATATTAGGGGTTCACTGGGACGAAGTAGATCATTCTCCTTGTTTTTATTTCTTGCTAAACTTCATTAAAACTTTTCCCCACCATCTGACTCCTTTAGAAACCACACAATTATTATGCTACCTCCAAGTCTACTCCAAATATATGCTGTTAACTCTTTAATAAGACTTCACTGAAATATGACAATGCTTTTGCCTCTATATAATTGATTCTTAATGCTCCACAATAATAATGATTATTCTAAACTTTTCTTTTCTACTCAAGATTCCTATATCATCTTTGTTCTGATTCTCTTAGCTAAGTAATTAATTTATACATTACCAAAAAAAAAAAAACCTGAAAGTATTTGTTGTGGCAGTGCTTTTCTACTTTTTCTTTCTCTCAAAACCCATTGACTTCATGCCCCACAATATACTTATTGTCCTCAGTCTTTGATGAAAAGGGGCTCAATCATCTTGCTCAGATTATACCCACTTTAATGTCATTCTTTTCTATTTTGCTGAATAAATTGTCCTCACTAGTATTGCCCCTTTCTCTCAATCCTTGATGTCTGACTCATTTCTTTTCCTATTTCTTTCAAACATGCCCAAATATGCCCATACAAAAAATATAGTTAGATCCTACCATCCCCTCTGGCTAACATCCTATATTTATACTTCTTTGCATAGCCAAACTCTTTGAAAAGCTGTCTACTTTTTGTGTCCATTTCCTCTCTTCTCACTTTTCTAAACCATCTGTAGTCTGCCTTGAGACCTCATCACTCATTTAAAACTGTTATCTCTGAAATTAGCAATGATTTCTTAATTGCCAAATTTGATGGTCTATACTCAGTCCATTTAATTTTCTATGATCTTCTCTAGCTTATGTTCGTTCAAAAGCTCTTCCTTTGTCCCCAGATTCAAAAGGTAATATTTCTTATGCCCCATTATTTTCTTTATAATGTTACATTTTATATCTGTACCATATATTCATTTGGAACTTATCCTTGTGTGTGATGGGTGATTTGGGTCTAAAGAGAATTTATTCCATACTATTTTTCATTTTTTTTTATTTGGGTATGCGGAAGTAAATCCTAATGCCAGTAGTTGTGGTTTTAAGATTATCAAACAAATGATGTTAAGATAACATGTTCATTTAGGTCTATATGTTGTGTAGCTTATATGTTCCACTAATTTATTTCTCTAATAACCTTCACTAGTCTAAAATACCCCAAACCTGATGGGTTTCTCCTCTCCCTTCAGATTTCCAGTTAAGAAACAATTTATTCTGCCAGTCTTAAGTCAATTTTTAATTGTTTATTTTATTTTTAGAAATGCTTATGTACTAAGGTGATACAAAATAGTTAGCTGGAAATCTGAGAAGAGAGGGGAACTCAGGGTAGGAGCCTTGAGCCAATGACATTAGAGGAAAAAAAAAACATTTCTCCCTCAGAAATATTCTTATAACCCTAAGGAAAAATATGTATCTAGTCTAAGACTTAATAATAAATTCAATAGGAGTAGGACATAGAATAAGAATATTTGGAGTTTATATGTACTATATGTCTTTTTGTCTTTTTCTTTTCTAGGGTAAGGAATTAGGGAATAATATATATAATTATTGATGATTTATTTAGATTTATTTTATCTACTAACATCTTTCTAGAGTGTTTAATATTTCACTTTTATTGGATCAGCTCTTCTAGGGTTCTCTAAACAAATCACCATATAGTCCCCCAAAAGTAATAATTTTGTTACTTCATTCTTATTTCAACATTTTAATGTAATATTGCTATGCCATTAACTTGCAGCAGAATATGTAATACTGTTGCAGAGTAATATAATACAGAAAAAATAATACTGCCAGTGATAGTGAATGGCTCATCTTATCTTATAAAAATCTTATGAAAGATCTTATTAAAACTTCATCTAGTTTATTCCCATTAAATATAATGGATTTCTCTTCATTTTAGTATTTTTTAAAAATAGAATTGAGAATTAAATTTTGCCAAAGTTTTTTTTTTTTTTTTTTAGTATCAATTGATTTGATATCATATAATTTTTTGTTATGGCTAATTATTTACTAATATAATCCATAATTTTTATAATATTCCTAATATTAAACCGAACCAGAATTATAGGCATAAATTCGATCCAGTTCTTGTTTATAATCTTTTCATATATTAATGTAAACTTACTGCTAATCATTTTGTCAAGTATTTTAGCATTGATATTCTTTAAGAATATTGGTCTATACTTTCCTTTATTTAATTTTTCTGGGACAATCACAGTTAAATGGCTTGCCTTAAATCATACAGCTAGTAATTTTTTTAGTTGCATGCTCAATTCATTGACCTTTTTTAAAAAAAATTTTTGTTAATGTAAATATTTAAAGAAATAAAAATTTCTCTAAGTACTGCTTTTATGGTACCTCACATATTTTGTATGTTATTGATTGTCATTCTCTTTGATGAAATTTTTTATTGTTTCTATGATTTGTTCATTGGGCAACTTATTCTTTAGGATTAGGCTCTTTTGTTTCCAATTGATTTTCAACCTATCTTTTCACTGTTTTATTAAATTTTTTTATTGTATTATGATTTGAGTATACACTGAATGCTTCTGCCTTTTAAAATTTTATTTTGAGGGTTTTATTTTCGTGAAGATACCATGTGTTGGAGAGAAAAAAGGTATATTCCTTTATGTTCCAATTCTGTTTTTTCTATCTGTCATATCTAACTTTTCTAATATTCTAATCATCTCCTTAGTTTCTTTCTCATTCATTATTTGGTTAGACCAATTGAATTATGAGAAGGGACACCTGAGATCCCCTATTAGTCAAGTTTTGCTGTCTATTTCTTCCTATAAATCATTTTACTTCTTTAAGAATTTGGATTCTAGTGTTACTACTGGGCTTATATCCCAAAGAGATATTAAAGAAGGGAAAGGTACCTGTATGTGCAAAAATGTTTGTGGCAGCACTTTTTGTAGTGGCTAGAAACTGGAAAATGAATGGATGTCCATCAATGGAAGAATGGTTGGGTAAATTGTGGTATATGAATGTTATGGAATATTATTATTCTATAAGAAATGACCAGCAGGATGAATACAGAGAGGTTTGGAGAGACTTACATGAACTGATGCTAAGTGAAATGAGCAGAACCAGGAGATCATTATACACTTCAACAACAATATTGTCCGAGGATGTATTTTGCTGGAAGTGGATATCTTTGACAAAGAGATCTAATTCAGTTCCAATTGATCAATGCTGGACAGAATCAGCTACACCCAGAGAAGGAATACTGGAAAATGAATGTGGGCTACCTGTATTTTTGTTTTTCTTCCCAGGTTATTTTTACCTTCTGAATCCAATTTTTTTCTTGTGCAACAAGAGAACTGTACGGATCTGCATACATATATTGTATCTAGGATATATTTTAACATGTTTAACATATATTAGACTGCCTGCCATCTAGGGGAGCAGGTGGAGAGAGGGGAGGAAAAAATTGGCAAAGAAGTGAGTGCAAGGGACAATGTTGTAAAAATTACCCATAAATATGTTCTATCAATAAAAATCTATAATTAAAAAAAGAATTTGGATGCTATATCACTTGGTATATATGTGTGTGGTAGTGATATCAATTCCTTGTCCATGGCATCTTTTAGCAAGATGTAATTAACTTCTTAATATCTTTTAATTAGGTCTGTTTTTGCTTTTACTTTGTTTGAGATCAGGACTGCTACCCTGTTTCTTTCTTTCTTTCTTTCTTTCTTTCTTTCTTTCTTTCTTTCTTTCTTTCTTTCTTTCTTTCTTTCTTTCTTTTAACTTTAATTGAAGTATAATAGCTTCTGTTCCAGGTTCTTATCTGTACTATCTGTGTATCTCTGTTTCAGGTGTGTATCTTGTAAGAAACATTGTAGAATTCTGGTTTTTGGATCTACTCTTCTAACCGCTATTGTTTTATGGAAGAATTTGTCCTATTTACATTTACAAAATGATTACTAATTGTATTTCTCTCTGTTCTATTATTCCTTTTGTTTATCCTCTTTCTCCTTTCACCCTTTCCTCCTCATCAGTGTTTTTCTTCTGTCTACCACCTCCCCTGATTTTCTTTCTCTTTTGTCAGTCCCCCTCCTTCTTTACTTAGTCTCTTCTACATCCCTGTCTGGTAAAATAGAACTCTATATTTAATTAATTGTATACATTCCCTCATTGTGCTAATACTGATGAGAATAAGGTTCAAGTAATGATCATTGCTCACCCTCCCATCTTCCCTTCCATCGCAACAGGTCTTTTTGCACCTTTTCATGTGGCTGACTTAGCACTACCATTTCTCTGTATCTATTATACTCCTCTTTTTCATACCTTAATTTATTTCTCATTTCCCCAAACTCACACTCTCTATGTATATAATATTCCTTGAAATTTTTATTTGGGGATCTCTTTCTTGAGGTGATCAGGGGATTCTTTCAAAATTGATTTTACTCTATGATTCTAGGAAATTAGGACAGTTTTCTTTGATAATTTTTTGAAAGCTGCAGTCCAGGTATTCCTTTTGACTATGACTTTTAGGTATTTCAGTGATTCAGATATTATCTCTCCCTGTTTTTTCAGGATAGTTGTTTTCCTTATGCAGTATTTTCTTCCATTCTTTTTTATTCTTTTGAATTTGTTTGATTGGTTTTTGGTGTCTCATAGAGTCATTAACTTTTACTTCTCCAATTCTAATGTTTAAGGTGCTGTTTTTCTCAATTGTCTTTTGTATTTTCTTTTCCATTGGCCAATTGTATTTTTCTAAGTAATCATTTTTTTAGTGGTTTTTGTATCTTCTTCTCCATTTGGCCAAATCTACTTTTAAGTAGTTTTCCAAGCTAATCTTTTTTTTTTATATATATATATTTATCTAACATCATCTCATTTCTCTTCCCCATTTTTCTTCTTTTATATGATTTTTGAGCTTTTTTTCAAGCTTTTCCATTTCTTTCTTTCTGAGTATGATTCTATTTCCCATTTTTCTTTGGAGTTTTAGTCATAAATGTTTTGAAATTATTATCCTTTCCTGAGTTTGTGTCTTGGTCTTCCCTGTCACAATAATAACTTTGTATCTCCAGATTCCTTTTCTTGTTATTGTTATTTGATTGCTTGTTTTTTGCTACTCTCTTTTTTTCCTTTTTGGTCTTTTTCCTTTCTTTGAAACTTGAATTTTGTTTCTAGTGTGGAAGGAGTACTGTCTCAGGCTTCTTGTGCCAGTGGCTATGGGGCCTGGGATGTTTACCTGGTACAGTACTAATGTTAATCTGAGGTCCATGGGGGACCCTTGTATCTGGTGCTGGGCTGAGAGAGTTTATGGATCCTGATTCTGGCAGCTTACCTGATGCTGAGCTGGTGTTCTAATGATAGTGTCTAATGGTGATGTATGCCAAGGCCTGGTTGAGTCTTTCTGCAGTTCTCTGGGAGTTCACTGAAGCACATGGAGATCTGGCTTCTGGGCTTTACTCTGGGGGTATGCCAAAGCATGGTGGGTATATGACGGTGGCTGCCTGTTTGCTTAAGTACCTGTAGGATTTCCACCTACCTATTTGCTTGGGATTATATTGAAGCACATGTTTGTCTGGCCACTGAAGGGTATCTGTTTGTCCAGGGATACATTAAAGCATGGGGTGATCTGGCCTTTAGAAAATGATTATTTGTCTGGAGTTGTGCTGAAATGGAAGAGGTGTGGCTGATGGAAGCTGCCTATTTGACTGGTGCTACACTGAGCCATGTGGTGGTTTTTTGATATCGAGTCTGCTTGCTCCCCTGGAGATGTTAAGCCGCATGGGGTGGGGGGGTCTTGGCATTGGAGTTTTCCTGCTCTAGCACACCAGGTCTCAAGATCTTCTGCTGGTTTGCTGAAATGGGACTTATTGCTGGCTTGATGGGAAGTTTCCTATTTGTGTTCCCTTTTTATCCAAGTTAGATGAACCTTTCTTGCTGATTTTCCAAGTTTCTTAGGCTAAAAGATTGTTTTGCTCCTTCTATTGTCCTAGCATTTATTGAAGGTGCTATACTATAGTTGCTTAGAAGTGAATATAGGAGAGTCATAATAATTACTGCTCATTTGGCTCTTGAGAGTAAGATACCCAGAGTCATTTTAATTTATATTTATCTTATCAATAGTTATTTAGAGTGTTTTATATGACCAGAGATAAGTTTCATTTCTTCACCTGAAAACTTCCTATTCATATATTTGGAACTTTTTTTTTGGGGTATATTTATAAAATTGACTTAGTTTTCTATATATTTGAGAAAGAAGGCCTTTATCTTAGAAACTTGTAGTGGAGAGATGATGGAGTAAAGACAGGGAATCCATATGAGCTCTCTTCCAAATTACTATAAATACCTTAAATAATGACTAAAATATTCTATAGCAGCAGAACCCACAAAAAAGATAAATGAAATATTTTTCCAGATTAACACAATTTAGAAGGTTGGCAGGAAAGGTCTATTGCACCAGGGTGAGAATGGAGCACAGGCCAGCACAGGCCATGCCAGCACGTTCCTAGTCCCAGAAAACCAGAATCAGGTCTTGGTAATCATTGAATCAGCATCAGAAATGGTAATTTACTGATCTTTCAGCCCACAGACAGTAAAAGGGTTGAACAAAACGTCAGAAAGACATTACAAAGGCTCTCTTTGCTATCACTGAGGAAGATCTCTATTGCTTTGCCCATATTTGGATCTGGATAACAGTATCTGAATTAGGCAGTCTCAGGGTAAGAAGGAATACCAGTGCACACAAGAACTTGCAGCAACAATGGAGGCACAATTCTAGGCAAGAAGAAATGTATGTGGTCACTCACAAACTAGAATACAGGCCAGGAGAGTAACAGACACTTTTCCTTAGAAAATACCACTTGGGAAGAACTGAAAACTTACAGATCCTTCGAAGTATCTCTGAAAACAGTAACACAAAAGCCCTGGAAGTTGGGAAATGCTAAATTCACCCTGGAAACAGAGCAACTTTAATGAGAAATTAATAGCTAATTTATAAGCTGGAGAAATAAGCAAACAACAGAAAAGATACTAATCTTAGATAGTTACTGTGGTGACAGGAGGCATCAAAACACACACTCAGAAGAATAAAGTGAGATCTTCTACATCTAAAGCCTCTAAGAAAAATATTAATTGGTCTCATGGAATAGGAAAGCTCAAAAAGGATTTTGAAAATCAATTAAGACCAATAGAGAGGAAAAATAGGTAAAGAAATGCAAGTGATACAAGAAAATAATGAAAAAGATGTCAAGAATTTGGTAAAGAAAGTATAAAAAATGAAGAAAATAGCACCTTAAAAACAGTTTAATGGCAAATGAAGGAAAAAGTTCAATGAAGAGAATGCTTTATAAAGCAGAGTTGGCTAAATAGAAGTAGAGGCTCAAAAATTCACTGAAAAAAAGAAAATTTCCTTAATAGAATTGGACAAATGGAAAAGAAGGTAAAAATGCTCAAGAAAATTATTCCTTAAAAATTGGAATTGAGCAAATGGAACCTAATGACTTCATGAGAAATTAAGAAAAACTAAAAACCAAAAGAATGGAAAAAATTAAGTTAATATGCAATATCTTATTGGAAAAAACAGCTGGCATAGCAAAAAGATCCAGGAGAGAGCATATAAAACTGATTTGATGAACCCCTACTTTATAAACAGTCAGAGAGGTGAAAGTTTCTATGGTTCTTTGCTGAAGCTGTAGCCAAACCACCTAACCCTCCAGGGTCCCCACTTCATGTTTCTGCAGAGCTAACCCAAGGTGTTTGCACTTCAGACAGGTTAATCTTGGCTTGGAATCTTCAAATCTTGTTGGGTTGTAACAAGAGGACTCCTGTTCTGCCCCAAGTCTTCTTCATTTTTCACCAGTCTATGTTTGCCCTAAGGCACAAATTTGTTCTATTTGTGTGGAAAATTGGGAGAGTTTGAAATTTATCAGCCTACTCTGCCATCCTTCCAGAATCCTTCTGATAACACAAGATTCAGCAGCTTCTACATTGAAAGATCAGAGGACTTGGAATATGACATTCTAGAGAGTAGAGGAGCTAAGATTACAACCAAGAATTACTACCCAGCAAAACTCAACATAATCCTTTAGGGGGAAATACATATATATTTATATACAGGGACTTTCAAGAATTTTTCATGAAAAAATCTGAACTGAAAAGAAAATTTGATTTTGAAGTACAAGACTTAAGAGAACCATTAAAAGGTTAATAAGAAAGTTAAATCATAAAGGAATTAATAAAACAAAATGGTTTATATTCCTACATGGAAAGATGATGTTTGAGTTGAATGTGAAAGGAATACACATACACACACACACACACACACATATTTGAAAGTTTTGGGAAAACAGGATGATTAAAGAGGAATTGTGATAAAAGAGTGATCATATTGGGGGACAGGTTAGTCAGAAGCAAAACAATTTTGAGTAGGGACAAGGTAAAATAAGAGAGAATAGTATAGCCAATGGGGAAGTGCAGTTAGCAAAGAACAATAAAAATTGTGGAAAAACAATTAAACAAGTTTCTTTTGTAAAGGACTAATTTCTCAAACATAGAGAACTAAATCAAATTTATCAAACTAAGAGCCTTCCCCAATTGATAAATCAGAAGATATGAACTATTTTCTGATGAAGTAATCAAAACTAGCTATAGCCATATGAAAAAAACATGCTCTAAACACTATAAATTGGAGAAATGCAAATTGAAACAATTCCATGTTATTATTTTAACCTATTAAATTGGCTAATAGGAAAGAAAAGGAAAAGGACAAAAGTTGAAAGAGATGTGGGAAGGAAATGAGATTTTAATGCATTGCTGGTAGAGTTGTGAATTGATTTAACCATTCTACAGAAAAACTTGGAACTTGTCCAAAATGCTCAAAACAAAATAATACAACAACAAAAATGTGTATACCCTTTGATCCAGCAATACCACTACTAGGTTTATATCCTCCAAAAGATTTAAAAAACCAAAGGATCTGTATGTAGAAAAAATATTTATGACAGCTCTATTTCTGCGTACAAAGAATTGGAAATTGAAAGGATGCCCATAAATTGGGGGATGGCTGAATAAATTATGATATGTAATTAGATTACTATTTTCCTATAAGGAATGATAAGCAGGCTACTCTCAGAAAACCCTGGATGACTTGCATGAGCTGATGCAAAATGATACTGTGTACAAAATAAATAAATTTATTTATTAATAAATAAAAATATTAATGTTTACAATATTTTTATTATAGCTTTTTATTTATAAGATATATGCATGGATAATTTTTCAGCATTGACCCTTGCAAAACCCTCTGTTCCAACTTTTGCCCTCTTCCCCCCCCCCCAGATGGCAGGTAGACCAATACATGTTAAATATGTTAAAGTATATGTTAAATGCAATATATGTATACATATTTATACAGTTATCTTGGTAATAGCAATATTGTAAAATGACCAACTGTAAATGCTATAACTCTTCTCAATAATACAACGATCCAAAACAAATCTGAAAGACTTATGATGAAAAATGCTATCCATTCCCATATAAAGAATTGATAGTATCTATAAAAAAGGAAGCATACTTTTTTAAAAATAATATTTTTCTTGAATTTTTTTCTGTCTGTTTTGTTTTACAATATGACTACTATTATGGAAATGTTTAGAATGACTATGTTTTTACAACCTATATAAAATTGCTTGCTTTTTCAATGAAGGGAATGGGACAGAAAGGAAAGAAAATAATCTATAACTCAAAATTTTTAAAATGAATGTTGAAAAATTCTAACTGGAGAAAAAGTTAAATACTAAATAAAAGGGGAAAAAAGATGCAAAACTACAAACTGCTATAAAATAAAGTGATATAAAAAGGGGGGATGATAAGAAAAAAAAGTCTGCTGTAATGTTTTTCTTGTTTTCTAGTTTTCTTCTATTTTTCTTGTCACATTGATTTTGTTCCTGAAAAACTTTTTTAAAAATTTTAATGTAATCAAAATTATCCATTTTACTTGCAGTAATGTTATCTATCTCTCATTTAGTCATAAATTGC
Organism: Sarcophilus harrisii; assembly: GCF_902635505.1. Lineage (NCBI taxonomy): Eukaryota > Metazoa > Chordata > Mammalia > Dasyuromorphia > Dasyuridae > Sarcophilus > Sarcophilus harrisii. The sequence continues at coordinate 261,351,597 of NC_045429.1, read as the reverse complement.
TTTCTTCTTGTTAGATCTAAAAATTATACTATTCCATGAAATCCTGATTTGCTTAAGGCACCACTTTTTAAATCTAAATAATGTCTCCATGTTGACCTTTTGGTATATAGTATGAAATGTGAGTCTATAGTTAGTTTATGAAAATCTTCTTTATTTTTACCAGCATCTTTCTCTTAAACAGTAAGTTTTTGTCACCAAAGTTATAATCTAACACTTGATTAGTGTGGTAATTTTCTATTGTGTTTTGTGTACTTTATTTATTTCACTAATCCACACCTCTCTTTTTTAGCCATTACCAGATTATTTTGATGATTACCACTGTTATGCAATTTGTTACATAGTTTGAGACTTGTTGCTGCTAAGTTTCCTTCCCTCATCTTTTTTAAAAAATTGATTTCCTTAATATTATCAACATTTTTATTCTTCTAGATGAATTTTGTTATAATTTTTCTAACTCTATAAAATATTTCTGGTGGTTTTATTGATATGAAATTGGATAAGTAAATTTATTTAAGTAGAATTGTAATTTTTAATATATACTGACTATTCCTACCCATAAGCAAATACGATTTTTTCAATTATATAGATCTAACTTCATTTGTGTGAAGAGTATTTTATAATTGTGTTTATATAGTTTCTGGGTTTGCCCTAGAAAGTAGACTCTCCAATTTGAAACTATGCTCAAATATCAAATTGTGCATATGCTTTGATCCAGCAGTGTTACTTCTGGGCTTTTATCCCAAAGAGTTCTTAAAGGAGGGGAAGACATGTGTGAAAATGTTTGTGGCAGCCCTTTTTGTAGTGGCTAGAAACTGGAAACTGAATGAATATCCATTAATCAGAGAATGATTGAATAAATTATGTTATATGAATGTTATGAATTTTATTGTTCTGTAAGAAATGACCAACAGATGATTTCAGAGAGATCTGGAGAAACTTATACAAAGTGATGCTAAGTGAAATGAGCAGAACTAGGAGATCATTGCACATGTCAATAAGATTATACAGTAATAAATTCTGATGAACATGCTCTCTTCAACAATGAGATAATTCAAACCAGTTCCAATTGTTCAGTAATGAAGAGGGTCATCTACACCTAGAAGAGGACTATGGGAATTGAGTGTGGACCATAGCATAGCATTTTCACTCTTTCTATTATTGTTTGCTTTCATTTTTGTTTTCCTTTTCAGGTTTTTCTTTTCTTTCTAGATCCAATTTTTCTTGTGCAGCAAGATAACTGTATATATGTGTATAAATATATTAGATTTAACATATATTTTAACATATTTAACATATATTGGATTATCTGCCATCTAGGGGTGGGGGTGGGGGAAAGGAGGGGAAAATTTGGAACAGAAGGTTTTACAGGGGTCAATGTTGAAAAAATTACCCATGCATATATTTTGTAAATAAAAAGCTGTGATAAAAATAATAATAAATAAAATAAAAAAGAAAGTAGACTATCAAGCATTTTGTATTGCCTACAGTTATTTAAAATTTAATTTCATTTTCTATTTTTTGCTACTGAACTTCGTTAATTATATATAGAAACCTGATTATTTTCTTTAAAAGTTTGGTAGAATTCACTTGAGAATCCATCTGGTCCTTGGGAATTTTCTAAATATGTTGATAGCTTGTTCAATTTTATCACTTCTTTTTCTTTCTTTCTTTTTAGGATATATTTATTTAAGTATTTAATTTCCTCTTTTTTAAACTATTTTTAATAGTATTTTATTTTTACAAATACATGTAAAGATACTTTTTAACATTCATTTTTGTAAAACTTTATGTTCTACATATTTTCCCTACTTCTCTTGCCTTCCCCTTCCTTAAGACAGAAAGTAATCTGATATAGGTAAAATAGGAAATCCTTTTAAACATATTTACATATATATCATATTGTACAAAAAAATCAGATCAAAAGGAAAAAAAAAGGAAAAATTTGAAAATACTATGCTTCAATCTTCAATCAGTCTCCATAGTTTTCTCTCTCTTTGATTGTAATTGACATTTTTCATTCCAAGGCTATTGGATTTGCTTTGAAGCACTGCATTATATAGAAGAGCCAAGTCCAACATAGTTGATCTTCACATGATCTTATTACTTACAATATTCTGTTTCTGCTCACTTCACTTAGAATTAGTTCATGTGGGTCTTTCCATATTATTCTGAAATCACCTTGTTCATCATTTCCTGGAGAACAATAACATTCAATTGCCTTCATATGCTATAAATTATGTAGCCATCCCCCAACTGATAGGCTTCCATTCAATTTACAATTCCTTGACCCCACAAAAAGAGGTGCTACACATATATTTGCACATATGAATCCTTTTCCCATTTTTATCTATTTGGGATGCAAACCCAGTACTGAGACTATTGGATAAATGAGATGAAAACTCTCTCAAAAGAGTTGAGTGTGCCATGGAAAGAGTTCAAAGTTCCTGTGGCAGGAGTCAGTAAACAGTGGGTTAGAGCCCAGCTTCTTAAGTTGTGGTTTACAGCACAATATAGGATATCATAATTGTGAGAGGATCACAAAATTATGATATTTTTTAAATCAGGAAATGTTTGATTTTTGTACTTGTTTTATATTCCTTTATATCTGAGGTCACATGAAAAGAAATATGAATGGAAAACATTTTAGAAGACGTGGGCTAGACTGCAGGCAGTATGGTGTGAACCAAAGTATTAGGGAAAGAAATAGGTTTGAAAATACTAAGGGAATGGCAAAGTGGCCAGATAAGAATTTGCAATTAGTTAGAAAAATTTAAATTTAGAAACTTCAACATGAAGTGATAATAAAAGGTGAATTGAGGGAAGAAAGAATTAATAGAATTTGAGTTTAATGAATTGTATTGTAAGGCTGTTACAAATCCTCTCAATAAAAATGTTGTCGCCTTCATGAATGATAGAACTGGAAGTAATAGGAGAAAAAGTGAATTAACCTCCAAATTTTTTGAGTCAGGTGAGAGAAAATCCAGTGAACTGATAGGTGAAAGTAGCAAGGACTGGGAAAATATAATATCAGAGAGCGTAAACTTCAATAGAAGAGAGTATAGTGAGTGACAATGAAAGTATAGAGAAAATATATTCCAAAGACCTATCACACACACACACACACACACACACACACACATACACATAATTAGGTTTTGAGATGATCCAAGGTAATGTAGAGTCCTTGATAAAAGATCACAATTTTCATCCCACATCGATTGTTTGACTGGATAATGGCTATAGTTTGACATTTCAAATTCTTTTGTCTTTTCCTCATGTACAAATGAAAGACCTAAATGGTCCTCTGAATTGTTTATCCAAAAGGAGGGATATAATTCTTCAAAAATAAAAAGCAATAAAGTTAGAACAATAGCAAACTCTGTCATTCATATACTTGACTTTTTTTCTACATCAAAAAACAAGTATAAATACCAAATTTTAAATTTATAAATTAGATCTTTTTTTTTTTAGAACTTCTCATTAGAACAGCAAATAATTCACATGTACAACTTTATACAATCAAAGGCAAAAGTTTAATCAATTATTCCTCCATTTGGTGCTATTTTATATTTGAACCACAGTTTTTAGTTTGTTTTCCCAGCTATATACTTGAATGTTTGGGAAAATAGAATCTAATTTTAAAGATTGCCATTAAAGTTTTCTCCCTTTCTTCCTCCCCTAAATACACATAATAAACAATTCTGATTTTCTTTTTCAAAAATAACATCTTCATTTCCCTTCATTTTGATAAACATCTCATCACCCATCCTTTAGTACTAAATGATAGTTGCTCTGACATCCTCTAACTACTGTGCCATTACAATGCAATTTTTAAGTGGAGGTGTCATTTCAAGCTGAGCTTGGATCTGAAGCTATTATGCTTCAGAAATACCCATTTTATATGTGTGAAACATTTCCTTGCAAGGGGAAACATTTTCACAATCTATTTTTATTTCCTAATCTACAGTAATAAAGTAAATTCACTTGTTTCATTAATAAACAAGTTTTTAAAGTAAATCAGTGTCTATAATCTTATCATTCTGCACTTCATCCATAACACAATATCCTTATATTCAGTTTGATTTTTCTGTTCTCAGTACACATGACATTTACAAATTGAAGACATTTACAAAGGAGGAAACTTCTTTTTTTTTTTTTAATTATAACTTTTTATTGACAGAACCCATGCCTGGGTAATTTTTTTACAACATTATTCCTTGCACTCACTTCTGTTCTGATTTTTCCCCTCCCTCCCTTCACCCCCTCCCCCAGATGGCAAGCAGTCCTACACATGCTGAATATGTCACCATATACCCTAGATATAATATATGTGTGCAGAACTAAACAGTTCTCTTGTTGCAGAGGAAGAATTGGATTCAGAAGGTAAAAAATAACCTGGGAAGAAAAACAAAAATGCAAACAGTTTACCTTGATTTCCCAGTGTTCTTTCTTTGTGTGTAGCTGCTTCTGTCCATCCTTGATCAATTGAAACTGAGTTAGACCTCTTTGTCGAAGAAATCCACTTCCATCAGAGTACATCGTCATACAGTATCGTTGTTGAGGTATATAATGATCTCCTAGTTCTGCTCATTTCACTTAGCATCAGTTCATGTAAGTCTCTCCAAGCCTCTCTGTATTCATACTGTTGGTCATTTCTTACAGAACAATAATATTCCATAACATTCATATACCACAGTTTACCCAACCATTCTCCAATTGATGGGCATCCATTCATTTTCCAGTTTCTAGCCACTACAAACAGGACTGCCACAAACATTTTGGCATATACAGGTCCCTTTCCCTTCTTTAATATCTCTTTGGGATATAAGCCCAGTAGAAACACTGCTGGATCAAAGGATATGCACAGTTTAATAACTTTTTGAGCATAGTTCCAAATTGCTCTCCAGAATGGCTGGATGTATTCATAATTCCACCAACAATGTATTAGTGTCCCAGTTTTCCCGCATCCCTTCCAATATTCATCATTATTTTTTCCTGTCATCTTAGCCAATCTGAGAGGTATGTAGTGGTATCTCAGAGTTGTCTTAATTTGCATTTCTTTGATTAATAATGGCTTGGAGCATCTTTTCATATGGCTAGAAATAGTTTCAATTTCTTTGAGAATTGTCTGTTCATATCCTTTGACCATTTATCAATTGGAGAATGGTTTATTTTCCTCCTAACTTATTCAACTAATTGTATTTTTATAAATATTCATTTTGGTTATATTGTTTGATATTTTATTATATCAAGATAAGGTTGAAATGGATTCATGATTTAGACCTAAAAAGTGATATAAGCAAATTAGCAGAGCAAAGGACTGTCTGCCTTTCAGATCTGTGGAGAAGGATGGAATTTGTGGTCAAAGAAGAACTAGAATGAATAAAACTGATTATATTAAATTGAAAAGTTTTTGTGCAAATGAAACCAATGCAGACAAGATTAGAAGGGAAGCAGTAAACTGAGAAAAAAAATTATATAAAGGCCTCATTTCTAAAATATACAGAGAATTGACTCAAATGTATAAGTACAAGCCATTCTCCAATTGACAAATGGTCAAAGGATATGAACAGACGATTTTCCAGTGAACAAATTAAAACCATTTCTGGTCATCTGAAAAATACTCTAAATAATTATTGATCATAGAAAGGCAAATTAAAACTCTGAGGTACCATTACACACTTCTGAGATGAGGTAATGTGACAGGAATGTTGGAGGGAATGTAGGAAAACTGGGACACTAATACAGTGTTGGAGGAGTTGTGAACTAATCCAACCATTCTGGGGAGAAATATGGAACTATGCCTAAAGGGCTATCAAACTGTGCATACCCTTTGACCCAGCAGTGTCTCTATTGGGCCTGTTTCCTGAAGAGATCATAAAAAAGGGAAAAAGACCCACATGTGCAAAAATGTTTATAGCAATCCAGCAGTGCCATTACTGGTCTGTATCCCAAGGAAATCATAAACCAGGGAAAAGGACTGACATGTGCAAAAATGTTTGTAGCAGCTCTTTTTGTGGTAACAAAAAATTGGAAAACAAGTGGATGCTCATTAATTGGAGAATGGCTGAACAAGTTGTGTACATGAAGGTAATGGAATATTATTGGTATATGAAAGGCCTGAAAAGATGAACTGATGTTTAGTGAAACAAAGAACCAGGAATACATTATACAGAAATAATAGCAAGAATATGCGATGATCAACTATGAAAGACTTGGTTCTTCTCAGTGGTTCAAGTATCCAAAGAAATCCCAATAGACTTTGGATAGAAAAGAATTAAAGGGACTGAATGTAAATCAACACATGCTATATTCACTCCTTTTTTCTGTTTTGTTTTTTTTAACTCTCTTCCATGATTTTTCCTTTTTACTCTGATTTTTCTTTACCAACATGATTCATAAAGTAAGGTATATTAAAAAGATAAACTTACTACAATAAAAATTAAAAAAAGATGTATGTAGTAGCCCTTTTTGTAGTGTCAAGGAACTAGAAATTGAGGGGATGCCCATCAAGTGGAGAATGGCTGAATAAGCTATGATATATGAAAATTATGGAATATTATTGTTCAATAAGAAATGATCAGCAGGATGATTTCAGAAAGGTCTGGGGAGATTTACATAAACTGATACTAAGTGAAATGAGTAGAACAAGAACATTGTACATAGAACAATAAGATTATAAAATGATTAATTCTGATGGATGTGGCTTTTTTCCAGAGTGAGGTGATTCAGGCTAGTTCCAATGGTCTTATGATAGAGAGAGGCATATACACCCAGAGAGAGGATCATAGGCACTAATGTGGAGCACAACATAGTATTTTTACTTTTTGGTTGTTGATTACTTGCTTTTTGTTTTTTCTCTCTTTTTTTCCTTTTTGATCTTTTTATCTTTCTTGTATAGTATGACAACTGTGGAAATATATATAAAAGAATCATACATGTTTAATTCATATATATTAATTACTTGCTTTCTAAGGCAGGGGGTGAGGGGAAGGGAGAGAGAAACAACTTGTAACATAAGGTATTGCAAAGGTGAATGTTGAAAATTATTTATGCATACATTTAGAAGAGTAAAAAGTTTAAAAATACAATTGGACAAAATATCTTTAAATAATTGCTTTAATTTCATTTTCATTGTTGCTAAATTAAGCCTTTCCATTTTATACTGGTAATTTGGTTTTCTTCTTTCTTATTTTATATCCAGTTGACGTTTGGTTTATTTATGTAATCATCTTCTCTTCCACCTCTCCCCCAATAAAACCTGTTTCTAGTTTTATTTATTACCTCAATAGGTTTCTTACTTTCTGTTTTACTAATATTTTTATTTTTAGGACCTCTAACTTGGTCTTTAATTGTGACTTTTAAAATTATTCTTCCCCCCTCTATTTTTTAGCTAAATTCCCAAATCAATGATTTTCTCTTTCTCTGTTTTATTGATGTAAATGCTAAGAGATATCAATTTTCTCCTTGTATTTTTTGGCTATAGCTCATAAAATTTGATATGCTATTTCATTGTATTAATTAATTGTATCATGAAATTATTGTTTCTATGATTTGTTCTTTGACCCACTAGTTCTTTGGCATTATATTATTTAGTTTCCAAGTAGATTTAATCTATGTTCCATGGCTCTTTACTGAATGAAATTTTACCTCAGTCTGATCTGAAAAGTATGTTTTATATTTTTTGCTTTTTTTTCTATTTGGTTGTGAGGTTTTTAAGCCAAGTTGCCAATTTTTGTATGTGCCATGTACACTGAATAAAAGGGATACTCTTTTGAGTTCCCATTTAATTTAAATTTTTTTTATTAAAGCCTTTTAATTTTCAAAACATATGCATGGAAAAATTTTCACCATTAACCATTGCAAAACTTTGTGTTTCAGTTTTTCCCCATCTTCTTCCCACCTCTTCCCCTAAATGTCAAGTAATACAATATATGTTTTTTAATTATTTTTAATAGCTTTTTATCTACAAGTCATATGCATGGGTAATTTACAGCTTTGACAATTGCCAAACCTTTTGTTTCAATTTTTCCCCTCTTTCCCTCCACCCCCCTCACCCAGATGACAGGATGACCAATAGATGTTAAATATATTAAAATATAAATTAGATACACAATAAGTATACATGACCAAACTGTTATTTTGCTGTACAAAAAGAATCAGACTCTGAAAAAATGTACAATTAGCCTGTGGAGGAAATCAAAATTGCAGGTAGGCAAAAATATAGGGATTGGAAATTCAGTGTAATAATGGTTCTTAGTCATCTCCCAAAGTTCTTTTGCTGAGTGTAGCTGGTTCACTTCATTACTGCTCCATTGGAACTGATTTTGTTCATCTCATTGCTGAAGATGGCAGGTCCATCAGAATTGATCATCATATAGTATTGTTGTTGAAATACATAATGATCTCCTGGCCCTGCTCATTTCACTCAGCATCAGTTCATGTAAGTCTCTCCAGGCCTTTCTGAAATCATCCTGTTGGTCATTTCTTACAGAACAATAATATTCCATAATATTCATATACCACAATTTATTCACCCATTCTCCAATTGATGGGCATCTACTCAGTTTCCAGTTTCTGGCCACTACAAAGAGGGCTGCCACAAACATTCTTGCACATTCAGGTCCCTTTCCCTTCTTTAAAATCTCTTTGGGATATAAGCCCAGTAGTAACACTGCTGGATCAAAGGGTATGCACAGTTTGATAACTTTTTGAGCATAGTTCCAAATTGTTCTCCAGAATGTGTGGATGGTAATACAATATATGTTAAACATGGTAAAAATATATGTTAAATCCAATATATGCATGCATATTTATACAATTATCTTTCTGCACAAGAAAAGTCAACGGAAAAAGGAAAAAAGAGAAAGAAAATAAAATGCAAGCAAAAAACAACAAAAAGAGTGAAAATGCTAAATTGTGATTTACACACAGTTCCCACAATCCTCTGTCTGGGTGTAGATGGCTCTCTTCATCACAAGATCATTGGAACTGGTCTGAATTATCTCATTGTTGAGGAGAGTCATGTCCATCAAAATTGATCACTGTATAATGTTGTTGTTGACATGTACAATGATCTCCTGGTTCTGCTCATTTCACTTAGTTTCAATTCATGCATATCTCTCCAGGCCTCTCTGAAATCATCCCACTGATCATTTCTTATGGAACCATAGTATTCGATTACATTCATATACCATAACTTATTCAGCCATTCTCCACTTGATGGGCATCTACTCAGTTTTCAGTTTCTTGCTACTACAAAAAGGACTGCCACAAACATTTTTGCATATATGGGTACCTTTCTCTCCTTTAAGATCTCTCTCTGGGATATAAGCCCATTAGAAACATTGCTAAATCAAAGGGAATGTACATTTTGATAGCTCTTTGAGCATAATTCCAAATTTCTCTCCAGAATGGTTGGAGCAGTTCAGAACTCCACCAACAATATCTTAGTGTCCCAGCTTTCCCATATCCCCTCCAACATTTATCATTATCTTTTCCTGTCATCTTAACCAATCTGAGATATGTGTAATGGTATCTCAGAGTTGTCTTAATTTGCATTTCTCTAATCAATAGCAATTTAGAACATCTTTTCATATGACTAGAAATGGTTTTAATTTCTTCATCTGAACATTGTGTGTTCATATCCTTTGATCATTTATCAGCTGGAGAATGGCTTGAATTCTTATAAGTTTAAGTCAATTCTCTATGTAGTTTAGAAATGGGGTCTTTATCAGAATTTTTGAATGTAAAAATGTTCCCCCAGTTTATTGTTTTCCTTCTGCATTAGTTTTTTTTTTTTTTTTTTTTTTTTTTGTACAAAATCTTGTGTTCAATGATATACTTAAATTCTTCTTTGGCCACAAATTCCTTCTTTTCCCACAGATCTAAGAGGTAAACAATCCTTTGTTTTTCTAATTTGCTTGTAAGATCACTCTTTATGTCTAAATCATGAACCCTTATCTTTGTATATGGTGTTAGTTGTGGTCAGTGACTAGTTTCTGCCATACTAGTTTCCAATTTTCCCAGCATTTTTGGTGAAATAGTGAGTTTTTATGCCAAAAACTGGGATCTGTTGGTTTGTTAAATAATAGATTACTATAGCCATCCCATTTAATTTTCTTGAAAGATTTTATCTTATTTTTCTAAAATTTCATTAATCTTAATTTTTTTTTGTTATTTATTTTTGATTAGCCTTATCTAGTTCTGAGATGGGAAAGTTGAGCTCCCCACTACTATAATTTTACTGTTTATCTGCTATAATCCATTATTTTTTTGCCTTTAAGAAATGTATGCTATACCATTAGGTACATACACTTCAGTACTAAAAACAGTACTTTTTTTTAAGCAAAATGTTATTTTTCTCACTTATATAAGTTATTTCTATATTAGCTTTTGTTTTATAATAAATCATAATTGCTATTTCTGATATTTTAATATTAGCATAAGCATGATAGACTTTGCTCCAGCCCTTTTCTTTCACTCTGTGTATGCTTCCCTGCTTCTCTTGTGTTTCTTATAAACAACATATGTAGGATTATGGTTTTTAATCTGTTCTCCTATTTCCTTCTATTTTATGTTCATTACATTCATTCAAAATTATGGTTGCTGACTGTATATTTGCCTCCATACTGTTTTTTTCTCACCTTTTTATCCCTTCCCTCTTTCCTTTTATCCCTTTACTCTTCAAAAGTGTTTTGTTTTGGCCAGTGGGCTCTCCACCTCAATCAATTTTCCCTTCTATTTCTATTTTCTTCTCTTATCTTACACTACTTTTTTTGTAGAATAAGACAGATTTCTATGACCAATTAAAGAGGTATTATATATTTCATGGAAGTGAATGAAATAAAGTGTGTTATTCCCATGCTTTTAAGCCTCATGTTTTCTGCATGTTATTAAACACCTTCAATTAAGATAAACATGATATCAAAGTTAGCTATCATACTGATGGTAAGTTCTTCCATTTGAAAAGAGTACAAGGTGTATTGGTGCATGATTTTTTGTTTACAGATAATTATGTGCTCAATGCAGCCTTTGAAGGTGAAATACAACTAAATTTGGATGAATTCTCTGTCTCTTGAGCTAATTTTGGCCTAACAATGAACATCAAGAAACATAGATGATATTTCAGCCAGCACCATATCATCAATATGTGGAATCATCAATTATAGCAAATGGAGAAGTTTTGAATACTGTGAGTAAGTTCATTGACAATGGCTAAATACTTTGCAGAGATATACACATTGATAATGAGGTTGACACAAGTATTACAAAAACTAGCTCAGTGTTTGGGAGACTCCAAAGGAAAATGTGAGAGAAATTAAATGTTAGAGTAATTACCAAACTGCAGATCTACAGAGCTATCATCCTGATCTTATTGTTGTACAACTGTAAACAGTTGTATGCCTGGATAGTATACCAGTTTCATGCCAGAAAACTGAATTGCTTCCATTTGAATTATCTTAGTAAGTAAGATCCTGAAGATCACCTGGCAAGATAAGGTATTAACATTGAGGTTTTTCTCAAACTAAACTGCCAGGCACACAATTCAAACTACTGCAGAGAACCCAATTATGATGGGCTGGCTACATTATTCAAATACCAAACATATGCTTGCCAAAAGACTATTTTATCAAGAACTCACACAAAGCATGCACTCACATGGTGGTCAGAAAAAATAATATAAGGACACTCAAGGTTTCTCAAGAATTTTTGAATAAATGTGACATGGGAGAGACTTGTACAAGACTGCTCAGAATGGCATGACTTCATCAGAGAAGGTGCTGTGCTCTATAAACAAAGCAGAATCAAAGTAGCACAAAAAAAGAGGTGCACAAATTTAGAGAATACACTCCAAATGTTCGCATGGACTATTTTAACTGATCTTAATAGAGCATTCTAAGCTCATATTGTACTAATTATACAGTCAGACTAATTATAAAGTGACTTATATAGTGAGGTTATTTTGGTTCCTTTCAAGAATGAAGAACAACAATCAAAGGTAATATTTCTGTGTGTGTGTGTGTGTGTGTGTGTGTGTGTGTGTCTGTGTCTCTCTCTATACATGCATCATTCACACATGAATATATACTTATATGTGTCTACATATGCATATGTACATATATGTATACATATGTATGTGTGTATACACACACACACCATGTATGTGTGTTTCAATGAGGAATAAATTTCTATAATGTTGTTCATCAATATTAGTCTTTTTCACATAATTAGTATTTTAATGAATTGTTGTTTGACCTATTCATTATTTAGATTTAGATACTGATTTTCTATTTGGACTTATAGATCACAAAATGTCTATTATTTGCTCTCAGAATTGATTACTATAGCAATTGCTTTATGATCTATCAAGGATGTGTTTAATTTTTCTTCCTATCTTAAACATGCATTTGCAATATCTTTATGCACTAATACATGACAATTTCTAAAAATTCCTTGTGGTATTGAGAAATTTATTTTTTTAAATGCTGAAATTTTTTTCTCATGTTTCCATTCATTTGTTCAATTCTGTATATCCCCTTTAAATTATTCACCAGTCAAATTTCTTCAAATTTGAGACAAGTTGAAGTCTTTTATATTATTGTATTGCTCTGTGCTTCTTCTTGTAATTAAATTAATATTTCCTTCATGAATTTACATGTTAAGGGATTTAGAGAATATAAGTTATATAGTGATTTGATACTAGTTTTCTGTTTCTTTTCAGCATAATGTAGGTTCCTTGTTTATTTTTTAATGTTGTGAATTTTTACTTTTGGCTTTTCTCATACTTTGGAAATCTTGCTTTTTTGAATCATCTAATACAAACGAAATTATTTTCTAGTTACAAAACCTCATACTGTATAGGTCAGTTCTTTTCTTTTTAAGATGTTTCTTGTAAGCAACAGATGATGGTTTCTTTGTCCAATTTTTCTTTTGAGTTTTTATATTTGTTTTTTTTATCATTTTTCTGTCCTCTTATTAGGTGTATTTTTTCATTCATTATCCATTTACAATTTCTAATTTACTTTGTGAAATATTTTATATAGAAAGTAAATCACATTGTTATGTTTATTAAAATTGTATGTGTAGAGAGGTGAGTGACAAGAGGGGTTAGTGACGACATGAACCTGCACCAGGTCCTAACCAGGGTGGTGAACCCCGGGGCCCACTGCTTCTCCATAGGGAGCATCAGTGATCAGTGGTTCACGGCCTATGCTTCTGGATGTGATGTTTAATACTGGGAAGTAATTTTGAAAGATTAAAGACAATCCCTGTAGCTAAGCATGGGAACATTCAAGTAGGATGCAAAGATTGTTCAATGCAACAAGGCAAGATTGTAGCATTATATGGAAATATTATCTGTGTTTTTGAGCCAGTTAACCTACTAAAACAAAAGAACACATCTAATGTGGAATCATATAATCAGTGGCAGAAAAGTGGCCAATTTTTTCTGGATTCCATATCTACAATATAACTTGGGATCCCACAGGTAGTCATCTTTTGACTGGTTCTAGCTGTTTGCAACTTTGGTCAAATAATAACTCAGAAAAGCAGTGTGAAGGTGAAAATTCTGAAAAAAACAGATGTTAATTTTGGGGACTGGTGAAGTATCTGGCACTGTAGAACTGCTTCTCAAGTTCAAGTTCATTAAATGAGATTTTTCACCTGATGGAGAATTTTTTGCTACTGCAGGAAAGGATGACTGCCTTTTGAAAGTGTGGTATAATACAGACAGCTGGCGGTCCATAATTATTTCTCAAGATAAAGATCCAGAAAAACAAACACAAGGAGGAGAAGTTGACTTTTCATTTGTTTACCTGGCACATCCTAGAGCTGTTAATGGATTTTCCTGGAGGAAGACCAGCAAATATATGCTAGGGCTTCTGTATGTAATGTATTGTTGACTTGCTGCAAAGATAATGTGTGCCACTTATGGGTAGAGATTTTTTTTTTTTTTACCGAATGATAGTCTCTTATATGAAGGAAACTACAACCATTGGACTGATTCAGTTAATTTAACAAATAACTTCAAGAGGAATGCTTGCAGTAAGAAAAGAGTTCAAAATTCTTTGGTAGTAAATCTGAGGCATTTTTGTAGAGGACGAAGATGATCACTTGCACATACTGGCTTCCTACCACATCAGTAGAATCCTCATCAGGTCCATAGGAATACCCCTCTGCAAGCCAATGCTCTTTGTCACTTTCATATTGCAGCCAACATCAATCCAGCCACAGACATTCCATTACTTCCTTCTATTACATCTCTCAGCCTAAGTGAAAATGAAGAAAAGAGCGGGCCTTTTGTTGTACACTGACTTAACAATAAAGAATTGTATTTTACTTTCTCAATGGAAATCTTTTTACAGCAGCTTCGAAAGAGTTTTGAACAGCCACCTTCAGAAACTAGTATGGAAGAATCTAATCAAGTTAATGGAAAATCTGATAAAGAAACAGATGATGCTATTGATGATCCAAAAGCAATTCCTGAAAAAAGGGAGTTGAGTAGTGAAAAAAATATACTCAGTTCAGGCTATGTACCTTTACCATCTGCTATTATTGATCATCAGATTGAAGTGTTTCTGTCTGAATGGAGTAAGAATGCAGAGATGCTTTTCAGTATTCATCTAGTGGATGGTCCTTTGATGACATGGCATGTGGATTGGCTGGATGAATACCAGCCTGCTATGTTTCACCAGGTGCAGGTGTCATTTGTTTCCAGAATTCCAGTAGCTTTTCCTATGGGTGATGCAAATTCTCTCTGCAGAAGCTTAGTCATGTGTGCTTGTACCAAGAATGTTGACATGGCTATTCAGCAAGGCAAACAAAAACCCTCTGGTCTCACATGTTCTACATCAATGCTCATCTCTTCTGGTCACAGTAAATCAATTAATAGTTTAAAATTAAGTATCTTCACTCCTAATGTCATGATAATTTCAAAGTATACAGATGGATCCTTGAATCAGTGGTTAGTCAGCTTTGCAGAAGAATCTGCCTTTTCTACAGTTCTCAGTATTTCCCATGAATCTAGATATTGTGGTCATCGCTTTCATCTTAATGATTTAGCTTGCCATTCAGTATTACCATTGCTATTAATAACATCCCATCATAATGCATTGGGAACACCAGACATTGACAATCTGAAACAGCCTTATGATGCTTTAAACTCTGAGGAAATTTCATTACAAAAGCCTAGTAAAAGTACGGTAGATGTAATGTTCCAGGATCCAAATGCAGTTTATAGTGAACTTATTATTTGGAGGAGCTATTGGGCCATTGTCTTTATCTGGATGTGTTTCAGAACTTGCAAAGATTAATTCTCTTAATGTTTTGGCCTTTTTCAATGCTGCATGACTACCTACCTTCATATCTAGTTATTGTCTAGGTAAGCATCATGTTTTCTTTTTTATTCAAGATAAGAATTTAAATACTATCTTTTATTGCTAAATTTAAAATGTTCATCAATCTTTTTAGGTGCTTATTGCAACTCTCCTAGTGCTTGCTTTGTGGTAAGTGATGGGCAGTATTTGAGACTGTATGGAGCTGTTACTGATGTCAAAAAACTTTTATATGAACTATCCAACCCTGAAATTTCTGTAAGTTAAAGTTTTCTCTATAAATCCTATAAAACCCGTGTTACTTTTAATCTGACATTATTAATCCCACCAAATAAAGTATTGATTAAATTTTTGATTTCTTTGTAACTAATGCCTGGAACATAAGAGAAATTTAATATATTTTTTTATTGATTAAAACAAATGGAATGTTTATATGTAAGTTATATAAATCTGTTTGAATTTTTAATCTCAAATAATATATGTAGTATAAATTATTAGATAGAATATGCTTATTTTCAGGATTTGGTTTTGGTGTTTTGTTTTGTTTTGATCCAGTTGTTATTCTATTCAACCTAAAATTTTCTTTGTATTTATTTAGTATATATACTGTATTAACTTATCAAGGACTATGTATCTCCTAATACCTGACACATATATGTACTTCATAAATATTTAATTCATCGAAAAAAAATTGTATGTGTAGAAAAAAGAGTAAGCAGGCATTAAATTACAATGGAGAGATGATCTAGCAATTAAGCACATGAATTCTGTTATATGACCTCAATTGTTTTTATTTATTTATTCATTTTTGGAAAACATTTTTAATTTTTCATTTTTAAGTATTCTGTATTTGGTGAGGAAGCCATGTGTGTGTAGATTTCTATATTGTGTTTGTGTATACATGTATTACTTTTATCTACATGCTTTCAGAAAGATATCTAGCACAGTGAAAAGAGTATAGGATTTAGAGTCCAAAAAACATGGGATCATGTCCAAGTTTTGATATTTACTAACCATGTGATAGTGTAATTTTTGAGCTTCCATAAAGAAGGAATATTAATACCCCCATTACCTATCTCAAAAGATTATTATACTAAACTTTTAAAACATTAAAACAAAATAAAAAATATTCATTCTGAAATTATTGAAATCAAAACAGGTTAATGTATGAAAAATAATTATATTTCCAGCTTGAAACAACTTATAGCTATGTATAAGTGTAAGTGATAATTGATAAACTAAAGACCACACTATTAGTCTAGGGACATAGCACATAGTGCCTTCCTCATAAAATCAAAGTACTGAAAAATAAAAGGGCTATTAATGATCATCTAGTCCAGTCTCTTAATTTTCCAGATGAAGAAATCATGAAATATTAAACAATTTGCCCAAGTCCAGACATATTGTGAATTAATGCTGAGGATATTTTCTTAGTAATTCATCATTCTCACTTCTTCATTACTTAGAGATAAGCATCCAGATAGGGAACCACTTTGGGTAATTGCTAATACAGTTGTATCCAACAATTGAATAATCAAAATATTCCAGTGACAAATCACTGTTTGCCAGGACCCCAGTCAGGAAATTCCCAGTGTCAGACAAATTATGATTATTTCCTAAAAAATATGTGGATAAGGGTGGGCAAGAGTGAAATTGTTAGCAATTATCTTGTGTTGATCAAAATAGTTAGCCAGTATTTTATATATGTCAAGTAGTTAGGAAGCATAGTTGTGTTATGGTTAGTACAAAATATCCAAGGAAAATATGTATCTAATAGTATTAAATTAAGATTTATAATTTCACATACAATTCTAAATCAATAATCTTTGGTCTAAGAGTGATTTTTGTATCCAAAATGAAGTTCATAGCAATTACAAATTGCTAGTTTCCCCAGTATCCACATTTATGGCTTATATTTTTGGTCTATTTTGACCTAAGATTTCACTGGAATAAGGAATTCCCAGTTATTAAACTACCCATAACAATTCATAACAACAATTGCACTGCAGATAAAAGTATTGAACTTACAATCAGGAAATTCAAAGTGAGTGTTTTCTCAGAATGCATGAAGCTTTTAATTTCTTTAGCCTTTTTAAGCCTATCTTTCTCTCTTCCACTAATTGATGGCTTGGAATCAATGACTTCTAAAGTCTCTTCCACTGTATGATCTTATGAATACAGTCTTAGAGAATTCCCTAAGACGCTGAAAGTTTAAGTTACTTTGTAACACAATAACGTCACTATGTCCTAAATTTGACACTTGAGCCCAAGTCTTCTTGAATGAGAAGACGGCTATCTATGTACTCCACTCTATCTTTCTTCATGGCTTATTAGAGGTAAAAGGAATCTCAGAAGCTTGGAATAGGGATAATTTTGGTTGTAAAGTTGTTTGTTAGGCAAGTATATTATTATTGTACAAATACTGCAAAGGACCAAACTTTTCTAAATATTGTACTTTTATGAGAGGCCAAGATTTATGATTATGTAATCAGAAGAAAACATCAGAAAAGAATCATAGACGATGATAAAAGTGGAAAGGATTTTAGATTTGGAGTCTGTACTTTCAGATTCTTAATTTTCAATTTATTAAAGGTGTTACATTGAGGAGTTATTTAACATTGCATAGAATCTGTTTCTTCATATTAAAAAGAAGTGAGAGCATGAACTAAATGACTAAATTTCCATCTAGTTCTAAATCTACAATTCATAAAATTTTAAATCATTTACTGAATTCATAATGGTCCTTCTGCCACAAACATAATCTAACAATTTAGGTCAATGCAACTAGTACCCACAATCATTACCAATGAAATTTTTTTTTTCTTTTCCATTTTCCCAGATAATATAAGGATTGTCTTAGGATTTCCAGTAAATGAGAATAGTCCTAGATAACCTTAGAATAACCTAAAGAAAAGAATTAAACTAATCAGATTAGAGGAAATCACAATCAAGGATGAAGGAAATTCTGGTCTATTCTGCACTGCCTTTATGATTTGATTGAAGATCCAATGGAGCAACTAATTTAAAAGATCATTTTAACATTTTTCAATCATGGCTTAGGACTTGATCTGAAGAAAACAGAAATATTGTACACCTTGAATTAAATACTTGTAATAGGATTTTAAAGTGATTCATTTGGTTCATTCAACCTAATTATTTGTTCCTCTCTGGAGCAAGTCAAGTGTTTATTATATGTTTGTGAAAACAATCATTCATTCATTTAAAAGGGGGATCATTGCAACAACTAATCTTTCATTGTTGACCTACTGAAGATTTCTTTAACAGAGAAGCATCTTGAGTATTATTTTTAAGGAGAATGAATAATAGCTTAACAAATCTTTAATTCAAACATACCTCATAAGGAAAATTTTATAAAAGAAATAATTGGGAAGGCTAAAAAATACTCCCAACCATATTCTAAACTACTAGAGAGTATGTTATATTAAAATAATTTAAAGTATAACTATTTAGTATCCTTTCACACTAACTTCTTATGGATCACATTAATCAGATATTTAATTTCTAATATCCTTTTAAACTGAGAAAAGTACTTTTATCTAGACGAGGGGCAGTAGAAGAGGGGAGAAAGACTTTTGAACTGTAGTACTTATGAGAAGACCTGGCTAGAATGGTGTTTTTCATTTCTCATTGTATGTCCTTAATAAAATGAGTCTGTAGAATGGAATCCCCAGATGCCTAAAGCATGCTAAAAAACACCCAGTGGAATGGTGGGCAAAAGGCCCAGAAAGCAACATGGGCAGGTGCCAAAAATGTGCTTCATTGGCTTTGCAATTTTTTCCAGGGGATTTAAAGAGATAATTCCAGTATTACCAAAATCAGCTCATATACTAACTTTTGTAAACCTTATATAAAGTTCAATAACTGCATTGTAGAATTATTTAAGTAGTAAGTAATGTAATATTCTTTTAATAAGTAACTTGCAAAAAAATAAAAGCACAAATAAAATAGAAGACAAATATTTAGAAGCACATCTATCATATCAGGAGATTTTTAATGCTAAATTACTCCCGGTCAGAGATTTATCTAGATTTGTCCCTCCCCACTCCCATTCCATTCAAAACATATCCATAAAGGCATAATGCAGAAGAAAACATAAATTTCCCCCTCTGCACAAATGCACACAAATCCTCATGAAAAATAAAACAAAAAATAGGATGCTTCACTATGTATTCTCTGAATATTTTTCATTTTTTCCATCATGAATCCCTCATAGTATTTGTGGATTATTGTATTGATGAAAATGGCAAAGTCATTCAGAACTGATCATCCTACAGCATTACTATTTATTTGTAAACAGTACATTTTACTTTGCATGAGCTCATAGAGGACTCACCATGTTTTTCTGAAAGCATTCTGCTTAATCATTTCTTATGGAACCATACTATTCCATCATAATCTCATACCACAATATATCCAGCCATCCCCAAATGAAGGGGCATCCCCTCAATTTCCAATTCTTTGCCCTGAGAAGAGCTGCTATAAATATCTTTTTACAAAAAGGTAATTTTCCTTTATTAAAAATATTTTTGATCCATGCCTGGTAGTTATATTTTTGATGAAAAGGTATGCATAATTAATTTTATAGCCCTTTTGACATGGTTCCAGACTTCTTTTTGGAATGGCTGAATCTGTTCACAATTCCACAACAATGTATTAATGTCTCATTTTCCCCACATTCCCTACAACATTTATCATTTTCCCCCTCTGGCCCATGAACCAATCTAACAGGTATGAGGTAGTTCCTCGGAATTGTCTTAGTTTTCATTTCTCCTTGAAGTCAAGAAGATAAATAAATTTTTAGAAAAGTTAGACATGCTAGAACTTTGGAGAAAATTGAATGGGGATAGAAGGGACCATACTGGGGCAACTAGATGATGCAGTGAATAGAGCTCCAGCCCTGAAATCAGGATGACCTGAGTTCAAATCTAGCCTTAGGCATTTAACACTTCCTAGCTATGTGACCCTGGGCAAGTCACTTTACCCCAGTTGCCTCAGCGAAAGAAAAAAAGAAAGAAAGAAAGAAAGGAAAAAGAAAGGAATATACTTTTTTTCAATGATATATGAGACTCACACAAAAATTGATCACATATTAGGGCATAAAAACATCACAATCAAATGCAGAAAGGCAGAAATAGTAAATGCATCCTTTTCAGATCATGACTCAATAAAAAATTATATGTAATAAGGGGCCATGGAAAAATAGATCTCAAAGAATGACTGGGCAAAATAACAAACCATGGAACTATCAATAATTTCATCTAGGAGAATGACAATAATGAGACAACATACCAAAATTGATGGGATTGATTGATGATGATTGATCCCATCAATTTTGGGATCCAACTAAAGCTGTTTTTAGGGGAAATTTTATATCTGTGCATTTTTACATGAATAAAATAGAGAAAGAGAAGATCAATCAATGGATTGGGCATGAAACTAAAAAAGCTAGAAAAGGGACAAATTAAAAAAATGCCAAATTAAAAATTCCAAAAATAAGAGATTGATAAAATTGAAAGAAAACTATTGAACTAATAAACAAAACTAAGAGTTGGTTTTATGACAAAATCCAACAAAATAGATAAACCCTTGATTAATTTGATTAGAAAAAGGAAAGAAGAAAGCTAAATCGCCAGTATCAAAAATGAAAAGGGTAAATTTACCACCAATGAAGAGGAAATTGAAGTAATAATTAGGAGTTATTTTGACCAGTTTTATGCTAATAAATCTGATACCTTTGTGAAATGGATGAATTCTTAAAAAATATAGAATGCCCAGATTAACAGAAGAGTAATAGTTCTATTTGAGAAAAAGAAGTTGAACAAACCTTAATGAACTCTCTAAAAAAAAAAATTCTCCAAGCCCAGATGGATATAGAAGAGCCAAACATTTAAGGAACAATTAATTCCAATACTGTAATGTCTGGGATAGCTTTCTCGAGTGTTAAGGGACAGGTCAATTCTCGGAGAGCCTCCACAGCTATGAATCATAACATCTGAAGGAGTTGCAAGGCAGCCTTTGCTGACACAGATGTGGATTAGAAATGAGATAAATTGGAAGTAGAGGGAAGAGGAGAGAGGTCAGACAATGCAATGGCCTCTCAGTCAGAGAGGTCAGAGAACAATAACTGCCTCTCAGTCTCCTTGTATCATCCTCTCACAAGAGGAAATCCATTCTTCAGGTCTGGATTGGATCTCCAGCAGCCACTGCCAGGTGGCTCCTATGTATTCCAACAGCTTCCATGAATTCCAACACTGGAGAATCTCTCTGGAGTCTGGAGTCAAGTCTGAAATTGAGCTCCAGCAGACTCTCCCTGGAGTTTCTCTGGAGTCTGCTTATTTCAAGTCCTTTTAGCCCTTATATACCTCAGTACAATTACATCACTATAGCACATTGAGCATGTGTCAGCTGCAGAATCATTATATCACACTAAGTATTAAGTATATGTGAACTAGAAATCCATTATCTCTCCAGTCACACTTAGTTAACACCCTGCTGTAAATATCTTTGCTTCAAGTATATTTTTCTCAGAGTTCCCCAGTATCTGCACTCCTATACACAATACTATACAAACTATTTGAAAAAAATAGAGGAAAAAGAGGTCCTACCAAATTCCTCTTATGACACAGATATGGTGCTGATATCTCAACCCCAGGTATAGACAAAACAGAGAAAGAAAATTATAGACCAATTTCCCTAATACATATCAAGGCAAAATTTTAAAATAAAATATTAGCAAAGAGATCACAGCAACTTATCACCAGATTAATACACTATGACCAAATAGGATTTATACCAGGAATGCAAGACTAATTTAATATCAGAAAAACTATTAGCATAATTGATTATACCAATAACGAAGCTAACAGAAATGGTATGAAAACCAACTTCCATTATGATTAAAAACACTAGAGAACATAGAAGTAAATGGAATTTTCCTTATAATAATAAATGACATGTATCTAAAACTATCAGCAAGAATTATATGTAATGGAGACAAACTAGAAGCATTCTCTTTTTTTTCTTTTAGAAGCATTCTCAATAAGATCAAGGGTGAAACAAAATTGCCCACTATCACTAGTATTATTTAATATTGTACTAGAAATGTTACATTTAGCAATAAAAGAAGAAAAAGAAATTGAAGGAATTAGAGTAGTTAATGAGAAAACAAAATTATCATTCTTTGCAAATAATATGATGGTATACTTCAGAGAATCCTAGAGAATCAACTAAAAATAACTAGAAACAATAACCTTACAAGGTTGCAGGATATAAAATAAACTCATCTAAATCAATAGTATTTCTGTACATTACCAACAAAGTACAGAAACAAGAGATACAAAGAGAAATTCCATTTAAATTAACTGTAGATAATATAAAATTTTTGGGAGTCTATTTGCAAGACAAAATCGGGAACTATATGAATACAATTACAAAACACTTTTCATACCAATAAAGTTAGATTTAAACAATTGGAAGAATATCAAGTGCTCATGGTTAGGTCAAACTTATTTATAAAATAAACAACAATTCTACCTAAATTAATCTATTTATTCAGTACCATACCAATCAAACTGCCAAAAAATTACTTTATAGAGCTAGAAAAAATAATAACAACATTCATCTGGAAGAAAAAACGGTCAAGAATTCCAAGGGAAACCAGACCTAAAACAATATTATAAAGCAGTGGTTATCAAAATCATTTGGTACTAGCTAAGACATAGAATAGTTGATCAATGGAATAGGTTAGGTTCACAAGACCCAATAGTCAATTACTATGGTAATCTAGTGTTTGATAAATTTCCAGCTTCTGGAAAGACAACTTGCCATTTGACAAAAACTGCTGGGGAAATTGGAAAATGGTGCAACAGAAACTAGCCATTCTAATGGCTATTAATATCCTATACCAGCATAAAGTCAAAATGGGTTCATGATTTAAACATAAAGGGTGATACTATAAGCAAATTAGGAGAACAAGGGATAATTTACTCATCGGATGTTTGAAGAAGGAAGGAACTTATGGCCAAAGAAGAACAAGAGAACAGTGTGAAATGCAAAATGGATAATTTGATTATATTAAATTTAAAAAGGATTTTGCACAAACAAAATTAATGTAGCCAAGATTAGAAAGCAAGCAGAAAACTGAGAAAAAAGTTACATGCAACGTTTCTGATAAAAGCCTCATTTCTAAAATAGAGAATTGATTAAATTTTATAAAAATGCAAGCTATTTCCAATTGATAAATAGTCAAAGGATATGAACAGATAATTTTCAGATACAGAAGTTAAAGCCATTTCTAGTCATATGAAAAAGTGCTCTAAATAACTATTGATTAGAGAAATGCAAATTAAAACAACTCTGATGTATCACTTCAGCCCTCTCAGATTGTCTAAGATAATAGAAAAAGATAATGGCAAATTTTGGAGGGGATGTTTGAAAACTGGGATCCTCATATATTATTGGTAGATTTGTGAATTGATCCAAACATTCTCAAGAGCAATTTGGAATTATGCCCAAAGGCTATTACACCCTTTGATCCATCAGTGTCTCTATTAGATCTTTATCCCAAAGAGATAATAAAAAAGGGGAAAGAACCCACATGTGCAAAAATGTTTATAGCAGTCTTTTTTGTAGTGGCAAGGAAGTGGAAACTGAACATATGCCTATCATGACTGAATAAGTTATGATATATGAATGTAATAGAATGTTAACATTCTGTGAGAAATGATGAACAAGCTAATTTCAGAAAAGCCTGAAAGAGATTTACATGAAATGATGCTAAGTGAAGTGAGCAGAACCACAAGTACATTATACACAGCAACAACCAAATTATGTGATGGACTAGTCTCTTTTCAACAACAAGATGATTCAAGATAATTCCAGTAAATGAAAATAAAAAAAAATCTGCATCCAGAGAGAAGACTATTAAGACTGATTGTGGCTTATAGTATATTATTTTTACCTTTTTGTTGTTTGTTTGTTTTTTCTTTCTTTTTTCTTTTCCATTTGATCTCACTTTTCTTGTGCAGCATGATAAATGTGGAACTATGTTTCAAATTGCACATGTTCAATCTATATGAATTACTTGCTGCTCAGGAAAGAGGGAAGATAAGGAGGCAGGGAGAAAAATTGGAACATGAGGTTTTGCATGGATGAATGTTAAAAACTGTCTTGGCATGTATTTTGGAAAATAAAAAGCTATTATTATTTTTTTAAATTTCTCCAATCAATAGTGACAGAGCATTTTTTCATATATCTGTAAATAGTTTTGTTAGTTCATCTCAAAATTGTTTATATGTTTCCATAATTTTGTCAATTGGGGAATAGCTCTTCTTGAAATATATATTTGCTCAATTCCCTATATGTTTGAGAAATGAAACTTTCATTAGAGAAATTTATTTCAAAATTCTTTTCACAATTGCTACTGCTAATTGTATATTACTGTATTCTCTCTCCTTTCACCCTGTCTCTCCTCAAAAGTTTTGCTTCTGACCACCCCCTCCCCAATATGCCCTTATTCTATGACCCTCCCAACTTCTCTATTCCCTTCCTTTCCTATTTTTTTGCAGAGTAACATAAATTTCTATACCTATACTGAGTGTGTATGTTATTTCCTCATTGAACCAATTCTGATAAGAGTACGGTACATGCACTCTATCTTTATTCTCCCTTTCCCCTTCTTCTGTAAAAGTTTTTTTTCTTGCCTTTTATGGAAGAAATGCCATTCCACATCTTCATTTCCCTTTATTCTATGACATTTCTCTCTTACCCTTTAATTTTATTTTATATGTATGACTCAACATCTGTTCTCTCTGCTTAGATATATTCATTCTAGCTGTTCTAATAATGAGAAGTGCTTATGAATTACATGTATCATCTTCCCATGTAGGAATATAAACAGATTAACCTTATTAAATTCTTTATGATTTCCATTTTCTGATACCTCCTTATGTTTCAACTGAGGTGTTTATTTGAAATTCAGATTTTTCTATTCAGCTCTGGTCTTTTCATCCCAAGTACTTGAAAGTCCTCTATTTCTTAAAATATCCGCCTGTTTCCCTGAAAGATTATACTCAATTTTGCTCAATAGCTGATTCTAGGATGTAATCCTATATCCTTTGCTCTCTGGAATATCATATTTCAAACCTTCTGGTTCTTTACCATAGAAACTGCTAAATCTTATGTTATTCTGATTGTGGCTCCACTATACTTGAATTGTTTCTTTCTGGATACTTGCATTATTTTCTCCGTGACTTGGAAGTTTTAGAATTTGGCTATAATATTCTGGGAGTTTACATCTTCAAATCTCTTTCAGGAGGTAACAAGTAGATTCTTTTTTAAGTTTTTTTTCTGGTTATACATGTATATTAACTTTTTAAATACACATTTTTTTATGAATCATGTTGGGAGAGAAAAAATCAGAACAAAAAGGAAAAACCATGAGAGAGAGAAAAAAAGAAGTGAACATAGCATCTGTTGATTTACATTCTGTCTCCATAGTTCTCTTTTTGGATGTAGACAGCATTTTCTACCAAAGTTTATTGTGATTCCCTTGGATCACTGAATTGTTGAGAAGAACCAAGTCTTTAACAGTTGATCATCGAACAATCTTGTTGCTAATGTGTACAATGTATTCCTGGTTCTGCTTGTTTCGCTCAGCATCAGGTCATGTAAACCTTTCCAGGACTTTCTAAAACCAGTTTGTTCATCATTTTTATAAAACAATAATAATCCATTAACTTTACACACCACAATTTTTTCAGCCATTCCCTGATAGATGGGCATCTTCTCATTTTTCAATTCTTTGCTACCACAAAAAGAGCTGTTATAAACATTTTTGCACATATGGGTTTTTTTTCCTTCTTTATGTTTTCCTTGGAATAGAGACCCAGTAGTGGCATTGCTAGTGAAAGGGTATGCACAGTTTTATAGCTCTTTGGGCACAGTTTCAGATTGATCTCCAGAGTGCTTGGATCATTTCACAACTCCATCAACAATTCATAAATGTCCCAGTTTTCCTACATCCCCTCCAACATTTGTTATTATCTTTTCCTGTCATTTTAGCCAATCTGAGAGATGTGAGGTTGTACCTCAGAGTTGTTTTAATTTGCATTTCTCTAATCAATAGTGAGTTAGAACATTTTTTCATATGACTATAGATGGTTTTAATTTCATCATCTAAAATTGTATATTCATGTCCTTTGACCATTTATTTTTTGAGGAATGACTTGTATTCTTATAAACTTGACACAGATCTTTATATATTTTAGAAATGAAATATTTATCAGAAACACATCAGAAAAAAATTTCCCCCAGCTTTTATTCTTGTTTGTGTTGGTTTTGTTTGTGTAAAATTCTTTAATTTAATGTAATCAAAATTGTCCCGTTTGCATTTCATAATGTTCTCTAGTTCATTTTTGGTTATAAGTCATTCCCTTCTCCAAAGATTTGATGAGTAAATTATTCCTTGCTCTCCTAATCTGTATATGGCATTACCTTTTACACCCAAACCATGTGCTCATTCTGACCTTATTTTGGTATGGGGTGTGAGATGTAGGTCTACAGTGTGTTTCTGGTATATTGTTTTCTAGTTTTCCTAGCAATTCTATCAAATGATGAATTCTTACACCAGAAGCTGGAGTTTAGGGGGTTTATCAAATATTAGATTACTATAGTCATTGATTATTGTGCCACATGTATCTAGCCCCTTTTACTGATCCACCATACTATTTCTTAGCTGTTACCAAATAGTTTTGATGACTGCTACTTTGTAATATAGTTTTAGGTCTGGTTCTGCTAGGCTACCATCCTTTGTATTTTTTTTTTAATTAATCCTCTTGTTATTCTTGCTCTTTTGTTTTTTCAGATGAATTTTGTTATATTTTTAGCTATATAAATTAATTTTTTGGCAGTTTAATTGGTATGGCACTGAACAAGTAGACCAACTTAGGAAGAAGTGTCATTTGTATTATATTAGCTAGGACTACCTATGATCAATTGATATTTTTCCCATTGTTTATTTGCTTGAGAGGTATTTTGTAATTTTTTCATATAGTTCCTGGTTGTGTCAGGCCAGGTAGATATCCAAAATATTTTATTTTGTCTTCATTATTTTAAATGAAAATTCTCTTTCTATTTCTTGATGTTGGGCTTTGTCAGTAATATATAGAAATGCTGATGACGTGTAGGTCTATTTTATATTCTGCAACTTTGCTAAAGCTGTTAATTGTTCAAGTAAGTTTTTGGTTGCTTTTCTAAGATTCTCTGAGTATATCATCATATCATCTGGAAAGAGTGATGGTTTTATCACCTCATTGCCTATTCTAATTCCTTTATTTTTTTCTTCTCTTATTGCTAAAGCCAACATTTCTAGTACAATTTTGAATAATAGTGGTCATAATGACCATACTTATTTCATCCTTGATCTTACTGGCAATGTGTCCAGCTTCTTTCCATTACTAATAAGAGGGATTCTTTTAATTTCTATTTTACCAGTATATCACAACAATTTTAGTTGAAAATTCTTTGCAAGATGGGATATAGGCTCTTATTTGATTATGACTTTCAAGTGGACTAATAATTTTTAAATCATCTCTCCTGGATCTATTTTCTAATGAAGTATTTCACATTGTCTTCAATTTTTTTCATTCTTTTGAATTTGGTTTTTGCATCTTGATTTCCCATAATGTCATTAGTTTTTATTTGTTCAAATCTGATTTTTTAAAGAATTATTTTCCTCAGTAAACTTTTGTATCTCCTTTTCCATTTGGCCAGTTTTGCTTTTTAAGGCATACTTCTCCTCATTAGATTTTTATACTTCTTTTTGTATCACTCATTTTTCTTTCCAGTTTTTCCTTTCAGTTCATTTTCAAAATCCTCTTTGAGCTCTTCCATGGGCTGAGACCAATTCTTATTTTTCTTGGAGATTTTGGCTATAGAGTCTTTGACTTTATTATTTTCTTTGGACTTGTGTTTTGATCTTTCTTGTTATCATAATAACTTTCTATGATCAGAATATTGTTTTCCTATTCTTAGTTTATTTCTCAATCTATTACTTGGCTTTTAACTCTTTATTAAAGTAGGCCTCAAAAACTTTCAGGGTAGAGGATACAGTATCCCAAACTTCAAGAATTTTGTGCAGCAGTTTTCAGAAATCTTTCTAAGGAGCCTGTAAGCTTTCTGTTCCTCCAAAGTGATAAGATCCAAGGAGAAATGTGTTTACTATTCTACTCCTTGAATGAACAGAACACTTCCCCTGCATTGAAACTATAAGGAGGGTCCCTGATCCATCCTGGTTGTTATTGTATGCTAGTGCTCTCCCTTGCCCTAGCACTGTGAGCCAGGACTACATTCCCATCTGAGTATAGGCAAAGTAACAGAATCCTTCCTTAGTGCTATTAAAAAGACTTCCTTCTGCCAAATGCTTACTACCTCCCCCTTCCTCTCCACTGTATGTAGGCTGAGACTTCTGGAAGCTGCTGCCACTACTGCTGTTGTTGTCACCACTACCACTGCTGTTATCTGTTTCTTGCCATTGTCCCTGTTGATTCAGTGGATTCCAAGGCCTAGTCCTGGTTTGCTGGTTTTCCTTTGTGCTCTCACACTAGTGAGACAAGTTTTTCCTGCCAACATTCTAAGTTGTCTTTTGTGTCTGTGGATTGAGAAACTTGCAAACTACCAGGGTGGCTGCTGATTTAGAGGCCCCCAAGGCCCATCTGGGTTTGCTGAAACCAAAACTGTTTTGACCTGGCCTGCACTAGGACTGCAAGTCCGTCCCTCCCCAGTGCAATAGATCTTTCTGCTGAACTTAATTGTCTTCGATTGGAAAATGGCTTGACTCCATCCATTCAGACACTCTAAAATTTGTTTAGTTATTAATTAATGATATTTGTAAGGATTTGTGGGAGAATTCAGGTGAGTTCCTGACTTTATTTCACAATCTCTCCTTCTTGAAGTTTTGCAGAAGCAATAGTGCAGAAACCTACCCAACTCTGCGATCTGATAATTATTTTATCTAACGATTCTTACTAACTGAAGGTCTATTCCTTTTGTTTCTACATTACTGAAAGACTCCAAGTTCTGGCAAGGCCATCTGAATGTGATCCTAGAATTAAAAACACTGTTCTCCTTCCCTTTTTATGACTCTACTTTTTATGCATAACTAACTTATGATAGCTAACTTGCATAAATTAACATATAACTTTATTATAACTTAAATCACTGACATATATATTATATAAATAACTAGCTTAAAATTAGCATCAGCCACTTGGGTCCAAAAACATTGGGTACCATATTCAACCTCTCTTTCCTTATCTTAAAATGAAGAAGTTGTAGTTAATGATGAATAAAACCAATTGCAGACCTTCATCCAGCGATGCTCTGACCCTCTGCTAAAGTGTTTAAAAATGTTTATTCTCTTATATAGGTTAAATGTTACCCCTCTTTCCTTTTTCATACTGTAATATTTTCCAGTAAATCCTTCTTTCAGAGACAGATTACATCTTCCCAGTTACTACAAATTCCAAATTGTTGGCCTCTGAATGAATTTTCCTGTGAACATAATCATTTTGAACTTTTTGTAAAACTGTTCAAATGCAAAAAAAAAAATTATTAGCTATGGAGAATCTACTTGGAGAACTGAATATTAAGTCAGAAAGACTGACTTGAATTCAAATCTTGACAGAGTATTATTGATTGTGTGAACCTAGACAAGTCATTGACGTCTCTGCCTCAATCTTCTCTCCTATAAAAATGGTGACATAAAAGATGGAGTGTTATACTGACATTAGGAAAAAAGTAGATTTGAATTCTGCCTTGGAAACTTATTAGCTGTGGAACTCTGAGCAAGTCATTTAATTCATCACTGTTTTATTTTTTAATTTCTAAAAAAATAGTAATAATAATACTACCTACTTCATATGGTGTTTATGAGAGTCAAATCACACACACACACATACACACACTGTGCTCTGAAAAGTTTAAAATATTATATTGATTTTAATCAGGAATGAATTTGTGAAATACTAGTGTGATAAAGAAGGGTTTTCCTTGGAGTCTTGAAATAGTTATAAAAATCACCCCAAAGTGGCAATAGTTACTTTAATCAGGCAGACAGAAAAGGGAGAATCTTTAAACCCATTCTATAGATGTTGCCACAAAGGATTTCCCTAAAACTAAAAGAATAAAGACTTAAAGGATTCCTTCATTTAATAGGAGAGGGTGAAATGTGTTGTTATTTTACAATGACAAGGAGTTGTGCAGATGGCATGCAAAGAGAGACCATCTAGAGAGTCCTGCAGATGGTGCCAAAGCAGGAACAACAGCTGCTAGCAAGGGGGTGTGGAGCAGATGGCAAAATGACATGGACAGCTGAAATTGTAGGTAGTAGCAGGAAATGTAAATAAAAGAACATTAGCGACCCTGAAATACCTACTCTAAAGACTAGTATAGCATCAGTCCATCAGGCTTCATTCTAACTGACAGCATGTTTTAATGCTTTGTGTTAAGACAACTGGAATATGCTCCAACCTTGAAGGTTTTATAGATAGATAAGGTACATCTATTATACAGATATCCCCCCAAAAGTCACAGAAGAAGGACATAGATTTAGTACTGAAAGGTATAAAGATCCCCTCTTTTTATAGATAGAGAAAAAGAAACTTAGAGAATTTAAGTGCCCTGTCTAAAGTCAAAAAGGAAATAAGTGACAGATCCAACATAATTCAATGGTACTGGAGTAAGAAAATCATTTATTTAGAGCTGGAAGAGACATCAGATGTATTTGACCCAAATCCTTGATATAAGGATAAGGAAATTCAGGTCCAAAGAGTTCACATTCACATTAAGTACATGGAAAAGTTTGAATTTGAACTAGATCCTTAGACTTCAAATCCAAAACTTTTTTCACTATAATATTCATTCCTTTTTCTGATTTATGCTTTAATATTAAAAATAATCCATTGTTCCATTGATATGGATAATGTTATTAACATAGGGAATACTCCTTCCATATTTTAGTAGATATAATCAATGGGTTTCTGTGAATGAAAATTGCTTGCATGTGATTGATTATGATGACATGTGATGAGACTCTCTGAATATTGCTAAATTGGCTAAAGTGGGTTCTTTTGCTGTGTTATTGTATGTATACACATATATATTCACATATATTGGTATGAACTCTAAACTGAGTTCTTATACCACAACAATAAATGTAAATTAGACATTTTAAATTTGATTCTCATGAATAATTCAAATTCCTAAGGTCCAAAAGAAAAATAATTACCTTTTCTCCCAAACTCTTCTGTATAATATTTTACATTTTGAAAAGCACTATATATATATATATATATATATATATATATATATATATATATATATATATCAGCCCTGCTGATAAACCACCCCCAAATTAAAAAGTACCTAATGCCGTAACGATCACTGGAGATGCCGCGATATGAGGCTAAACAGCATTGTTACCATCACAAATGCCTCGACGAAAAGCATGGTTGAGCTGAAATAGGAACGAATGGGCCTGAAGTAGCAACCAATAGCCAGTCGTAGGAAAGAAGGTTCATCCACAAGTTATGGGCTTGCTCTGAAGGATTTTGTATCTTCAGATGGCGGGTTGCTGATCTCTTGTGAGTGGAGGATAAAGGTAACCATAATGGTGATGATCTGCTAGAGGGTATAGCTTTGTTGATCTCGGTCCATGGAGTTAATGTCTATGTACGCCAACATTATATGTCTTATGTAATATATACATATTATGTATTATGTACTATTATGATTTATATTAGTAAAAGATATTAATGTATTAATTAATTGTTAGCAATATATTATATTAATGTATTTACTTAATTCATTTGACCCTCTAAATAACTCAGAAAATGGACCCATTTGAATAATGAGGTCAGAGTGATATAATTAGGATGGTTTCAAAAAGAACTGGAATTGAGGAAGTAGAGATCTTAAGAGTAGATAGTGAAGAAAGGAAGGAGATATAAGACAGTTATAAGGGATGTTGGATTCTAGAGAAGGATTGTTATATGTTGTTACTACTGCTGTTGTTTTGAGGGAAAAGGATATATTTTTATTTCTTAATGAAGGATACAGTTGATGAAAAGAAATTTAAGGATAGAGTGAGAGAAAATGAGAGTGGAACAATCTGAAATGAGGGCATAGTGGAATCAAGATCACAATTAGAGGAGTTGGACATTTTGAGAATAACTTCTTCATTAGTAAATAGTTACCTCTTTGCCTTTAAAACCATAGAGAACCAACATGAAAAACAACACAAGGACCACTCTTCTGTATAAATTAAAGATAATAAAATAAGCCAGAATTGAAATTTTCCAGAAAAATATCAATACTCATAGATATGGAGACAATACTGATGGCAGAAAGTGAAAAAGTATTAACAAATCCCTTGATGAAAATGAAAGAGGAAAACTGGACTGAAACTTAATATTAAAAAAAATACCTTAAGATTTTAGAAACTGGTCTTATGACTTCCTGGAAAGTAGAGCAGAAAGAGCTAAAAGATCACTGAAGACAGCAACTACAGCCATTAAATTAAAAGACACTTGCTCCTTGGAAGGAAAGCTATGGCAAATCTGGATAGCATACTAAAAAGCAGAGATATCATCTTGCTAACAACCATTTGTGTAGTCCAAACTATGCTGTTATTGTTTGTTCTTTATTTCAGTAGAAATATATGGATGTGAGAGGTGGATTATAAAGAAAGTTGAGTATTGCAGACTCAATGTATTGGAATTGTGAGGCTGAAGAAAACTGTTGAGAGTCTCTTGGATAGTAGGGAGATCAAATCAATACATAAATAAATTTAGATTCTTCATTACTGTACATTACAGTACTGAAAGCTGAAAATTAAGTATTTTGCCCACGTTATGAAAATAGAGGACTCATGGGAAAAGACCCTGATATTGACAAAGATGGAAGGCAAAAAGGAAAGAGATTTTCGGGGAATGAATTAGATTGATACTGTCATGGAAACAACAAACAAGACATTGGACATATTTTGAAAGGTAGTAAAAGATAGAATGCCTTTCATATGATTGTCTAGGGAGTCACAGAGTCAAATGTGACTGAACAAAGGTAACAGTAGAGTTTTAGTCTATATCCAATTTATATATGTTTATATATTTGACATAAATATGTATATATAAATATATTAGTTTATATAAAATGTGCATCTCCTCAGTATAATTTAAGTTCTTTGGGGATAGGATTCCCTGCCCCCTCCTTGTATCTCTGTGCTTATCATAGTGAACTGCAAACAGTATGTATTTCATAAATGTTTGCTGACTTTGATACAACTTAATTGAATTCATAATGCATTTTTCTACATTACAGAAATTAATATTTGAGTTTATTTTAATAAATTATCTAGGTTTTCTTTAGTGAGCTTACTAAGGCAGCTTACTATAAGTTTGGTATCATAACTATTATCAGTCCTTTGTTTCATTAAAATTCAGATAAAGCACACTATTTAAAGGAGTATTTTCCAATCCCTCCTGTTTACCATTGCTCAATTTACACACACACACATACACACACACACATATTCACTAACCTTTTAAAGTATTGGGTTTTAAAAAATTGTTTCTGTGTTCTCTTTCATAAGCTAATACTTTGTTTTCAGTCTAAACACTCAAAAATAAAGGAAAGGAAAAGTTATATCAGCCTAAATTGCAAGTGATGGAATAATGTATTTGCTATTGAAGACTAAATACAACTAAGAAGAGGAATAGTTTAGAAGCAAAGAATCCATGAATTAGTGGTCACCCAATAGAAGAATTAGGTTTTTTTTTTTTTTTTAAATATCATACCTAATGTAGTGATAGTCAATCATAGCATGACTTAACTCACCTTAGAAACAGAAGTATCTATCAACACAAAAACTCCATCAAGAAACACGGATGGTCAATTCCTGACCAAAAAAAATGTGAACCCAAAAGTTAACATTTCCAGAATTTTGAGACAATTTTAGGATATATGTATTTCTTGTGATGTCATGCTTTCTCATGTGTTACTTGGCAATATACTTAAGTATATTGGTGGAAGAATATGACCAAGATTTATGTGTGGATTATGAAGTATTAGTTATTGCCAAATTTGTTTTAATATATGGTATCTATGATACTTTTTTGTGAGGATATTGTGGAGGAGGCATACTGGAGAGTGTGCTTTGGAAATGTGGGCAAATGGGAAAAATATTCATGAAGTTAAAAGAATAGTTTTGCGTTTCACAGGAAAAAGTGTGATTCATTTCAAATAGATTTAAAGCCCCAGTAAAGATAATTCTCTGTTGTAGGTACAATAGAAATGAATTGAATTTACTTTTGTAACCAATTTACAAGTCAACATAAATGTAATCTAAAGCACAAGGTTTTTATTGGGAAATAAACCACATTCACATGTTCATCATTTCCCCCCCTTTCTGTATGTTTTCATAAGTATATTTATTTTATTTTATTTTAATATATTTTAATAACAAACTTACAGGAACAACAGAAAATAAAATTTAAAATGATATGTATTTATATGTTGAACAATTCAACTGTTTTACATGCAAAATCTTCAGTTAATTGTTATCATTAAGAATTTACTAATGAAAAAAATTCAAATGTTATCATTATCTACAAAATTAAAAGTTTATTGTAATGATTCAAAAGTTGAATTATTGAAACTTCTTCATAAAAGAAACCTTTTAAATTCAATTGATGCTTTACATCTTCATATTTTTTTTCAACATTCACACACACAAAATAAAAATAAAGCATACAACTTCTTACCAATACTTGATTCTGGGTCTATTTTTCCATTTGTAGAGCTACCTTTGAATCCTTGGGGAAAATATCTGACTTTCAGAACTACCAATTTATTTTCTATTTTGAGATTGATGATTTTTTTTCCAACATAGGAAAATTTAAATACATTAACAAAGTATATGGCATGCCAGCTGTATCTACTCTGGCATAAATGAGACATGTTTTTGACAATAGCAGAAAGTGTCCTCAAACAGATCATTTTAAAATGATTAATGATTAATCATCTTTTCCTGGTCTATATTTACAAGGCTAAGTCCAGCACCCAATTATAGACAAGAGGGAAAACAAAATAAAACAATCCCTCCTGCCATTTATACTTTTTCATGCTTTCATGGAACCAGACTTGGATAGAGAATTAACTATGATTAGTTCAAGTTCACCAAAGGCCTGCTAATAAGACATAATAATTTGTTCTGAATTTGCTACTTCATTCAGTCTTGAACAGTAACCCAAAATGAGGTTTAAAATTGAGAATGACAATATTCCAGTGATTTCTTACCATGTATATATGTTTGAGAAAGCCTTTTGACAGTGTCGAGAAGCCTATGAGGGTCTTCTAAAAATACTCATTTTTACTAACAGGAAAAATAATATGATTACAAAGGAAATAACACAGGTTGGAATTTGGTCTTCAAAATGTTTTCTGAAATGTTCATGGACTAATACTCAAAGAAGGTTTATTTCACCTTTGAATTATCATCATGTGAACCTTTTGAAGTCTTCCATCCACAAGTTTAGTGATATTTAGTATTAAATTATTATTATTTATAAAAAATATATGGAAATTAATAATAATTTTTGCAATTTTATCAACATTCTATTCCATGTTTCACTGTGACAGGGAGAAACCCCTGAATTCCCAAAAGCTATGTCAGCAATGTGCATGTTATCAGGTCCTACCAGGATGCGAAGGTATTGGAGAGAGGCTCAGTGATGGATTATGTGTCTTGCATCTGAGCATCAGTCTGAGTGCTGGGGGGGTTCATTACTAGAGCCCTGCACTGTAGGCAATATATTCTTTTGGCACAATAATGCTGAAAACTGCAATTATAATTGCATCCTTTTCCCTTCCAAAGATTTCAGGCTCATTACATTCTATCAAGACAAAATAACAATAGGTAGAAAAACACAATATGCCTATAGAAATGCCTATAGAATGCCTATAGAAAATAACTAGAATGACTCCTTTTGCTGTGACCATGTATACTAAAAGATATGCTAGAATTAATCAAACCAAATGACCAATATTCTTGGTTGCTCTGCTCAGAAGAAGTCATAGTCACAATGTAACAGATGTGAGGTGAGGCACCTCCTGTACAGTGGCAATCCTTCTCCCAACAAAACTTGGCAATCCTGTGAATTAGAGCTGCCAAGGATGTCATAGTGGACTGCAAGGTGCTAATGAATCCCCTTGCGAATCTTGTAGGCATCAGGTGGCCTCTCAGAAATGGCTATCTCAGGCACCAGTACATGTCATCAACTTTATCATTCATGGGCTGTGCATACTAGTTAATTGGGCTACTATGTATTCCCAATAGACTGTCCAAAACAGATAAAAATGGAGTTTAAGAAAGGATGATTCAGACTTCAGAGTTCTGGACGAGCAGTCATTCAGCAACTCTCAACCAATTATAGAATAGAGATTCTAAGAGAAGGCCCAAACACTAACCTAGTGGAAATAGACCCTAAGGAAGGATTCTTAGGAAATCACCTGAAATATATCCTACTAAAGTTACCCCAGAGTAACTCAGCTACCCATGAAAAAAAAGAAATATTTATATAGCACTTACTATATACCAGGTACTGTGCTGAGTGCTTTTCAATAATTCATCTCACAACAACTCTGGGAGGCAGATACTATTATTATCCCCATTTTATAGAAACTGAAGCAAATATAAGTTAAGTGACTTACCCAGAATCATATAACTAAGGAAATTTCTGAGTCCAATTTGAACTCAGGGTGTCCTAATTCCATGTCTGTAACTTTATGTACTGCATTACCTAGCTACCCTTATGACTATGCCACCAAGAACAATCACTAAAGTACATCTGTCAAACAAAAAGATTTATTAAGAAGTTAGCATGCAGCATACTAAGGTAAAATAACAAAGTAAACCAGCAGATATGAGAATCCTCTTCCTACGTCTTTCATTCAATAGTAGTAAACTTATCAGTTAGCAAGCATGAATTAAGGACTTACTATAAGCTAGGTAGTAGATATAAAAAAGGCAAAATTAAAAGGGTTCTTGTACTTACTGTGCTTCCATTATATCAGATAAAACAATATGTGGCAATTAGAACTGATGCTAGCAGTAGAGAGGGGACTGAAGTATGTAGTTTCCTTTCTTCCTATGAACTCCAGACCATACATTTGCATGAGTGGGATTGAAGTTTTGGGAAACACAATTATATAAAAGAAATAATGTCTCTCTTTCCTCACTCTCTCTGGGTATTTACCCTTCCCCCTTCTCCCCCTCCCCCCCCTCCCCCGCCCTTAGTCCTAACATCTTCTCTTCTCTTAACAAGAGAATGGAGAAACAGCAACAAATCAACAATTT
The DNA here is from genome assembly GCF_902635505.1 of Sarcophilus harrisii. Classification (NCBI taxonomy): domain Eukaryota; kingdom Metazoa; phylum Chordata; class Mammalia; order Dasyuromorphia; family Dasyuridae; genus Sarcophilus; species Sarcophilus harrisii. Next base: position 261,313,830 of record NC_045429.1, on the reverse strand, counting down.
AGATTTAGATTTGGGATATTAGCAGGCTCTCTTCAGGGAGCAGCTAGGTGACACAATGGATAGAATAGTAGACCTAAAGTTAGGAAGACTAATCTTTGTGAGCTAAAATCCAATTTCAGACATTAACCAGCTGGGCAAGTCACTTAATCTTGTTTTCCTCAGTTTTTTCATATGGGAATTAGAAAAGAAATGGTGAACCACTCTGATATCATTGCAAGCAACAAAAATAACAATACAAGTAAAGTCATAGTTTGGACACAACTGAATAACTACAACAGCAACAATGTCTCTCCAAGGAGACAATATAAAAGTATTCAATATACAATGTAAATCTTGGATAGTATAGTAACTTCTTTTAGACAAAAACAAACTTCTTATAAAACATAAGACCTACAAGTACACATCAAAATAAAAATTTAAACAATTCACCTGTAATCAAGGAAAGGAATATGCAGAAAGAGAAGCAGCCAGGGTTCCCAAGGCTTAGGGTTACCCTGAGCAGAAAAGTTCCTGCTTTAGTTGTCATATATTCATTATCACTATTCTTCTGAATTAGGAAAAATATTACTGGAGCCACCTTTTATGGACTTTGTGGTGACATGTATATGTATTATATATTCAACATATATACATAACTACCACAAGAATCAAAGGAAGAGAGGAGAGATGGACAGACAGACACAGAGGGAAAGAGACAGACACAGAGAGAAGAGAATAATTTTATGTCCCACTGAGTTGGTCACTATTTGGCCTGATTAGTGGCCACTCCTCTCTGATGCATTTTTATTTATTTAAAACTAAGTACAAAATTAAAAACAAACAAAATAGAAAAAGAAAGACAGAAAAAGAAAAACAAAACAAAATATTGTCATGTGCCCAATAGATCATCAGGAAGAATTCAAAATGTGTAAAAATAAATTTCCATTTCAAGAAAGTATATATAAAAGGAGTTTATATTCATGATTCCATCTTTTCTTTGCTTTCTTGTAGGTTATTCTTTTTTTCTATGCTGTTAACTTTTTATTTTATTCTTTTTTTCCCCCTCTCATCCCTCCTCACATCCCTTTCACATGTGTGTATGTGTGCATATATATGTATATGCATATATGTGTACCTGTAAACACACACATACATATATCTATGTATAACATGCCTGTAGTTATATGCATATATATACATATGCATTTATACTTATACTTAAACAGTATTAATATGATTGACATACAATGTAGATTTCTCTCTTCATTGAATCTTTAACTTTGTAAGATATTAGTGATTACTATTTTTTCTAAAAGTCTACTCCTGATTCTTGTTATAATGTTTGTATATATCTCTTATTTTATATTCTTGTTAAATCTTCTACCTTAGTAATGCTACTTAACTAGCCTTGTTATTATTTAACCTCCCTCCCTGCCATGATCCCTCCCTTATCTCCTCCCTCTTGATCTCATAGGATTTGAGTTTATCTTTTATTTACTTAGAAAACTGCTGGAAGATTCAAAGGAAGTACTAGGTCATTGAGAACTTTTATAAAGAGGCTTCAATACTTGCTGAAAATGGGATTTTTTTGGTAAAGTTCTTCCCTTTTCTAACATAGATACTAACTCCCTCTATGACTGAGTAGAGAGACTTCATTAGATGTATGACTACTTGCATGATAATAGATAATAAATATGTAAATGGACAAAAATTTATTACTATGATATATGATAATAATCTGCTCTGATAAGAGAAGGTACTTTTTAGACTTAAAGAATACAACTTATAAAATACACTCAAGAAAATTGTATTGCTCAGTAGTATTGCAAGTCTTACAGAATAAAATGATTGAAAATTCTAGGTCTTCTTGACCAATAAAGGTCATAATTTAGGTCAGAATTATTGGTAACAGCCTGTGAGAACCCAAAGTAGACATGCCATGAGAAAGCATCAGAATATAAGTATATTAAAGGCCTATAATTTGATCATTGATTTTCAGACATGAGATCCTTGAGATCATTTCCTCCAACTCTATCATTTTTGACTGGAGAAGCTTATGATCCAGCCAGAATGGTTAAATAATTTGCTTGAGGTCAAATAGGTGGTACATGGTAGAATCCAAATTAGTCACTTAATTTTATTGCAATACAATCCATTTCTTTAGTGATACCCCTAAGGCATATTGATCATCATCATCTTTATTGTCATTACCATTCTTTCTTGTTGTCACCATTATCTGTGATGTCACTTTGGTGTCATTTATTCCTTTTCTACCACTGCCACCAAGTACTTTAGGAGGCAATGGAAGAGCTTAAATTCTAGATCTTCCTTATATCCTGTCTATGGACAAATCATTTTATCTCTCTATTTGGCATTTACTTAAATTTCTAAATGAGTATGTTATACCAGATAAACTTTGAGACATGTTTCATCTCTATGAAAAACACATTTAATGCATTTGACACATTTTATTTTTTTATAGAAATCATACTTCATCAGTTGTACATTCTGCAATAAGAAATAATTCATCATGCACAATCCTAAATATCAATGTAATTTCTTGTAATTTTTTCCTATACATGATATTGACCATTGTCATAATCATGACTATTATCATCATTTTCATAACTATCATCCTCATCCTCATCATTGGTATTGCTTGCTATTGTTATTGCAATTGTTATTTCTTGCTATTAAGAATAGAACACAACTTATTTTTCTGCCATTTGTATGGAAGTTATATTTTACATATTACACACATAATATACACATATGTATACACATATATATTACATATACATATACACACATTACATATGCACATATTACATATGTATATTATCTATACAATGTAAATTTATGTAATGGATTTTATGAATTTTAATAATTTGGCTTTTAAAATATATTTACAGATTACTTAAGTCATAGCCATTAACCTTTTACCTTAGTGATTAAAGTTTTACACTGCGTTAGGAAAAATGATATATTTAACTGGTTTTACTGCAGAATTAGAAGAGTTATATAATTACAATTGCAACATGAAATATCAGTGTGACTCTGTTGCCAAAAAGCTAATGGAACAGCAGGAGTATAATATCCAAACTACTGAATATGGGTAACTTGTAGTAGGGAATTTGACAAATGGATTCACAGAAGAGAAACCAGAATGATAAAAAGGACTTGGAACTAAACAATATATTAAAGTTATTAAAACAATTAGGAATGTTTAGCCTGAAGAAGACATTCGTACATTTAAGAAAGTATTATGTTGGAATAAATATCTACTATAAGAAGTCAGTTCCTTTTGTTTCTCCCTTAAAGTGGAAATATACCTGTGTTTTTGTAAGGGTCTACATTTCATTATACCAGGCTTCAATATCATAGACCTTACAAAAACACAAAGATGGAAATATGTTTTTATGTTATCATTCACTTATATAAAATATGAAAGAAGAACCTTAGAATGTGTTTTGTTTTTATTATTTTTTGGTGAGGGTGAAGGGAGTTACTGTGACTCAGAAGGGAAATGGACACTGTCAAGGGAATGGGAAAGCAATAATTATATATATTTGTCTTAGGATGTTCTCTAAGTCCATATATATATATCCCATCTTCCATGCTTGGAATGCATTGCCTTCTCACTTCAGCTTCTTAAAAAAAACCTAGCTTATTCAAGGCTTAGGTCTTGTATCAAATTTTATGAGAAGACTTCTGAGGTGTTTACTTTTGAAGATGTCTCCTCCTCCTCAACTTGTTTTGCATTTCTTCTTCTGGGTAAATTGCGTATCTTATTAGTAAAATAAATGGATATTTAGGCCAGATTTTTGTTTTAATGTATTTACTCCCATTGGTTTCTTTATTTCATTTATTTCCATTGCAGATAGTAACAATTACATAAATACCAGTATAATGTCTAAAATAAAAAAAAAAAAAAGCTGTTGGCCTTAAGAATCTTGTTGATTGAATTGATTCTTTAACAATGTTGAATGAATCCGCTTACTAGTCACTGCCAGTAAGCCAGAGTGAGCCATAGATTGATTTTATTGCAGTTCAGTTGGTGAATGGAACAATAAATAGACATCACTATACCAATGTGCACTCCACAAAGATTTTTATAATATTTTATAGTATTTAACTGCATAAGCAATTTCAAGGAGTGAGCTAAATGGAATTTTACATAGAGAAGAATGGGAATATAATGATGTCCACATGAAAAAAAGAACAGTAACCTAACTGGTTAAAACAGGAGCTGTGGTTAATGCCTCCAGCTTGAATTTGCAAACATAGTAGGGTACGTGAGATATACTTTTCTCAAAGCAAATATTGTCACATAGATCAAGATGGAGTTATTCTCAAAGATTTTCCTTAAGATTTATATTTGAATGAAGCTATTAGCTGTGATAGAAAGACATTCTTCTCACACAAGGGAAGCACTACAATTTTTTTTTATTCCTTATACTTAATACTTGAATGTAGCTGTCATCTAATCATTATGGGTACTTCTTTCACTAGGGAAGATCATAATCCAATTGCTTCTCATTCTGTGTGACTCTCTTTCATGTCCTCCCTTACATTCTCTGTAGGGAATCTCCACAATATGCTATGAGTTTTCTTCCTGTTCAATACTTCAGTTCTGAATCTGTTATTTCTTAATCTTTTATATAATAGATCCTTATCCTTTTCCTAATTGCTCACTTTTTGGACGACAGTTTTTTATATAGTTTTTTATTTACTGATAATTATCAACAAAAATTGTTGATAATTTTCTGCTTCCTATTTACACTTGCTTTTTATTCTTTACTTCCTGATCCCTTTTTGTATCACTTACAATGATGATTCTTTCGGTATTGTAGAAATTCATAATTGCCAGTTATATATTTAAAAAAGTTCTTTGAAAGAGCTCTCCAACTTATCAAAGTCAAAGTCAGGTCATTCTCTTCTTGTGAAATTCTTAGAATAGCTAGTTGTCCACTTGTAGTTGCTGTCCAAGATAGGGGAAAAGCAAAAACAAAAACAAAAACTTCTCTCTTTGAGAGTTCTTTATTATATTTAACAAGACCAAAGTTTTGTTCTTTAGTCTTTAGTGTGCCCAGTCCCTTGTGCCTGATTTAGAGACGAGATGAAACTAGGATGGTAAATACACAAGAGAAAGAATACTTAAAATCTTTCACAGTATTTCCAAACCTTTCACAATAAGTAGGTTCTCACCTACCTTCTCCATCTTTATTTCACATTATTTCCATTTACACATGCTGCATGCCACCAAAAATGCAAGTTTTTGCACCTGTCTCTCATGCTTAGCCTATATTCTCTCTTCACTTAGATACCTAGATTTTTTAGCTTCCTTTAAAGATCACTTCAGTGAACATAAGCTAACTGTAGCCTTTCTGATGTTTTCAATTGTTAATGTTTTTTTTTTTCTGAAATTATTTCACATTTATTATTCTGTGAACCGACCTATATTTTATTATGTGCCAAGAGCTCACTCCTGTATTGTGAAATCAATCCCTTGTAGATTGGAATGAGTTAACTTTCTTTCTCTTACCAGGAACTACAATAATGGATTTAAAATTGTGAACATTTGATAAATGCTGTAGAATTGAACCAATCCCACCTTGGTTTTAAAGCTGTTGCCTGAAATCCTAATATACCTAAAATGGAAGGCATGTTGAAAAGACACAGAAAGTGAAGGTTTCTAATCAGAAGTGGATGCAACCTCCTTCAGAATGGATTAGTATCCAAGTCTTGTCTTTTAAAGGTTTAAGAGGGCCACTCTTAGAGAAGACCGAGTGATGTGAATAAGTGAAGATTTGTTCCAGGTATTTGTTAGAGAACTAAGTTCACAGAAGGTTCTTTATGATTATTGTTAAGTACTCTTCAATCTTTTTTACCTGCTTTCTACTACATGGATTTTTGTTCAGCTGCTCCACGCTCTAGCTTCAATCTTACCTGCAAAATTCTGATAGGTAGCTCAATTCCACTCACCCTTGTCTGATTTTACCATTGCATTTCTCAGGTTCTTTGATTGTTCTATCATTCTTCCCTTTGGAATAAAAAATGTATTTTCTTGATTGATAAAATTGACTTCTTAAGGTCTCTTAGAGTTATAAATCACATTGTAATTTAAAGACTACTTTCCATGAACTTTTAAGAATAGTATTATTAAAACCTTGGTTGCCTGAATACATTCACCTACTGATAGTTACTGGGGTACTTGGTATCATTGAGAGTGTGGATATAAGAATTGTGTCCTGAGCTAAACACTGACTCTTTTATTCCATAAACTAGGTGATTTTTGGTAAAAAAAAAAAAAATATATATATATATATTAGCTTTATTGGATATTTTTTCTCTGCAAAATAAGGGGATTTGAATGAATCATCAGTAAAATACCTTTAAATAACGTGTTTTATTATCCTACAGAGCCAGGGAATTGATAGCTTTCTTAAAGTGGCTTAGCATGACATGGAATTTTTCTTTAATGATTTTTTACCAACCATGACTCTACTTCATGAATAAGAGTGAAAATGGAGGCAGACTCCATGTAGGCCCTCAGGGTCTGGATTGCTCACATGGGTGAGTATAGGAACAAATAGAGTGAGCCAAGAAACTGTCGCCACCATGGTTGCTGATGCCAAGAGAGTCCTGAACAGGCTGCTCAACTGCTGGCAGTCCTCCTTTTTTGACAGCAATAAGGATGGTGATGAGGATGCCACCACTACTGCTACTCTGGTCTTTGTCAAGACATAGCTCCAGGAAGTAACCATTAAATGCTTTTTATCAGAACCAAATACACAAATATAAGGACATTTTTCACAAAAATGGAAAAGGTCAGAAGACAAGGAAGAGGGTTCTTAAGCAGTATAACTTTAAAACTGGAACAAAAAGTATAAGTACTTGCCCTTCTAGATTTCTCCCTTTTCAGAATGATTTTTTTAAACCACTATTCCTTACAAACAGTTAAGTACATTTGGTAAGAGTCCAGAAAGAGATTTTACCATTTTATCTCCTCTTCAAAAAGATGCTTTCTGTTTCTTTTTTAGGTTTTTGAGCTCTTTATCACATTTTACTTTCCATCTCTCTGCCTTTTCAATAACTGGATTACATGTCTGGAATATTTTCTCTGTTTATCTTGTATTTTTGTTTCACTAGATTCCTTCAAACCCTAGCACAAAACCTATGTTCTGCAAAAGACCTTTCCCAGTTTCCCCAGCTGTAAAGCTCCCATCACTTTTGTATGTAACAGGACTTCAATATATATCCAGATCACCCAAGATGGAGACACCCATATGGGAACCTGTTTCAGCAAGAAAATATCCTGTGATTGCCTATTATAGGGGAAAAAAGTTCTTTTTCTCCACTATGTAGCTGGAGCTTAGTCATTAAATCTGAACTAGAGACATGGTCACTCTAGGAGTGAAGATCTTGTTCACTCACAGCATGAACAGTATGCTCTAAATTAGTTGAGAAGGGCTACCTTCTATTCTCCATTATATCCTGTAGCCACGCTGAGTTCTTTTCTATGATTCTGGACATAGATGGAAAAGTCTCCAGATCTAGAAGCTTGGCCATAATGACTTAGAATCAGGATCCAGTCTGAGTGTAATGGCCAGACCACTAGGAAATTCAGTGAAAACAAGATGAGAACAGGTGGAGGGAGGGAGCTTTCTCCTTTTAATATGGTGAGACTGTGAATAAGAACTGAGATAAAATATAAACTTAATCCCTCTTTCCTGTTCATAGATTAAGGCATTTAGGGAGCATTATATTCCCAGATGTTGGGGTAATACTTTTTTGTTTCTTGGCAGACCTTTGGACTAGATATTTCTTTGTAAATGATAAGTAATTTAATGTACTTTTATGCATGAATTCCTAAAATTATGGTAAATATAAACAGTGGGGGTTTAAACTGTTGACAGACATTTGAAGCTTTCAACACCCTCTATAATTGGAGAACCCTGGGGGGGAGAAGTGAAAAGGTATACATCTGATCTTTAGATACTGGGGGCCAGGGTAATCACTGTTACCTATATACAGCTTGCGTAATTATTTGTTTCCTTACCCATTAGAACATGAGCTTCTTGGGGGCAAGAAACAAGTTTTTAATTTTTGTATCCTCAGCACTTATGCCAGTACTTGAAAGGTAATAAATTCTTGATAATTGCTTGTTGTCCTCTGAGGACATTCACACTTCTCAGATTGACTAAAATTACTTGAAAAAATAGCGATGACTGTTGGAGGGTGTTGGGAGCTACTTGTTAGTGGTGGTGGGGATCTAATTCTGACCAGCAGAATAGATCGTATCAGGTGAGAGGATGCTAATGATACAAGGAGAGGAGAGGCAGCTACAGTGAAAAGCCTCTGCCTCTGATTTATTCCATCCCCTATAAAATATATAATATTTTTAAGTACAGCAAGGTTATTAAAAGAAAAACATACATTCTTTTGTAAGCAGCACCTGTGTTAGTAACTATGACCTCCAGATAGATATCTCTGATTGTCAGGGTAATGTGGTTTTCCTGCAAGTCTGCCAGCTCAAATTAAGATAACTTAAAGCCTGATTTGCGACTCCTTAACTCTGTGAAAACCAAACATTCCTTTAGCTTCTTAAGTGTGCTGGGATTCACCACTGCAGAGCTCAGAGAATCAACCTGCCATTTTTTGTGCAGTCCCCTATTAACTCTTTATAGGCTTTCTGGGCTCCACACTTATGTATGATCCTCAACAGGAGGGGATGTGGGAAAACTAGAGCACAAATACATTTTTGGTGGAATTATGAAATACTCCATTCTAGAGAACAATTTGGAAATATGTCCAGAGGTTAATAAAACTGTGCATATCTTTTGATCATCAGTCTCACTACTGAAAGAGATAATTAAAAAGGGAAAAGAACTCATATGGGCAAAAATGTTTGTAGCAGCCCTTTTTATAGTGGCAAGGAACTGAATGCCCACTAGTTGGGGAATGGCTAATTAAATTATGGTATATGATGTTAATGGAATATTGTTGTTTATAAGAAATAATGAGCAGACTGATTTCAGAAAAGCTTGGGAAGGCTTACATGAACTGGTGCTTAGGGAAGTGAGCAGAAGCAGGAGAACATTGTAGACAGTGACATCAAGATTTTGTGATGATCAACTGTGATGGAGTAGGCTCTCTTCAGCAATGTGGTAATTTAAGTCATTTACAATAGATTTGGGATGGAAAATGCCAGTCAGAGAGAGAACTATGCAGACTAAATGTATATTGAAGCATAATATTTTCACCTTTTTGTTTGTTTATTTTCTTATGTTTTTCCCTTTTGGTCTGATTTTCTTGCACAACATGACAAATACAGAAAAATAAACATAAAATTACACATATTTAATCTATATCAGACAGCTTGCTGTTTTTAGGGAGGAGGTAGATAAGAGAGGGGGGAAGAGCATTTAGAACATAAAGTTTTACAAAAATTTATGTTCAAAGCTATCTTTACATGTATTTGGAAAAATAAAATACTAGTGAAAAAATAATTGCTTGTTGTCTTGATTTGACTTTATCTCTCTTTCAGTCCATATTAAGTAAAAGTATAGAGTTGGAGATTTTGAGAGATTCTGACCTACCCAAACTTGCCTAAGGCCTGGTTAACAAGCATTAAGCTTAGTAGCACTGTATTATCCTATGATCCAGAATTTCAAGCTCCTGGTAAATATTAAAATGATGTTCTTCATTTTTTTTCTGGGTAACAGAAGTTATTACTCTTTATTTCTTTGGGTGTGATTCAAGCTATAATCAATGAACAAGATTGTTTTTGTTTTTTATCTAATATGTGCTATGTACATTCTTATACATGAGGTTTATAAGGTTTAAAAAACAGTAATCTTAAACTGTTTCCATTACATCAGAAAAGATGGTGTATATATATATATGTGTGTGTGTGTGTGTGTGTGTGTGCGTGTGTGTGTATATGTAGGATAAATATATATAGAATAAATACAAAATAAACATAAGGTAGTTTGGAAAGTAAAACAAAAAGTTGGTATGGAGAAATATGAAGAAATGCTTCATGTAAAATGTTAGACTTAAACTGTGTCTTGATGGAATAAAGAGATTCTGTGGGGGAATATGTAAAGAAGGAAGTCGTTTCAAGAATGGAGAGTAATCACTGGTTGATCAGAGAGAATTCATGCAACTTCTAAATATATCATTTAGGATTAGTTTGAGGTTAGTGTCTTCAGCTTGCATTTTGTTGATTTCCTTTCCTCTTCTTTTTATTCAGGTTAACTAAAGCTTTGCCAAATTTCTTAGGCTTTTTTAGTTTGTCTCTATGTGTATATGTGTGTGTGTGTGTTTATGTGTGTCTGTCTCTATCTCTAATTCTCTATCTTCATCCCACATATACACCTATTGCTAACATACAGTATACATACATAAATTACATGTACATATATGGATGTACATATATACACAATCACATATGTGCATATGGTTTCTAGTTTATTAGTTCTCCTTTTTAAGAGTCCTATAATTTTTGTTTATTTAGATGTTTTTAATTTATTGGCTTTGTGATTTAAAATACATTTAATCCATTAAGGTTCTTCTTTTCTTTTAAGTTAATATATGATTTCAGGGATATGATTTTCCTTTAAGGATGCATCGTAGAAATTTTGGTAAGTTGTTTCATAATTGTCCTTTTCTGTCATATAAATACTAATTCTTTCTATGGCTTTTTTTTTTTTTACTTACTCATTATTCAGGATTTTTTTTTGTTGCTGTTTTCATTTGATTTTGTCTCTTATTTATTATTTCTCAATTATTTTTATTGCATTAGGGACAGTAAAGAATACATTTATAGTTTCTCTCTTTTTAGTCAGTATCCATTCAATTAATAAAGCTTTATTTATTTGTTGTTGTTGTTCAGGTATTTCAGTCATGTCCTACTCTTCACGACCCCATTTGGGGTTTTCTTTGCAGAGATAATAGATTAGCTTGTCAATTCCTTCTCCAGATCATTTTATAGGAAAACAGGGTTAAGTGACTTGCCCAGAGTCACAGTTAATTAAAATGTCTGAGGCTGGATTTGAGTTCAGATCTTCCTCAGTGCAAGCTGAGTACTCTATACACTGTGCAAACTACTATATGACAGACTCTCTGCTAAACCTTAGGAAGCAAAAGAAAGTCAAAAGATATCTCTTGCTCTCAAAGAGCTCATTGTCTAACAGGGGAACCAATATGAAAAGAATCATGTACAAAAAAGCTATGTATAAGAAAAATTGGAAATAATCAATAGATAAAGACACTAGCATTTGAAATAAAAAAAGGATTGGGAATAGCTTCCTGTAGAAGCTGAAATTGTAGCTGAGGCTAGAAGATGAGGAAAGTCAAAAGGTAAAGACAAAGAGGGTGGATTTTTCTAGACATGAGAGATGAGCAGTGAAAAAGAATAGAGTGTAATATGGGATATTGAACCTGGAGGAGGAGTTAAGTGGAGAGGCATGGTTGACATAGTTAGACCTGTGCTTTAGCAAGATCATTTTGGCATCTGCTTATAGCATGGTCTGGAGTGAGAGGAGACTTGTGTAAGGGAAATTGATCAGTAAGATATTGAAATAATTCAGGAAATAGATGATGAAGGGATAAAGCAGGGTGGTGGCAATGTTATAAAAGAAACATATGTTAGTGTTTTTAATAGTAAATTCAACAGTTCTTAGCAATGTATTGCAAGAGGGAGATGAAAGAGAATATGGAGTCATAAATGAAATGTAAGTTTAAGGTCTGAATGACTGGGAAAATTGTACTTTCAGCAGAAATGAAGAAGTTAGGAAGATGTATTGGTTTTGAGAGAAAGATATTAAGGTCAGTTTTGGACATGTTGAGTTTAACATGTCTATGGGACATACAATTTGAGACCTCCAGAAGGTAATTGAAGATGCAAGAACTTTCATTTATTTGCAATGACTTTTTGTCCTAATCCATGATAAAAATATATTTTTAAAGTTCCAAATATCAAAAATATCAAGGGAATCAATAAAAATATGTGAAGGAAGATGACCTAGGTGTACCAGATCTCAAACTATCACAAAGTGATGATTATTGAAATTATCTCGTACTGACTAAAAACAAAACAAAACAAAAAATAATACTAGTCCAGTGTAATAGATTAGGTAATAATATACAGCAACAAATGTCCATAGTAATCAACTCTTTGATAATTCAAAAGGTCAAGGTTTTGATACAATAACTCAAATTTTCACAAAAAATTGCTAAGAGAATTGTAAAGCAGATTGTCAGAAATCAGGTATAGGACAGCACCTTGCACCATCTACCAAGATAAAGTCAAAATGAGTACATGATTTAGACAGGTGATATAATAAGCAAATTAGGGAACATGGAAAGTTTTACCTGGAACATCTATGAATAAGGGAAGAATTTATGACCAAACAAGAAATATAGAGTGGATTAAAAGAAGTAAGATGGATGATTTGATTATTTGAAATTTTGAAAAAAAAAAAAAGGTTCCCTTCCTCCTCTTCATAAGCCAAACCAATGCATCAGGAAACTGGCAGAGGGGTGGAGGAGGGAATTACAGCAAATAAGGGCTTCAATTCAAGAGCAAGCACTTCAGTGTGCACTCATTCATTCTCTCTCCCCCCCCACCTCTCTCTCTCTCTTTCTCTCTCTCCCCCCCTTTCTTCCCCCCCCCTCTCTCTCTCTCACACACACACACAGACATGAACAGGTAATTTTCAGAAAAAAAGTATAGCTATCCATTTTCTTATGAACAAATACTCAAAATCAGTATTGATTAAAAATAGAAATTAAAAGATCTCTAAGGTACTGCTTCACACCTAGCTTATTAGCTAATATAATATAAAAAGGGAAATGGAAAATGTTGAAGGAAATATTGAAAAGTTGATACTCTTTTGAACTGTTGATAGGGTTATGAAATGATCCAGTGGTATTGAAGAACAATTTGGAACTATGCCTTAAAAATCATAAAATTGTGCATACTCTTTGAAAACAATACCATCACTAGGTCTATAGCCTGAAGAGATCAAAGAAAAGGAAAATACCTATGTTGATAACAAAAAAAGAATACTTTAGCTTTTGAGTGTGTGTGTGTGTGTGTGTGTGTGTGTGTGTTAGCAAAGAATTGGAAATCGAATGGATTACAATCAACCAGGGAAGAGCTGAACCAATTATGGTTTATGATTGTGATAAAATACGATAATTCTGTAAGAAATTATGAACAATTTGGCTTTTAGAAAAACCTGAGAAGACTTCAATGAGCTAATTCAAAGTGAAGTGGAAAGAACCAGAACATTGTACACACTAACCACAATATTATATGATAATTGACTGTTAACGACTTAGCTATTTTAATTAATATAATGATCCCAGACAATGCTGAGCATTTATGATGAAAAATGCTATGCATCTCCAGTGTGAGAACTGATAAGTCTGAATGCAGTTTGAAAAATAAATTTTTTCACTTTATTTTTCTTGGTTTTTTTTTTGAAACATTGCTAATATGGAAAGATTTTATGTCTTTATAAATATAATTGATATCATATTTATTGTCTTCTTAATGGGTGGGAAAGGAGTAGGAGGAGAGAATACAGAACTCAATTAAAAAGAGAATATTAAATTTTAACAAATAATGTTTTTTAAAAGAAAAAAAAAATAAAGTTCTATGTAGCATGCATAAACACAAATACATATGCATATATAGATAGATATGCATGTATATATGTGTTTATTTAATTACCATATACATATACATAATTATAATTTTAATATAATTATTTGACATTTTATTTTAATTATAGATACAAATATTCACAGATGTAATTTTATATATATATAATTCTTTAGCTGCACACATTCTTTTGCAATCCTATTTAGAAGAATCATGAGTCTCAGTTCTAATTTCTTTAGTATTTGTTAAATTCTGTTTTTTCTCTTATTTATGTTGCTATTAAATTTTTCCAAAGAATAGATTAGGACATCAAAGTCTACCATTATTGTTTTATTTTTTTTTTTATAATTCAATTACTTTTTCCTTTATGAATTTAAATGCTAAAGCATTTTCTGCATATAAGTTGAATGTTAATATTGATTTGTTGTGGTGGTTTCTTTCATGTAGCTTCCTTGTCACTTTCTTTTTTATGCTGTGAACCTTTTATTTTTGCTTTGATAGCATACTTGTTACTTTAATTTTGGATTTACCTAATAAATAGTAAATTTTGTTACAGTCCCTTAATTTTATCCACCTTCCTCTCCTTCTTTATAGAATAATGTTAAAATCTAATGAATTTTGCCTTTACACAGGTTTTTTTTTTCCTTGTGCCTCACTCTAAGAAGCACAAATTTCTGTAGGAGATGGATAGGATAGAAGTATTGTCTCATGCTAGAGATTCTGCTTTAATCCCTGATGGTGCATTTAAGCCCTTTAATAAATCTTAATTTTCCCATGATTATTTCCCCAATATTTGCCATGAAATCTCTCCAGATTCATTATTTCCTCCTTTTCTGGATGTGAGTTTTCCTTAGTAGCTTTTATTACCCTTTGGCTTAGATAAGATGTTTTCTATGGAAGCATATTACTATTTTAAAGGTCGTGGTCTATTCAAAAGTCCTAATTCCTCATTCTCTATTATTGATTGTCCCTCTGCCCCTATGGAAATGTTTTACAGTGGTATCTCCTGTCCTATTAAATTGAGATTTTTTGCCTTTCCTCTTTTGCTTCCACTTTTTTTCCTATAGGCTCTCTCCCTGATAAAAGACTCCAAGAATATTTATTTTTCTATTTTCTTTCTTTTTTTAAATCTCTATCTCAATTCTAATATATGACAAATTCCTCTATGTTTAATTGTGTTCCTTCTACTTTTACATGCTCTCTCAATCTGCAAGTTTTATCCTTAAAGGTAATGAACTGTTTAAAGTTGTCACTGTATATCTTGTCTTAAAAATCAGTATTTTTTTTGCTTGTATGAAAATCATGTTGTTGTTGTTATTCAACATTATTACTTTTTAAAATTTCTCTTCCAGATTGTCCTTTACTTCAGCATATTTACAGTTTTTCCCCTCCTCTTTTGTTTCTTTGGTGAAATTAGGCATCACAGATTTAAGTTTTTCTCTTCTGCAAATTATTTCTTTTAAAGGAGTTATAAATCTTTCCTTCATAATTTTCATTTCTCTCCTGAACTAATTCTCAATACCTTGTTATAGAAATGCAAGTGATCTTGTGATTTATCAAATATTGATTCTTTTTTTTTTTTGTCTTATAATGTAGATTCTATGAATCTAATCTCCTTTAGATAACCTTTTGGTCATAATCCTTATTATTACAAATATCTTCCTTGTTGATTTATCTGTTTGTGGCATGTGTTTAATTGGATTTTCTTCTTTTTGACATGTTTATCAATATCAACCTTTTCCCTTTATCATTTTCTTACTATCATTCATTTTCTGACTTCTTCTTTCTTTTTGATGGTGTATTTTTGTTTCAGCTTCTTTCCTGGAGAATTTACTTTTCATTGACTTCTGCCTGTGTCTCAAGTCACTTATAGGGAAATAGAACTAGTGTCACCTGGATGTTAGTCCTTTTTCCTTTAGGTCTAATGGTGTTGATTCATGATGGTGCCTTTGTCCAATTCTTTCTATTTTTCATTTCTCTGAGGACTGTTTCAGTATATAATACCACTGTGATAAGCTCTACAAGGCAGTTTAATATAGTGATTTCAGTTTTGCCAGGAATAGAAAAGTGTGTGTGTGTGTGTGTGTGTGTATCCTGTTTTTAGCCTGTGGTTGTATCCCAAGAAGGGAGTGCTCAATGAAAGCAGCAAGGATTAAAGATTAGCCTTCTTTATTTAACTCCTGTAGTATTTTATTTACCCCTTTATGGTTGTTGACATCAGAGACTATGGAGGCAACTAAAACTGCTCTATCTTTTGCACATAATCCCTGCTTTGGTAAGGATTAAAAGGTCATGAGGATTGGATAAAATATTTAGCCCTTTATATTGATAGTCATGTGATCCTGAAATCCAGTGAGCTCTTAATTACCAAATCTAAAGGTCTTTTCTTAGTCTTCATCCTTCTTTATCCCCTTGTAAATTTTGATGATGTCAATCACCATCTCCTCAAAGGTACTCTGTTTGCTAGTTGTTTATGACATGGATATATACTAGTTTCTACATATACCTGATTGTCCCATAGTTTCTTTTTTCTAGATTTTCATACATGTCATACCTACTAAACATGGACATTGTCCAAAACTCTCCTGGGCAATTTCATTTTATTCTATATGAATATGCTTTTGATCTCATCAGTTCCCAGGGGTTAATTTTTATCTCTTTGCACATGGCTCCCAAATCTATATATGCAGCTTCAATCTCTCTCTTGATCTTGTTATAAATCAGCAACTACTTTTTAAAAATGTCAAATTGGATATCTCACAGAGATTTCAAGCTCAACCTGTCCAAAACAGAATTATCTTATTTCACTCCAACTCCTCTCTTTCTACCTTACCTATTATTATAAAGATAACCACAATTCTTCCAATAATCCAAATCCACAACCTCAGTGTTATTTTCAATTGCCTATTGACACTTAACCCAGACATTCAATTTGTTATGTCATATTTCTACTTTCCTAACATATTTCTGTAGCTCCTTCTCTCCACTCTAATAGGAGCTGCTGCAGTTAAGAGCTTCCTTATTTTTCACCTGGGTCTTATGATAGTCGTCTGTTTTAATTCTCCCCCTTTTAATCTAAGGCATACTCCACTCAGCTGCCAGTGATTTTCCTAAATTTTAGGTTTGATGATGCCACTACCATATGTCCCCATGCCCCATCTCCCAACCACTCCTTCAACTCTAGTGGTTTATGATTGTGATCAAATATAAAATCATTTGATATTCATTTTATATATATTATATTTTGTACAGATACATTATATATCTACTTGCTTTATTGTATGGACTTTGAAAAGAGATTTTTTTTACTTTTGTCTTTAATCCCCAATACCTAGAACAGTATCAGGTAATAGTAGATTACTTATTCATGTTTTGTTGATTGATTAATTGAGTTATTGAATCCAGTTATTTGTGAATGTATTTATTTCATTCTAATTGACTATAAATTCCTTGAGGGGTTCAAACTGTGTTCCTTTATCCTCCTTTTATGGTAACAGCAGACATCGAAAGGAATCAGTAAGAATTTATTGATTTTATTTATATTATTATATATATATAATTACTAATAAAAGCAAATTAATAAATCAATGATTTACTTTATCCATATAAAATAATTTGACATCAGTAGTATATAGCTGTCTTTAATTCTGTTATTATGTGTAAGAAACAAAATGTCTTATCAAGAATTCCACTGACTCATTGATGAATCCAGGAAAAGGTTTTATTCCACATTCTTGCAAGAGTGGTTGTCTAAGCTAGTTGGCACACTCTTAAAGAGCTAAGACAATGTTTTATTTCCTATCCTGAAGAGCAAGTCCCTCCCCTGATTCTTCATTGATTGAGTGTTACAGAATGTGAATCTTTACCCCTGATTACATCATTATGTTTCCCCAACACCTCCACTTAAGTGCAAGTCTTCTTCTCTGATAACATCATTACATCTCTCCTTCCCCCCAAAATATAAGTACTTATCCACCTCTAATTACATTTTATAATGTGTTTCTTATCCTAAATCCCACCTTTGATTACATTTTCCTTTTATTAATTTTGCTTCTTTGTTCCACATCCTAGCCTCCATTTTTTAGCTTTCAATTTTTTTTTCCAATTTAAGTTTCATTTCTTTGTATTTCATTAATTTAATTTTCATAACTCCAAGGAAACTAAACTCTCATCAAATTCTTACAATTTCTTTTTACTACATTTATATTTACTTAAAAAAAGTTTTATTGACTTTTTTATAGAGTTGGTCATTTGATATATTTCTTTTCCACTGTAACTCCAAACTAAAATGACTTCCTTTCTAACAAAGAAAAATAGTAAAGTAAAACCAATGGACACTGACACTGCTTTTGAAAGGTAAGATAATACTTAATACCAACTTCTCCATTCTCCAAAGAAATGTAAAGAAGTATATTCTTTTGCATCTTCTTTAAGTTAGTAATTATGATAGCTTTATTACTCTTTTGGTTATATTAATTAATCCATTCTCTATATTGCTTCATTGGTTCTGAATTTCATACTTTCAATCAATTTATGTGTCTTCCCATGTTTCTCAGAATTAGTCATATTTCCATTTTCTTATTGTATAATGTGGTGCTGATATCTTCTTATAGCACAATTATTCACTCATTTTCCAATTGATGAGGACCTATTTCTTTCAAAATTTTTTCTAGCCATATTTGTATATATTTAAACAACCAGAAAGGTAATTGGATTGATACAAATGAGCTATATCAGAGTGTCATTGTTGGTTCATTGGTACTAGAGGAAACAGTTTCATTTCAGCATGAGAACAAAATTCCTGATCCAAAAATATTCAGATTTTTTTTAACTTCTTGGACCAAAATATAATTGTTCTAGAAGAAGATTCTTATATCCAGGAATTGGACAATATTCAGCATGTACATTTTTTGAAACTGATGTTTCTGCCAGGGGAGCAGCCAGAAGGAAGACTGGCCCCTGGCTAAGCCAGAAGGTGCTGTGCAAAGTTGATCTCAGCCAAAAAAAAAAGTTCATTCCTTGGAAATCTTTGGGTTTTGCTTTAGATTTTTCTCTCTCAACTTACTGAGTGATAGTGAATGAAGTTCACTTACTGAGTGAATATCAGTCAGCATATTCATTGATTATAAATAAGATTAAGAGACTATAATACTGTAGAAAGTGATAAATATTAAAATAGTTTTAGAGAGAGAGTAAGTTTTTGCTACATGAACATTGAAGACAGAACTATCTTTACATAAGGAAGTACAGTTGATTATGGAGTGCAAATTGTAAGTATGATCATTAACAATTATCTGCAAACTATTTCAAGAAGCATGAAATGCTATGCAATTTCACTGGCCAAAAGGGTGTAAAGTTACATAGTTCTAATATGGAAGGTCTTTTCTCTATTCAGCTCTTTACTTGTCAGATGCTTCTTGAATAATGAAAGAATTGAGCTTAATGAGGCTGATTCTTTTCCTGGTAAAGGGTAACTGGTGCAAGGTTATGGTGTTGAGACTATTTTCTAACTACACAAGTAAGACATGACTACAAAGTCATTTTTTAGATCAACTGTTTCTCTGTAGAAGAGATGGAGGGGACAAAAACAAGGACTATGCCTAATGCTCTCCTTTATTCACATCACTCCATCCTCCTACCCATATTTAATGCATGGAAAATGTAATGGGCTGAGGTTTGAGTTGATGCACTGAGGTCCCAAGTACCTGAGGCTAAATAGTAATTGGACTATACTCTATTAATATACATGATTGGATAAAGAATGGTTCCAGCCCACTCTCGGTGCAAGTCCTGATGTGTTGTATAGGAAATGACGATTTTGGTGGGTGGAGGCAGAGAGAGAGACAGGAAGAGAAGCTGGGAGAGATTGGCCTGGGTTCGATACTCCTAGCTGCTGGTCATGTGGCTGTGGTCTAGTTAGTTTCTTGACTCAGCTGCACACATTGCTATTGCCGATTCCTTTCCACCTCCGATCTTTCTTCACTGAGAATAAAGTCTGACGATTTTCCCCTAACCTGAATTCCTGACTCCGGCTGATTTTAAAATACATGGTCTTCACAGAAAACATTTCATATCATCAACTAGAGAGGCAAAATAATTCTTGGACTTCACTATACTTGTCCTGGAGTGAGCAATAGAAAAAAGTTCTTATGTACTAATTGTTATAATATTATTTATTATTATTATTATTATTTTCCTGAGGCAATTGGGGTTAAGTGAGTTGCCCAGGGTCACAGAGCTAGGAAGTTTAAAATGTCTGAGGTCAATTTGAACTTAGGTCCTCCTGACTTTAGGGCTGGTACTCTATCTACTGCACCACCTAGCTGCCCCCTCATGTACTTATTATTACTAGAAACTATTGTTTCAACTCTTGTACAAAAAGACATGAAAAAAATATTTTAATTGAATTATTTGTAATTAATAAATATTGCTGCTAAATGTTTAACTCCAATCTATGTTTTCAAATAATAATGGTCTGTACATTTTTTTTTTTAATCTTCTAAATTGCTTAGCAAAGTAGAATCCTATGGTTTCTTTACTTCTTGTTGAAATGGGAATTGTCTTTTTTACACAAAATACATGATTTCTTTCTCTCTTTCCCTTACTCTCTCCTTTCCTTCTTTTTTCCTCCCATTTTTTCTCTCATCTCTCATTTTCTTTATTTGTCTTCTTTTTCTCTTCCTGTCTTTCTTCTTTCTTCCTTTCTGCCTCTTCCTTTCTTTTTCTTCAAATCTGTTCCCTTTGTTCTGTCTCTTTATGTGTATCTCTCTGTTTATGTCTCTGTGTTTTTGTTTCTTTCTGAGTTGCAGAAGGATAATATTGTTATAAAAGTTTTTTAATGGACACATTCATATTCTAACTGAAAAATTATGAATAAAATTACTTCATATATTATTTCCAGTTCCACTGTATAAAAGCTTTCATTTTCTTCTAGAAAAAAGATGCTGAAACCTGAAATTTACTGAAAAATTCATTAAATTATAGAACCTTTTGCTGGAAATATAACTTTAAATAAACACTCTCAACCCCCTAAACAATCTAGTAAAAAAAAAAAAGTGTTTGCACCTATGCATTCATTGTATAATAGAGAAAGAAACGGGATTGGAAAAGGGATTCCCTCCCCTCCCCCCTCCCCCATTATGGCTTTTCTCTGTTAAGCAGTTTATTTGGATTTCCTATAAGGTTATTGTTATCTAAATATTTCGCTAAATTTCTGCTTTGTCTAAGTAAAGAGAAATTCCTGAGGTTGGACTGCTGCTGTTATTGTTTGGGTTGTGTTTGTATGATGTTTTAGATTATTATCAGAAGCTCCCTCTCATGGGAAATCTCCATATTGCTTCTTTGGGGATTTAGCAATTTATCACTTTTGCATCATTGCACAAATTAACCAAAACACTCTATCCTTCTCTGGTTACCTTTGCGGTATTAGATGGATAATTTCCTTAATGGATTATGCAAACCGTTAGCTAGGGAATATTTTAATGACTGCAGGGCGATAATTGTCTTTCATAAGCAAATATAGTAGGGATAGGGGAGGGCCCCTGAAGAGTCTAGAAGGCGATTTCATTCACTAATTATTCTAGAGAAAGGTAGTGTTTTGGGCACTGCTACTTTGAAAATCTTTCCAATGCTGAGATAAAAGAAAGTAACATTTTTTTTTTCTAATGTGAATCGAATTTTAGTGAAAGATAACAAACTGCCAATTCCAGAAAAAAAGTGGTTCCTATCCATCCCAAGAAAAGTTATAACAATGTTAGTGTCAGAGAAAGTACCCCGGTCATCACAATCTTTTCCCCTGTCCCATCTTCCACTAGTCTTTCTCAACTGATCAGAAGGGACGGGATGCCTTGGAAAATGCAACCAGGGATCCATTCCCTGCGTCCTGATCACTTCTTGGTCTCTGCTGAGACTAGCAGCAGGGGAGCTAATTAGTGCCAATCCATAACGTGCACCCTGGTCCAGGAGGAGCTGGTCTAAGGTCACTCCTTTCATAACTATTTTCCAATTCACAGCTGTGAACAGCTCTTAACCAGCCAGAACTTATTCTAGTAATGATCCTTCTGGTCAGATTCGAACTGGTGACCTAGAGGTAAAAGGCTCTGTAATGAATCCCAGGAGCCACTTGATAACAGCCTTAGTTGGAATTTGCAAACCTGTGCTAGAAATCTCCTTTCCCAGCTGCATGTTTTCACCCTCCCGGCCTATTCGCCATTTCTCTCTGCATAAGCAGTTGCAGACTTTACTTAAGTGTTGCGTCTCTCCGCGTGTTCATAACTGTGCGTGAAGCATCACTCATGCCTTATTTCAGCAGGGTGAAGAGTGGGTAATTAGCATCTTTCACAATTAGCCGCAGATTTGCTTTGCTAATTTCATTCCCCGATGAAGGTGCTAACTTGGCGCGAAGTTGTAATGTGTTGGGTGATTTATTGAACTTCCCTGACTGAGAGTGGAAATCACCAGCCCTGTCTTTACTACCGAGAAAGTTAACAGCATCCATTCATTTGTAGGAGATGGTATTTGAAACCGGGATGTTGGTGTGATTGAATGCGTGGATGTGTAATAAAGTCAACTCAGATCGGCCCCTTCCTGATTAAATTATATTAAAATGATGTGGCAGTTCTCTGAAAGAGGCTCTTAAGAAAGAAATATGAGCACATCCTTGAAAAAGAGTTGCTTGTCATTAACAGTGTCACTGGGGGCTATGGACAAAAAAGGGGTACCTGCTTTTGAAGAAACAGATAGGAGGTAATATCAAGTTATAGAATCTTTCATCCCAAAGAGGTGATACAATTCTTTTAGAGATATACAAGGAAAACTTGGCAAATTGTAATTTGGCTCTCATTCCATTCATCTGCAGCAGAGCTGTTTTGTATAGCCACTAGGAACAATACTAATCTGTCAGTCAATAGAATATTTCCATTTTATACATGCCAGCCTGTCTGACAGCAGGAGACCTGTTGCTTTTCCTCTTATGCTTTAGGTTATTCAATTATTGCTCATTAGAATAGAAGAAAAAAGGGAGGGGGGAGAAAGAGACAGCGAGACAGAGACCAAGACAGATGAAGGAAGGAAAGAAAGGAAGGCAGGGAAGAAGGAAGGAAGGGAAAAAAAGAGGAAGAAAAGACAGGATAGGAGGGTATCACCAAGTATGGCAAAATAAGAGAAAGCAATATATTCTAGGTCACTACATAATTCCAACAAAGACCGAAAAGCATTTTTGAATAAGTAATTATTAAAAATATAAGAAGAAATGAGTAATTCATTTTTGCTATCCAAATTAGAATAGGAAGACATCAGAAGTCTGCAGACAGTGGAAAGGGGTTTCAAATCTAAGACACTTCATACAAAACCTTCCAGCCTTAGGACTGAAATAGGACTTGTTGCTATTTAGTAGAGCAAAGAGTGTCATGGACCGGACAGTAAAAGGACCTGTATACAGGTAACAGGCATGACAGAGGGATAAAAGCCAGAGCACAAAACTGTTGCTTATATTTCAGATCTAGCTTTGAGATTTTTTTTCCCAAAAAACTTATTTTCTTTCAAGAAACAAAATAAGAAAAACAGAAAAAGAATACAAAACAAAAATGAAACAAAGCAAAAGAGAACATTGTCATATACCCGGCACAACATCAGGGAAGTTTCAAAATATATAACAACAAATACACACACACACACACGTGTGTAAATTGTTCTTCTGTTCTCTGCTATATATCTTTTTTACTTTATTCTTTTTCCCTCTTTTATCCCCCCCAACCACCCTGAAGCAAGTTATAGTTAAGAAAGGATATATTTATATTCACATATATAGATGTATACATACACATACTTACATGTATCCCCACACATACACACACATAGCTTTCCTATCCCTGCCAACCCTTTGCTTTAATCCTGCTCCTAATTTGCCTTGCTATTACTTTTAACCTTCCCCCACCCTTACATCCTTTTCTAGTCTTCTGTCACCCTTTGCTTCTCTGTCTGCCCATCTTTCTCCTCTATTTCTTTGTAGATTTTGAAGGGTGCTATACCCTTCATAGTATGTATCTATTTAACTCATTCCCAATGTTAATAGATTTTCAGAAGTAGAAGCCCTCCCCCCTCCCCCCTCCCCCCAATGTCTCTGTGTCTATTCTTTCTCTGCATCTCATTTGTATGACATAAGTACTTTAACTCTGATGCAGTCTTTCTTTTGAGCTGCCCTATTGTTGACATCAATCTTAAACATCTGCTGTCCATTTCCCATGTAAAAACAAACAAACAAACAAAAAACCATAAAAAATTTGTCCTTGTTGAGTTCCTTGAAAATGATCTTTGATATTAGCTCTTACATGTTAAATTTTCTCTTAATTTTGGGTTTGGTTTATAGAAAGTCCTGAAAACCTGCAAGTTCATTGTCCACTTTTTTCTCATTCAATATTATAAATAATTTTGCTGGATATGATATTTTTGGTCCCAAGCCTCCTTCTTTTGATTGTCAGTAGATATATTCCAGGACCTATGGTCTTTTATTATGGCTGCTGATAAGTCCTGTACTATTCTAACTGTAGCTCCAACATATTGGCATTTTTTCTTGTTTTTTTACAAAATTTTCTCTCAATCTGGAGGTTTCAAAATTAGGCAATAATGTTCCTGTGTGTTTTTCAAAAGAATCTTTTTTTTTTTTTTGGACTTTTTCTAATTCTACTTACCCTTCCTGTTTTATCACTCCAGGACAATTTTCTTGGTATTTCTTGCATTATTGTGTCAAGGTCCTTTTTTTGGTCAAATTTTCTAGGCAGCCCAATTACTCTTATATTTTCTCTTTTTGATTTATTCTCCAGTTCTGTCATTTTTCTTATAAGATATTTCACATTCTATTCTATTTTTTCCTTTATAATCTGCTTTGTTATTTGCTGGTCTCTCTTGCTTCACTGGCTTCCCCATGCCCAATTCTAATTTTCAAAATTATTTTTCTTTTTTGAGAGCCCAGATCTCCTTTTCTAGTTGGTTAACATTTTCCCATAATCATCTTGTTTTTCTTGGCTGGTTTTTATTTATTTATTTTTAATTTTTTTCCTAAATGTCTCTCATTTGATTTTTAAATTCTTTTTTGTGTTTGTTCTATAAATTCTCTCTGGGCAGGGATCCAATTCACATTACTCTTTGGGGATAGAAGTTTTTTTTTTTTTTTTGTTTTTTTTTTGTTTTTTTGTTTTTTTACTTCACTGTCCTCCTCTGAAGATGAACTGTGGTCTTCCTTGTTCTTATAATATGTTTCTATGGTGGGGTTTTTCTTGTTTGCTAATACATTTTATTTATTTATTTTTTTTTTTCAGATAAGCGGTATTAGTGTCCTGGAGTGGGGAGGATGGTGCTTCTGGCTTCACCTCAGCTCTCCCCTCTGATCAGGAACCCCAAACCAAACAGGAAGTGCCCACAGCCTGTAGTATCCCTGCCCCACTGCTTCTGCACTCACTGGGTATTGGGTCATTGTTTCTGTACTCACCAGGTGCTCATCCTTCTCGTCCAGGGCCAGTCACTGCAGCACAGCTGGACCTGGCATGTCTAATCAACTGAGGATCACTCAATCTTCCCAGATTCAGACTTTGACTCCACAAACACTCTGGGAGGTAAAAGTTTATGTGGTTCCTGCAGAAGCTCCAGCCACACTCAGATAGTCTCAGGGCTCCCCACTTCTTGTTTCTATGGAGCTTGCCTGGAGGTGTTTGCACTTCTCATGGATTAATTCCAAGGCTGGGTCTTTGTTCAGAACTTCTCTGATTTTATCAGGAGGACCCCTGTTCTGCTCCAAATCTTCTCAATTATTCACCAATCTATCTTTGCCTGGAGTGGAAATTTATTCTATATGTCTATTTGTGATTCTAGGAAATCAGGAGACATTCAAATTTACCAATGTATTCCATCATCTTCTCAAAATCCTCCTAGGTTTGAGATTTATCATAAACAGTACAGCAGTTAGTGGACTCAGCTGAATCGTGCAGCTGTATATATCAAAGAGAAATGGATTTCTAAAACCACAGATTGGTTTTAAAAACCACAAATTAAAATTATCTATGTTGTATTGAATTTTTATTTATTTTGCGAAATATTACCTTTTTAATTGATTGGGCTGTCTGCCAGAGTTTTTCTCTTAGTAGGAAACAGGTTTGATTCCTTTGGTCTAGATGACTGGAATTGGAGTCAGCAGCAGAATAAGCCCGTAGTAGTATGAAATAGACTTAAAATGGTGTAAAGTGCTTACAAAGCCCAAATTAAGAGAGAAACTGACTTTGTTTTGTTGCAGACAAGATTTCTTAGGGAGTATTGAAAGGAAGTTTACAAATCCCCAGCCTAAAACACTGACATCCTGAAAAGATACAGCACTCAGTACATAGAAAAAACAACAGCAAAACTTCAAAGAATACAAATATTGAACAAATATTGTCCTGCAATATTGAACTAAATTTCCTCCACCACCTAAATGAAGTTATTGTTTAGAAAATGTATGAAAGAATAAGGAAACAAAAATAACTTTCATTATGAAGAATATTATGGTGTCAGATATATCCACATCAGAAACTGACAAGAGAATAACTTCCATTTATTTACAAATAACCCCTCTCCCCCCAAATCACAGAATTGACACATGGTTAACAAGAACTTCTGATAGAAATGAAAGGGCTTTTGCTTTTGGAGTTCAATATAATATTATAAATGATATAGGATGAAAGAAGAAAGAATTAGGGGGGGAAAGTGAGAGATTTGTAGGTAAGACTTCAAAGCATTAAGAGCAAAGTACAAAATTTTATTCTTAGATAAATTTTAGAAGAAAACATAACTTTATCTTACATATAAAAAGAAAAACACAACTGACAAAAAAGATTAAGAAGAAACAAATTACAAATCATGAGACTACTAGAAAGCTATGATCAAAAAAGATTCTTAGATATATTCTAAGAACTCATGAAGAAATAAAAATTATTGATAATCCTCTGAAAATAAAATACTTGGAATCACTAATAACCAAAGAATTAAACATGCAAATGACCATGGAAGTCTACCATCATACCATCTAATTAGCTTTCCAAAAGATCAGAACAAAAAATAATTAATTGATTGATTAGTATTAGAAGGATTGTGGGGATATGGGAACATTAATACATGATTGATAAAGTTAAAAACTAGTCCAACTACCCTATAACAAAATGTCAACTATTCCTAAAAAATCATTACATTTTTTATAAATTTTGATCTTAAAGTTTCATTACCAGGTCTATGTCCCAAAGAGAACAAAATAAAAAAAAAAAAGGAAATGACCCATATATATATATGATAACTCTTAGTGACAAGAACTGGATATTAAAGTGGTTAGTTGTAGAATGATTAATATATTATATTGTTATAATTTTGATGTTAATGGAAGAATGTAATGATATAATAATGTAGCATAAAATTGATGAAAGGAGTAATTTTAGAGAAACTTGGGGAATATTTATATGAATTGTAAAGTGAGCAGAAACAGGAAAACCATTTATATAATATCAACAACATTGTAAAGATAAGCAACTCTGAAATAGTTAAGAAACCCAATCAATCAATACAATGATCAACCAAAATTCTAGAAGATTGTAGATATAGAAAGATGTTAGACTTAAGATGAAGAAATGACATTCTTTTTTAAAATTTAGCCAGTGGGAGAATTTGTTTCATTTGATTTTGCATTTTTGTTCTGTCTTCCTCCTCCTCCTCTTCCTCCTCCCCCTCCTCCTCCTCCTTCATTTCCTTCTCCTTTTCCTCCTTCCTTCTCCTCCTGAAAGAAAGAAAGAAAAAAATGGAAGAGAAAGATTCTTTAGAATGTAATTTTGTTGAGGGCCAGGACTGTCTTTTAAACAACAGTATGCCCAGTGTACAGCATAGTTTTTGAGATGCCATAGGCACCATTTATGGATTGGATTGGAAGGAAAATAAATGCTTGCTAAATAAAACATTTTTAAAAGAGGAACAGATAAGTGGAATAGTGTGAGAAGGGAAGGGAAATGCATAACAGATTTCTTGAAAATCCAAAACAAATTTTTTCACTTCAAAGGTCCTTAAAATGATCAAATTTTCTTCAATGGAATAAATGCATGACACATTGTATATTGACAAATTAATTCTTGATTTTCTATTTTTGTGGGTGGTTTCTTTCTTGGAATGGAAGAAAGGACCTAGTTATTTTTAGACTATATTCTATTTATTTATAAATAAAATGATTACTCACATATATTATCTCAGAATCTTCCATAGTTTAAAAAATTTTAAGTCCAAGTTAATGGAGCCTTAATTGTATAAGGCATAACTTCTACATATCTGTCAGATTACATTTTAGATAGTGAATAAGTAGTTTTAGAGGAGAGATATTTGGGAGGAAGGTAAAAGGAAATGATTTAAGCAAGATACTGTGTTCTTATTCCATTATATCCTCTGAGGTGTCAAGAGTAACCATTGCCTCACTATACAATTAAAAAAAAAAATCTCACCGTAAGACGTATGGTTTACTTCAATTACTATTCCCCTTCTTAGACTATTTTATTCCATTCTAACTAATCTGAAAACTTCATTTTTTATTAGATGCTTACTGTATTCAAGGAATTGTTAGAAAAGAAGGTACAAAGAATAAAAGTTGAACAAATCCGTTGCTCAAGAAGCTCATAATTTAAGGGATAAGTAGCAGGGGAATAAGATGTATGCAAATAAGCATAGTGCAAGGTCAAACATGATAAGGACAAAGGAAGGGCCTGGATAAAATATTCTAATAAATGTGTATTTGGTAAGATAATTAGCACATTAGGAAGCCCTTCATTTTACAGTTGAAAATTGAGATCACAGATAATTAATGATAAGCAGGTAAGCTAATATTTCTCTGATTCTGAATACAGTGTCCTTTCCATTATATACACTGACCAGAAGTTGCATATTTGTTTATTAAACTACCTAGGATAGAGATTGGTCTGGACCTCTAAGTTAATGGGACAGGGAAAGTCTAAATGAAGACATTCAGCCTAAATGAAGGCAGGTAGATGGTGCAGTGAATGCAGCACTAATCCTGAAGTCAGTAGGACCTGAGTTCAAATTTATCCTCATATACTTAACACTTATTAGCTGTGTGCCCCTGGGCAAGTCAACCCCAATTGCCTGGCAAAAAACAAACAAATAAAAAAAAAACCTCATTTTACAAAGGCAAACTGGCACTATATCTAAAAGTTTTAGCTGTCTAACAATGATATTTTCATTGTCTTTTCTAGGTCAATTGTCAGACAATTTTGTGTCAGAGAGGGGGTATAAACCTTTCTGATTTGGAAGACATCTCTAAATATTATACCATGCTTATAAAACTAGTTAATCAAGTATAAATCACATTCCCATATTATACCCCAAATTAAAAAAAAAAAAAACTATTCCTAAGTGCATGCAAGTCAGGTAGTAATGCAAACTTCAATCCATAATTTAAATTAATTGGTGTATAAAGTCTGTTGGTGAGGATTTGTGAAATTCTGGTTTTATAGGTATATCATTAGTACCAGCATTCTCTTAGCTCAAGTTTGATGTTGGGAAGAAATGAGGCACTTACAAGTCACTTAATATTTTAAAAAGGAAGACATTTATTTAACATAAGAGCATGCAACAAAAATACATTTAGGTTCATTGAATGCAGGCCCCTTTGTCTCCATTTGGAAATGCCTTTGGTCAGCCAATCATCTGGGGTTAGCAATTCTCACAGTCTCAGGCACCTACTAAGACTACGAGCACTGATAACAGGTGTCATGGACATATTTTTGACCCTCACCTTGGGAGCTGCAACAGGAAAGCTGGGGCTAATCAGGTTGCATGGAGAGAGGAAGATTTTTCATGAAAGTTAAGGAAGATGCATCAGGAAGACACTGGCCCTATCAGATCTAGGGAGAGGCAAAAAAAAAAAAAAAACAGAGCTGAAGCACCTCCAGGAATTAGGCTAGGGGGTAAATTTGGAGCTGAAGAGAACTCTGAGAGGAGAGATAGATAGGATGAAGGACAGTCTCTTGGGGCCGTGTGCCAGAAGAATAAAGCTTTGTGTGCCAGAGAACATCAGGAAGCAAACTAACTGGGACATAGTTTGTGAGCTGCCTTCTGTAAGTAGCATAAGTAATGATTTGGGTGTAATTGGCAGAGAACTCTAAGTGTGAATTGCAGTTGCAATGCCAGCTGAGGCCCATTAGCTCAGCATGGATGAGGTGAATTTGAAAAGCAGACAACATTCAGAAATCTCTGGGCCAACAAGCATTTTCTAAGGTGCTGCCCCTCCACAGACTTCCATTTGACTCCTTTGTATTTCATGTGACCCAAGGCTGGCAAATCAAATGGTACCCTTCATCTGTTCTCTTGGCCTGTCACATTCATATTTCTTTTCTTCCATTAGGGGTTGAATCCTGACAAAGGATTATACTTGGTAAACCCTTTCTGCTCCTGTCTTGGTACTTCTCACTTAGATTCTTTGCCTCCATCAAAGGTGTTGGCAACTTCTGGCTGGACCAGGTTGTAGCTCAGGAAAATTTGTTCACTCCTTTTATCTCTATCTCTGGCCAGACAACTCTTATAAGTCATGGCTTGCTTTTACTCAATGTAAGAATTTTGTAAATATTCTGTTCAATTAATGTCAGGGAAATTAGGAGAAAGCTGAACAAAAAGTTTAGGGTTTTTTTTGGGGGGGAGGGTAGATCTGGTGTAGTGTAATCATGCTTATTAAGCACAAAAATATAAAATATAAAATAGATAATAAATTCACAAACTATTGATTTCATAGGAGATTGTAATACTGACAAATTATTGGCTCCCCTATTTTTTCCTATTGTAGTGTTCCAAACCCTCATCTATGTTTCACTTCCAATTGTCTCCTGATCTCTCCAATAAGAGTATTTTAGTAGTAGCCTTATCTAATGTAATGGAATGCAGTTACTTCATTCATTAGTTATCAGCTTCTAGGGATAAAGTGAAAATGAATTAATCTCTACACAAAGAAACAAAGATGAAAGATGGAATCTGGTGTGTTTAGGGCAGCAGATAGGTTATTTGGGCTAGGATATAAAATGCAGGAGGTAGAAATATTGCAATTAGTCTGTAATGATAATTTAGATTTAGAATATGAAGGGTTTTAAATGACAGAAAGATTCTTATTTGTTTTTCCTTGAATGACTAGCAAGTCACTGCAGCTTCTTAACAGTAGAGTAAATTGGTAATACAGTTCTTAGGAACATCATTTTAGCAATGTGAGAAAAATGAATTGGACAAGAGATAAATCAAAAGAAGATAATTATTAGAAGGCTATTGCAATAGTGAAGTTAAAAGGTGAGAAGATATTGAAATAAATTGTCTTTATCTTAAGTGAAAGAGGATTAGAGATGATAGATATTGTGGAAGTAGAATGGAAAGGACTTAGAAACAGATAGGTTATAAGGATAAAGGAAAGAAAAGAGTAAAGGATAATCCCAAGGCTCCATATTGGCTCTGAATCAGGAGAGCCTCCCTGTTTTATTTAAGTTGACTGTGTTCTCCAGTATGAATTCATGGTGCAAGTCATAAATTGTGATCATCAGGGATTTGCATGCATACGGTTTATGATAAACATTATATAATATCTATTTCCTTTCTTGACATATTATTTTCAGTTTTGCTGGGTAAGTATTGATATTAATTCTAGCATTTTGTTTTCCATAACATTGTATCCCAATCCCTAGGTTCTATTATTATGAAAGCTGCTAAATATTTTGTAATCTTAACTGTGGTTCTTCAATATTTGAATTGTTTCTATTTGACTCTTAACAGTATTTTCTCTTTGAACTGGGAGCTCTGGAATTTGGCTATAATATTCTAGGAGTTTTCATTTGGGGATTGCATTCAGGATTTTCTCTATTGACATCTGTATTTAAGATACTGGGGCAGTTTTCCTTCCTAACTTCTTAAGTGTGGGCTCTTTTTAAATTATTATGGCTTTCTGGTATCTAATAATCTGACATTTTCTCTCTTCAATTAATTTTCCTGTTCAGTTGTTTTTCCCACAAAGTATTTCATGTTGTCTTTATTTTTCATTCTTTTGAATTTGTTTTATTTTATGTTGATGTCCCATAGTCATTAACTTTTGCTTGCCATTCAAATTTTTGATGAAAATCTTTTTAGTGAGTTTCTGTACTTCTTTTTCCATTTGGCAAATTCTACCTTTAGAAGTCATTTGGCTTATTTTGCTTTTAAAAGAGTCTTTCCTTGACTGAATTTTTGTGCTTCTTTACCATTGGTCAATTCTGTTTTTTTTTTGTAAGGTTCTATTTTCATGAGTATTTTTGTGCCTTTTTTTTTTTTTACTAAGATATTAATTTCCTTCTCATTGTTTTGGATCATTTTTATTTCTTTCCCAAATATTCCTTCTACTACTCTTATCTAACTTTTCTTAGAATTCCTGTAGGGTTTGTATTCAATCAACAACTATCTTTAAGACTTTCCTTGTGATTATTTTCACATTGCTATATTTTTTAAGAGTTTTTGTCTTGGTCATTCTTGTCACATAGTGGCTTTTCATGGCCATAATCTCTTTGGTTATTTGCTCATTTTTCCAGTTTATTTCTTGTTTTGGAAATTTGTCTTAAAATTGGGCTTGCTCATCTGAGACTGGGAAGACACTATTTCAAACATCAGTGTGTATGTGTGTGTTGCCATTTTTCATAACTAGTTCTGAGGGTTGAAGTTTTTAGTACTTCCAAGTTGGTATTATCCCAGGAGATTTGTAGTCACTGATTTCCTGGTATGCATTCTGATTTTTATTCGGAAAGGGACCCCAATTCTCTGTGGCTTTAAGCACTATTATTCTTTCAGCCCTGAAATGAGATCAGGTACCCTGCTTGTTTGGAGAATAAGGTTGAGATAAATTGGATGAATTGCTGCCTCTATTCTGCTGCCTTAACTTCACCATTTCACATTTTCATATTCAATACACAAAGACATCATGGTAGTGAGGAGTTGCCTGATAACGTATATAGAACAAAATGTCATGAGACAATTTAGAGTTCTCAAATAAAACAAAATAGTAAGAATCAAAAGTAGCCTGCTGAAAGCTACTATAGTTTTCATCTTCCTAAATCATGGGTTCTTAACCTGTGTTCTATTCATGAAGAGTTCTTTTGGCTGTCTTATTAAGCCTATGTCTTCTCAGATCATCTCATGGAGTAAAGTATTTTTAAATGCAAAAAAATATAAAATTCCCAAAACAATTATATTGGAATCAAGATGCATTTTTCCCAACCAATTAACTGACCTACCTGAAATCCATCCATGAACTCATTAATTGTCTGGTCTTCAGATTTTTATATGGCAAAGAAGACACATAATCTTTGCTGCTTGAGTGTGTGATTCTGTGTATGTATATGTGTTTGTGTGTGTGTATGTATGCATGTTTGTGTATAGATACAGAGACAAAGACACAGAAAGTAAATAGGAATTGAAGAAGTTGCTTTCAATATTAAATAGTGAACATAGATTTCAAGAGGACTGCCATTGTTGAAGGATGTTGTTGCTCTCCACTGTATACTGATGCCACCACCATAATTATTGTTCATGCTGCATCTGTAATGCATCCATGTAAATAGAAAATAGCATTGTGGAGTCATTAAACACTTTGAAAAGACTGGATAGAGTGTTCTGTTTTTGGTTGTTGTTTTTGGTGCTTTTGCTTTAAAATCTTTGGAAACATGCTAGCTAAAATGAGAAAATTTGATGGAAAGAAATACCTATTTTCTTGTTTAGAGTCATGATCTCTCCATACATTAACTGTGTAACCTTGGGCAAGTTATATAATTTTATTGAGCCTCAGTTTTCTCATCTGTAAATGTTGAAATTACACTAGATAAAGATGGTTAACATTTATGCAAATTATATTTTGCACATCTTATCCCATTTGGTCCTCACAATAGCCCTGTGAAGTACATACTTTAATTATCTCTATTATGATTTGCCCATGACCTGAACCAAGATTTGAGCATAAATCTTCTTTATTCCAGGTCAAGAGCTTTGAGACTGATCTCACAGAGAAAAGCTGTTAAAGGAGCCAAGATAAACATGCATTCCTCACTGATTATATGAAATTATCTATTTGACTTAACTCAGCAGACAGTTTCTCTCTCCTTTACAGCTGTGTCTGCAATCATCTTCCTCCTGGTATCAGTGATAGTGCTTGGCAGCTGAAGTTGGGTTAAAGCCATAAACTTGTTCACAGACATAGCTGATAACATTTAATCATTTAATTCCCACTGTACACTTGGACAATGATTTTTTTTGCCACTCCATAGTATTGTGTGTTTTTTATTTAAGTATATGTAAAGGTAGTTTTCAACATTAATTTTTGTAAGATTTTGAGATCTAGATTTTTCTCCATACATCCCTCTCCCCCACCTCAAGACAGGTAGAAATCTAATATAGCCTATACATGTACAATTATGTTAAACATATTTCTATATTAATCATGTTGTAAAAGAAGAATCAATTTATGACCAAAGAAGAACTAGAGAACATGAAAAAGGCAAAATGGACAACTTTGATTACATTAAATTAAAAAGGTTTTGCATAAACAAAACCAACAGAACAAGATTAAAAGGTAAGTAGAAAGCTGAGAAAAAAATTTTATAGCCAGTGTTTGCAATAAAGATCTTATTTCTAAAATATATTAAAAACTGTGTCAAATTTATAAGAATACAAGTCATTTCCCAATTGATAAATAGTTAAAGGATATGAACAGATAATTTTCATCTGATGAAATTAAAGTCATCTATAGTCACATGAATAATGTTCTAAATCACTACTGATTAGAGAAATTAAAGCAACTCTTAAAGTACCAGATCACACCTCTCAGACTGTATAAGATGACAAGAGAAGATAAATAAATGTTAGAGGGCTTGTGGGAAAACTGGGGTACTAATGCATTGTTGGTGCCATTGTGAAATGATCCAACCATTCTTGAGAGCAATGTAGAATTATACCCAAATGGCTATGAATTTGTGCATAGCCTTTTAACTAGCACTATCATTACTGGGTCAGTATCCTAAAGAAATCATAAAGGAGGGGGAAAAAACCCACATGTGCAAAAATCTTTGTAACAGCTCTTTTTGTGGTGGTAATGAATTGGAAAATGAATAGATGCCCATCAATTGAGGAATGGATGAATAAGTTGTGGTATATGAAGTAATGGAATATTTCTGTTTTTAGAAATTTTAGGAAGACCTAGAAAAATTTACATGAACTGATGCTGATTGAAACAATCAGAACCAAGAATACATTGTGCAGAATAAAAACAAGAATGTGTAATGATCACCTATGAAAGACTTGATTTTTCTCAGTGGTTCAGTGATCCAAGGCAATCCCTTTAGGCTTTGGATAGAAAATTCCATCTGCATCCAGAAAAAGAACTATGGAGATTTTATGTAAATCAACACATGTTATGTTCACTTTTTTTCTGTTTTTTTTTTTTTTTCTCTCTCCCGTGGTTTTTCTCCCTTTGTTCTGATCTTTCTTTCCCATAAAATGGAAATGGATAGCAGACTGGATTTAAAGCCAGATTCTTTCAATGTGTCGTTTACAACAAACATATTTAAAGCAGGATGATACATTTGGACTAAAGGTAAAAGGCTGGAGCAGACTTTATTATGCTTCAGGTGAAGTAAAAAAAAAAAAAAACAAAAAGCAGGAATAGTGATCCTGATTTCAGATCAAGCAAAAGCAAATATGGATCTAATTAAAAGAGATAAATAAGGAAGGAAACTACATCCTACTTAAAGGTACCATTACTAAACATATATATACCAAGTGGTACAGCATCCAAATTCCTAGAGAAGTTAAGAGAGGTGCAAGAAGAAATAGACAGCAAAACTATATTGGTGATCTCAACCTTGCTCTCTCAGAACTAGATAAATCCATAACAAAATAAACAAGAAAGACGTTAAGGAGGTAAATGGAATTTTGGGAAATTAGGCATGATAGATCTTTGGAGAAAATTGAATGGAGACAGAAAGGAGTTTACTTTTTTTCTCAAAAGTTCATGGAATCTAAACAAAAGTTGACCATATATTAGGGCATAAAACCCTCAAAATCAAATGCAGAAAGGCAGAAATAGAAAATGCTTTTTTTTTCAGAGCATGATGCAATAAAACTTACATGCAATAAAAAGCCAGAGGAAAATGGACCAAAAAATAAGTGGAAGCTAGGTAATCTAATCCTAAAAAAATGAATCAGTGAAACAACAAATCATAGACACAATCAATAATTTCATTCAAATGAATGACAATAATGAAACAACATGCCAAAATTTGTGGGATGGAGCCAAAGCAATTATTAGGGGAAATTTTATATCTCTTGATTGTTAGTAGCATAAATTAGAGAGAGAGAACAACAAAATGGGCTTGCAACTAAAAAAGCTAGAAAAATAACAAATTAACCCCCCAATTAAATATCAAATTGCAAATTCTGAAAATAAAAAAATGGAGATTAAGAAAATTGAAAGTAAGAAAATTATTGAATTAATAAATAAAACTAAGAGTTGGTTTTTATGAGGAAAAAAAAAACAAAATAGATAAACCTTTAGTTAATTTGATTAGAAAAAAGGAAAAGAATCCCCAGGAGATTATTGCACACAACAACAGCAAGATTATATGATGATCAATTCTGATGGATCTGGCCATCTTCAGCAACGAGATGAACCAAATCAGTTCCAATAGAGCAATAATGAATTGAACCAGCTACACCCAACGAAAGAACTCTGGAAGATGATTATGAACCACTACATAGAATTCCCAATCCCTCTATTTTTGTCCATCTGCACAGGCTAATTGTACACTATTTCAAAGTCCGATTCTTTTTGTACAGCAAAATGACTGTTAGGACATGTATACTTATATTGTATTTAATTTATACTTTAACATATTTAACATGTATTGGTCAACCTGCCATCTAGGGAGGGGGTGAGGGGAAGGAGGGGAAAAATTGGAACAAAAGGTTTGGCAATTGTCAATACTGTAAAAATACCCATGCATATAACTTGTAAATAAAAAGCTATTAAAAAAAAAAAAGAACAAAGGACAAACAACAACCTCTGTGAGTAAAGCTGGTCCACAAATTGGAATTGGTCAGCTGAAAAACTCCTCCCTTCCTTCTTCCCTCCCTTCCTCCTTCTCTGCCTTCCTTCCTTCCTTCTTTCTTTCCTTTCCTCCTTTCCTCCTTCCTTTCCTTCCTTTCTTCCCTTCTTCCCTTCCTTCCCTCTGTCCCCATAGGATATCATACCCTTACCTATGTACGTTCCTAAAAGTATTTTTTCCCTGTTTTATACCT
Source organism: Sarcophilus harrisii (assembly GCF_902635505.1). Taxonomy (NCBI): domain Eukaryota; kingdom Metazoa; phylum Chordata; class Mammalia; order Dasyuromorphia; family Dasyuridae; genus Sarcophilus; species Sarcophilus harrisii. Next base: position 261,276,818 of record NC_045429.1, on the reverse strand, counting down.
CTGAACCCTCCAAAAATATATTGGGGTTTTCTGGCTAGATTTCTTTCTTAAGGATCATGATTTAAACCAGAAGCAATCTGATTCTAATTGGCCACCAATAGATCTTAGATCAAGCCCCATTTGGTCATTGTTTGGGATTCTGATCGACTCAGATTGAATGTAAATAGCAGTCATTTCTGCTTTGGCCCCAAACTCTGAGGGTTGTCCTTTCCCATATTCATTCATTCATTCATTTATCTAGATCTTTTCTCGACTAAATGAAAGAGAGGATTATTTATCTCAATTGCTACCTAGCCTTAAACATTGAATAAATGTGTCCTCAGTCAAAATTTGAAGACCCTAGATTAAAAAGGTCAAAATATCCCATTTTATCAAGGGCCCTCTCCAGTGCTCTAGATCTGTATTTGCACACTGGACCCAAATAGCTCTGGAGGGCAAAGTGAGGCTGGTAACCTTGCACAGCCCTCCCTCACTTAAATCCAATTCACTTGCATGTCCCTGGCATTACCTCCCTGATGGCATTGTCCTCTTCAGGAACAAAGGACAGATAAGTTGTTACAATTATCCTTGAAATTTTTACCAGGTAACCTCTTTCAGAAAGTGATTGTTGGATTCTTTAATTACTATTTTACCCTTTGGTTCTAGGATATGAGGGCAGTTTTCCTTAATTTCTTTAAGGATATTTTAAATATATTTTCAGGATTTTTTATGGCTTTCAGGTAGTCCAATAGTTCTTAAAAATTAGATCTATTTTCCAGGTCAGTTGTTTTTCCAGTGAAATATTTCACCTTTCATTCTGTTTTTTCATTTTTTAAATTTTGTTTGATTGATTATTGATGTCTTATAGCGGCATTAGCTTCCATTACTAACTTTTCAAGAATTCTTTTCTTCATTTAGCTTTTGTATCTCCTTTTTCATTTGGCCAATTTTGTTTTTTAAAGAGTTGTTTTCTTCACTCAATTTGTGTGTCTCTTTTTCCAAGCTGTTGATTTTTTTTCCCCATAATTCTCCTACATAATTCTCATTTCTTTTCCCATTTTTCTTCTATCACTCTTAATTTTTTAAATCACTTTAAGCTATTTCAAGAGGACTTCATGAGCTTGAGAGCAATTTATATTCCCCTTTGAAACCTCACATATAGTTGTTTTGCCATTGCTCTCCTCTTCTAAGTTTGTGTTTTGATCTTCCCTGTCACCACAGTAGCTTTTTATGGTCAGAGTTCTTTTCTCTGTTCCTTCTTCATTTTCTGACATACTTTGTGACTTTTACAGTTGAAATCTTTTTTGAAAGGATACTATCCCAAGCTTTTTGGTGGTGGAGGTAAGGATGTCACCATTGGCTTTCCAAAGCTGGTTCACATAAGTGAAATTGAAGACTATTTGCATTGGTACAATCTGCCTAGATTAGCAGAAGAGGAAATAGAATATCTAAATAGATCTACTTAAAAAAAAAACTGAGCAGGTTATAAATGAGCTTCTTATGAAAAAAATGCATTAATGAAAAATGCATCAACTGATAAATTTACGAGTGAATTCTAGCAAAGTTTCAAAGATCAACTAATTCAAATAGTAAATACGTTATTTGAAATAATTATGAAAGAAGAGGCTCAACCAAACTCCTTTGTAAAAACAAAATATCATACTGATACCTAAACCAGGAAGAGCAAAAGTGGAAAGAAAATTTTAGATCAATTTCATTAATGAAAATGGATGCAACAATATATTATGACCAAGCAGGATTCATACCAGGAATAAAGGAATGGTGTAACATAAAGGAAAATATTAACATAATTGAGTATATCAATAACAAAACTAGAAAAAAATATGATCCTATCAATACATGAGAAAAAACATTTAGTAAAACATATCACTCATTTTTATTAACAAAAATACTTGAAAGTATAGGCATAAATGGACTTTTCCTTAAATTGATAAGAAATATTTATCTAAAACCACCAGGAAACATTATTTGTAATGGAGATAAGTCAGAAAGCTTTCCAGTAAGATCAGATGTCACCAATATTATTCAATATGTATTGAAAATTCTACCAATAACAATAAGATAAGAATCAGGAAAGGAAGTGAGACAATTCTACCGATAGCAATAAGAGAAGAAATCAGAATAGGACATGAGATAATAATATTATCTCTTATTTTGCAGATGATAATGATAACATATTTAGAAAATACTAAAATTTTCACTGATTACATGTAAAAACAAATTTTAACTTTCCTTTTTAAAATTTTGAGTTCCAGAATCTCTCCCTTCCTCTCTTCCCATCCTTCATGTGTATTAGAGAAGTCAATTCAACATATGTTATATATGTGGAATCATGTAAAATAGTTCCATATTAGTCATGTTGTGAAAGAAAACAGAAAAAATATATCAAGAATAGTAAAGCAAGTTTTTTTTTTATTCAAAGTATGCTTCAATCTATATTCAGACAGCATCAGTTCTTTCTCTAGATATGGATAGACTTTTTTAAAAAATCATGTTTTTTAGAGTTTTGTTGGATCATTGTATTACTGTGAATAGTTATGGCATTCATAATTTATTGTGTTACACTATTGCTGTTAAGCTCATGGGAGCCTTTCCAGATATTTCTGAGAGCATTCTGCTCATAATTTCTTGTAGCACAATAGTATTCTATTGTAATCACATCACAATTACTCCAGTGAATTCTTTGCCCTAATAAAAGAACTATGATAAATAATTTTTCACATATAGGTCTTTTTACTTTTCCATTTTATCTTCTTCAGAATACAGACCTAGTAGTGCTATTGCTTTGACCATACTTCTAAATTGTTCTATAGTATGGTTGAATCAGTTAACTCCACTAACAATATGTTTACTGAGGAATTAATTGAGAAATATAGTATTGATGGGGCATCTAGGTGGTGCAGCAGATAGAGCACCAGCCCTAAAGTCAAAAGGACTTGAGTTCAAATCGGATTTCACACACTTAACACTTTCTAGCTGTGTGACCCTGGGCAAGTCACTTAACCTCAATTACCTCAGCAAAAAGAAGAAAAAAGAGAAATATAGTATTGAATCAGTAGAATAAATTACTCTATACAATATACAATATACAGTAGTAAACATCCATAGCAATCTAGAGTTTGATAAACCCAATTGCAAAATCTCACCCTTTCACAATAACAACAACCATCACAACAACAACAAATATATAGAGACACACATTTATGTACACACATATATGTATATATACACACGTGTCTATATATTTGTATACATATACATATACATTTGTATATGTCATATCATAAGTAAATTAGGGAAATATCAATCTATTTATCTGTCAGATCTATGGTTTAGGAAGAATTTATGTTCAAATAAGAGAGAAGCAGGAAGTAAAATAAATAATTTAGGTTATATGAATTTTAAAAAGTTTTTGCAAAACAAAATTAATGAAGTCAAAATTAGAAAGTAAGAAATTGAGGGGAAAATGGACAGCAAGATGTGGAAAAAATAGAAACATTATTGCATTATTGATGGTATTATGAATTGATCCCACTATTATATGGAATCATTTCAATTTATTCTCTAAGGACTACATATCTATACATATCCTTTGAATCAGATAAATATCATTCCTAGGTCTAAAACTGAAAGACATCAAAGAAAAGTTGTACATATTTACAGCAATCCTTTTTGTGATATTGAAGAATTGGAATTTAAAGGACTGCTTATCAACTGGAGAATGGCTGAGCAAGTTATATTATAATTTTGATGAAAGAGTATTATGCTATAAGAAATGATGAGATTTCATTTCAGATATAGCTAGTAAATATTATATGATACAATGCAAAGTGAAGGGGGCAAAACTAGAAAAACAATATTTTAATGACTATCAACTATGAAAAATGTATAGTTTGATCAGTATGACGATCCATGACAATTCCAAAGGACCCAGGATGAAAAATGCTATCCATCTCCAGAGAGAAAACTGATGAAATCTGAATAAAGATTGAAACAAGTTTTTTCACTTTCTAATTTGTGTGTATGCTTTCTTTTGCTAATATGCAAGTATTTTATATCACTTCACATGTATAGTCAACTTCATATTGCTTCCATTCTCAAGTAGAGGGAGGAAAAGATTTTGAAACTCAAAATTTCAAAATGTCATTGAGAAATATTTAATGAAATGAATAAAAATATATTCTAAAAAACCAAGATAACATCTGTAATATGGTTTGCACTTCTTAAGTAACTCAACAGGGTATTCCCTAAGTCTTACTGTAGAATTAAAGTATTAAAGCTTAAAACTTAATATTTTTCATTATTGGATTCATTGTTGTTTAAATGATATGGACTTTATTTGTAGTATGGGGAAGGGTAGCAAATAGAAAAATTCAAATGCTGCTGGATTTAAATATTTCCAGAAAGAAACAAACTCTCTGCATAGGTACTTTATGAAGTTATCTTAACTTGCTAATCATAATGTTCTAACTTCCACATCCTCTAGATCCAGCTACTGACTTTATCGTTCAAGGATGACACTCCACCTATCATCTTTTCAATGAATTTTACTAAATGTTTGGAACGACCTATATCCTCATCTCTTGTTAGAATCCTTACAAAGTGTTAACTCATTGGAGTTGATGGAAACAATGCTTGTGTGCTTAGAGTTTACACCTTTGGGAGAATTCACACATTAGAGCTCACACCTTAAAGAGTTCACACATTAGCTCACGCATTGGAGTTCACAAGTCAGGAGATATCAAGTTTCCACCTCCTACAATCCCACTCTCTCAGAGGAGGAGTCAACCTTTGAGTTTACACCTCTAAAAGAGCATAAAAGGAGCTGAGTCAGTGGAGTCAGTCACTTGAGGAGATTGGCAAGCTAGAGACTGCAATTGGGCAGAACGAAGGATTCAGGGGAGCAGAACCAAAATTGAGATTGAAAACTGGAGATTCAGAGAGAGCTGCAAGGGCTATTAGAACCAAGGAGGGAGATAGACCTCTAAGAAAGCTAACCAGGCTATTTTGGAAGAGACAATAAAAGATTTGAACTTTTATCAGCTGGCTGCATTTAAGGTAATTATTACTCTTCACTGAAACTAAGGCACCTGCTCCCAGAGAGAACCATCATATTTTAGAAAAGAGAAGAAGAACATTACAATCTTTTTTTTAAAAACTAGAAATTATTTTATTTTTTAAAAGTCAATAAAATAGATAAACCACCGGTTAATTTAATTTTAAAAGTAAATAATAAAACTACATCATTAATGTCAAAAATGATAAATATGATTCCACCACTAGTGAAGAGGAAACCAAAGCAATTATTAGGCCCTTCCACCTCTAATTTTTAAGGAGTTCTTTTCATTAGTGAGATTGTCTATGTCTTTAATCATGTTGTCAATTCTCAGTTATTTTAAAGTATTTTTATGTCTTTTTTTTTACCAAATTATTTATCCTCTTTTCATAATTTTCTTGAATAGTTCTCATTTATTTTCTCATTTTTTCCTATACCACTCTTATTTGATTTTTTAAAAAAATAATTATAACTTTTTATTGACTGAACCCATGACTGGGTAATTTTTTACAACATCATCCCTTACACTCACTTCTGTTCTGACTTTTCCCCTTCCTCCCTCTACCCCCTCCCCCAGATGGCAAGCAGTCCTATACATGTTAAATAGGTAGCAGTATATCCTAGATACAATATATGTGTGCAAAACTGAACAGTTCTCTTGTTGCAGAGGAAGGTAAAAATAACCCGGGAAGAAAAACAGAAATGCAAATAATTTACATTCATTTCCCAATGTTCTTTCTTTGGGTATAGCTGCTTCTGTCCATCATTGATAAATTGAAACTGAGTTAGATCTTCTCTTTGTTGAAGAAATCCACTTCCATCAGAATACATCCTCATATAGTATCGTTGTTGAAATATATAATGATCTCCTGGTTCTGCTCATTTCATTTAGCATCAGTTCATGTAAGTCTTTCCAAACCTCTCTGTATTCATCCTGCTGGTCATTTTTTACAGAACAATAATATTCCATAACATTCATATACCACAATTTACCCAACCATTCTCCAATTGATGGGCATCCATTCATTTTCCAGTTTCTAGCCACTACAAACAGGGCTGCCACAAACATTTTGGCACATACTGGTCCCTTTCCCTTTTTTAGTATCTCTTTGGGATATAAGCCCAGTAGTAGCACTGCTGGATCAAAGGGTATGCACAGTTTGATAACTTTTGGGGCCTAATTCCAATATTGCTCTCCAGAATGGTTGGATTCATTCACAACTCCACCAACAATGCATCAGTGTCCCAGTTTTCCTGCATCCCCTCCAACATTCATCACTATTTTTTTCTGTCATCTTAGCCAATCTGACAGGTGTGTAGTGATATCTCAGAGTTGTCTTAATTTGCATTTATCTGATCAATAGTGATTTGGAACACTTTCATATAGGTGGAAATAGTTTCAATTTTATCATCTGAAAATTGTCTGTTCATATCATTTGACTATTTGTCAATTGGAGAATGGCTTGATTTCTAATAAATTAGAGTCAATTCTCTATATATTTTGGAAATGAGGGCTTTATCAGAACCTTTAAATGTGAAAATGTTTTCCCAGTTTGTTGCTTCCCTTCTGATCTTGTTTGCATTAGTTTTGTTTGTACAAAGGCTTTTTAATTTGATATAATCAAAATTTTTCATTTTGTGATCAATAATGATCTCTAGTTCATCTTTAGTCACAAATTCCTTCCTCCTCCACAAGTCTGAGAAGTAAACTATCCTATGTTCCTCTAATTCATTTATAATCTTGTTCTTTATGCCTAAATCATGGACCCATTTTGATCTTATCTTGGTGTATAGTGTTAAGTGTGGGTCCATGCCTAATTTCTGCCATACTAATTTCTAGTTTTCCCAGCAGTTTTTGTCAAATAATGAATTCTTATCCCAAAAGCTGGGATCATTATCTTCATCTCTTTCTTTTATCTTCCATTTTCTTTTGAGAGTCAGCCTTCTGAAAGAGTCTTTTCTTTCTGATATTGCCTTCCAGTAATTCTGTTAATATTATGCATGTATATATATTATGTATATGATGTCTTCTTCCATTAGAATTCAGACTTCTTGAGGATAATGCCTAATTTTTTGCCTTTATATCTCCAGTGCTTAATACAGTACTTGGCATGAAAAAAATGCTTAATAAATACTTTTTGACTGTTCATTGGCTTTTTCAATTTATCTCATTATCACCATTATTTTTCTTTGAAACCTCATTGTTTTATATACCCTGAATACTTCTACCTGTGGGTCTTTGTACACATATACCTCATCTGAAATGCCTTTCCCTAATGATTCCAGTCCACAGTGATCTCTCCCTTCTCTGAATTACTAGAAAGAAGAAAATCAAAGAAGAGTGCCTACAAATAGGATACAAAGCTTTTCATAATCTAACCCCTTCCCACCTTTCCTAGATTCTTACATCTTCATTCCCAATACACACTTTTGATCCAGTGACATTGACTTCCTTGTTTGTCACAAACAAGACCCTCCATCTTTCATCTCTGGATATTTTTTCTGTTCCCCCATGGCTGTAACTCTTTCTTCTGCTCTGACTAATAACTCCACTAGCTTCTTCTAAATCCTAAAATAAGATCCTACCTTTACACTAAGTCTTCTCCAATCCCTCTTAATTCCAGTGACTTTTGTCTATTGCTTATCTCCCATTTATCTGGTATATTGCTTGTTATATATAATATTATATTTTCTCCTCCTTTAATTGTAATCACTTGAGGGAAGGTTATATATTTTGCCACTTTTTGTATTTATCTAACACAGAGCAAAATATCTGACTACCTTATAAACGTTTTACAATTTGATTTGTATGTTGATTTGATTTCATGTTAAAGACAAATCATAATAACTCTTGGATTTTTTGGTATTCCAAAAAGCTCTTATTATAGAATTAAATAGCATTTATATTTATCAAGAAGTCTGCACTCTGAAATATTACCAGGCAATAGAAAAGTCCCTTCTTTATAATTCTGGGAAATTGGATTTTTCAATTTAATAGTTAGTCTTAAGAATGAAATTGAGAAGCTAGGCTTAATTTATTCCATATGATGATTTATGGTTTAGAAAAGATCTGAATTATTCTAGGGGAGAAGATGGTTCCATGCTTTCTCCCTTTTATCTGCATATTCAAGAGCAGCCGTTGCAATCATAATTTTCAGTCAAGAGATTTCTATATTTAGTCATAGAAAAAAAAAACAAAAGAGATAAGCAAGTGAAAATAAGATATTTAACTGAATCCTATTTTAATGTTTCTTTCCTAAAACTTTTAACTTTAACTTTCTGGTTTATTTCTGAAACATGTGAAAGATATATTTGGATAGAGCCACAATAACAGATTAACAAACCCAAGCCAACAGACCAGATACTCTCCTGTTCTGCTTGCTAGCTAGATATGGCTAATGAAACATTGCAGGCCATGGATTTGATGATGAGGAAAGAAACATTTCAACAAGACAAGAAGTAAGAGCAAATGAGAATGTGACTTTTCTAAAGGACCTGAAACCAATGTAAAAACTGAAGTTCAGAAAAATCTAGCTAGTTATTTAAGCAAATGGTTTGATTCCACATATATTACTGAAACAACTAAAGGAAGTAGAGTGTTATGCATTTGTGCTAATCTATAAGGCTAATTCTTGTCAGGACAGTGGATGTCTGTGACATACTTGGCCAATGTCTATATTTGGTTAAGACCAGATTCATTTATATGAGCAATAGTAAATGATTATAACAACAATAATGAACTCCCTAGAGGCAGACTGGGCATGAGTTTAGTGGCCTCTGAGGTAATCAGTTTTTTATTTATTTTTGCTTTGTTTTGTACTTCTCTAAGATAGAGAATAATGATGGTCTGCTGCTCCAATAGCCTGACAATATAAGAATATATATAATCTGTGTGAAACACAGAGAACCTTACCAATAATTCTAGAGCCTCAGGATAAGTGTAATAAAAAGGAAAGTTTATTGGCTTTCTTCAGAAAAGACAGTCTATAAACACCAAAAGTAATGTCAACAGAGGAGTGGGTCTATATGTTTAGCAAAGCAGATTATATAGATCCTATTGCAAATTTCTCCTCCCTACTTCCCCTTAATCCGTCTGTTGAGTCTCAGGGCATACAATTTACTTGTGGAAATCTACCTCAGCACAAAAGCCAAGAGAATAATGTAGGTCCTCCATAACGTGTCATATGCCACCAGGTAGTGAGAAAAATATATGTTTATTGTAATATGCCACAGCCTGCCAAATGGTAAGATGATGACCCTTCCCTTTTAGTGTGAAAGTCTTGATAACTTTTTAGTTTTGACTAAAGAAAATATGATTTCATTGTCAGGATATTCTCATGGTAGTCAGGATGCTCTAATGAGGATACTTCCATAGTCATAAAAATTTTTAATTTGTAAGGAGTGAATACAAGATAATTTAGGCTTTTTGGGAAAAGAGATATCTCCTCAGCCAAAAACATCTCATTTAACAATGGGAAGACTTCATTATGACATTCCATTCTCCCTCTTATTTCTTACTACTTGAAGACCTCACACCAGTGCTGAAACATTTTCTCAGCAAGACTCTCATAATCATTCTCATCTCCCTCAGGGTTTATTATTTTTTCTTGCCTGACTGGGACCCATCCATGTCCTTTTAAAACCATGAGTTGAACATAATGTTCTGCCTTCCCCTTTATCTTAACCATCTTAGATATAGTGTTTTGGACAATTTGGATTATTTAACTGTATTATGTAAGGTAAACAAACAGAAAGCAAAATTCCTCCACTCATAGCCATCAGAAGGAAATGCAAGAACTGTTTCCACCAAATTCTCCAAACCAAGACCACCAATATATATTAAAAAGGGATGCCCAAATTTGCACTGGAACGTGCTATTTTTCTAATATTCTTTGTATGACTCCAATGTCTTTGCAGTTTGGTTGGTGATTATTTCTAATACTGCTTTAAGTCTAATTAGTCTACTTAGGATATTAATTGGAGTTCTATAAGCTCAAATCCCATTTCGAGCCCCTATAGGAGGATTATAGATCTGAATGATCCTTTCTGAAAGCCATTTGTTTTCCCGTGAATTTGCATTATCTGTCACAGTTAGAGAAATATCTATGCTTTATTTTATTTTATTTTTTTTTGGAGCCTTACCAAATCCTCATATGTAGTATTCTGGTTAGTTTTTTGGAGGTCTCTGGACTAGCCTTCGTTTCAGTTGAGTAATCACCATGAGAATAGCCAGGGATAAAGTCCAAATTCTTTATTGTCTCCTTTACAGTCTAGTTTCCTTGCCTGGGGCCCAGGCTAGCTTTCTTGAGGTCCTCCTAAATGTGTCTTGATTTCTGAAAGGGAAGCAGGAGGACCACCACAATGGTCTCTGTCTTGAAGTCTGTCTCAGTCCGAGAGCTTGTGCTCCAGCCTCCAGCCACTGTCTTCCCCCAGTCTGTTCCAGTCCCCTTCCGAGTCTGTCTCTGAGTCCCTCTAAGTCTGTCTCTGGATGAGTTTGTCCCAGTTTATATGCATATACCGAGTATAAACTAATCATTATATCACTAGGGAACTATTATTTGTTGTAAGATTATATCAATCATACTGAACTAGAGAACTATTAATCATCACGCTAAAGTAGATAACCGTTGTCTTATCAATTCCACTGACTTAACACCTTGTAAGAATTCTTGTTTCAAGTATAGAGTTCTGGCCCATAACATCTTCCGTTTTCTTTTGTTTTAGAACATAGGTGGTCACATCCTCCCTGACTTCTCAGGGAGGCGAGAACCCCAAAAAGGAGGTGATCATACTTTCCCTGACTTCTCAGAAAAAGGAGTGAAAACACCAAAAAGGAGGTGATCATGCCCTCCTTGATGTCTCAGAAAGGGAGATGAAAACACCAAAGGGAAATGGGGAGTCAAACCAGATTAGCTGGTTTCTGAAGGGTCTCACTTGAAACAGATATACATAAATCCATCAGCATGGGAGGTATTACACAAGCACCTAGTAATATAACCCAGGCTAATAGTGATGTAACAAACAATGTGAATCAACATGAGGAATTATACATGTCCATAAGTCCTAGAAATAGTCAAAACCAATCTATTGTCCATTACTTCATGTGTCAGGGAATCCAATGATTCCTGCAAGTTTTGAAGTCCTGCAATAGTCTTATCATGTGTCATGGAATCCAGCGATTCCGGCAGATTTTGAAGTTCTATATCAGTCTTATCAACAGTTTTTCATCCCAGGGAATTCAATGGTTCCTGTGGATTTTGAAGTTCTGAAACACTCTCATTATCAGCCATGCTCTTTTGGTGTCAGATATTTCTTAAGTCTTCTCCTTTGTTTTGAGGTTTTTCTCTTTTTCTGTCTCTCTAAATGTACTTGTTGCCACCCATCTGATTCCTTCTCCGTCTGCAGAGATTCAAGCAAACCCTTTCCCCCAAGCAGTTAACCTATCTAGTCCCTTCCATTTACCACTTTCGGATTCTCTCCAGATTACCTGGCTATAATATTGGCGCTGCTTGCACTGGACACTGCCCTTCTGTCATGTTTAAAAGCCTGTATTCTCCCCAATTGTAATCCCTTGCCCTCATCTGATTGCTTCTCTGTTGATTGATCATACCAGAGTATTGAACTTCTAAAGACTCTCTGAGTGTAACCTTAGATGCCATCATGCCCCACATGCTTTTTGTTTGAGGTCTTGGAGCTGGGCCCTGCCTCTCATTTCCCTGAGCCAATACAGTCTAAGGTCCAGTGGAAGCCATTGTTTCATTTTGGACATGGGGTTTTGGGTCTTGTTCTCTCATTCTGTTCTCTCACTCTATCTCTATGTCTACATTGAGCATTCAGATGCCCTACTTTACTACATTGAAAGCATTGATGAGTCTCTCTGGAAGTCCCTTGCCAAGAGGGACCGTTTCTTCCCATGTTCATCATAGTCTGGGTATAAAAGGCATTTGTGTCCACCGTGGCACAGCGTCTTATGATCTCCTCTAAAGGAGCATCCTTATGTAGTCCTAGAATAATTCTTCTACAAACCTCATTAACATTTTCTCTAGCAAAGTAGTTTTATCATCATTTCTGTAGCTGCATTTTCACCAATGGTTCTTGTGACAGCTGTCTGCAGATGTCCCACAAAATCAGCAAATGGTTCATTTGGTTTGCTCTATTTTCATGAAGGCTTCCCCTCTATCTTTTCTTCCTGGGAGGGTGCCACATACTTTGATAGCAGCAACAATTTTCTCACATGCTATCAAACAGTAATTAATTTGTGCTAAAGCATCTGAATACTGACCTTTATCTGCTATGTGATCAAAGGTGATTTGTTTATTAACTCCCATTTGCCTATTTTGTGGGCTTGTATTCTACATAGTTCACTATACTGTGAAAGTCACAAGTTTTGTTCAGGTTCTAAACATGTCCTTGCTATAGATTTACAATCACTATGGGTTAAAATTTCATAAGCCAAATTCTCTAATAGAATCTTAACATAAGACAATGAAGCCCCACAAAGAGTGCAAGTCTTTTTCAAATCTTTGATTTTTTCCAGATCAAAAGGATCTCCTTTCTTGACCTAAAGTGTCAACCTCTTGAATAACAGGGTATGCATTTATTTTTAAATCAGATATATCCTGTCCTTCTTTTTTAGCTTTCACTAGTGCCTTTTGTAATTGTGTCATAGGTTGCTTCATAGGTGGTGCTGATTGTGTCACTGCCCCTCCGCCTCCTCCTTCTCCCTTCACCCATGAAGGGTTAATTGACAGGGATACATCAGGAGATGGTGAATGCCCTAATGGCTCCTGCTGTGAAGCACTGCATTCCTTAATCTCATCAGCTTTGTGCTTAATTCCTTTCTAGTCTAATTCTTCATGCTTTTCATGTAGTTTGTCAGTATGCTCCCCCTCCTGCACTTTCTTTTTTTTTTCCCTTATTCTATAACTTATGTAATTTCCTAAAGCAAATTGTATTAACTTATATGTATAGAATGTTTCTTTAGGAATTGAATCAAGACCATTATCATTGTAATATTTCACTTAATTGCTCTCTTACTAGTTTCAACTTGTCTAACTCTAATTCTTCTTCCTTTGAGAACCAAAGAGATGAGTACTGTAATGCTTCTAAAAGTCCAATGATCTGTTCCCAAGTTACAATCAAACCTTGGTTTTTTTTTTTATCAGTTTAACCATGCTTTCTACACACTTTCCTTGCAGTGGAGAAGTTTCTTTTCTAAACATTTGTCCCATTTCAGTTGAAACACTAGTTTAGGTCTTTACAAAGTTTCCTTCTTGTCTATTTTTGTACTCACCCTAATTTCTGGGTCACAGATGTAGGTCCTTACCCTCACGTTTGGACACCAAAATGTAATGTTCTGGTTGGTTTTCTGGAGGTCTTGGGACCAGCCTTTGTTTTAGCAGAGTAATCACCATGAGAATAACCAGGGATAAAGTCCAAATTCTTTATTACCTCTTTCAAAATCTTGTCTCCTTGCCTGGGGCTTTGGCTAGCTTTCTGGAGGTCCTTTGGAATGTATCTTGGTTTCTGTGGGGGAGGCAGGAGGACCACTACATCTCTGTCTTAACATCTATCTCAGTCCAAGGGCTTGTGCTCCAGCCTCCAGCCCTCTGTCTTTTCCCAGTCTGTCTCTGAGCTCTTTTGAGTCTGTCTCCGAGCTCTCTGAGTCTTGGTTTCAGTAGAGAAATCAAGGAGGAGAGCTACCAGGATGGTGTAAGATGGAATGAATGAATCTGACTGAATTTGCCCCTGCTTATATACTCTATTATAATTACATTATCATAGGTGTGAATCTTGTAGAATAGTTGTCAATGTTGTAGAACTATATTAAATACTAAGTACATGTACTGAACTAGAGAACTATTAATCACCATGTTGAATTAGATAACCATTGTCTCATCAATTCCATTGACTTAATACCTTGTAAGAATTTTTGTTTCAAGTACAGAATTCTGGCCCATTACACTCATACAATTTCAATTCTAAATAATTGCCATTCTGTCCAGGGAGGAAAAAGAATTTTGGATGTATTATACTAATATAACAGTCACCAGTTCAATTTATAGATAAATGGGTATAGGATGTAAGACCACAGATCTAAAAATGCTCTTTTAAATCTGGATGAGTTTGGAGAAACATTTTTGGTCTTAAGGTTATTGTGGGGAAATAACACAGATCCTTATTCCCTAATGGACCTCCTATCATGGAAGAACTATAATAGTACTATAAGCCCTCTTCTTCCTTTTACTCACAGCTATACCCTGTTCAGTTGTTTTTCCTCCAAAACTGGGAGAACATATGTCTGATCCTATTTTTATCTTCCAACTTCCATAATCTAGTAGTTAAATTTATAAAAGTGGTTTGATTATTTCTTTGACAAAGAAGTACATCTGAGTTGACATTACATTTTATCAAACAAGTAATGTTCTTCCTCATTCCTTTCTGGAACACATACTTATTTGAGTACTGAATATTTGTTTTGTTCCATACTAAATAATAGAGTGAGCAATCTGCTGATTCACAAACTTATAATTGTGACATTAGGTACATTTATGACTGCTTTCTCCTAGCCATGGCACAACCCCAATTTGATTTAGGCAATACAACCCTTCCCTGTCTTATGAAAAGAGATAGAAATGTTCCTCCCATGGTTCCTCAAACCCTACCCTGTTATGAACTTCTAATCTATTACTCAAAATCCATGTTGGGCTAAGGAAAATTGGAATCCAGAGCCAGTGTTCAAGGTTTGAGGGACCTCCACATATCCAACAGTTGATTAAATTAAATATACTGACCAGAGTTTGTAATAGTATACCACATTTATTATCAGGTAGAGTTTGGGGTATTTTGCCTAGACCAAGCCAAGTTAAACAATAAGACTTATGTCCATATTCTTGGCCCTCCTCATGGTGTCACACTAGAATCGCAACCTGTGATAGAGTAACTATGAAGAGGGATAGAAGCAGAAGTAAAAATTCCTATTACTAATGTTAGAAGTAAAAGGGGGCAAAGACAGGTACAAATCTTAATGTAAGCTTATGTATCCACCCTATTGTAGGTTTCTTTCTCAGTTTGAGTCTTAACCCTCTGGGTTTGATTGGGACTATTGTCTACTTCGTAGGGGGTGAGACAGGTCCTTTTACCTGGGTATGATGAGTCCAACCTTTTTGCTTGGTCTGGACAACAGTGTTGGAAGTTAGCATGACCCAAAAATGAGCCTTCTCAATTTGGGACAAACTTTTCCTCTTTCCACCCTTTCATCAGCACCCAGTCTCCTGTTTAGTATTTGTGTATTGGAAATCCCAGTGAAGGAGTCTGGGCAATAAGTCATTTTTTCTATAGAGAAAACAAAGTCTTTGCCAAAAATTATATATATATATATATTCCCTAAGGAATTTATCTCAATTTGCCAAAATAGGATGTTATTTAGGATAGCTGGATAGAGATGACCAAATAGGAGTTCATATGGGGATATTCCAATAGTTCTTTAAGGTTTTGTTCTAACTCTCCACAGTGCCAGGGAAGGCACTTCATCCATGGAAACTGAGTTTCTAAAGCTAATTTAGTTAATTGTCTCTTAAGCTCTTGATTCATTTTCTCTATCCTTTCAGAGGATGGGGACGCTAAGGGGTATGGGAGTCTCACCTTATCTCAAGGGCCAACATTAGAAATATTGCCATGAGAAATTATTTAAGCCTCCCAACCAGGAGTAACTCAGTAAAATCCACCTGGATGCTCTGGAATAGTCTGATATCTGGGGGTCTCCTTTTCCCCCCTCACCATTCGGCTCTGAGCAGTTTTATTCATCCTTTGACAAGTAATACCACCACCCATCATCTGGTGAGCCAGAATGTAAATGCCAGATGTCACAAATTGGATCAAGATTATATCACACAGGTTTTGGTTATCTCATTTTCTCCCTTGGTGTAGATGTTGCAAGATTTGCCACTCGTATTGGTCTTGCTGATTATCTGACATCCATTGGGGTAGAAACCACTTTCATTCTGTGTTTTGGATGGTGCCCAATTTCTGTGCTGCCTTTTTCTCACCCTCAGTTAAGCTGGGTGAGATTTAGAGGGAAGGCAGGAATGAGGACTAAAACTTTATTGTCTCTTATTTCATACTCTCCCCACTCTTCTGGCCTCATTTGGTAAATGGTTACACCTCTGACCTCAAAAGAGAGTCCTGAATGGTATCTACCCACATGAATCACTGCCACTTCCCTGGTAAATGATTATCAATACTTGGGAGAACAGCAGAGCATGGGTAAATTCTTTTCCTTTATTTTTTATAATACCTCACTCTTCCAAATTTTCCCAAAGACATTACTTACTCCTCATGCATACTTATAATCTATGCATTTATTTCCCTCTTTTCCTTCCAGTAATTTTAAAGCTTGATTCAAAACATATAAAATTCACAAGTCTGAGCTGAACATGACTTGGACAGTCCAGCTTCCTTAACTAGAGCAATTTTATTTTCCTCTACAATTGCATACCTATTCTGTCTCTTTCTTTCTATTACCCTAGAAAAGCCATCTATGAATAGATTGACAACCCCTGGAACAGGGGACTCTTTTAAACCTTCCCTGGTCTTAGTTTGGTAGTCTATCAATTCCATACAGCAGTGCTCAATTTCTTCCAAATCTTGGTTGGATAGAGCAGTCAAGAAGGAGGCTGGATTTAGGTTATGATTATGTGTTAATGTTAAATCATCTTTATTTCCAGAAGTATAGTTTTATATTTAAGAATCCTAGCGTCAGTGAGCCATTTCCCTGCCCTCTGACTCAGGGATGAATCATAATTAGTGAGAGACACTAACTATTATGATTTCACCAAGTCAATTTTCTGCTTTTCCTCTTCCTGAGTAGCAGTAATAGTAATGGCCTGAATACAAGTAGGTCTTCCTTGAGAACCAGGGTCTAAGACTTTTGAAAGAAAGGCAATGGGTTTCCTTTGTCTTCTCCTTATTTGTGTTAGAGGTTCGAGAACCATCCCCTTTTCACTGTTCACAAATAGATGGAAAGTTCTGAATCCAATTCTTCCTGTGCAATAAGAGAACTGTTCGTTTCTGCACACATATATTGTATCTAGGATATACCTTAACCTATTTTACATGTATAGGACTGCTTGATATCTGGGGGAGGGGGAAGAGGGAGGGAGGGGAAAAATCAGAACAGAAGTGAGTGCAAGGGATAATGTTGTAAAAAATTACCCTGGCATGGGTTCTGTCAATAAAAAGTTATTTAAAAAAAATAGAGGGAAAGTTCTGTTGAGTGAGGATAGAGATAGTACCAGAGACAACATTAATACCTATTTTAACTTCTGAAAGCTATCCCATGCTTTTGGGTCCCATCAAAGATGGTCTGGCCTCTCTTCAACTAAATATTGATATAAAGGTTTAATTAAGATAGCATATGAGTCAGTCCAGCTCCTATAGTACCCCACTAGACCCAGGAATTTCTTAAGTTCCCTCTTTGTTCAGAGTAATTTAGTTTGTAAAATTCCTGAAACTCTCTTGGGGTCCAATTTCTTACTCTTCTTACTAATTAAGTGTCCTAAGTATTTACACTCTCTTTCAGAAAATTGCAACTTGCCTTTGAAAACCTGAAAGCCCACACCCCCTAAATAATTTAGGAGTTCAATAGTGACATTGCTGAATGCAGCTTTTCCTTCCTTAACAATTAACGGATCATCCACATATAGAAAAATGGTAATAGAGGAAGGAAACTTCAGATTTCTCCAAAACCTTTTCTAATTCCTGGATAAAAAAGTTTGATAACTCAATATACCCTTGTGGGAGGATACACCATCTAAGTTGCTGCTTCCTCCTATTATCAGAATTCTCCCATTCAAAAACAAGAAAAGATCTCTGCTACCTTGATCAAGGGGGCAGGCCCAAAAGACTTCTTTCAAATCCACCACACTGAACCACAGGGTATTTACCCAGGAGGGTATAAGGGTCTAGTACTACAGGGTGGGAAGGAAGGAAAATTTTGTTTCTCTAAAATCCTGGACCAAATTGGACCATTTACCTTCTTTAGCAGTAGGATTGGAGTGTTAGACGGGGAACAACAAAGTTCCAATAACCTATACTCCATCAAACCCTATATTACTGGTTTTAGTCTACTTCTTCCCTCCAAGAAAATAGGGTATTGTTCGACTCTGATTGCAGCATTTGAATCCTTAAGTTTGATTTTTAGAGGGGAAATATGAATCTGGCTCCTGTTTTGGGGCTGAGCCCAAATTTGTGGTTCAATTTGATTCTCCTCATGCTCTTTTAGTATTAGCATTCTTCTGAGTATAATTTTTAATTTTGAGGGGTAGATGATTTAGCTATAAAATCTCTTCCAAATAAATTAATCTCCACTTCTGGGATTAGCAGGAATCTGTCCTGAATTGAGATCCCCTCATACTCAAATTCTAAACTCTTACTCAGTGGGATGGGGAAATTCTCTCCCTTGACTTCTGAAATTCCATTTTCCTTTTCTAATTTGGTTCCTTTGAACAATGCAATAACAAATGATTTTCCTGCTCCAGTATCAATTAAAAACAAATCTCTTCCTGCTGTGTTCCCTCCTATAAATTTATCAAGGGTTCAGGGTGGGTCTGTCCTATGAAACCCTGGCACCCTTAATGTTCTATCTCCATAAGGGAAAGAACCTTCTGTTCTTTACCTACCTGGGGTAGTCCTATTTTATAAAGCCTTCTACAGCTCTTAGACTAATCCTCTGTCCTGCTCCTCTTTCTGTATGGGGCCTAGGATACCATTTGGGTAGCTGACTCCTTCCTCTTCTCCCATCCTAATAACCTGCAACTCTTTTAGCCGTACTGTTAGCTACTGTCTGTAGCATTGCCTTTGTCTGTTCTTCCTATTGTTTCAACATCTGCAACATGACTTAGGAATGTTTCTCTAGTTCCTTCTTATCTTCCTCCCTCCCTTATGATATAAACTTTCTGAATTACTCCAAAAAGTTACTCTATCTGGCTATTCTGCCATTACTTCAACTTTTGAAGCTTCTTATTAATGTCAGACCATGAGTTAGATACAAAATATACTAAGAGCAAACTCTGGGCAATGGGATCCTCCAAATTAAGGCCTGAAAACTTCTTCATATTTTCCTTTAATCTTTCAAGAAAGTTTGAAGGGGGTTCCTCTTTTTTTTTTTTTTTTTGGTGTATCTCCTGTATCTTGTTTAAGTTCTTTTTCCTGGATACTACATTTGAATTACTTGAATAATTACTTCCCTTAGCTTCCTCATATTTTCCCTGTGGGCTGCATTATTATGATTCCAATTAGGGTCTTGGAAAGGAAACTTCTCTTTGCCCCAGGTTCTCCCTGAGCTAAGGGCTGAGCGTCATCACAAGCTCTCATCACAGCCATCCAAATTTGTCCCTGTTCCTCTTCCATAAAAATGATATCTAAAATAGCTATCATTTCTCCCCATGTGTATATATTAGGTTTCAAAAACTGATTAAATTGTTCAGCAACCCCAGAGGGATCCTCTATTAACTTTTTCATGTTCTTTAAAATAATTTCTATTTTCTGAATTACTTAAAGGGGCTTTCACATATTCTGTACCCCCTTGTTCAGGGAAACCTCTTTTAGGGGGAAAACTTGAATCTTTCTGGGGAAAGGAGATCTCCTAATCTTTAATCAATTGCTTTACTTCTCTCCTGAGGGGTGTATTGAAGCATCACTGGATCCTAGAAGGTTTATCAAGTTTCCTTTGTCAACCCTCTCTTCAAAAGGAGACAGGGCGGAGTAAGGAGGTGCTGAGGATTGCATGGAGTGGGTATGTAATGTAGGAATGTAAGGGGGAGACAAAGACAGAAAAGGTACCACAGATGAGGCCTAGGGTTTTCCTCATCCCTAAAGTCCTTCAGGCTTTCTGTCATTACAAATTGTCCCACTAAAGGCAGCCAGATAGTTGTAAAAAAGCTCTCCTTTTCATTAAGGGGGTTCCTTAATATTAGCATAAATGTTTAAATTTGGAAAATCCAAACTTTGGAAGCACCATCCTTTGTCCAGAAGACATTTACATTCGAAATGAATACCTGTCAAAACATGATAACAATACTTAATCATTTTCTTTTTATTCTTTCCCTTATATTTTAGCAATTTGTGCTAATCACTATCTATATCCCAAGGAGCTATCAGCTGGTACCTCCAGTAATGATTCTCTTTTGACTGACTTTGAATTCACCTGTCTCATCCTTACAGACTTTAACTGCTTAGGCTGGCTCACCAGACACCTTATGGACTCTAACTGCTTAGACTCAGGGAGTCCTGTCACCCAGATCTCTCTTACCTGAGCTTGTGCACACAAACTTATATGACTGCTATTACTTTTGTTTTGCCTGGACGCTCATAATAATTTCTCATTATCAATTTCAAAAACAAAAGAAAGGGAAGGAGGGTGGAATCTTTCATTTTACTACCCTGAGTTCTCTTTAAGCTTATCTCTTTTTCTAGGAAGAGTCCTAAATCTAGAGCCAAACACAAAAGCCACTGGAAATTTTGATGTGGCACCTGCTTTTGGGTTCCAGTGAAGGATACCCAAGAAAGGAATTAAAAATCCTGGATGAGCCCCCAAGTGTGTGAGACATGAAGACCCTTACCAATAATTCCAGGGCCTCAGGATAAGTGCATTAAAAAGGAAAGTTTATTGGGTTTCTCAAGAAAGGACACTCTCTAAACACCAAAAGTAGTGTCAACAGAGAAGGGAGCCTCTATGTTCCGCAAAGCAGATTATACAGACTTTAACTGCAAATTGTCCCTTCCCACTTCCCCTTCAACTCATCTGCTGGGTCACTGGAGGTACAATCTATTTTCAGAAATCTACTTCAGCACAAAAGTAAAGAGAATAATATATGTCTTCCATAACATATCATATCCCATCAGATGGTGAGGAAAATGTATGTTTCTCATAATGGTCACATACTGCCAGGTAGTAAGGTGACAATTCTTCCCTTTTAGTTTGAAGGTCTCAATAACTTTTTAGTTTTGACAAAAAAATATGATTTCATGATCAAGATACTCTCATGTTCAGGATGCTCTTATGGCAGTCAGGATGCTGTCATGATCAGTCAGGATCCTCTGATGAGGATGTTCTCAAAATACTTAAAAAATAGTTAATTCATGAAGCAGGATACAAGATATTTGGAGCTTTTTGGAAAAGAGATATCTCTCCAGATATCTTTAACTCTGAGAAGACTTCATCATCACACTCATAATCTAATTAATTCGTGGTGAAAGTCAGGACCATGGCCAGTCCTACTACTATTTTCTTGTTATAAAAAATAAATTAAACAGGCTTCTCATGAGCTTCTTCACTCAATTGCTTTACATGGCCAGTTAAACCACATGAATCAAAAGATTTAAATCTCTGAATTCATTTCAAGAAAATTCACAAAATTGCCCAAATAATCTTAGGCATGCATATCCAAAAGGAACTAAGAATTCTTTATGTTTTGCCATTAAAAGATGTGTAGAAAGCTATCTCATGAGGAGGACAAGAAGAGTGTGTCAGTATGGGAAATAACATAAACAGGCATGAGATTGAAAAGGCACAAAACATATTTAATAGAGAATAATTCAGTTTTGCTACAGCACATTGTGAGCATAAGGGAGTTGAAAGAGAATGACTTAAATAAAGATAAAATCAGGTTCTTAAAGTCATTGAGCACCTGGGAAGACATCTCAACTTTATTCAATGTGCATTAAAGATTCACTGAAGATGTTTGAATAAAAGTAAGATCATTTTCCCATTCCATGATGAACTTCATAAAAAAAAAGTTTTCTAAATGCAAGATTTTCACTTTCTTTTCTTTTGTTTCCTTCTAAATTCTTTAGTTAAGTTCATTCACTGTAAATAACTTTCCAAAAAGTCTGATTATCTTAATTGCCAAATTTTTCTTAGGCATCATAGTTCTTGACTTCTCTGCAGTGTATGATACTGTTGATTATTCTCTTTACCTAGATATTCTCTCCTCTTTGGGTTTTTGTGATAATTCTTTTTCTTTCTTTCTTTCTTTCTTTCTTTCTTTCTTTCTTTCTTTGGTTCTCTACCTGTTAGACTGTTTTTTTTAAGTGTCTTTGATGATTCCTAATTCATACTTTGCTTATCTTTCAACCATGAATCATTAGCAAGAAGTTCCCTTACTGTAGCTCTCCTTCAAAGATATCTCATGGGAAATCTATCTTTTTTTCTGTGTGTGTGTGTGTGTGTGTGTGTGTGTGTATATATATATATATATATATATATATATATAATTTACTGGTAATCTCAAAAGTTTCTATGATGCTAATTATAATCTTTATGTAAATACTTCTTAAACCTATATACTCAGTTCAATCCTCTTTATTGAAATATAGTCCCACAAACTATGCCTATGGTTCAAAAAGTCTCTACTGGGACTATACCCCAAAGATATAAAAAAGGGAAAAGAGACCCAATGTGCAAAAATGTTTATAGCAGTCCTTTGTGTAATGGCAAGTAACGGGAAACTGCCTCAGTTGGGGAATTGTTAAATAAGTTATGATTTATGAATGTAATGGAATTTTAATGTTTTTATAAGAAACAATCAGCAGGATGATTTCAGAAAATACTAGAAAGACTTATGTGAACTGATACCGAATGAAATGAGTAGAACCAAGAGATCATTGTACACAGCAACAACAAGATTATATGATGATTGACTGTGATAAATGTGGCTCTTTCAACAATGAGGTAATTCAGGCCAATTCCAATAGACTTGTGATGAAAAGAGCCATCTGCATTCAGAAAGAGGACTATAGGGACTGAATGTGGATCCCAACATAGTATTTTCACCTTTTTGTTGTTGATCAGTTGTTATTTTATTTCTATTTCTAATTTTTAAATTTTTTGATGTGATTTCTCTTGCGCAGTATGATAAATGTGGAAATATGTTTAGAAGAATTGCACATGTTTAACATATATTTGATTGCTTGCTGTCTAGGGGGAGTGAAATAGGGGAAAAGGAGGAAGAAAAATTTGAAACACAAAATTTTGCAAGGGTAAATGTTAAAACTGTTTTTGCATGTATTTAGAAAATTTTAAAAATATATTATTAAAACAAATCTAGTCCTTCAATGCCAACTTTCTTTTGGCAATTAACTGACTATCCCATAGACATCTAAAACCACTATGTACAAAATAGAGCTTATTATCTTTTCCCCTGAGACCAACCCTCTTCTGAACTTTCCTATCCTTATTCTGGGCAAATGAAATATTTCTATTGATTAAACTTAGCAATTCCAGACCCATCCTTGACTCTCATTCTCATTAGATTCATTTCACTCTTCATAACATCTCTCAGATAAATTTACTTCCGATCCACTCACACAGTCACCAGATTATTTTAGGTCTTCGTCTTAAGACTTTTGCAAAAATGTCTTAGTTTCCTGCTTCATCTCTTGTCTAATTCATCCCCTCAACACTGTTGCCAAAATTACTTTCCCACTAATCCTACTAATACTACTTATCTTATAAATTTTATTGTTCTCAAAGATCAAATATTAATTCCCTCTGTTTACATATAAGGTTCTTCACACCTCTTCCCCTTCTGCCTTTCTATTCTTCTACCAAATTTTTCCTTTCCATGAAATCTATGTTCCTCTTATATTGTCTTTCTTGTGCTTCATCACTTACAACTTTCCATTTCCTATCATTATGTCTTTCTACCAACTGTTTTCTTTACTTTAAATGGGCTCTCTCATCAAATTACTCTGACTTTTCTCAAGATTCAGCTAAAATTCTATCTTCTATGGTAAATCTTTTTCTAGTCTTTCTAACTGCTGGTAACTTCCCCTCTAATATTATCTTTCAGTGGACACAGACACATTTATGCATATACATATACTAAAAGGTAATTGTAGGGGAGAATACATACATATGTATAATACATGTATACATATTATATAATATAGTATTTATGCTATATATACATGTAATATGTATATATACATACATATCCATATGGCTTATTTGTAAAGATGTTATTTCTCATTTGAATTTAAATTCTCTGAGAACAAATACTTTATTATTATTATAATTTGTTCTTATTTTATACTTCATCACTGACCATAGTGCTCTCAATGTAGTAAACAGTTAAATAATGTTTAATAAATACTGATTGATTGTTTGACCCAAATGTCTTGTGTCAGACTTGCTAAAATAAAGAATAAAAAGCACCCCAAATCATGAAATGAAAATATTAGAGCTGACATAAAAATTATAAATATCACTTAAGTCAATATTCTTTTTTTACAAATAGGATACTGAGTTCCAAAGAAATGAGTGTATGGGTTTG
This sequence comes from Sarcophilus harrisii, assembly GCF_902635505.1. Lineage (NCBI taxonomy): Eukaryota > Metazoa > Chordata > Mammalia > Dasyuromorphia > Dasyuridae > Sarcophilus > Sarcophilus harrisii. The sequence goes on along the minus strand of NC_045429.1, from coordinate 261,252,428 downwards.
AGGTTGCAGAATCAAATTGGCAGAGTGAGAACAAAAATTGGTGCTGGAAAATAAATCAAAGAGAAGTAATTTAAGAATTACTGGCATACCTATAAAACTAATGAACAACAATCAGAATAACAACAATAAAAAGGCTTACATATTTCAGGAAATCATAAAGCAAAACCCTTCAGATATTTTAAAACTAGGGTACAAAGCAGAAATTCAAAGAATTCACTGATTACCTCATTGTTATCTGAATAAATTCACAGTGATTCAACTCCTCAGTTGGATATAAAACAAAGGGAGAATGATAAAAGAGAAGGCAGATTAAAGGAGACAGGGAACAGAAGGAAAATTACCATTAGAGAAGAGAGGATAAAAAAGAGAGAGAGAGAGAGAGAGAGAAGGATAAACACAAAAAATAGCATGTAGGAAAATGCAGTTAAGCATAATAATAATAATTGTGACTGTGAATGGGCTGAAGTCATCCACAACATTGAAGCGGATAGCAGAATGGATTAGAAACCACAATCCAAAGACAGGTTGTTTACAAGAAACACATTTGAAACAGAGAGACACATAAAGCTGGAGTAGAATATATCATACTTCAGCTGAAGTAAAAAAGCCAGACATAGCAAATATGATCTCAGACAAAGCAAAAACAAAATTAGACTTAATTAAAGAGATAAGCAAGGAAACTACATTTTGCTAAAAGGCACCATAAAAAATGAAGTAATGCCAGTAAACATATATGAACCAAATGACATAACACCCAACATCTTGAAGCAAAAAAAGAATAGCAGGAAATAGATTGTAAAGCTATAATAGTGGAGGACTTCAGCTTTCTTCTCCTAGAAGTAGATAAACAAAATCAAAAAAAGAAGAAAATTGAGAGATGAAAGGAATCTTAGAAAACTTAGAGGAGATGAAGCCAAGATGTCAGAGTGAAGGTAGAGAATTCCCTACTTCTCCCCCAATTCTCCCCCAGACCAGACTTTAAATAATGACTCTAAACAAATTTTGGTGCAACAGACACATAAAAAGATAGAATGGAACAATATTCCAGCCAAAGATGGCTTGGAAGTTTGGCAGGAGGGATCTATTGCATTGAGGTGGATCTGGAGCAGAATTTGGAGCACATAATGCCAAGAGGGTGCCCCAGGAAACCAAGAAAAGGCAACTAATAAAAGGAGATTATCAGGAGGGAGCACTGTATTGTGTTCAGTCTTTCTAGTTTTCTTCTCTTCCTCTTTTCCTTAAATCTGGGAGAGTGATAAAAGACATCAAAATTTACTCAGCTTTTTGTGTGAAGTTTTACAATGTTTCTGCCTACTTCTGTAATAAACAAGTTAATTATAGTCATGTGTGACAGTTTAGGAAAAACATTTAATAATGAGGTCAGGGAATAGGCAGTACCAAGAACACAAAAGTTCAGAAGTTCCATTCTCATCTACTTTCTTTTTAAAAAAATACTATTAAATTTTAATTTTTTATTTTTTATCATTTTTAGGTCAATGTATTAAAATGGCTAGTTTTCCCTCATGCTATCTTTATATTTTTTTGTCCTTGATTTAATTATTTAATATTTTCCCCCAGTTACACTCAAACAAATTTTATTTATTTATTTTTGTTGAGGCAATTGGGGTTAAGTGACTTGTGAAGAGTCACATAGCTAGGAATTGTTAAGTATCTGAGAGCAGATTTGAACTCAGGTCTTCCTGACTTCAGGTCTGGTGCTCGATCCACTGTGCCACTTAGTTGCCCCTTTACATTTATTTTTAATTTTTTTGAGTTCTAGTTTCTCCCTTTTATCCCCATCCACAATTAAGAAACCATGTATGGTTATGCAAAACATTTCCATAAAAGTCAAATTGTGAAAGAAAACAGATCTCCCATTCTAATGAAAATGAAAACCCTCAAGAAAAAAATTTAAGAAATGATAGAAAAAGAAAAAATTCTTCAATCTTTATCCAGACAGAGTCAGTTTCTTCTCTGGGTATGGATAGATTTTTTTATCACAAATCCTTCAGAGTAGTTGTGATTATTGTACTACTAAGAATAGAATAGTCTTTTACAACTGATCATCTCAGACATTGCTATTACTTTGTATCCAGTACATTTCACTTTGATTGACTTCCCAGATTTTTTTTTTTCTGAGAGCATCCTGCTCATCATTACCCATTGAACAATATTATTCTATTATAAACACATAGCATAGTTATTGAACCATTCCCAATTGGTGGAATTTATTTATTTTTTTGCTCAGAGAAGAGAGATGCTATGAATATTTTTGTATGTATATACATCATTTTACTCTAATTTGAATCTCTTTTGGTATTCATGCCTAGTAGCAGTATTGTCGGGTCAAAGGATATGCAAATATTTATAGCCTTTTGGATATAGATCATATCTTTTGATCATTCATCAGTTGGAGCATGGCAGAGCTACCTTTAAACGTTAACCAAAAAGTGCCTTAGAATCACCTCATGAATCTTTTGCTGCTCTGGCATAGCCAGACCTCTCAATTAAAAAGATAGCAGTTTCTCAATGTCAATATCATATTTCCATTAAAATCAAATTAAATCCAGAACCACTCCATGACCTTGACTTGCTGTGATACACAGACAATTATGCTTATACTAATTCCCCTTCCACCCATGAAAATCACCTCCTTACTTTGCTCAAATAAGATAACTATTTGCAAAGTACTTCACAAACCTCAAAATGCTATTTAAATGTCAGCTCTAGTTGTCATTATAGTAATTGCAATTATCATCAGATTCCTCTAGTGTTTTTCAATGAGATTCAGAAAGAATTGATTCTGGCACAGTTTTCCAACTTGAGAAATTATACAGCAATAGAACATACATAGAAATATGTACATGTACACACATATTTATTTATGTATACATACATATTTTGAGGCCTATTCCAGGCAAAATAACTTTCTAGTAATTATAACTTTTTTTTTTAAAGAAGCTTATTTCAATCATTACTTTTGGGTTCTCATATGTTTGATGGTACACATAAATGGCCCAAGGGCTACCCATTATCCTATTATTTACCTGAAGTTCATTACTGTTGTATAAATTGATAAAATAACTGATTTCTATTAATGAAAATTTGAAGATATTGGTTAATCTTCTGAACATTCATTGAAGGCAAATTTGGGGTGACGTCAATAGCAAACAGCTTTATAAAGCTGTTGCATATATCATTCTATTCCTAAAAAGATTCATTTTCTTCCATTAAGTCTCAATCTTTTAGAATTTTATTATTAGGTGATTTTGGTCATTGGTTTCAATTATGGAAATACTTCATTTCTAGTACAGATTATAACTTTTTTCCTGTACAATGTAAGATTTATATGACTATCTTGAAAAAATATTATCTTATTTTGATGGATTCATTGAATATGATTTTTATTGTTATTATTATTATTATTCTCTCCTCATCTTTTTGATAGAATTAAAATAGAAATGGTCCTGGAACATGTAATTTGCTTGCTGTTATATTTTAATTTTGAATGCTGTATACACTAATTTGTAAGTGGCTTGTAAACATTTAATATTATTGATATTATTGCTATAATTATTTTGCTACTTTTACTTTGCTTTTAATAACTTTTGCAACTGTTTTGTTTTGGATATTTGAAGGTAACCACCTGTAAGAATGAACCCAAACTATAGATCTGGAGGGAATTTGAGGGAATACATAGGTCCAGTAGGAGAAGTGGATTACATCAAATTGAAAAAAAGCATAAATGAGAGAAATCAACAGGTAGTTTGCAATGTGGCAACTCACTGGTAATACTGAATGCAGGAAAGTACATACATATACACATAAGTATATATGATTGGGTATATACCATATATGTACCATATATACCACATACCCATATGATTGAATATATACATGTGTATATATATATATATATATATATATATATAAATCTCAATCACATATGTATATGCATACACATGAAATTTATGTGTTTATGTGTTATGTATTACATATATTTTTGTATAATAGAATAGCAATATTGAAAAATTCTGGATTATCAATTTCAAATTGAGCAGAACAATTTTATCACATAGATCAGGGCTTCTTTAATTTTTCCCACTCACAACCCTTTTTTGTGTGACTCCAGGTTTATAGATATATAACATAAGTATATAAATCAAACATTTACTAACAATAAATCACAATTTTATGACATCCATATTAAATTATGCAACTCCATATGTGGTTATGACACTCAGTTTAAGAAGCGTTGATAGAAAAAAGTTTGAGAAAAGGTAGTAGTGACTCTTTAGATCTTATCTTTGGTAGCTAGGTGTTACAGGAAAGCACTGGGCTTGACTCAGAAAGACTCATTTTCATAAATTCAATCCTTAATAGCTGTGTGATCCTGGGCAAGTAATTTAACCCTTTTTGCCTTAGTTCATCATTTGTAAAAATGAGCTGATGAAGAAAATGGAAAACTACTCCAAAATCTTTTCTAAGAAACTCCTCCGAAAATGGAGTTATGAAAGGTAAAACATGACTGAAACTATATAATACTTATTGTTCAGACTAGTAAATTTCAGAAAAGTGATTAAGAAGTTTTAGCTCTTTCAGCCTAGTAGAAGAACCATGAATCCCTTCATTCTTAAAGTCCTGTTTTGTTCCATTTTGGAGCCTTGCACAACTTGAGTATGAGGCTCTTGGTTTTTTTTTTTTTTTTTTTGTTTGTTTGTTTGTTTGTTTGTTTGTTTTTTACCATCACTCTTGTGACAATTAGAAGCACTGAGTCCTTCCCTACAACCAGAGAACTCTGTGTTTCTGAACAAATCTCAATTTAAACATGTGTTGAAACAACATTATAAGATTAACTATGAACAGCTGTTGAAATGTGCATCTTGGAACACTGGAGCTCTGTTAACCTAATGCCATCTAATGACATGTCATGTCTTAATTACACTGAGAACCATAAACTTATTTTTTCTTTTGTAAAACCCTTCTAAGATTATATGGTTGGATAAATTAACAAATGTGCTTTGATCTCTCTACTGGGGAGGACATGTGCTTGATGCTAAGGGTGATACAGAAGTATAATACATAGATGTTCTCCTCAAATAGCTTAAATTCTTGTTTAGGAAGAAAAGATCAGTCAGGCAATAAACATTTATCAAGTATCTACCATGTAACAGACACTGTACTAAACTGGGGATACAAATACAGGAAAAAGAAAGACATTCCCTTACCTCAAGGAATTTACAATATAATGAATGAAGACCACTCACAAAGGGTGAAAATGAGGGAGATACTCAGAGACAAAGGTGGACAAGTCATAGAAGTCTAAAATGTGTTCAAGACAAGACAATTTACAAATGAAAAAGTAGAAAAAAAGCAGTGAAATTTTAATTGATTTACACATATTATTTTATCCAACTTTCAAAAGAGAAATAGGGAATTCAGATATATAATCCCATTTCACAGCTGAAAACACTGAATCTCAGAGGAATTAAATGATTTGCTTATGATCACACAGCTGGCATGGATCAGAAGTGGGATTTAGATCCCAATTTTCCTTCTTCCAGGTACAGCAGACCATTTGCTGTCACAAATACAAGCAAGATAAAATTAAATTAGTATTAAATGAGGGCTACAAGGCAATATTGACCTAGGATTTTTGAAGATGACACTTCCAGTCATTTTATTTTATGTTTTTATTGGCTTCTTTTTAATATCATCATAATTTCTCCCAATATTATTTGCCCTTTCCCTCAGGGGGAATCATCTCATATAACAAATACTATTGTTTAAAGACAAAAATGAAAATTCAGCATTACTGATACATCAAAAAGTCAAAAAAGTGCAAAGTATAATATTTGTGGATTTCACACTTCTGCAGTGTAAGTGTAGATAGTTGCAAATACCTCCTCATATCTCTTTCAAAACATGCTAATTCTTTATAATTTCATAACATTTGTTTTATTTGTTTTTCTTTTCTTCTTCTTCCTCCTCCTCCTCCTTTTCCTCCTCCTCCTCCTTTTCCTCCTCCTCCTCCTTTTCCTCCTCCTCTTCCTTCTCTTCTTCTTCTCTCTTGTTCTTATTTCTTTCCTCCCTCCCTTTCTTCCTTCTTCCCCAATCTCTTTCTTATTATCCTTTCCTTTAACATCATGATAGTCAATGTGCATTCTTTTTTGATTTATTCTGCTTTACTCTGCATTAATTATTATTGATTTTTCTATGTTTCTCTGTATTAATCATAGTCATCCAATTATACTACATAATAATATTCTATTACATATCATGATTATCATTATTTAGTCATTCCTCAAAGTTGGGCACTTATTCTATTTCCATTTCTTTATTCTTTAAATATATTGCTATCTAAGAGCATTTTTTTTTATCAATGTACTCCTTGGAATAAAAGCCTAATACAATCTCTGGGCAAAAAGATATGATCATTTTAATCATTTTATTTCTGTGATTCCAAATTGATTTCCAATACTGATTCACAGCTCCACCAACAATGCATTAGTGTATGTACATTCCCATAATACCTCCCACATGACAATGTTTAGTGACTAGGAATATTATAATGGTAAATTTATAATGTAGGAGTAATTGTAGCAATTCTTAATAGGAATAATAATAGTCCAAAAATCTACAAAAATTTCCAAAATATTTTTTTCCAAAGGTCTTTATATTATCTCATTTGATCTGTACAATGTTCTGAAATGGTTGTCATTATCTTAATATTTAAAACATATAAAAAGTATACATAACATGCCCCTGGTCAGGTTGCTCCTGTCAAACTTATATATGTTTTTTTCTCAAAAGAGATTGCCACTCTCCCGTACATAGTTGTGATGTAGGTATATGCAAAACCCCTGTTCAGGACCACAAAACTATAAAGTCATGAAACTGGGAATCAAAAAACAAGTCTTGTGAATATACTAGCCAGTCATCTCCCATGTTTATCTTGTCTGATTTCTCCTAATACCATTTATGTTTGTGACTATTCAATTTTCTTCTTTCCATAGTTGAATTGATACCTACATACTTTGTTTTGTCCCCACATTTTTACACTCAACATTTCTTTTCTGATGATAGGATCTTAGATCTAGAATGGGAAGTTATATGGGAAGGCCATGAATTTCAAACCTTCTCATTTTAGAGAAGAGGAATTTTGTCAAAACAGGGGTAGAGATTGTTTCAGAAGACAGAAACCCTCTTTAGAAAATAGATTCTGTTCTCTTTTCCTGCCTTCCCAGCCTGAACAGCAAAACAGCATTTGGGGACAACTGGCTCTCTGACCCCTCAGAGATCAGATGAGGGCAAGTAGCTCCTCACATTTTCTTTTATTAATTCATAAACAAGTGCACAAAGGACAGAATTTGTTGGATGGTTTAATTTAATTTTCTGTGATACTGAGCATTTACAGAAGCCAGCATCCAAGGGAAGTAGAGGATGTGATATTATTTTTTTTCCAATTCATTTTTCTTCTGTGCTGATTATTTCTTTCACCAGTATCTTTATTTATTTTTGTTGAAGACAACACACATAATTAGCATATACACAGTCGCCTCCATGCTCCTCATTGGGCAAACACTTGATTCTGCAGATACCATTACTGCGAAAACATCCATAAGTCCACTTTAGGCTGCATCCAGCTGCAAAAGTAAATAAATAAAAGCAAAAATGAGTCAACTGTTAAGCTTATCAAGCCATTATGAAGATCCTGGGTTTATGAACTCAGGGAATATTTGATTTTCAGGGTTTGAAGCAATTACATAGACCATTGTTCCAAACAGTTTTTGCTCCATCATCCTGTTAAGCAACAATTAAAAAATAGAAACAAGAAAAATCTCTTGTGAACCATTATGTTCACCAGTAAGAATAGACCATTCTTAATATGTTATATATTGATGAATTAAGCAATTACATTCAATTTTGTTCCAAAATTCAAATTAAGGGAGAGCTAATTAAATTTAAATTAAATTCAAAATTAAGGGGCAGTGGATAGAGCATCAACTCTGAAGTCAGGAGGACCTGAGTTCAAATCTGATCTCAGATATTTAACACTTAATAGCTGTGTGACCCTGGGCAAGTCATTTGATTGCCTTGAAAAAATAAAATTAAAATAAATTATATATTCTAAAATTTCCATTATACTCATGATTATTAGAACTTTGTCTATGAAATTATTATCTTATTGCACATTGTATAAAAATTAAAAAAGTAATTTGACAAAATCTCACATGCTTATTATCTATAAAACTTCATATTAAATTTCCTTTAAAATATTGTTTAATGTAATATTTAAAAATAGCATCTAATAATATTTTAAAACAACAGAAATGACAAAAGCAATGTAAATATTAAATATAAAGATAAACAACATTATTTTTTTTTAATTTAGGGGATTACAAACCATCATTTTCATAATAGTACAATAAAAACATGATTGTACTTTAAGCTGCAAATTTACTATGCATAGCTTAATATTTCTTTCAAATATACAAAAATTATTAAGTAAATTTATTTTTCTTTTTTCCCTACCCCATTCTCAAAATGCCTACTGTTACACACACATATACATGTAAAATTATTCAATATATACTTCTTTTTATCAGTCTTTTGTCTGGATGAAGATAAATAATTTTTTCATATACTTTTATAGTTGATTTAGGTATTCATAAGTGATAAAATAACATTTTCTCAAATATATTCATAAAACAATATTGATATTTCTGTACGTAACATTCTTTTAGTTCTTCTCATTTCACTCTTAATTATTTTGTCGAAGTCTTTCTTATAACACAGTAGTATTCCATCATAAGTATAAATAGTTTTGTCATTCCCCAATTGATGAACATCTCTGCAATCCACATATTTGTTACCACAATATGAACTACTATATACATTTTACAACATATAAGTTCTTTTCCTTTTTTCCTATTCAGTTTTGGAAACACACCAAGTAGTTATATATAACATTTTAATGAAATAAGTTATAACTTGCTCGATATTTAGCAAACATTTATAAACTTAATTTTCATGTTGAACTGTTTTAGATAGAAAAAAATCATTATTTGGCTCAACCTCAAGCATAGTTTAAACCACATGTTTCTGTATCAATTATTTCATTCTTTTGATTTAAAACAAAAAGAAAATGAAAATTCTCACTCACAAAAGTATGTAGTAGAAAATGAAAAGAGTTTTATAACGTTTTGCTGAAGATTGAAATACTTTTTAAAAATTATTTTAACCATCTAAATTACCTAGGTAAAAATAAAATATTTACCTTACTATTGGATAATTACTGGTGGTATAATAAATTATAAATGCATTTGTAACTTAATTGCACATTTTGCTTTGTTTTCAAACTATATTTATATGTAAACTAATCTTTACAAGCAAAAATCCCCACAACCTTCTTTAGATATGAATTTCTCTTTTACCACTGTCTCTCTCACTGCAATCTTTCAGAAATGTTACGGAATAGTTCACTAATGATACCAAACAGTTCATTTAAAAAATCTACCAGATAGAAGAATATTAACATAATTGAAGGAATAATTATTAATACTATAAAGAAAGGTAATATAGGATCTATTCTTGTTCAGTTAAAGAATCAAATGAAGGTAGATATATGCTTTTTACCATCAGTTGGAATTTAGTTTGCACTCAGTTGTGGAATTCTTTTTTTTTTTTTGTCTTGGAAACAATTTGATGACAGACTAAGAAACTATGTGAGCTTAGTCAGAACTGATGAAAATTGGTTGAAACTACTGCATAAGCATGAAAATCATTGGAAGAATTATGATGGCTATTTCAAATAACTGCAAAAACAAATTTATAATCTTTCAAACATACATTTGTTGTTTAAGAGGAAAGATATAGCTAACATAACTGGTCAATTATTTCTCTTACTACAGGTATAATTAAAAAGAAATATACCATGTACTCTTCAATATAACTATACAATGCCCAAGGATTCATTGCCACTAAATGGGACCCAATAATTTAATGTTTAAAGATTTTTTGTGCCAATTTTTCACTGGTAATATAACACTGACCATGATTAGTGTCTTGTTTAGTCAACAAAGGTATTATACAGAAAGCTAGAAAAATGTGGGCAGAATACTAGTTATTGAGTCAAGAAATCTGTATGTTTGTTCCAATTCTAATAATTAGTATGAAACTGGCATGGCATATTAAATGAGTGCTGGACTTGGAGTCAGAAAAAAACTAGTTCAAATGCCACTATGGAAGCTGGCTAAATATATGACAATAAGCAATATTACTTCTTCAATCTGATCATTAGTTTTACCAAATAAAAATAAAGATAGTAATATTATCTACCTCCTAAGGCTGCTATAAGGATCAAATGAAATAATTTATAATTTATACAGTATTTTACAAATGTGAATCTATTACATAAAGGTCAGCTATTTTCATTATTAGGCTTATGGAAACTGAAAAGTCACTTAAGCAGTTTTCTTATCTGGAAATTACAAATGGCAAAACTTATACTACCTAAATCACAAATTTGTATACATGTGTCTGTGAAGGATTCTCTAGAATCTTCAACATTGTGGAAATATTACCTAAAATTGTTTTATAAATGTGAATTGTTATTTATTATTTTTAGGTATTTATCTGATTTTAATATTATAAATCCTGGAGGAGGGAGAGAATTGATTTTATTACATACCTGTGAGGTCATTCTACAATATCCTCACAAAGGGTCATTGAGTTTTCCTGTGGATGCAATAGGAAATTCACTAACTATAGAAGCATCTCACTTTGCTTTTAGCAAATTCTGATTGTTTTATGTAGAAACAAAAATCAATCTTTTCAATTTGTAGATATTACTTTTAATTCTGTCTTCTGAATCTAAATTGAAATAAATGCAATCCTTCATATACATGACAGTTTATATCAATTACTATATTCCCATATAACTTTTCTTCCCAATTTTGTTATAATCTATTTTGATAATTTTTGGGGTTTTTTCCATCTTGTTTAGGCTGTTCTGAACATTGTTGGGCTACTCCAGTTTCAGCAGAATTACTTTTGGTAGGGATATGGTCTTGGACCACATCTGTATCTATTTCAACTTAAAGGATTAGAGGACAATTGACCTCTGTGATCTTTGTAGAAATAAGAGTTGAACTAAGCAGTAAGGAAAGAAATCATAGATAATTGGTAAATTAAAAAATAGAATGGTAAAGCAAAGTCATAAAGATAATAGTCTGAGCTAGCTGAAAAGACATATAAAACTAGAAGGAAAATACAATAGTATCAAGCCAAAAGGAAAAAAATTTTAAAAAATTGTAAAAGGCTATAGTAGTATTAAAGACTACAATACTATAAAGAAAAAATGAATCAAAGGAAGAATTATATAGATTTTTCAAAGATTTTGAAACAGTGACAAAAATTCTATGATCTTACTAGAAAGAAATAAAACTTAAAATAGCAATCAACCATGAAATGCTCTCCAATACTAAAAATTCACGTCAAAATTTTCAAATCACATTAATAAAAAGTTTTCAAAAAGTAAAATCCAAAATATCAACAACCTTGCATAAAGACAATACTCCTCATTAGGGAAACACAAATTAAAGGAACTCTGAGGTTCTATTCACTCCCATCAGACTGGAAGAATTGACAAGAGGAAAATTATATGTATTAGAATAGTTCTGGGACAGTAGTAGTGCTAACTTCATTAATAGGGTATTTTTTAAATTGAAAATTGTTTCAGTCAGTTTTTAAAACAACACAGAGCTACTTCCAAAAGGCAATAAAATTTATTCTTTGATCCAGTGTTCTACTGCCATGTATATACTTACAGTGAGAATAGAGAATTAAGAGAAGAGCCCATGAATACAAAAATATGAGTTCTTTTTGTAATATCAAAAAAATTGAAACTAAGAGAGTATCAAACTTTGGAGGCAAGTCAAACTAAATTATAATATGTGAATTTAATAGAATTATATAATATCATAAGAAATAGTGAAATGGAGAGTTTCCGAAGAAACTAGGAAGACCTCCATGAACTGAGATACATATGATATCTATATATCTCTCCATATAGGTGATATTATAAAGAAAAAATAGAAATTAAAAATCTGTAAAAATGATGAGTAAAGTAATGCTTAACCATGATCCTGTGAATCAGAGTTGAAGCATTCTATATGCTTTTTGCTACAAAGACAATAAATTTAAAGAGAGAATGAAAAATTCATTTTAGATACACTGTAGTAAATTGTTTTACTAGGCTAAAAATTTTAGTTATGATTTAAAAATATTAAATAATGAAGAGCAAAGAAAAGACAAAATGATTAAAGTTAAAATGAAAATATGGATGTTGGAAAAGAAAAAATCAAAACCGGGAAATTTTCAATAATTGACAAGTGTATTTGAGAATATATATTGTCAGTTTCATCAATGATTATCAAACCTGAAGAGATGTTAAAATTTAGTGAAAACTTTGAGATAAAAAGGCTAACTGGCCAAAGGACATAAACAGATGTTTTAAAAGTGGAAATAAAGATTATTAATCATTTTAAGAAGTTCTAAATTTTATTAATAATCTAAGAGCAGAAATTAAAGCATTTTAAGTTATAAATATTACCAAAACCCCAAGAAACAGAATAATGAGTAATCCTCGGGAAGTAGGTAAAGAAATTGTTTTACTCCTTTAATGGAGTAAATTGTAATACAATTAATGAAAAACTGCACCAAGAATAAAAAGAAATCTGGGAAAACCTTTATGATATAATGTAAATGTAAAAAGAAGACACTAAAAGAATGATCATAAAGAAGAAAAGTCAATGAGAATGAATTAAGCAATTTAATGTGTTGCAGAAAACATTTTTAAAATATATTAATTGAAACTGATTAGAATGATAATATTTAATAAAGCCAATTATTTTAATTGATTTTTTAATTTAGTTTCTAATAAAGCCATAAAAATAAAAATTAAAAGGAAAGAATTAGTCTAGAATTTAGAACTAATAATTGCACCTTAAAAACAATAATTATAAATAGCAATTAGAAGACAAAAAAATCTTTACAAAAAATAGAGCATGCAAAAAAAGAATAATAGAAATAGCACGCCAAAATTTTTAAGAAAAAATTGGCAGATGAAAAGCAAAAATTAACACAATTAAAATTATATATGAATTACACAAAAACTGAACCAACTAAACATTAAAACAAAATGATAAAAAATATAGATTAACTTCATTAATATGTATGGATGCAAAAAATAATAAATACAATACTAGCTAGATGACTACAACTTTATTTTAGAAATATTACACATTGTAAGTAAATACCATTCATGCCAGAAATGCAAGAATGGTTTAACATAAGGGAAACTATTGACATAATAGATTAAATCAATGACAAAAAGCAATAATAACCACATATTATATCAATAGATGCAGAAAAATCTTTTGACAAAATACAACACATTTATATTAAAAATACTAGAGAGAATGGGGAAAGAGAAACAAACATAAAAATTATCATAATGACATTAGAGAGCATAGAAATAAATGGAGCTTTCCTTAAAAGAATATTCCTTAAAAAATAAATAGAACCTATCTAAAATCACAAACAGCATTATAATGGAGATGTTAGAAACCTTCCCCATAACATCAGGAGTGAAAGAATGATGTACATTATCACCAACATTATTAAATATTTTTATTAGAAACATTAGCAATAGTGAGAGAAAGAGAGAGGGAGAGCGAGCACAAATGCGCGAGAGAGAGAGAGAGAGAGAGAGAGAGAGAGAGAGAGAGAAAGAGAGAGAGAGAGAGAAAGAGAAAGAGAAAGAGAGAAGGAGGGGAACGAAGGGAGGGGGGGGGAGGGAGAGACAAGAAAAATAAATTGAAGGAATCAAAATGGGCAACAAGGTAATAAAACTGTCCCTTTTTGCACATAATATGATAAAACCATGGAAAATCCTAAAGATTCATTTTTTTGAAAAAAGTTAATTAAAAGCAATAATTTTTTAAGCAAGTTTAGCAATAAACCCACATAAATCATAAATATTTCTATATATCACCAAAAACTCTGCAAAAAGAGATAGTAATACATTTCTCTTTTAAAATATTTGTAGACAGTATAAAATACTTGGATGTAAAACCACCAAGGCAAGGCTATTACATAAACATAATTATAAAACCCATTTTTATACAAATAATATAAAATTTAAATTATTGGAAAAGTATTAATTTTTCATGGGTAGTCAGAGTCAATATAATAAAAATGACCTTTTTTCTTCTTTTTTAAATCTAAATTAACCCACTGATTCCATGTCATCCTGATTAAATTACCATTAACTATTTAGAAGTAAAAGACCTAAAAGCTTTTTAAATTTGCATTTTACATCAAATACCAAGATAATGTCAAAATGGATAAGTGATCTAGATATAAAAAGATACAAGAAAATGTGAAGAATATTTATGTTATGACATATATAGGCAAATGATGTATGAATAAACAACAGATGTAGAGGTATACAAGGTATAGTTTTGATTACATTAAATTTAGAGTTTTGTGCAAATAAAAATATATAGTCAAAGTAAGAAGGAAATAATTAAAATGGGAAAGATTATACAGTTTATCAAAGGATTCATATCTCAAATACATGAAGAACTTTGTCAAATCTATAAGTGTGAATTGTTCTCAATTCATAATTGGTCAATGGATATGAACAGGCAATTTTCAATGGAAAATTCAAAATGATTTTTTGTCATCTGAAAAAATTCCAAAAATCATTATTCATTAAAATGCAAATTAAAAGAACCTTGCAATATCATCTTATACATATCAGGTTGATTGAAATGATTGAAGGGGAAAATGACAAATGTAGGAAGTGATGTGAGAAAATTGGGATACTAAATTCATTGTTTATGGAATTGGGAACTGATCTAGCTATTTGGAAAGCAATTTGAAATTATGCCCAAAGAGATATTAAAATACCTGTGAGTCAGCAATAGCACTACCAGGTTTATTTCCAAATAAGATTAGGGGAAAGGGGGAGGAAGGAATCAAAAATATGTTTTAAAATATTTATGGTAATTTATTTTGTAATAGCAAACAACTGAAAATTGCAAGCATACCTGTTAATTAGTGAATGACTGGAGAAGTTATGTTATATGATTGTTATGGAGAACTATTCTGCTATAAGAAGCAATGAACTCAATAATCTTAGAAATCATGGTTAGACTTAACACAAAATAATGAAAAGCAAAATGAGCAGAACTAAGAGAATATTGTATAGTGTAATAGCAACATTGTGTTAAAAAATTTTGAGGGAATAAATCATTTTAACTATTACAAATTCCCAAATTAACTACAAAGAACAAATGAAGGAAGATGCTAATCCTTCCAGAGACTGACAAATGTATGTATAGCTTGATTATATGCACATACATGTGTATATATATATATATATACACATATATACATATGTATGTGTTTATGTACGTATATGTGTCTAATGGCAGTCAGCTCTAGAATGGTGGGGAGGGGAAAAAGGGAAAAATGACATGAGATATATACTTAAAAGGAATAGCAAATTGTATATAATAAATTTAAAATTTCATGTGCAATTAACTTTTTTGTTATACTGTGTCGTGGAAAAACTTGTTTTATTCCATAAATTAAAAAATAAATAAAAAAACTTTAAATAATGAGACACAAGAGAAAATTACTTAAAATAAGTCATTATTGGGTAAAGGGGGGAAAGAAAATTTGAAACATAGGCTTGTTTGAGTAGGGATAAAATATCAAAATGGAGAGATAAAATTAAAGATTTATAATGTTATATATCATGAAATTTGTTTTATAATTGTATATTGGTTTATATACATGATATATGTATATATCTATATCTATATCTATATCTATATATTGACATACAAACACCCAGAGAGATGGAGAGAAACCTATATAAAGAAATACAGACAGACAGACACTCAGACCAAGAGAGATTTTTGGAATTTAGGTATTATCATTTGCATTTTAAAGGTAAAGAAACTGAGGGAGAGATGGAGTTACATGCCAGGGTCACACAGATAATGAGTGTCTGAGACTCTATTTGAATTTAGGTCTATTTAAATTCAGTCCCCATGTTGTGTCCTCTGTTCTATAAGGAAAAGACAATTTAAATAAGTTGAAGGAATATGGAACTACGCCAATAAAGTTTTAGAGGGCTAAATTCTATGGAATAGATTACATAATATAATATAGACAAAGTACATTGAAGTAGAGATTCTTAACTTTTTGTGTGTCATCCAGTCTTGACAATTTAGTAAAATTCAGTCTCTGATTCCTTTCTCAGAATAATATTTTGAATGCATAAAAGAAAATATATAGAAATAAAAGAAAAACAAATTTTCTGAAAAAGTTATCAAATTAAATGTTAATATATTAAACAATTTATTTAAGTCAAAGAAAATGACAGTATTGATAGAAAAACCCAAACCCTTTTTTGTTGTTGTTGTTATTGTTGCACCAGAGACAAGTGGAAAAAGAAGTCATTGAATAGAAAGGAAATGCTGGGGGAAATATTATTAATAGCATTTATCTTTAATAGAAATTTCAACCATAGTACCAGAGAAAGCAAAATAAATATTTCCATTGAATTATGTTTCAATTTATCAATATAACAAAGGAAAGTAAAATGATATCAAAATGGAAAAGCATTTTATAGCACCCTTATAAAAACCAATCATATGCTAGATCAGATAAATGATAAATGACTTTTAAAATAAGCATAAATAATAAGCTCATTAATTATTGATTATAATGTGGTCAAGATAAATAAAACATAAGCAAAAAGAGAAATAATAAATGGAGTAGCAACATTATAAATAAGAGTTGTCCAAAGAACAAAACAGAAATATTGCAGAAGCCATCTCTGATAGCTAAAGCTTAGAAGAAAACTTTATTTTTTTAATGTTAAAATAGAAATTAATAAAGGTAAAAATTAAACAAGCAATTAGACATTCAAGATTAATCCCCTATAAGGAAATAAATGAAATATTTAAAATTCAAAAGTAAAAATTTGAAAAAAAAAACCAAGGATTATAAATTTGACAGTGAAAATTAAAATGCTGGTTCATTGAAAAGAACCATGAAATCAATAAAAGAAAAAGAATAATGCCACTACTAAAATTTTTTAAAAGATATTTTGTTTCCTTTTTTATCATGTTATGCATGATTTTGTTGTGTTGTTCAGTCATTTCAGTCAAGTTTTACTCTTTCTGACCCTGTTTGGAGTTTTCTTGGCAAAGGCACTCTAATAGTTTGACATTTTCTTCTCCAGTTTATTTTACAGCTGAAGACCTTAAGTAAATAGGATTTAGGGACTATCCCATGTAGCTACTTAGTATCTGAAGTTAGATTTGAAGTCTGGGAGATGAGTCTTCTTACTTCTAAGCATATCATGCTTTGCTTTGTGACACCTAATGTCATTATACGTTATTACAAAACTAAGTATTCACAGCAAATAGATGATTTTATATATATATATATATATATATAAATATATATATATATATATATAGAGAGAGAGAGAGAGAGAGAGAGAGAGAGAGAGAGAGAGAGAGACATGAGATATCAAGAGGGAATTTAGTTCAATATGAGGAAATAAAATTGAAGAAATAAAGGAATAATGAGCTAGGGGAGAGAATTCTGATTCAGATAGAATTACACACGAATAATATCAAGTGTTTCACACAAAAAGTATCTCACATAATTTATTTTCAAATATCAAGAAATAATATTCCTGTTGGAGGGGATGTGGGAAAACAGGGACACTAATACATTGTTGGTGGAATTGTGAATACATCCAGCCATTCTGGAGAGTGATTTGGAACCATGCTCAAAAAGTTATTAAACTGTGCATACCCTTTAATCCAGCAGTATTTCTACTGGGCTTATATCCCAAAGAAATCTTAAAGAAGGGAAAGGGACCTGTATATGCACAAATGTTTGTGGCAGGTCTCTTTTCAGTGACCAGAAACTGGAAACTGAGTAGATGCCCATCAATTGGAGAATGGCTGAATAAATTGTGTTATATGAATATTATGGAATATTATTGTTCTGGAAGAAATGACCAGCAAGATGATTTCAGAAAGGCCTGGAGAGACTTACATGAACTGATGCTGAGTGAAATGAGCAGGACCAGGAGATCATTATATACTTCAATAACAATACTATATGATGATCAATTCTTTTGGACATGGCCATCTCCAGCAATGAGATGCACCAAATCAGTTCCAATCGAGAAGTAATGAATTGAACCAGTTACACCCAGCGAAAGAACTCTGGGAGATGACTATGAACCATTACCTAGAATTCCCAATCCCTCTATTTTTGTCCGCCTGCATTTTTGATTTCCTTCACAGGCTAGTAGTACACTATTTCAAAGTCCGATTATTTTTGTACAGCAAAATAACTGTTAGGACATGTATACTTATTTTGTATTTAATTTATACTTTAACATATTTAACATGTATTGGTCAACATGCCATCTGGAGGAGGGGTGGGGGAAAGGAAGGGAAAATTGGAACAAAAGGTTTGGCAATTGTCAATGCTGTAAAATTACCCATGCATATGCATATGTAAATAAAAAGCTATAATTAAAAAAAAAGAAAAAGAAATAATATTCTTCCAAATTCATTTTATGAGATATTCTCATTACTTTTTTCTTCCTAGTACTTAAATAAAAAATGAATGGGGTGTAGAATGAGAATTATAAACAAAAACCACT
Organism: Sarcophilus harrisii; assembly: GCF_902635505.1. NCBI lineage: Eukaryota > Metazoa > Chordata > Mammalia > Dasyuromorphia > Dasyuridae > Sarcophilus > Sarcophilus harrisii. Next base: position 261,233,650 of record NC_045429.1, on the reverse strand, counting down.
AATTAATATTGATTAAAATTCTTGCAAATGACTACATATAAATCTTTTTATTTTTTAAATCACTATGACTCATTTGGACTTATTCCACAGATTCAAGGATGCTTCAGTATAAGAAAAATATGTATTTAGTAATACCGACATTTTAAAAAGCCGAACCATAATTATATCAATATATTTAGAAATATATTTTGACATATGAATGGTTGGGAGGAAAGATTAGACTGAAAATTAACAGCTTAATGCACAACTTAGAAAATCTTTCCCCAATTAACCTTGACCAAACAATCCAATTATTCATGTAATTAGTATGGACTAATTAAAATTTAATAATTCCATGACAAATAAAATAAGATGTATGAAAACAAAATGATAAGACTGAAAAAAGAAAAAGTGTAAGAAATAAAAAAAGACTGATTTGAAAATACAGAAATAATTTAAGAACCATTTGGATTACCCAAAAATCAAGGTTCCCCCAAAACCTGAACATTATAGTTTAAGAATTCACAAAAGAAAACTACCCAGGTGTATTTAAACTGAACGCTAAGTGAAAACAAAAAGCAATAATCAGTCATATCCTGTAATAAACACACACATGGAAATAGACACACATACACAATGCACATACACAGATGCACATGCAGCTGCATGCACACACATGTGTGCATATATATTTATGAATGCATATATGTGCATATATGTGTGCATGTGTGTGTGTATATCAAAATCAAAATTCAAAGCTACCAAATCAGAGAAAAAAATACTGAAGTCAATCAGAAAGAAAGAATTTAATACCAAGGGGCCAAAATCTAAATTCCTGTAGATTACCCTCCACCAACATAAAACTACATAGGCTTACAAGCAAAAATAGGTCAACAAGCAAAATTATATCAGTATAAGGGGCAATGGAAACTTTATAAAAGAAGTAAATATTTCTGAAGAGAACATGAGTTGAGAATTTTTAAATACATAGAAATGAAGAAATATCTTGGTAAATATTTGTAAACTTTTTTGAAAAGACTGAAAGGGATAAAATAATATCTTAAATGGTTATAGAGGAAATAAATAAGACCAAGGGCCTGGGAGTTGTTTTGTTATAGTTTAATTATCTTGTAAGTGTTAAGGTAGAGAACTTATATATTCTGATTTAAAGGCAAGAAACTATACCATCAAAAGAGATGTACTCAGAAAGCAGGCATGCTTGAATTTCACTTTCATCTGGACAAGCTACAAGGTGAATTTGCATTCACATACTATTGAGTAGAGAAATATATTTCACTTATTAGGAAAAGAGGACAAAATGGAAAAAAAGATACGAATAAGGGGTAAAGTAGATTCAGGGAAGGATCAGCAATCCACTAAGAAACAAACAAACAAACAAACAAACAAAATCTATCAGATCATTAATCTTAAAGAGAGAAATTAAAGGAATTTTAAAGGAGTGAGATTCTTGATTAGACTCTGGATAGGAAAAGTAAAGAAGGGCAGAAGGTGATGAAAAAGTAATGCATCAAAAGTAGTATATTGCTTCTGAGAACAATTCTGAGAGTATAGAAAGCAAACAAGGAATGCATATGTGATGCTGTATTATATAATTAATGATTAAGTATCTGAATATGAATAAGATGAATTCATCCATAAAACTTGCTAAAATTAATTGATTGGAAAGCAGAATATAATATATTGTTTATTATCAATCAATATTTGTTAAGCACCTGCTATATGTCAAATACTATGCTAAGCACGGGGGATACAAATAGTATAAAGCACAATCTCTGCCCTCAAGGAACTCACATAATGGGCAAGATGAGATCTAAACCATATACAACAAGATATATGCAGTGTGAATTAGAAATCATTAACTGAATTAAGGAGCTGAAATGAAAAGGAATCAAGAAAGACATTTTCTTAAAGGAAAAAAAATATCTTGAACTCGGAGAAACCAGGAAAACGAGGAAGTAGAAATAAGATAGGAGAGTAACCTATGTATGGGGGACAGAAAGAGAAAATGTCCAAATCCAGGAGATAATATGACCTCAATAGTAATAGAGAAGTTTGGAAGTATGTTTGTTTGTTTGTTTGTTTGTTTTTGGTAGAAGATAATAAGTTCAGTTTTGGACATTTAAATTGTTTAATCATTTCAATAGTCTATAGAGCATCCACATCAAGATGTCTAATAGGCAGCTAGAATTGCTAAACTGAAAGTCTACAGAGGAGTTAGGACAGAATAGGACAGAATATATGTCTGACAATTATCAGCTGAGAGATGACCATGAAATCATGGGAGTTGATCATATTACTAAGTAAATTAGCATTAATGGAAAAGAGAAGAAAGCCCTAGACAAGAGTCCTCTTGGCCACACGTGTTTAACAAAAATGACTTGTATGAAGATGCAGGAAACAAAACTGAGAAGTAGTAATCAAATAGGTAGAAAGAGAATCAAAAAGATAGTAATGTAATGAAAACAGAGAGAGCTAAGAATTTCAAGAAGAGTGACCTATGTTATCAAAGGTTGCAGAGAAATCAAGAAAGATGAGCACTGAGAAAAGGCTATTTGATTTAACAATCAAGAGATTGTTAGTGACTTTGAAAAGAGCAGTTTCAGCGAATGATGAAGTCAGAAGCTCAATTTTAGAGAGTTAAAAAGAAAATGACAGGAGAGAAAGTAAAACATCTATTATAGATAGCCTTCTCAATGGAATTAACCATTAAAGAGCAAAGAGAAGTTGATTGATATTTAGTTTGAATAGATGGATCAAGTGCATGGAGAAGGACTATCTCTTTATGTAAAAAAAAAAGGGGGTGAAGGAACAGTGGCAAAAATCATCTGGATGGGATGGCTTTACAAAGAAGGTGGAGAGAGAGAGAAAGAGAGAGAGAGAGAGAGATCTTTATCTTTTTCAAAATTACTGTAAAAAGCATAAGATAAATGTATACTTAAGACATAAACATAATTATAAAAATATTCTGCAAAGAAATATATGACAAGTAGAAAGCTATTAATAATTGAGTGGTGCAGATGTCATAACAAATAATCAGCTAAATATTTTGTAGAACTAAACCAAGTAATTGTTAATTAATTGATAGGAATATGGTCTTTAATCTTAAAGTATTTTTTTAAAATGAGGAATGAAAGAATATACTATATTAAACCATAAAGTTCTTTCTTGGTAAAATCAGAAAAAAGTCAATCAATATAGCAGATCAAATATTTCTGAAAACAAGCCAGGAAATATATGAAATTAACTCAAACATACAAGACCAAAAGACATTCTCCAATAGATGCAATCATAATATATGAACAATTAATTCTTTAAAAGATAGCCTATGTTTTCAGCTAAGTTAAAGTTTGGTCCAAAGCACTAAAATAATGAAATGAAAATCAAAAGAACTCTGATGTTTCATGCCACAGACAGTAAATTTGCAAAATTGGAATTCATTATTATTTGAATGTTCAGAGGAAGTCAAAGTTACTAATATTCTATTAGTAGAAGCAGAAAATACTACAATAATTCTGAAAATGATTTGAAATTATGCCTTAAAAAAGGAAACAACGTCTCTACATAGCTTTGAATTCAGGAATCCCATTACTAGGGATATATCATAAGGAGACCAAAGATAGAAATTAAATTCTTACATAAAATATGGCACCCAAACCAAATCCATTATTTCAGCTATACTTTAATTGGGGCAGAGTATAATGAGATAACTATTTCCCTTGCTTTGGAAAAATGTGCTTCTTATTAATGCAGTTGTAGAATGTTATGAGTCAATAGCATGTTGACTTATATTTTGCTATTGATCTATTAAAAAGTCCTGATCTGTAGCCACCCATAATCTACTTTGCAATTCTTCTGCAATCCTGGCTCCACACTAGCCAAAATATTTTGTTAAATAAAGAGACTAAATCAATGTTTCTGTTTCTGATTTTTAATATGACCATTCCAAATGAATGAACTAATTCACAAACTCAGACAAATTCCTCCTTTCTTCTTTTAATTCATGTGAGAAATTTGAATTAAGGAGGAATTTTCTGACAATTACCTAGAATTGATATTTATAAGAATTTAATTTTGAAGTCTGTTATAGTAAAGGGAGACAAAGATGCTTCTGTTTGTCTTATTTAATGTTCGCTAGTTCCTGTGTTATAAACTACCTTGAGATAAAAGCAGAGGCTGGAAAAAGAAAACATGAGATGTTACCCCAGAATCCCAACTTCATTTTTACATATTAAAGAAATCACTCTCCTCTCTGTTTTATTATCCTCATCTATAAAACAGGATGAAGAGTGTGTAGATTGAACTATTTCTAATTCTACTTTTAGATCTAAAATTATGATCCAAGATTGTTTTTCATGAATGTAGGAGGGATAGAAAGAATAATGTGTGGTCAGTTAGTTAGCTCAAGTAATCCAAGGAGGGACATGTTTATTGAGAGGTGGACTAATAGTAAAGTGGTAAACATAGAAGTTGACTTGAAGGCAGGACAGAAGATGATGAAGGCAATGAATGAGCATAATAAGGGAAATTTTGTATATAGCAATGAGGAGAACATTAGCAGTAATGTTTCTTTTTTGTTGTTTGCTTTTTTTATAAAGCAGAACTAAGAAAAAAAGATTAAAATGTATGTAAATTTTTAAAAAGTATTAGTTTCTAGAAAAACTTTGCCACTTACACTAAATGACAAGGCAATAAAAAGCACTAATGTTTATCATTATATGTTTCAGATGGATTTGCATTAACTTGTTTTAATTAAGGCTTTTCATTTTCAAAATATCTACATGGATAATTTTCAACATTCACTCTTACAAAATCTTGTATTCTAGATTTTTTTTCCATCCCTTTCCCCCCTCCCCTCCCCTAGATGTTAAGAAATTCAGTATATGTTAAACATGTGCAATTCTTCTATACATTTTTCCACAAATGTGCTGCACAAGAAAAATCAGATCAAAAAGTTAAAAAAAAGAGAGAAAAAAAATGGCAAGCAAACAACAACAAAAAAATATGATTGTGGTCCACATGCAATTCCCACAGTCCTTTCTCTTTATGCAGATGGCTCCATTCATCATAAGACCATTGGAACTGGCCTGAATCATCTTATTTGAAGAGCACCACTTTCATCAGAATTGATCATTGTATGGTCTTACTGTTTCTGTGTATAATGATTTCCTGGTTCTGCTGTTTTCACTTAGCATCAGTTCATGTAAATCTCTCCAGACCTCTCTGAAATCATCCTGCTGATCATTTCCTATACAGCAGTAATCTTCTATAATGTTCATATACCACAATTTATTCAGTCATTCTCAATTGATGGGTATCCACTCAGTTCCCAATATCTTGCCATAACAAAAACGGCAGCCACAAATATTTTTGCACATGTGGGTCACTTGCCCTCTTTTATGATCTATTTGGGATACAAGCCTAGTAGAAACACTGCTGGATCAAAGGGTATGCACAGTTTGTTAAGCAATAACTTTTTTTCTTAATTATCAGGACTAAACACAATGAAATGTCATGGATGTCACTATGGATAACATACTAGATTTATAATATTGTATTCCATGAAACTATTCTTTTTTGGTAATCTTTAGTTTATTTTTATTAGAACCTATATTTTTAATTCTTTCTTCCATTTAAAAAATTAAATGAGACTTAAACTGTTTAAGATGGGTTCTTATATCTAAGTACCAGTCTAAGTACCTACTAAAATCCAGAAATTAGTTTGGGTAGCTTTCTTGATATTTCCATCTTATCTACAGAGAAAAACATATTCCTGAGCACTATTAATATAAGAAAGAATTAAAGAATAGGATCCTTTTCTGTTTCATCTCCTCTTTCCTTCTTTTTGTTGTCTTCTGTTCATCCCTTCCCTTCACACATCCTTGCCAATTCATTGACTTCTATCATCTTTTATTGTCATTCTGACTGTCCATTAAGTGATTCTTATGCAGGCATTAAATAATGCTCAAACAACCATACTCCATAGAGCATTTGAACATAGAAGACTCATTGGTCTTGGTTTTGACCTGATTCCCAGTTTCATTTTCCTTTATGAATTATGCACATCTTTTATATCAATGATCTGGAAATTGAACTATAACTTCTTGGATCCCAGAAAATCCTGGGATCAAAGCAGCTAATCTCAAGTGTGATCAGCCCCTGTGATTATGTTTTTATTGATGTAGACTTGCAATTGCAGTAGTCCATGTTAAAGATATTGTAGTAGAAAGGGCACTGGATTTGGACTCTGAAGACATAAGTCAAGATTCTGTTTCTCCTGTCTATGTCATGTGTAAACTTAGACAAATTACTTAACCTCTCAAGGTCTTCATTTATTTTGCTCTAAAATGAGAGGTTTGGATTATATGATCTTCAACTTCTCTTCCAGATTTATGTTCTACAGTCCTAGAGGGGAGATTGTTAAACACCAGGAATATATAATATTGGTAAAGCCCCAAAGTTAAGGATACTACCATTAATGTGGAACTCAAGAAAATTTTATTGTTTTCCTCTTCCTTAAAAACATACAAATAAAATCATGCCGTGTTGTGGGCCAAAGACAGGCTGAGGAATCTGTGGGAAAACAAGTCAGACATTGTTTCTTTTGCTAACTAAGCAAACATTGATGAAGGGCTCTTATGTGCTGATGGTACATACCTGAAACCTACTTTCCTTTTAATAGGAGTTGGAAAATCACCTATTTCTCTGCCTTCCTAAATCCAAGAGCCTGACCTAGATGAATTCTTCTGATTGACAATTCTTTAGGGAAAGCACTTTCAGAATGACTGGTCAATATCTGCTTCATAGTCTTTAGGAGAGATAATAATGAAGTTTTTTTAATTAAATAGGATAATGGGGAAATATGTTTAAAAACAACTGGAATTTAAGTGCATATTCTCTTAAAGTAGATAAGACTGAGAAGTAATTCAATTAAGTCTCACATATTTGATAGGGCTATGAAAATGACACATACTTCTCTATATAATGATGTTTATCAATATTCATTCATATGCTATAAGAGTAAGAATGGACCTTAGTGACCTCCTACTCCAATTACTTCATTTTATATATTAGAATTGAGAATTACAGAGGATAAGCAAAATTCTTAAGATTACACATTTAGTTAGTGGTAAAGTCAGCTGTAGCATCCACATTGCCTGATTTCTATTCTAGCATCTTCTTTTCACTATGCTACTTTGTCTTTAATTTACCTAATAAGGCTTAGTATAATAATCTTATAAGGTCCACTTTTATGTCAACTAATAGCACAGAAGGTGGCTTCTTTAAAATAATAGAGAGCAGACCTCCCAGTTTTAATTGAAGCAGAAGAGCCCATTTCATATTCTCCACAGTATTAACTGAACTAGAAGAGCCATTTCATATTCTCCCTTCCCCCTATTAAAAACTCAAACAATATAAATCTGTAGGGTTCCATTACCATTATGGATCTTAGTTTCTACAAAACTGTCTGTCACATGTTGAACTAGCATGCTTAATTCTAGTATATCTTTGGGTTATATAGTAGCATCTTCTGTGTCTTTTAATATTTCTCTAAACCAACATCACAGTGATACAGAGCAATATGAAGCTATTGCTCTTGTGTTCTTTATGTTAACATTTTTATCTTGGGTTCGAAATTTAATTGAATGTTTAAAAAGAATTGCACATATTTAATCTATATCGGATTGCTTCCTGTCTTGGGAAGGGAGGCTGAAGGAAGGAGGAAGAAAAAATTGAAGTAAAAATCTTACAAAAATAAATGCTGAAAATTATTCTACATGTATTTGGAAAATAAAATATTGAATTAAAAATTTTTTCCATTACTTTTAAAAAAAGAATTAAATGGAAAGATTGAGGGAAAATGGGTGGAGAAAAATAAGTAAGAACAATTTTGAAAGTTCTTTTATTTATCACTTCTACATGGAGAAAACTGAGTAGGAAGCTTAATGAGTAGTTTGAAAATCATATCCTTAATGATTGATTTATGCACCCAGTTTTCTTCTCTGCAAAGGAATTCCTAGAAAGGACCTCCTAACCTCAAATATCCAATGTCCTTGGAAATTTTCATCCCAAGCAATTATTTTTCATCCACTACCATTAAAAAGCATAATTTTGCTAAGAATAGCCTTTAATTCAACAATAGCTGGCAGTTTGTCAACTAAATTAAAGGAAATTTCTTTTTTTCTGATGAGGGACTTTTATTTGAGGCATTCTCTAGATTTTTTACTATCTTCTTGTTCTCCCTGCTTGTCATCTTAAGTAGGTAAAACATCAATAATGCAAAATTATGTGAAATGATAAATGAATAGGGATAATGATGACTATGACTTGGTTTGTTCCCAGAATCTATTGACTTCTAGTCCTCATCATAGCTTGTTAATTCTTCATCTTAGAGCTTTCCCTTGAGAATAGCTCTCTAGATTTTTCTCACCTGGGACAAAAAGTATGGTGAAAACTTTCCATGTCTTAATCGCATTGAGAAATTATAGTACCTAGTGAAAAAATGAAAAAATATTGGTCTTAGAGTCCAAAACTCAAAATTTAAGTCCTGGCTCTGACATTAGCTCTGTGACCATCGGCAATGAACTTGATCTCGATGAGTCCGATCAATTCATGTATATCCTGGATATAATTATATTCATCCTCCCTATTTTACAAGACTTTATGGAAGAAGTGCTTTGTAAACTTGAAATAACTATTAAAATTTGAGTGATTATTTTGCCAACGTGATCTGATGAGGGAACTTTATGTGCAATAGAGTCTGGATTCTTTCAATTCCCTCCTATATTTTGACATTTGAATTAAAGCCCCTTGATTCTGGTACCATTCAATAACTTGGCATTTATAAGTAATCAAGGGAGTCTCAAAGACCAAAGTCCTTGTTAGAAATTCCTCAGATATAAGGGTCCATCTATATATTATGATACTATTATAGATTCTGTGAGAGCATCTGTCTCTCCATTTGATGTTCCAACAGAAAAGCACAAAGAGAGTTGACAGCTTAGTTTCATTCACTGTGAAGCTCAGCATATACAGGATCCAGGGTCCAAGGCAAGGGTTAGGGGAACAATTCCCATAATGTCTGTGGTTCTGTAGTCATAAAATTTCTGATAGATGACATCTTTCTTCATTATGCTTCACAACCAGTTTTTTGAGAAAAACAACAGGTGGCATTCAACTGAGTGAAGGAACCACCTACATGTTCAAAATGAAGGCAGTTGTTTTCTCTACATTTGCCATGCTTCAGCAGGCAGATAAACATGCTTCCAGTGCCACATTTGGCTGTTAAAAGAAAACAGTATATAGAACCATTGAGCCATTGTTCATGCTGTAGGGCCCTAAACATAGGAATAAGACTGATTTCTATTGAGAATAAGGGAAGAACGTGTCCCAGAAAGACTTGATTGTTAAGAAGGAACTTTATGGTAGATCAGTTCTAGGAATCTGACACAATCTGTGATTATTTTTTTCTGATGACTACTATCCATTTTGAGACTGATGATATTTCAGGGGGTGAAGGGGTACTATTTCTATATACATTCATCATCTCCTCATTCTATTATGCAATTGTTTCCCATCTCAGTACAGTACACACAGACCAATAAGTCTCTTAAGAAAACCCTGCTTTTCTTGGCTTATACAGGAATAGATCCTCCTATACTTTAACAGTTAGTTCAGAATAATTGAATGCCTGGCACAAAGAAATCACTACATTATTCTGGGATTGAAGATTTCAAGTTTGAAGTTACTTCAGAGATCATTTAGTTTAAATGCCTCATTTTATAGATGAGAAAACTAAGGTAAAAGAGATTAAGTAGTTTTATGAAAAGTCACACAGGTACTAAATGACAGAGCTAAGATTTAAACCCATTTTTCCACACCAAGCAAGATGACTATGAGATTTTATAATCAGTATGTGTGCTCAGAGCTATATTCTGGCATTAACCGGTATTGTCTAGATCCATGAGAATAAGAGTATTATATTTGTTTGATCTTGTATCCTACTGTAGAACATTAGCTCCTCTACTGGAAATTTCATCTTATCATCTCTCTTTTTTTTTAAATTTTCTTTTTATTTAATAGCCTTTTATTTACAGGTTATATGTATGGGTAACTTTACAACATTAACAATTGCCAAACCTCTTGTTCCAATTTTTCACCTCTTACTCCCCACCCCCTCCCCCAGATGGCAGGATGACCAGTAGATGTTAAATATATTAAAATATAAATTAGATACACAATAAGTATACATTGTCATCTCTCTTTCAACAGAGAAGAACTTAATCTGATAAAAGTATCCATATAGAGATATTCTTAGGCATTATTGTTACTCCTCCCAGTAGCATCTGCATATTAAAATAATGATCATAAAGCTGCAAATTTTCATCTCAAGAATAACTTATTAAGGCCTAGTGCTTAGGATAATGCTTGGCATATAGTAAATGCTTAACAAATATTTATAACTGATTGATATTAAGATGTGATTTTAGACAATGAAGATATTATATCAAGGTTCTTTTTCTTAACTCTACCATATAAAGGCTGGCCACTATGAGTTCATAGACATTTAAACTTGAAAAGGAAGATGAGGGATCTTAGGGAACAAAAATCCATTTCCTACTTAGGAATCTACCATAAAAGAATATAGATTGTGTGTATACACACCATTCATGTGCATTTATAAATACATGCACATATATGCATATATACCTGTGCATACACATAGATATGTACATACATAGATACATGTATGCATGTATAAACATATTTGTTCCTATACATGTATGTAGATGTTTATAGCTGTCTACCCATGTATGACTTTCATAGTAGATTTTTAAGTAAGATACAGTATTTTATTGGTTCCCTGAGACCCTCATCTTCCTTCTGAGGCCCAAGGTTCTATGAACTAACCTTTACCTGGTAGAGTTACAAGCACAAAAGAAAGACCTTTGTCATAAAATCATCTTTCTCTGCGTGTATATTTATGTATATGTGTGCATGTTCTGGATATTCTAATCTCCATCTCCTACTCCCCTTACTTTCATTTTTTCATTTCCTAATAAAAAATCATGGGGCTTAATACTTTTAAATATGGGTAAGTATATATATATATATATATATGCATATATATGCATGCATGGAGATTTTATATATGTTTATGCACATATACATACTTATATGTGAGTACATATATATGTATATATACACACATAGACAGAGACAGAGAGACAAAGAAAGAGAGAGAGAGAGAGAGAGAGAGAGAGAGAGAGAGAGAGGAGGGTGTGTGTGTATGTGAGTATATGTGTGTGTGTGTGTGTGTATTTGTTTTTTAGCAGAGTTGAAACTAAGGCAAGATAATTATAATTGGAGTTTTTCCCACAAGTGTTACTACTAGGGGCATATTACTTCCTTACACAAGCCCAGAACCTGAAGTCCTTGAGTTTCATTATCTTCTAACATTGTGTGTCCTGTTGCAGCTGAGGGGAAGGACAGGCTCTGAGAGAGGGAAAGTACTTGGGTATATATGCTATAGCATGTTAGAGAGGCAAGAGAGAAGACCCTCGGATGAGAACATCTATAGCCATGATCCATTTGCATGATCTTGTCCCCAGGTATCAGAATGTCTGTTTATAGTACTAGTCTTCAGCCTGTTTCGGGAAAACAGGGTCCCAAACAAGGTCGGGCATAATTCTATTTTTAATTCGGGAAGGAATTATATGACTTTATCTATTCTTTTAAATGTTTAGCATCACTAAGATCACCTTATAGGTAAGATTACATTACAATAAGTTCCCTTCATTACTTCTGGTAATGCCCTCTTAGCCAGAAGCCAAGATGAATCATGCCATAGTAGGTTATGTTACTGCAATGCTCCAGTGTACACATTAGCAGTGTTTGTCTATTTTTAACATCTACAGAGATGTTATTTACTGTCTTTGATGCCAATGGGAAAATTATCTCACCAACTTATAGTGCATGCTCAAATTATTCTGTCCTACATGCAGCATGTATGTCAACTTAATTGGAATTTACAAATAACAAGAGACGACAGCTGTCAAGCATCTGCATCAGGAAAAGAATAGCATAATTTAAGAAGGGATGATAACTTGGCTATTTTCCCCCCAATGGCATTGGGAACAGTAAATAACATATCTCTAGATAATATGGATCACATTGTATAAATATTCATAATTATGCACAAGCTGAAGTTTCAAATTCTTCAACTTTCAGATAAAACAACACATATACATAAACTCTCTTGGGTTTCTGAAATGCCAAGAAGGCCTTCGTATGAATTGGATTTCAAGAATTAGTGACATGAGGAAAACATGTAAAGAAAGGTTAAGATAAGTAAAATTACCTTTTTGTATAGCAAATGCCTAGTGCTCTATTGTTCTTTGTATTTTTCAAAAAATCCTGTTAGTGTTCAGATAAGAACTATATCTATTTTTAGTTCTGTTTTTCTAAGCATTCTGAGTACTGAAAAATACATTTTTTTTTTGGTCCCCTGAAATCCAGGAAATTTAATTACCAGGCTATAAAGATATTCAAATGCGTGGGTCTTTGTTCCAATTAGGTATAACTAAGCCAAAACAGAACATTCTAAACTCTTCCTCCTTCTCCATTTTAATTTTTGAATTCTCCAATAAAAAATCCTGGGGCTCAATTAGTGCAAAAATTCTTGCATAAACTACTGTTTAGCAATCCAGTTTTATTCTCAACAACAGGAAAGTAAAGAATCCAACTTTAAGCCTGCACTTGGTCAGAGAATCATAGGTTTTCTAATAGCTTTTGTGGAAGTATTTGTGTATGTATGTGCCAATTTTGCTCCAATTCTAGGCGAGTTAAAATAATAATGCATAAATAATACTTAAGTAACATTTTGCTATATCCCGTGTTATTGTCATTCCATTCTTGTAATTCTAATCCACTTAGGCCAGTCTCAATGCTAGTGACTGGCAGAGACTACTTTAGTTTCTAAATTTGTTTCTTAATGTGGTTGTTTGATTTAACTGAGGGGTAGTTAATATGGTAATATTTTCACTAATAACAAATTGCTCACATTTACATAGCCTCTACATAGTAACAAAACACTTATCCTACATCTTTTTTTGGAGGATACATATATGTGTGTGTGTGTGTGTATATACACACATATAAAATTGAGATTGTTAATATATATATAAACAATCTCAATATTACACATAAAAATAGCCTCAGGGAGATAAAATAATTTATCCCAAGATCATACCAATGGCAGGGATAAGAATTGATCTTAGGTCTTCACACAATAGGTCCAATTTCCTTTCCATTATAACTTGCTGATTCTGGAAATTTTATGCACTCCAAAGACAGGCAAAGATAGCTTTTGTGGGACAAAGCAGGATTTTGAATGTGGTCCTTCAGTGTTCTGTCTTATAGACAGCATTAAACTCAGCAAATTAAAACAGCTACCTTAAGAGTGAAATGTTTTATTGCTGAGTAGAGTTTGTTCAGAAAAACCTGAAAAAATAGTTTTGGAGATGTTGAAAGGATTCTTAATCTTTTGGGGGATAGGCAAAAAGGCTTTTCAGATTCTTGCTTACTCTGGCTGGCTCTCATTCTTTGATCTGTGATCTGTGATCTATGGCCTGTTTTTTAGATCATAGTTTCTTCTAAGGAAGTTCTTTCACAGAAAAGGGAAGTAAGCTTCCAAAGAAAGTATTCACAATCTCCACATGAGAAAGATTGAATGGAAATCACTGGTCCATTCTCACCCCTCCCAATTCTATCTCCCCTTTGGGTCAGATTCCTATTTCTGTGGTGCTGTGATTTTAGAAATGGAATTTCAGAGTTGGACCTTGCTCCAACTAGTCCCTATGGGATCATAGCAGACCATGTGTAACTTTCTTAAACCTGAGATTTTTCTTTTTTTTCCTCTATGAAATCAAGGTGTTGAACTGGAGAATCTATACTAGTCCCTCTTAATTCTCTTCCTTTTATCCTCTCAACATTCAAATCTCTTCCTTTTTGGGAATACTATGTCTTTGAAACATTCAGAGGATGAGAGCCAATGAAATGTCAGAGTCAAATTACTCTGATATTACAATGCTCTCTACAGGTAAGAAACAAAGGGTCAATTAACCATCCCAAAGAATGAGGAGGGTCTCATAAGTTATTTTTTATCTTTCTTAGCCTTAATTATTTCTTTAAAATGGGTGATGTTGAACTTAAACATCTCTAATTCCCATTCTAGCTCAAAATCTGTTCTTATATATAAATTATATTTCTCATGTGGTTTAGGAGCCAGGACATAGTGTACCCATTTCCTCTCAGGTTATGTAAAGATAAAAACCCTCTTCAAAAGTACTGAAATGGTGTTTTAGATTCTCTCATGGAATCTGAGAGAATATAAATTACCATAAAAAGAAACAAACAATGAAGAAAACAAAACCTTAAAAAACAGCATGTTGTAAAGACCAGCTTAGAATCGAAGCTTAGAAGACTTAGCTACAAGTCCCTTTTTTGCCACTTATTAGTTGTGTGACTTTGAACAAATCAATTCATCTCTGACTCGTTTTTGTCATCTAGAAAATGAGGATAGTCATACTTAACACTGATAGCTCTAGTGTGTGGTCATGAGGAAAATATTGTAAATTGGAAAATGCTATATTAACTATGCACAATATCAGGGGCATAAGCATATTTTAACAATCACATTCTGCAAAGTGGCTTGTGTGGCCCAATTAGGTTATTATCAATGCCATTGACCAACAAAAATTCCTTTGCTGTCCAAATTATTTTGGTTTTCTAAAGTAATCACTTTTAATCATATTTCTTAATGTGGCCCCTTAATTCAACTGACTAACTGATCAACTAACACTTCACACAACCATTCATTTAGTAAAGCCCATGAATTTCTTCCCTACAACACCTCCAATGTCTTCCAATTTAATCCTATGAAATGTCTCAACCCATCTCCTACTTTTCTTACTCCTGGGGAAATACATGAAACCCACTTTACTGAGATATAATTTCTCTTTTCTCCCATAAGTCATAATCCTAAAAAAACCTAATGGTTTATCTCTCTACCCTCCTCATGCCTCATGTTACCAACATACCCAATTAAAATTGTTGTTTTACCTGGTGGAACAGGGGCCAAAAATACAATTAAAACAAATAGAAAGAAATGTATCTTCATGACTGAAGGTATTGCTCAAGAAAGTCAGCCAGTCCAGAGAGCAGATAGGAATCCTTTAAAAGAAGAAGGCAAAGGTGCATCCTTTTATATTTTTACCCTGCAGAGTTTTGAGTTGAGCCAGTCATGTATATCATAAGTTGACTCACATTCTATTTAGCAATGCCCCAGGCAAAAGAGTTAAAATTTGCTTCCCTCTTCATTAGAAACTGTGACAGACCAATGCCATTCCCAACAAAGCAAGTTTTTAAATTTCACAGTTTTGCAAGTGATGGTGGGACATTGAGTATTACATTAATTAATCAACCTACAAGCATTTTTAAGGAACTATAATGAGTCAGGCATTTAGGCCCCAAGAATATTTATATATATTACACCAATGGAGTTATCTTTTGCCAAAGGAGAAAGTACATATATATTAAAGTATTTGTAAAATAGAGACAAAATTAATATAGAATAATTGTGGAGTAGGATTAGGAGAAAAAAGACACAAGAAGCCTATGAGGAAGGGATTTCTTCAGAAGGTAAGATTAGAATTGATCTATGAATTAATGTAAGTATTCTAAGAGTGAGATATAGAATATTCTATTCATGAGATTAGCCAGCCTGAAGTTATAGAGCCAAGAAATGAAATATTATTTTTGATGAAATAATCATTAAAGATTTATTAAGAACCTTTTCTGTGTCAGATATTGTGCTAAATTCTGGAGATACCAAAAATGTCAAATATTTGTTCCAATATTTAATAAAGAGTAAATGTTATTTACTGAGTGGAAAAATGTCATGGGAATACCCATATTTTTGAAGAAGGAAAAAATTACTGTCAGTGATGTGGAAGAAGGATTGGAGAGAAGAGAGACTCAAAACTGGTTGAACAATAAGAAGTTGATAATAGTCATGTATAGAAGGAGTGGGAGAGCACATTGAAGCAAATCATTGCATATGGATTATCCTTTGTGCAGCATTCCACTTAACCTAATGGAAAGAGTTCAGCATCTAGATGAAGTCAATTCTATTTCCCCAAAAGTTATTTGAGAAGAAAAAAAAAAGAGGAAAAACAAATTTAGGATGATGGATTTTGAACTGTCCATCATGAAAGGAAACTAAGGTACTTTTGAGACACAGATCTCAACTAAACCACCATTAGAAGAGAGGAAATAATTTTTTTAAGTGGAAAATAAGGGTTGGTGGGGAGAGGTGAGGGACTAAATCATCAGACAACTCAAGTAGAAGAAAACTTAAAAGTGTTTGAAAATAAGCAGATAAATCAAAAGGAGAAACATTAACATCAAAAAGAAATTGAGTCTCCAGATCTAGTAAATGAGTTCAGGCATCTATGAATAAATATTGTAAAAGAAAAGGAAACAATTCTACTTAGAGAAAGCAATATTAATTTTTAATTTTAATAAAGCTTTTTATATTGAAAACATATGCACAGATAATCTGACAACACTGACCCTTGAATAGCCTTGTGTTTCAGATTTTATCCTCCTTCCCCCCATCCTCTCCCCTAGATGGCAAGCATGTTAAAATATATGTTAAATCCAATATGTATAAATATATTTATACAATTCTCTTGCTGCACAAGAGAAATCAGATCAAGAAAAGAAAGTAAATGAGTGAAAAAACAAAATGCAAGTGAACAACAACAAAAACAGGAAGAATGTTATGTTGTAATCCACATTCAGTTCCTACAATCCTCTCTCTGGATGAAGATGGCTCTCTTCATCACAAGATCATTGGAAATGGCATCAATCATCTCATTGTTGGAAAGAGTCACATTCATCAGAATTCATCAACATAATATTAATGTTGTTATGTACAATGATCTCTTGGTTCTGCTCATTTCACTTAGCATCAGTTCATGTAAGTGTTTCCAGGCTTTTCTAAAATCATCTTCCTGATCATTTCTTATAGAACAATAACATTCCATAACAATCATATACCATAATTTATTTAGCCATTCTCCAAATGATGGGCATTCATTCAGTTTCCAGTTTCTTGCCACTACAAAGAGGGCTGCCACAAACATTTTTGCACATGTGGGTCCCTTTTCTTCCTTTAAGATCTCTTTGGGATATAAGCCCAATAAAAACACTGCTGGTTCAAAGGGTATACGCAGTTTGGTAACTTTTTGAACTTAGGAGAAAAATAATAATTTAAAGAAGACATGGAACTACAAAACATTGTTCCTGGGTAGTTTAAAAGAGACAGGAAATTATGAAAGCAGAATCTAGGTTCTGCACTGAAAAAATAATAAGCAGAATAGAAAAAAAAGACTAGAATCTGCAATGGCAATTTTCACCAAAGAACAATGAACAGGGAATTAGAGAAATGAAGGAGAATATAGAAGAAGAGAAACTAATGACAATCCTATTAAAAGAAAAATGCATGCAAAACATACTACTGATATGAAAACCAAGCTATATAGAGTACACCTTAGAATTATACATCTCTCAGAAGAGGACAAACACCATAAGGCAGAAAAATAGAAGAGAATGGCTTAGAGCTTTTGAATCTAGAAAATGAAATTACAGTCAAAAGAATTCCTAGGTCACATCCAGGAGTATGGTTTTTTGGGAAAAGATAAGAAATGATGACCTTCCCATATGTATAGGACTTCATTTAAAATGTCTAACAGAAAGTTGTTAGTATGAAACAGAATAAATCCAAAGATTGGATTTATGGATCTGAATATTGTCTGCAGAGAGATTATAATGTAATGCATATAAACTATTAAGTGCAACAAATTGTATAAAAGTTAGAAACATAAAGTAAAATGCTATGGTACGTACTTCATATGGTTAGTGTGAAGACTTTAGTTTTGCAAAAAGCATCTCCTAATCCTCAATCTTAGTGTCCTCCCTTCTGGATTAGCAATTATACATGTTTGTGTATGTATGTATGTATATTTCTCTCTATATATACATATATAAATGCATGCTAATACACACATTTATATATAGTTGTGTTTAGTTATATGAGTTTATTGAGAGTTGGGATTGGTATTAATGTATTTGTTTTCTTTTGTTTTTCTTCTGAGTTTTTTTTTCTTCTTTGTATCCAAAGGTTTTGATACACAGCTGGTGTTCAATAAATGTTTTTTGACTGAATGAACACTCCATCATAGTGGCCACTTAATTTAGAAGTGAATAAAATTGATTGTACACAATCATTTAGGAGATTATTTATACTCTGCTTAAACTTCTCTAACAGGATACTCCTAAATGAGACTCCCCAGAGAGTCTCCTCCCTTCTTCTTCTTCTTCTTCTTCTTCTTCTTCTTCTTCTTCTTCTTCTTCTTCTTCTTCTTCTTCTTCTTCTTCTTCTTCTTCTTCTTCTTCTTCTTCTTCTTCTTCTTTCTTCTTCTTCTTCTTCTTCTTCTTCTTCTTCTTCTTCTTCTTCTTCTTCTTCTTCTTCTGTGAATCAGCTTTCATTAGTAGCAAGTTCTTCCTTTTTTTTTTTTTTTTTTTTTTTTAGCATTTTGATATTCTTCCTTGCAGCTCTGCCTAGTACTAACTTATAAAAACAGATAAAACACAAGACTCCTTAATGATCCTTGCAGAAGACACTCTATTGACTTTATCAGTTTTTGCTCTCTGCCCCTCCCCTACCCCTCAATGTGTCTAGAATTCTGTCCTTCTTTCCATTTGGGTTTCTCTAACTTCATTCAACTGTTCCTCCCAACAATTTCCAATTATTTTTAATGATTTTCTCTAATTTATCTGGTAGATACTTTTGTTTTTGATTGTTTGAATGCTGTCTCTCTTAACTGTGAGTTCCTGAAGAGCAGGACTGTTTTTGTTGCTAATTTTTCTTTCTTTATAATACTGGAATACAGTAGATGCTTAATAAATGTTTGTTGACTACTGCTGCTGCTGCTACCACTACTACTACTACCACCCTCACCACCCCCACTACTACTACTACGACTACTACTGCTGCTGCTGCTACTGCTGTAGCTGTTGCTGAACAGCAATAGTAGTAGTAGTTGTATATTTGCAGTTCTGATTTTAGCTATATAGGGGTATTTGAATGTGAAAATGTGCTTCAATAAGACATATCTACAATTTATTTAAAACTTCTAGTTTTACAGAATTCCTTAAAAGTATTAATAGATTTTAAATTGCCTATGCTCACATAATTAGAATGTGTCAAAAGAAGAATTTGAAACAAGGTCTTTTAATCCTAAAGCTATCATAACCTCACTATCTACTACACTAGAATTTTTATTCTGGGGCATGTGAACTTGAAACAACAACAACATTTTAATATTTCAATATAATTTTCTTCTCTTGAAATCAAATGTATTTTGTTTTATGCATTTACACACATTTTCTTCAGACAGGGGATCCATAGGCTTCACCAGATTGCCAAAAGGTGTTATAACACATACAAAAATATTAAGAATTCCTGCATTTTCAACAACAATATTATATGATGATCGATTCTGATGGACATGGCCTTCTTCAACAGTGAGATTAACCAAATAAGTTCCAATAGAGCAATAATGAACTGAACCAGCTACACACAGGGAAAGAACTCTGGTAGATGACTATGAACCACTACATAGAATTCCTAATCCATTTATTTTTGTCTGCCTGTATTTTTTATTTCCTTCACAGGCTAACTGTACACTGTTTCAAAGTCTGACTTTTTTTATACAGCAAAATAACTGTTTGGACATGTATACATATATTGTATTTAACTTATACTTTAACATATTTAACATATATTAGTCAACATGCCATCTGGGGGAAGGGGTGGGGGGAAGGAGAGAAAAAATTGGAACAAAAGGATTTGCAACTGACAATGCTGAAAAATTACCTATGCATATATCTTGTAAATAAAAAGCTATAATAAAAAAAAAAGAATTACTGTATTATAAAATGCTAAATTTTAAGTAGTCAGTGGGTGTTCTAAAAGTTAGTGCCCAGAACAAAAGGTAATATTCTGTGTGTGTATATAATAGCATATAGTATATCATAAAATGATATCATACATATATACATATATATATATATATGTACTATGATCTTATAATACATAGATACATACACATATAATGTGATTCTGAGTGACCCCATCTGTGATTTTCTTTGCAAAGATACTGGAATTGTGTGCCATTTTGATTTTACAGATTGATTTTACAGTTGATTTTACAGATAAGGAATTAGGCAAAAACGGATCAAATGATTTGTCCAGAGACATATAGCTAAGAAGTGTCTGAGTCCAGATCAGAACTCAGGAAAATTAATCTTCCTTACTTCAAGCAGTACGCTATTCATTGCAACACTTAGTTATATGTATTTATGTGCATATGTATATATGTTTGTAGATAGATATAAATACACACATATTTATGTATCTTGCTCTCTATCATCTATCCCTCTATTATCTATCTATCTTTCTAAAAGACAGAAGAGAAACATTTCTCTCCTTAAAGGCAGGGTCTATTTTATTTTAGTTTTGTTTTTTCCTTCACCTGGCATAGTGTCTGCTCTGTAGCATAAACTATAAAACACAAGTTAAAAATTAAATATTTAGAAATTGATAAATTTTCCTACATTAAGTTTCTCTTAAATTGATAATTGCATTATAAAATTTGAGAAACATCTTGACACTGGTATCTGGATCTGTAGGACCTGGATCTGTGGTTACTCACCATGTAGCTCTGGGCATATCTTTTCAATACTTTGGCCTTCATATATGTATGTATGCATATATACATATATATATATATATATATATGCATATAGTAGTTTTCAAGCTTTGAAAAGCATCAATATAAATGTTAGCTAGCAGTAGTACTTAGTAGTAGAGCTACTATCACTAAGTTTTACTGCTAGTAGTACAACTACTATTATAGATGGAACTATACTTTCCTTTCTTTAGCATTATATCAATCTGGGACCCATGATATTTTAGCTCTCATGATATAGGATGATTTAAAAAATGATATTTTAAGTGTAATAACATAATGAGAATATAATAATGAAAGACCTCCAAGTGAAGAAATAATTGTTTGGTGTTATATACAAGATATGGAAAAAGCAGGGACATCAAAGCATAATGTTTTAATGACCAGATTATTGAAAATGATATGCTCAGACCAGAAGTCCTGCCACAGAATTTTATGTTTTGAGAACTCAGAGTTCTTACATCAAAGCCAAAAGGTAGAAGAAACTCCAATGTGCCTGATTCTTGAAGGGAACAGTCTGGTACAATTCAAAACTATTCAGTGCTTAGCTAGTCAGGTGTTGAATTCATAGGATTAGGCTAAGCCTGGAGTGGGTGTATTTGGAAAAACAAGTTTTGAAAACAGGGCCTATAAGAAAAAGGCTAAAATGACACAGAGACCACCCAGAAAACAAGGATGGGAGTACAAATAAAAATCATTTGATACAGATTGCCCTTCATTTCTAGATCATACTTACATGTGAAAAAAGAGATTGCTGTATAAAGACTCAGGTCTTTCTGTTTTATATACTCTTTTCATCTCATATATGCTCATCCTTGTCTAAGTACACTATTATTATAATTAATAAAAGCCAAGATACATGATAAAGATTTTGAGGCTGAGTTGGAAAGAAATATATCCAATCAAAAATTTGATATTAACTAGCTCTATTACTTTATAATATTTACCTCCTAGCTATAGCTTTCAGTTTTCAATGAAATTGGTTCATGATTCTTAGATTTTTTGTAAATAATTAAATATCAGATATTTGTAAAGTAATTATCATAATGCCTAGCAAATAGTAGTTGCCTAATAAATGCTTGTTTCATATCCCCCATGCTACTAGTACTACTACTGCTGCTGCTGCTGCTGCTGCTGTTGCTGCTAATTATTAGGCCGTTTTTCACATTTATATCACTAAAAAATTAAATGGAAATAGAACTGGGACATCACTAAGTAAATGAACTTCTTATGGTTAGTATTTGCTGATATATTGGAACAAGAACTTTGTTTTTCTCACTTTCTCATTAAGTTTACATATCCTACTCCTTGTGAGGTAATGACATATAGTGGAAAGAGCACTTGATTGGGAAACAGTAAATTTGAGTTTAAGTCCTGTCCTCATCTCATCATTCTCCTTGGGACTTTGGGTAGATTGTTTTATTCTCTATGGATGTTCCATTTTCAAGTAAGTAAAATGAATATGATGATTTTCACAAAGCATTCCCTCAAATGAGTTTTAGAATATGGAAATATGACCTTTTATAATTACAACCTGCTCTCTATTAGTTTTCTTAAGAATTTTCAGAATTCTTCAGTTCTGAAGAAGATTCAGAACTACCAATCACACTTAATACAGTGGAAAGTGTGTTAGATGTAGTATCAGAGGACCCAAGTTCAAAAAACCAGTTTTAATAATTACTACCTATATAATCTTGAACAAATAAATCATTGAAGTTCTCTGGACTTATATTTTCTCATCTGTAAGATTTTGCTGTTGCACCAGATAATCTCTTGGATCCTTGTCAGTTCTCTATGATCTCTCTGTTTTATATTTAAAGCTTATCCCAATCTATCTCCACTTACATTTACTGGTTTATTAACTTTTGCTCATTCTACATTCTAGCCAAATTTGCATGTCACTCTGAGTAGAAACATTTTGAAAGTCCAAATCTGAGAAAAATATGGAAGCAATGGGAGTAATATATGCTTCCCATTCCAAAGCCTGAAATATAAGTCTAGAAAATTAACATGTCCTAAATCTTACAGAGGCACTGAAACAATATAGAGTTGTAGGCAGCAGAAAGAGGTGTTTATACAGACTATAACCAGAAGGTAATGATGTAATGATTGGTTCAAATGAGCTTGAGATATATAAAACTACAACCAATATACCCTATTAAATTTAATGAGAATAAAAAGGGACTTCAAAGGGCACTGAAATTTCTTGTGTGGTTTAAGATCCAATATAGAAGAGTAGAGGAAGTACTACACACTTAGTTGTAGTACTTCCTCTACTCTTCTATATTGGATCTTAAACCACACAACATTCTCTTCTGAAGAACTTTAATTTAAAACTTAAATTCAAATCCTATGGTGGTAAAGCCCACAAAATGTCTTGATAAGAATTTTTTTTAGTCTGAGGCAATGCAGGAGTTGGAAGTATGTGACACTACAATGGGAGATAGCCTACATATTGTGGCAACACTAGATGAGGTTCTTGGTGGTAAGAATAGCTTTGATAACTCTCAGCCCAGAGATAGTAATGAATGGGGAACTAATCAGAAAAATAATTTTGGAGGATTCCTGTGCTAGCACTGGACAAGGAACAGTATATTGTCTGGCAACTCTAGTATTCATATTCACTTCTTTATTGAAATCCCAAAAAGGAGAGGAGAAAAGGAAACACAGTGATAGAAAATAGTACTTGCTGAATCAAGAGACCAGGGACTTATTAGGAAATGCAAAATGAATAATTTTGATTAGATTAAGTGAAAAAAGTTTTTGCACAAATAAAATCAATGAAAACAAGATTAGAAAAGATCTGGGAAACTATTTTTATTATATATATATATATATATATATATATATACAGAGACAGACAAGACAGACAGACAAACAGAAAGAGGCAGACATAGAGAGAGACAAACAGAGAGATATGAATCAAAATTATAAGAATACAAGTCACTCTCCCATTGATAAATGGTCAAAGGATATGAACAGCAATTTTCAGATGAATAAATCAAATTCATCTATAGTTATATAAAAATGTTCTAGAACACTATTGTTTAGAGAAATGAAAATTAAAACAACTCTTAGATACTACTCCACACCTATCAAATTGGTTAAAATGATAGGAAAATATAATCATAAATGTTGGAGGGGATGTGGGAAAACTGGGACACTAATACATTGTTGATGCAGTTGTGAAATGATCCAGTCATTCTGGAGAGCATTTTGGGCCTATGGCCAAAGGGTTATCATACTTTCATACCTTTTGATCCAGCAGTGCCACCACTGGGTTTGTATCCCAAAAGATCATAAAATAGGGAAAAGACCCATAAGTACAAAAAATTTGGAAACTGTTTTGTGTGATGGAAATGAATTAGAAATGAAGTGAGTGTCCATCAACTGAGAAATGATTGGTATAAGTTATAGTATATGAAAACAATGGAATGTTATTATTTTATAAGAAATAATGAATAGACTGGTTTCAGAAAAGCCTGAGAAGACTTACATGAACTTATAGTGAATGAAGGAAGCAGAACCAGATGAACATTGTACATGGAAAGACAAGATTATGTGATGATCATCTGTGATAGGTTTAACTCTTCTCAGCAATGCAGTGATTCAAGACAATAGAATTGGGTAGAAAATGCCATCTACATCCAGAGAAAGAACTATGGAGACTGAATGTTAACCAAAGCATAGTATTTTCACTATTTTTTTTCATGGTCTTTCCCTTTTCTTCTGGTGTTTCTTTCCTAACTTGACTCATTTGACTCATGTAAAAAATATAACCTAAAAATATATTTTTTAAATTGAATGTTGAAAACTATTATTGGCATGTAATTGGAAAAATAAAATATTATTTAAATTGAAAAAGAGAGACAGACAGAGACAGAGACAGAGACACACAGAGAAAGACAGAGAGCAGAGACAGAGAGACAGAGACAGAGAGAGAGAGAGAGAGAGAGAGAGAGAGAGAGAGAGAGAGAGAGGAAACAAGGAGAAGGAGAGAAAGAGAGAGGGAGGGACTCTTACTGGATAGACCAGGAAAGCAGTGACTATACTTCTTCCAGATGATATTACCTTAGATCCATTAGAAACTTCCCAACTGCCAAATCTAGTGTGGAAGTAGCCTTGAAAAAATCTTAAAGCATCAGAGAGTTCATAGTCCCCAAGTTTTTCAAAGCCCCATTTTTGACAAAAAGCTTAAAATCAAGAAATAAACAAACACAAAAAAATCATAAAAAGTACTGTGATAAAAGGAAGGATCAAGATACAAATTCAGAAAAAGACAATGATGTCAAAACCATGCAAGTAAAGCCTTAAAGGTTAAAAACAATATCAATCTCACAAAAGCCCAACAAGAATTTATGAAAAAGCTAAAAAATTTCCCCCAGATATATATAAAAATAACTTCTTTTTTGATGACACACATGTACATTCACTTTTCAAATATTTCCTTCTGAATCATGTTGAGAGAGAAAAAATCCAAAAAGGAAAAACTGTAAGAATAAAAAGAAAAAAGAAGAAAAAGAAAAAAGTGAATATAGCACTATAATGATTTATAAATTTAAATACAAATAAAAGAAGTAGAATTTTTTTAGGAGAATACAAGAAAACAAAACAAAATGAAAAACAATGAACGCAGCAATGAGGTAGTACAGTAGATAGAATACTGGCTCTGGAGTCAAGAATAGTTGAGTTCAAAGCCAGTCATATCAGATGTAACCCTGAACAAATTGTTTAACGCTGATTGCCTGAAAAAATACAGAAGAAAAAAAATAGCTTGATGAATGAGGCACAGAAATATAAAAAGGAAGCATGGAATGAAAAACATATGGAATTTAAAAATTAAACTGTTTACATCCCTCCATGATACTTGTAACTTTTAAGAATTATATTATTATTAGGGTATACATAGATGTAATGTGGGATTCTAAGTTGACTTTGATGTCATGGTATAAAAATTATTAAGGGGTGGGAAAAGGATTGTAATAGGAGAAAAGAAAAGGATAAGAAAAATGGGGTAAAATGACATGAAAGGGCAGAAAAATCTGTTACATTAGAGGGAAAGAAGAGAGGAAGATGAACATTTTATGAAGCTTAGGCTTATCAGATTTGACTCAAAGACGGAATAAAATACCCACTCAATTGGGAATAGAGATTTATTTTACTTTATAGGGAAGTAAAAAGAAAAAAAAAAAGAGGGAAAGCAAAAGAGGAACTGGATAAAAGGGAGGGCAGAATCAATAAGAGGAAAGAGTAAGAGAAAGGAGGAGGGGTAAAAAAAAGGAGGAGAAATTGAGGGAAGGTGTCATCAGACTAATGAAAGGGATAGGATGAAAAAAAGAAAAAAATTATAAATGAGGAGAAAATATGATGTAGGGAAATACACAATAGTAATCATAACTGTGAATGTAAATGGGATGAACTGTCCCATAAAATGGAAGCAGATAGCAGAGTCGATTTAAAATCAGATTCCAACAATATGCTATTTACAAGAAATAAATTTGAAGCAGAGAGATACATACAGAATTAGTGTAGGAGTCTAGAGAAAAATATGGTATGTTTCTGTTGAAAGAACAAAAGGGAAGAATAGGAATCCTGATCTCAGATAAAGCAAAAGCCAAAATAGATCAAAATTAAAATAGATAAGCAAGGAAATGACATTTTACTAAAAGGTATCATAGAAAATAAAGTAATATCAGTACAAAAAATATATGCCCCAAGCTATAGCATCCAAATTGTTAGAGAGAAAATTATCAGTTAGAGGAAGAAATAGACAGACAAAAGATAATAGTGGGGGATCTCAACCTCCCCCCTCAGAGCCACAAACACAGGTATCTAAAACTATCAGAAGCATTATATATAATGATGCTAAGCATTTCCAATAAGATCAGGAGTGAAAAAAGATATCCTTTGTCACTACTATTATTCAAAATTATACCAGAAATGTTATCTATAGTAATGAGAAGAAAAAGAACTTAACTTTTCCTATGTTATGTTCTAATTTGCATTATTTTGTACATGCATAATAATTTCCTGCACTAGTCTATATGGTCTTTGGAGGGAGGAATTGAATTTCTTTTTTTGAAATCTTTGCAACTCTACAGCATAGCAACAGTATCTTATACAAATCAGGTACTTAATAATTTTTCTTTTATTGAAAATTGAACATTGCTTTTACTACAAAATCCCTTCCTTCAATTATATGTCTATATAGGACTTAAAGGAAGATTGGCAAGAAGTGATGAAAGGTTTTCCAAAGCTGAAAAGGTCTTGACATGATGTAAGTAATAATTGGAACTTGCTCAACTCTGTCTTCCAAGGAAGATTATGAAGCTATTGCAATTAATGAATCTGAAATAATCATAGAAAAACATAACTCAGGTCTCAATATTAAGAAAGAGTTGAATTTATGGTCAATAGAGAGACAAAGATGAAAGGAAAACCATCTGGTACAACTATTCTCCCTTCAAAGTATTTTTGTGTTTAAGACTTGTCTGTAAGCCCTCAAATTTTTGAATGTGAGGGACTGAGGAATTTTGAAGTAAAAGACCTAAAAGCTTATATGTCAACTGAAATATAGGAGGCAAAGTGAATGTTAAAGTATATAAACTATAAAACAATGATGCAGAATTATGAATAGAAGCAGAAACACCAGCAAAGAAGATTTTAAAATTAAAGGCAAGATAAAGTAGAAACTCTAAGATGAAATAAAGATACTAAATAAAAATTGTAGTATGAAGGAATTTGAAGCAAAATTGTCTGAATAAAGCAAAAAAAAAAAAATCCTGTGGATGGTACAGGCATCATTGAAGAAAAGTAAGAAAATATAGATTGATTCCAAATAGAAATAAGTCATTTAGAAATAAACTACTGCTGCAGTTAAGTGGAGCAATGGATAGAGCACCAGCCTTTTTTTTTTTTTTTTTTATTTAATAGCCTTTTATTTACATGATATATACATGGGTAACTTTACAGCATTAACAATTGCCAAACCTCTTGTTCCAATTTTTCACCTCTTACCCCCCCACCCCCTCCCCTAAATGGCAGGATGACCAGTAGATGTTAAATATATTAAAATATAATTTAGATACACAATAAGTATACATGACCAAAACATTATTTTGCTGTACAAAAAGAATCAGACTCTGAATTATTGTACAATTAGCTTGTGAAGGAAATCAAAAATGCAGGTGTGCATAAATATAGGGATTGGGAATTCAATGTAATGGTTTTTAGTCATCTCCCAGAGTTCTTTTTCTGGTTATAGCTAGTTCAGTTCATTACTGCTCCATTAGAAAGGATTTGGTTGATCTCGTTGCTGAGGATGGCCTGATCCATCAGAACTGGTCATCATCTAGTGTTGTTGTTGAAGTATATAATGATCTCCTGGTCCTGCTCATTTCACTCAGCATCAGTTCGTGTAAGTCTCTCCAGGCCTTTCTGAAATCATCCTGTTGGTCATTTCTTACAGAACAGTAATATTCCATAATTTTCATATACCACAATTTATTCAGCCCTTCTCCAACTGATGGACATCCATTCAGTTTCCAGTTTCTAGCCACTACAAAAAGGGCTGCCACAAACAGCTCTTATTGCTATAGCTAGCGTTTCTAATACAATATTAAATAGTAACGGTGATAGTGGGCAACCTTGTTTCACTCCAGATCTTATTGGGAATGGTTGCAGTTTGTCTCCATTACATATGATGCTTACTGATGGTTTTAAATAGATGCTGCTGATTATTTTAAGGAAAAGTCCATTTATTCCTATACTCTCAAGTGTTTTTAATAGGAATGGATGTTGGATTTTATCAAATGCTTTTTCTGCATCTATTGAGATGATCATATAGGTTTTGTTAATTTGGTTATTAACATGGCCAATTATATTGATAGTTTTCCTAATATTGAACCAGCCCTGCATTCCTGCTATAAATCCTACTTGATCATAGTGTATTATCTTGGCAATGATTTTCTGTAGTCTTTTTGCTAATATCTTATTTAAGATTTTAGCATCAATATTCAGTAGGGAGATTGGTCTATAATTTTCTTTCTCTGTTTTCAGCCTACCTGGTTTAGGTATCAGTACCATGTCTGTGTCATAGAAGGAATTTGGTAGGCCTACTTCATTCCCTATTTTATAAAATAATTTATATAGCATTGGGGCCAATTGTTCTTTAAATGTTTGGTAAAATTCACATGTAAATCCATCTGGTCCTGGGGATTTTTTCTTAGGGAGTTGTTTAATTGCCTGTTCTATTTCTTTTCTGAAATGGGACTATTCAAGCTATTTACTTCTTCCTCTGTTAGTCTGGGAAGTCTGTATTTTGGAGGTAGTCATCCATTTCACTTAGGTTATCAAATTTATTGGCATAAAGTTGAGTAAAATAACTCCTTATTATTTCTCTAATTTCCTCTTCATTGGTGGAAAGTTCTCCCTTTTCATTTTTAAGACTACTAATTTCATTTCCTCCCTCCTTTTTCTAATCAGATTTACAAAAGCTATCTATTTTATTGGCTTTTTCATAGAACCAACTCTTAGTTTTATTAATTAGTTCAATAGTTTTTTTACTTTCAATATTTTAATTTCTCCTTTTAATTTTAGAATTTCCAATTTAGTATTTGATTGGGGGTTTTTAATTTGGTCTTTTTAGTTTTTTTTAGTTGCAAGCCAATTCATTAATCTTTTCTTTCTCTGTTTTATTCAAGTAAGCCTCTAAGGATATAAAATTCCCTCTTATACCCTTTGGCTGCATCCACAAATTTTGGTATGATGTCTCATCATTGTCATTATCTTGAGTGAAATTATTAATTGTATCTATAATTTGCTGCTTCACCCAATCATTTTTTTAAGATGAGTTGTTAGTTTCCAATTACTTTTTGGTCTATTTTCCCCTAACTTTTGTTGAATGTAGTTTTTATTGCATCATGATCTGAAAAAGCATTTACTATTTCTGCTTTCTTGCATTTAATTTAAGGTCTTTATGTCCTAATAATGGTCAATTTTTGAATAGGTTCCATGAACCGCTGAGAAGTAAGTATATTCCTTCTATCTCCATTCAATTTTCTCCAAAGATCCAACATACCTAATTTTTCTAATATTCTATTTACTTCTTTAATTTCTTTCTTATTTGTTTTGTGGTTTGATTGTCTAATTCTGAGGTGCAAGGTTGAGATCTCCTACTATTACAGTTTTGTTGTCTATTTCTTCTTGCAACTCTCTTAACTTCCCTTTAGGAAGTTGAGTGCCATACCACTTGGTGCATATATGTTTAATATTGATATTGCTTCGTTGTTTATGCTACCCTTTAGCAGGATGTAGTTACCTTCCTTATCTCTTTTAATTAGATCAATTTTTACTTTTGCTGATCTGAGATAAGGATGGCTACCCTTTTTGACTCACCTGAAGCTATAATAGATTTTGCTCAGCCTTTTTACTTTTTACTCTATATGCATGCCTGTACTTTAAATGTGTTTCTTGTAAACAACATATTGTAGGGGTTCTGACTTTGATCCAGTCTGCTATCTGCCTCCTCTTTATGGGGGAGTTCATCCATTACATTTACGGTTAGAATTATTAAATCTGTATTTCCTGCCATCCTAATAACCCCAGATTGTGCTTTACTTATTCTTGCCTCCCCAACCCTCTTTCCCCTTTTAAACTTATGTACCCCTCTTGTATCATGATACTTATCCTCTTTATAATCCCTCCCTCCCCCCTTTGAGTCTTCCCCATTCCTTCCCTTATTACTCTTTTTCTTTTCCCTTTTCCTCCCCCGTTTTTAATGAGGCGAGAGAAATTTTCTCTAAAACAAATGTCAATTATTTTTTCTTTGAGCCAACTCTGATGAGAGTAAGATTCACACAATGTTTCCTCCCCTCTCTAAATTCCCTCAGATATGATAAGTTTCCTTGGCCTCTTTGTGGGATGTGGTTTCCCTCTTTTTATCCCTCCTTCCACCTTGTTCTGCCATCATCCCTTTTCCATATCTCTTCCCTTTTTTATGTTATATCAGTACAATCAAATTATACATGTATTCTTTTTTGTATATCCACAACAGAAATACAATTCTCAAGAGTTATTTTTACCTTTTTCTGCATCTCTTGAGTTTCTATTCTTCGGAGATCAAATTTTTGTTTAGTTCTGGTTTTCTTCAGAAACAAATGGAATTCATTTGTTTCATTAAATATCCATCTTCTTCCCTGGAAGAAAATGCTCAACTTAGCTGGGTAGTTTATTCTTGCTGCATCTCAAGTTCTTGTGCCTTTCGGAATATCATATTCAGGCCTTCTTTCCTTTAATGTAGAGGCAGCCAGATCTTGGGTGATCCTTATGTGGCACCTCGGTATTTAAATGGTTTTTTGGCTGCTTGTAAAATTTTTTCCTTAATCTGATAGTTCTGAAATTTTGCCACAATATTCCTTGGGGTTTTTATTTTAGGGTTTCTTTCAGAAGGTGTTCGATGAATTCTTTCAATGCCTATTTTACCTTCTGATTCTATTACATCTGGGCAGTTCTCTTTGATGATTTCTTGTAAAATAGTATCTAGGCTCTTTTTTTCATCATAGTTTTCAGAAAGTCCAATAATCCTCAGATTATCTCTCTAGATCTATTTTCAAGTCTGTCATTTTGCAAGTAGAAAATTCGTGGTTTTCAGTTTGTCATTTTTTGTTTTGCTTGACTGATTCTTGCTGTCTCAATGAATCATTAGTTTCAATTTGTTCAGTTCTAATTTTAAAGAATTATTTTCTTCAATAGCTTTTTTACTTCTTTCTGTATATATCCAATTGAGTTTTTGAATGTATTGTTTTGGTCTGTGAATTTTTTCCATTTCACTAATTTTTTTTTAGTGAATTATTTTCTTTTTCCAATTCACAGATCCTACTTTCTTGCGAGTTCTTTGTCTTTTCCAATTCACAAATCCTACTTTCTAGTGAATTCTTTATTTTTTCCAATTCACAATTCTTACTTTCCTGAGATTTTTTTATTTTTTCCAATTCACCAATTTTGTTTCCCTGCACTTCCTGGGAATTTTTAACTTTTCAATTCGTATTTCAGGAAGTATTTGCTCTCTTGTAAGGCTTCTCTTTCCTTTTCCCATTTTTCTAACTCTCTTTTGAGACTTTTAATGGTCTCTTCTATGAGAGCATTATGTAAGGGGACAGTCTGATGCATTTTTGCTGTTTGGGTCTCTTCAGGTTTGCTGACCTGCTCTTTTTCTGCATAGAAGCTGTAGATTGTTCTTTTCATCTTTTTATTCATGTTTAAAGCCTTTAGGGTAGGTCTCCTAGGCAAGGGGTTACTCAGCTTACTCTGCAGAGCAGGGAAGATGTAAACTTTTCTGGCTCCGAGGTATGGGAGTGCTCTGTGTGAGAGTTTTCCCTTCCCCCAACAGGAGGTGGATTCAGCACTGGCTGAGCTATCAAACTGCTTAGTAGGGCTGAGTGCATTATCGATTGCCCTTGGCTAGAGACTAAGTGGTGAAAGTGTCACCGCCCCAGGCCGGAGCCTCTTGTGGGACTGTGAGTATTAGCAGCTGAGCGCAGAATGCAGACCGCCACAAACTCTGCCCAGCGTCTCTGCCTGATGCAAATCAGCCCTGGAAAGCTCTTGGCCCCAAGCCAGAGCTCCCACTGCAGCAGATTGGAGGCTAACCGGGCTCGTCCTCCTGCCGTGCAGGATCACAACTGCCCCAAGGAGAAGCCCTTACTGCGGGTTGGGGCTGCAGCGCTTGTGCTGAGATCTGTGCCTTCACCCTCGGTTTGAGACTCTCCTCGGAACCTAATTTCTCTCCCCGTCTGCGCCGATCTCCCCCCTGGCCCCAGAACCAACCTTTTTTGGCGAGACTGCAGATTTTCTTCGGCGGTGAGTTGTTCTACTTCTTATCTTTACGAATTGTAGCAGTCAAGACTATTTTTGAGGCTCGATATAATATTGATAAAGAGGGTAAGAGAAGAGCTTAGAAAGTCGCGTGTGTCTTCTCCGCCATTTTGGCTCCGCCCCCGGAGCACCAGCCTTAAGGTCAAGAGGATATGAGTTCAAATTTGACCTCAGATGCTAAAGTTTCCTAGCGCCCTGGGCAATTCTCAACCACAATTGGCTCAGTAAAAACAAATAAATAAACAAACTATTGAATTGATTTAGGTTTTAAAAATTTATAATTCTCAGTCAAGTTTTAAAAAATTACAGAAACTATGGAATAGAAAAAAAATCTTATTCAAGTAGAATCTTTCCAAAGAAGTAACATTTAGAATAAAAAAAATAAAATAAAGTGGATAAAACATTGGTAGGAAGGAAAGAAAAAGACAAATAAATGCAAGCTATTATTAAATACTTTATTTCTGTGGAAATAAAAAAACAAATTGGAGGAGATAACTCCATATCATGGTACATTAGAAAATTAACAACTCAAAATGGCAGAAGTGTCTACATTAAAAAAAATTCTAAACAGTTTTTGTACTACATGTACATGTTAATGTTAATCTGCTAATAACAGAAACAAAAAAACACTTTTCAAGCTGAAATAGATAAAACTTTCAAAGCATGATTTTAAAAAAAGGAACTGAAGAAAAAAACTTCAAACATTAAAGAGCCAAATTGAATAGTTTACATTTTCACAACAAATCTTTGAATAATAAATTTCAAAAAAGCAAAGGGTCTCAAGCTATAGAGTCAAATATGTAATAAATATGTGCCTAATCTATAATGGAAAATGTAAACTTTACATAAGACAGAGTTGGTACAGGCATTCTTAAAACAACAGCAATAAATAGTGAAGTTTACTGATTTTTTGCAACCAAATCTAAAATAGAACAAGAAAAGTATATAAATACAGTTTTCAAGAAAAAAAAAAACAAATAAAAATAATTGTCATTTTTATAGTTTTTTTGAAGCAAAGATTTTTTATAGCAATCTTTATTTATGAAGTAAAAGCAACAGCAAAGGACTATTAAAATTAATAACCGAAATGGTTTAAGACTTAAAGGAAATTTATAATGCAAGAGACATAAAGATGGAATAGTTATCCAAATTCACCATAACAAAAATCCTGATCCCCAACACTTAAAAAAATTGTGTTTAGTGAGAGACAGAGTAGAAAGTTTAATAATCAGAAAAAAAGAAGAGGAACAGAGGATAACACTTGATTTATCCCAACTAAGATCATGTGCTTTCTGGGGGATCCCATGATTTAGCTTTTCTATGCTCTATAAACCTGGGCATTTTACTTACCCTTGGTTTGCCTCCATTTTTTCAAATATAAAATGGAGATAAAAATAACACTTGGGTAATACTAGTCATCAGACTTGTGAAGACCAAATGAGATCATATTTCTTTTTTAAAAAAATTATTAAAGCTTTTTATTTACAAAACATATGCATGGATAATTTTTCAACATTGACCCTTGTAAAGCCTGTTCCAAATTATCTCCTCTTTTCCCACATCTCCTCCACTAGATAGCAGATCATCCAATAGATGTTAAATATATTAAAATATATGTTAAATCCAATATATGTGTATATATATATATATATATATATATATATATATATATACAGTTATCTTGTTGCACAAGAAAAAAAAGAAACTGGGAAAGAAAATAAAAAACAAGCAAACAATAACAGAAAGAGTGAGAATGATATGTTGTGGTCCACACTCAGTTCCTGCAGTTTTCTCTCTGGGTGTAGATGTCTCTCTTCATTACTGAACAATTGGAATTGATTTGAATCATGTCATTGTCAAGAGAGCCATGTCCATCAGAATTGATCATCAAATAGTCTTCTTGTTGCCATGTCCTGGTTCTGCTCATTTCACTTAGCATCAGTTCATGTAAGTCTCTCCAAGCTTCTCTGAAATCATCCTGTTGGTCATTTCTTACAGAACAATAATATTCCATAATATTCATATGCCACAATTTATTCAGCCATTCTCCAATTGATGGGCATCCCACTCAGTTTCGAGTTTCAGGCCACTATAAAGAGGGCTGCCACAAACATTCTTGCACATACAGGCCCCTTTCCCTCTTTTAAGATCTCTTTGAGATATAATCCCAGTAGTAACAATGCTGGATCAAAGGGTATACACCGTTTGATAACTTTTTGAGCATAGTTCCAAATTGCTCTCCAGAATGGCTGGATCCATGCACAGTTCCAACAACAATGTGTCAGTGTCCCAGTTTCCCCAAATCCCCTCCAACATTTGTCATTATCTTTTCCAGTCATCTTAGGCAATCTGAGAGGTGTGTAGTGGTAGGAGATCATATTTGTAAAGAGCTGCAAACTGCCTGGCACATAATAGACAATAAATAAATGGTTTCTTTTTTCCTTACTAAAGTTAGTCTCTTCAAATTGAGTATGATCTTCTAAAGTAGACATATTAATCTCATAGTTTCTAAAACAAAATTTTCTTTAAAAGCCATTTTCATCAAATGAAGGTGGCTTAGCTGTACCAGATCTAAAATTATATTATAGAGCAGCAGTTACCAAAACTATTTGGTATTGGCTAAGGAATAGATTAGTTGATCAGTGGAATAGATTAGGTTCAAGGGATAAAACAGTCAACAAATATAGCAACCTAGTCTTTGACAAACCCAAAGACCCCAGCTTTTGGGATAAGAACTTACTGTTTGATAAAAATTGCTGGGAAAATTGGAAACTAATATGGCAGAAACTAGGCATTGATCCATACTTAACTACACGTACACAAGATAAGGTCAAAATGGGTTCATGACCTAGGCATAAAGAATGAAATTATTAATAAATTAGAGGAACACAGGATAGTTTACCTCTCAGACCTTGGAAGGGAAGGTCTTTATGACCAAAGCAGAACTAGAGATCATTACTGATCACAAAATACAAAATTTCGATTATACCAAACTGAAAAGTTTTGTACAAACAAAACTAATGCAGACAAGATTAGAAGGAAGCAATAAACTGGGAAAATATTTTTACAGTCAAAGGTTCTGATAAAGGCCTCATTTCCAAAATATATAGAGAATTAACGCTAATTTATAAAAAAATCAAGGCATTCTCCAATTGAAAAATGGTCAAAGGATATGAACAGACAATTCTCAGATGAAGAAATTGAAACTATTTCTAGTCATATGAAAAGATGCTCCAAGTCATTATTAATCAGAGAAATGCAAATTAAGACAACTCTAAGATACCACTACACACCTGTCAGATTGGCTAAGATGACAGGAAAAATAATGATGATTGTTGGGAGGATGCAGGAAAACTGGGACATTGATGCATTGTTGGTGGAGTTTGTGAACGAATCCAACCATTTTGGAGAGTAGTTTGGAACTATGCTCAAAAGTTATCAAACTGTGCATACCCTTTGATCCAGCAGTGTTACTACTGGGTTTATATCCCAAAGAGATTATAAAGAAGGGAAAGGGACCTGTATGTGCACGAATGTTTGTGGCAGCCCTTTTTGTAGTGGCTAAAAACTGGAAACTGAATGGATGTCCATCAGTTGGAGAATGGCTGAATAAATTGTGGTATATGAATATTATGGAATATTACTGTTCTGTAAGAAATGACCAACAGGATGATTTCAGAAAGGCCTGGAGAGACTTACACGAACTGATGCTGAGTGAAATGAGCAGGACCAGGAGATCATTATATACTTCAACAACAATACTATATGATGACCAGTTCTGATGGACCAGGCCATCCTCAGCAACGAGATCAACCAAATCATTTCTAATGGAGCAGTAATTAACTGAACTAGCTATGCCCAGAAAAAGAACTCTGGGAGATGACTAAAAACCATTACATTGAATTCCCAATCCCTATATTTATGCACACCTGCATTTTTGATTTCCTTCACAAGCTAATTGTACAATATTTCAGAGTCTGATTCTTTTTGTACAGCAAAATAACGTTTTGTTCATGTATACTTATTGTGTATCTAAGTTATATTTTAATATATTTAACACTACTGGTCATCCTGCCATCTAGGGGAGGGGGTGGGGGGGGTAAGAGGTGAAAAATTGGAACAAGAGGTTTGGCAATTGTTAATGCTGTAAAGTTACCCATGTATATATCTTGTAAATAAAAGGCTATTAAATAAATTAAAAAAAGCCATTTTTCTTTAAAATTTATTTTGATTTCCTCAAGAGCAACACTATCAACATTGACAAGTTCATTTTTCATTTTCCCTCACTTTCTCCATATCTAATCACTTGTAAATTTTGTTTAATAATATGCCTACAACATCTTTTTGAACTCTCCCCACATTAAAGATGTTTATCACATTTCACCTAGAGAATTCTAATAGTCTTCCCAACTCATCTTTTCCTTTGAGAAAGTATCTTCCTCATTATTTTTTATTGTGTCACTCCTATTCTCAAGAACATGTAGGATTTATTTACTGCCTCAAGTATAAAATGAAGAAAATTTGAGTATAACATTTAAATCCCTTGAAATTCTGACTGCAAAATCTCTAGTCTGATTTTATATTATTCAATTTTATACAATGTACTTTTATATCAAACCAGCTTTTTTAATGTTCCTCTTACATGACATTCCATATTCTTCCTCCATTCCTTAGCACAGGCTGACATTCATAATACAATTCTTTTTTTTTTTCTTTTTCTGTTTCATATTTTAAAATTTTTATTTTGTTAAAAATTTTCCAGTTAAGCTGTACATAAAGACAAATTAAGCTCTTTATATCCTTTATCCAGTAATAATATTTCTAAATTTATATCCCAATAAGATCATAGAAAAGGAAAAATAGATACAGAAACTTTTTTCTAGTGACTAAGAATTGAAAATTAAAGAGAGGTCTATCAATTAGGGAGTGACTAAACCATTGTGGTATATGAATGTAATGGGATACTATTGTGCTATAAGAAATGATAAGCAGACACGTTTCAGAAAAAATATGGAAAGCCTTACATGCACTGATGCAAAGTGAAGTGAATAGAATCAAGAGAACATTGTACACTATAATAGCAATGCTATAAGATGACTGATTTATCTCTTCTCAACAATACAATGATCTAATACAAGTCCAAAAGACTATAATAGGAAATACTATTTAACATCCAAAGAAAGAGCTGATGAAGTATGGATACAGATTGAAGCATGCTGTTTTAACTTTTTTCACATTTTCTCCATGTGTTCTTTTCTTTTTTTTTTAAACCACATGACTAATATGAAACTTTGTTTTACATTATTGCACATATATAACATATTAAATTGTTTGCTCTTTTAAGAAAAGTGGAGAGGAGGGAGGAAGGAAGAAAATTTGGAGCTCAAAATTGCATTAAAAATAAAAATTCAAGGGTGAATGTTGAAAAAATTTTGAAATATATTTTGAAAATAAAAAAGTTATTATTTTTAAAAGGATGGTAAAATAGTTTTACAAATAATTGGAAAAATAAAATACTATTTACAAGAAATATTTTCCAATCCTGTGAAAAAATTCTCATTTTTCAAAATTTTAAATTCTCTCAGTCCTACTTGATGGGGCAAACAATTTATTATTATCTATGTGAAGTAAACTAAAATATCCTTCCATACTAGTCACATTACAAAAAAAAAAGATAAGAAAGGGAGGAAAATAAAGTTTTTAAAAATTAAGTTCCAATCTGCATTCAGAGTTCATCAGTTTTCTCTCTGGTTGTGGATAGCATTTTTCAGACTGAATGATTTGGAATTAGCTTGGATCACAATTTTTATTTGAGTAGTTATTAAAGTCTACACATTTCTTTTTTATTATTATTATTATTATTATTATTATTATTATTACTTTTTATTTACAAGTTATATGAATTGGTAATTTTACAGCACTGACAATTGCCAAACTTTTTGTTCCAATTTTTCCCCTCCTTCCCCCCATCCCCTCTCCCAGATGGCAGGGTGACCAATACCTGTTAAATATGTTAAAGTGTAAATTAAATACAATATAAGTATACATGTCCAAAAAGTTATTTTGCTGTACAAAAAGAATCAGACCTTGAAATAGTGTACGATTAGCCTGTAAAGGAAATAAAAAATGAAGGTGGACAAAAATAGAGGGACTGGGAATTCTATATAGTGGTTCATAGTCATCTTCCAGAGTTCTTTCACTGGGTGTAGCTCAGTTCATTACTGCTCTATTGAAACTGATTTGGTTCATCGCATTACTGGAGATGGCTACGTCCATCAGAATTAATCATCATATTGTATTGTTGTTGAAGTATATAATAATCTCCTGGTTCTGCTCATTTCACTCAGCATCTAGTTTGTATAGGTCTCTCCAGGCCTTTATGAAATCATACTGTTGGTCATTTCTTACCAAACAATATTATGGAATATTCATATACCACAATTTATTCATCCATTCTCCAATTGATGGGCATCTACTCAGTTTCCAGTTTCTGGCTACTACAAAGAGGGCTGCCACAAACATTCTTGCATATACAGGCCCCCTTTCTCTTCTTTAAAATCTCTTTGGGATATAAGCAGTAACACTGCTGGATCAAAGGGTATGCGCAGTTTAATAGCTTTTTTGAGCATAGTTCCAAATTGCTCTCTAGAATGGCTGGATGTATTCACAATTCTACCAACAATGTATCAGTGTCCCAGTTTTCCCACATCTCCTCCGGCATTCTGCATTATCTTTCCCTGTCATTCTAGCCAATCTGACAGGGTATAGTGGTATCTCAGAGTTGTCTTAATTTGCCTTTCTTTGATTAATAATGACTTGGAGCATCTTTTCATATGGCTAGAAATAGTTTCAATTTCTTCATCTGAGAATTGTCTGTTCATACTCTTTGACCATTTTTCAATTGGAGAATGGCTTGATTTCTTATAAATTAGAGTCAATTCTCTATATATTTTGGAGATGAGGTCTTTATCAGAATCTTTGATTGTAAAAATGTTTTCACAATTTATCACTTCCCTTCTAATCTTGTTTGCATTAGTTTTGTTTATACAAAAATTTTCAATTTGACATAATCAAATTTTTCTATTTTGTGATCAATAATGATCTCTAGTTCTTCTTTGGTCATAAATTCCTTCCTCTTCCACAGGTCTGAGAGGTAAACTTTCCTTTGTTCTTCCAATTTATTTATAATCTCATTCTTTATGCCTAGGTCATGAACCCATTTTGTCCTTATCTTAGTGTACAGTGTTATGTGTGGATCAATGCCTAGTTTCTGCCATACTAATTTGCAATTTTCCCAGCAATTTTTGTCAAACAGTGAGTTCTTATTCCAAAAGCTGGGGTCTTTGGATTTGTCAAACATAAGATTATTAAAGTTACTGGCTGTTTTGTCCTTTGAACCTAACCTATTCCACTGATCAGCTAGTCTATTTCTTAGGCAATACCAAATGGTTTTGGTAACTGCTGCTTTATAATATAATTTTAGATCTGGTACAGCTAGGCCACCTTCGTTTGATTTTTTTTTTCATTAATTCCCTTGAAATTCTTGACCTTTTCTTTTTCCATATGAACTTTGTTGTTATTTTTTCTCATTCCTTAAAATAGTTTTTTGGGAGTCTGATTGTTATAGCACTAAATAAATAGATTAGTTTAGGTAGTATTGTCATCTTTATTATATTTGCTCGCCCAATCCAAGAGCATTTAATATTTTTCCAATTGGTTAGATCTGACTTTATTTGTGTGGAAAGAGTTTTGTAGTTTTGCTCATATAGTTTCTGATTTTCCCTTGGCAGATAGATTCCTAAATATTTTTTACTGTCAGTAGTTACTTTAAATGGAATTTCTCTTTGTAACTCTAACTGTTGGATTTTGTTAGTGATGTATAAGAATGCTGATGACTTATGTGGGTGTATTTTGTATCCTGCAACTTTGCTAAAGGTGTGGATTATTTCTAATAGCTTTTTAGTGGAATCTCTGGGGTTCTCCAAGTATAGCATCATATCATCAGCAAAGAGTGATAATTTGGTTTTCCCATTACCTACTCTAATTCCTTTAATTTCTTTCTCAGCTCTTATTGCCAAAGCTAGCATTCTAATACAATACTGAATAGTAATGGTAATAGAAGGCAACCTTGTTTTACTCCTTATCTTATTGCCAATGGTTGTAGTTTATCCCCATTACATATGATGCTTATGGATTGTTTTAAATATATGCTACTGATTATTTTAAGGAAAAGACCATTTATTCCTATACTCTTAAGTGTTTTTTTAATAGGATTGGATGTTGGATTTTATCAAATACTTTTTCTGCATCTATTGAGATGATCATATGGTTTTTGTTAATTTGGTTATTAATATGGTCAATTATACTAACAGTTTTCCTAATATTGAACCAACCCTGCATTCCTGATATAAATCCTACTTGATCACAGTGTATTATCCTGGGGATGATTTTCTGTAGTCTTTTTGCTAATATCTTGTTTAAGATTTTAGCATCAATATTCATTAGGGAGATTGGTCTATAATTTTCTTTCTCTGTTTTCAACCTACCTGGTTTAGGTATCAGTACCATGTCTGTGTCATAAAAGGAGTTTGGTAGGACTCCTTCATTCCCTACTTTTTTTTCAAATAGTTTATATAGCATTGGGGCTAATTGTTCTTTAAATGTTTGCTAGAATTCACATGTAAATCCATCTGGTCCTGGGGATTTTTTTTTTTTAGGGAGTTGATTAATAGTTTGTTCTATTTCTTTTTCTGAAATGTTTTTTGCTGAAAATTAAATAAAAAATTAACTAATAAAAATAATGGAATGAAAGGTTTTTAATAGTCTCTTCTAGGAGAGCCTTTTGTGTTGAGGACCAACAATTGTCTGGAGACTGTCTGCTATTAGCCTCTTCAGGGTTGAAAACCTGCTCTCTTTCTGCATAGAAGCTATGGATAGTCCTTTTGATTTTTTTAAACTCATTTTGTTAAAGCCTGTAGGTTCTGCCTTCAGGGCTAGGAGGTTACCAGCTTCCTCTGCAGAACAGGGATAGGTGTATGGACGGGTAGCTGTCCTGCCAACTGGCTACAAAGAGCAAGGAGGTATGGGAGTGCTCTGGGAAAGAGTTACCCCCGAAGTAACTCAGGCATGCACTGCAGAGCTGTGGAAGTTCTGCAAACTTCCTGCGAAGAACCCTGCTGTGTGAGTTAAGGACTGCCATAGGGCTAGAAGCTGGGCAGTGAAAGTGTCACTACCCCAGGCCAAAGCCCATAGTGAGGGTTTGGTTATTAGTGGC
This sequence comes from Sarcophilus harrisii, assembly GCF_902635505.1. NCBI lineage: Eukaryota > Metazoa > Chordata > Mammalia > Dasyuromorphia > Dasyuridae > Sarcophilus > Sarcophilus harrisii. The sequence goes on along the minus strand of NC_045429.1, from coordinate 261,191,626 downwards.
TGATGCACAGACCTGAAGTATCCCTGTCCAGGGAAACAGGGTCCCGCTGCAAAAGTTCTATTGCCCCAGGCCAAGCCCCTCACTGTGCATATTAGAGGCTATCCCAGGCTGTGCCCCCCTGCCATGCAGATTTGTAACTGCCCCTGCAAAAGCCCCTTACTGCAGGAAGTGGCTGCAGGGCAGTGTTGAGGTCTGAGCTGAGTCACTTCTGGTTTTGGGTGGTTATAGCCAGATTCTGTTAGGTTCTGGCATTTTTTAAGAGAGTACCCTCTGTCTTTGGTTCTAATTTCTCTGCCAGTTTACTGCTTTATAATTAAGGCAGAGCAGTTAGTCTATGGGAGAGTCATCTCTAGCCACAGAGGTCATCCCTGTCCCGGTCTGCTCTGGACTCTAGTCTCTCTCGGCCTGCACTGGTCTGTTCCTGGCCCCTCAGGACAGACTTTTCCTGGTGATCTTCCAGATTATCTTTGGCTGGTAATTTATTGTGCTTCTAAACTTCATGGGTTTTACCAGTCAAGTACTATTTTTGAGGCTGAATTTAATAGTTGGTCATGAGGGCATGAGAGAATCTTAGAAAGCTGCATGTGCCTTCTCTGCCATCTTCTACACATTTCTTAAAACACAATAATTTTCCATCCCATTGATTTATATAACTAGTTCAGCCTTTCCTCAAATGAAGGGCCTATTTAATTTCTAATTTTGGCTGCCACAAAAGAGCTAGTATAAATATTTCTATCAGCACCTTTTCCTTTTCTTTGATCTCTTTTGGTATACAGATCTAGTGGTGGTATTGCTGATTCAAAGAGTATGCATGGTTTTTGTACTATTGATACGATTCCAAATTTTTTTCCATAGTTGTAGAACTGGTTCATTATTCCAACCGTGGTGCCTTAATATGCCTATTTTCCCCATACCTTCCAGAATTTCTAATTTTCATTTTCAGTCATGTTAGGTAATCTGATAGATTTGAGTTGGAATTTTAGAGTTATTTAAATTTTTATTACTGTAATCATTAGGAGCTTAGAATTTTTTTTTCATGTAAACATTGATAAATTTTACTTCTTTTTCTGGAAACTGCTTGTTTATATCCTTTGACCATTGATTTACTATCTCAATTTCCTACATATATGAGAAATGGTAGGAAATTGAGATAGTGAATCAATTTTCTATATTTTTAATAGTTTACATTTTTCTTTCTAATTTTGCCTGCATTAGTTTTGTCCTTGCAAAAGCTTTTTTAATTACTTGCATTTTCATGTATTTTAATTTCATATAATTTCAGATCTTTTGTTCTTCTAGATGAATTGTTATTGTTTGTTCTGACTCTTTAAAATAATTTTTGGTAGTTTATTTTGCATGAACTGAATTACTAAATTAATTTGGAAGAATTGCTATGTTTATTATATTGGCTCTTCTAATCATGAGCAAATAATATTCCTCCAATTGTTAAGATGTGTCTTTATTTATGTGAAAATGTGTTTTGTAATAGTTTTCATATAATACCTGAATTTGTCTTTGGAGGTAGACTTCAACATATTTTATATCGTCTTCAAATATTTTAGATGGAATTTTTCTTTTTGATGAATTTTATTGGTAGTATATAGAAATGCTGATAACTTGTGTAAGTTTACTTTTTAATCCTGCAACTTTGCTAAAGTGACTTATTGTTTTGATTAGTTTTTTTAAATTGATTCTCATTGTGTGACACCTGAACCATAATTTCTTTTCTTCTTAAAGCAGATTTATACATATTTTCTTTTATTGTTTTATTTTGTCTGTTTTATTTCTTTCTCTTTTTTTGATCTAAATAGTATTTTATTGTTTATATGAAGAAAATGTTTAGCATTTTTTTTTTTTTTACAAAAGGAAGTACATAAAGACTTAGAAAATTATAATGGAGAGGACAATAGCTTTGGCTTAGATTTTCCACTTATACTTGCAAACATAGTCATCTTTTTGAGTCTCAGATGAAAAGTCATGAGAACTGATTGTAACCCATGAGTACCTTTCCACTGTAAATTGTACTTTTAATTGTTATAATCTGGAAAATTCACTCAATTTTTCATAATTTGGATTTATAGTTGTATACCATGAACAATTACTAGTCAACGGTGTAGTGCCTAATTTCTAATATGTGTAGAGAGATAGCATACTTCATCTCCTCTTCCCCCCAAAAGAAAATGCTAATGTGCAAAAGAACATGTTGATTGTCTTATCTTTCAATTCAAAAGATTATTGGTCAGAGGACTTAGTGTGAAAGAAGGTAAAATACAGTAATATTATGATCAACGTTGAATTTTTTCCGGAGTCACATGAATGATAACTTTATGTTTTGTTTTGTGTTTTGCAGGTTTGTAGTGGAGAAAGTTTCATTATAGGAAGAATAATACAAAAAGTGATTAGCTTCTGGCTATGTTTCAGGAGTAATGGAAAGTTTTGACTCATAACTAGCTGCCAAGTCTGAAACTAAGACCAACTCTTCTCATGCACCTACATTGCTACTTGAGATGTGAGTTTCAGCTTCTCAAGTTTTACTACTTAATGCCTCAATAATGATATCATTTGTATGAGTCTCTACATAAGACTTCTTCCAAATATTTATTTTTGGATATGTTCATTTTAAATATCTCTTTACAGATTGTCTAAATGGCCGTTCTAGATAGGTAATATAATTTATAATATAATTACCATTAAGTAATATAATTTATTACACTTGTTTGAATTTGATGTGTTTCTTGCATTTGTTTAATTTATAGTTGGTAATGGTTCAGGCAAAATATTTATTGTTATCTATATGCCATGGGAAAATGGGGTAAGTATCTATCGATCTATGTGTGTATTGGAATCCACTGCATCAATATTTTGTATTATATATGTATATGCAAAACAGACATTGTTCTTAAGCAGTTCATAATTTAATAAAGAAAAAGAGGGAGGATAGAGAATACCTAAATAATTATGATGTAAAGGAGAATAAGATACATGTGCAACAGATATGAGAAAGAAAATATGCAAAACTTGAGAAGAAAGATATCATTTATGTATATAATGGAGGATAAAGATTTATGGATAAGACACCATAAAAATTCTAGGAATTTTCTTTCTGCTATCTTACTTGAAAATTGTCAGATATGATGACCGATATATATTTCAGTTGATTCTTGTGAGAAAGACTGATACCAACTGAAAAACCTAAAAATAATGAGGTATGGGTTTCTGAAGAACAATAATAGCAAGGATTAAAATCTTGGTATTTCAAATGCCTTTTTAGCCCTACTGTTGATTAACATTAGATGATTCATAACATAAAATTAGGAAATAAAACACTATCCAAGAAGATGGTATTGAAATTCAGTTTTAATGTTTCTACCAGGAATTGAAATATGAATGATGTGCTCTTCCTGATAGACGTAGTACATATGACAAAATGGCTAAAACATTTGCCTACTGTTTTATGAAGTTTCTGGTGGTGTAATGGATAGCAAGATTTATCTTCCTGAGTTTAAACCTGACCTCAGACATTTACTAGCTCTGTAACCCTAGGCAAGTCACTCAGTCCTGTTTGCCTCCATTTCCTCCCTTCCTTCATCTACAAAATGAAGTGAAGAAGGAAATGGCTAACCACTGCAGTGTCTTTGCCAAGAAAACTCCAAGTGCAGTCAAGAAATGTCAGACATGACTGAAATAACTGAACAGAATCCTATAAAAGTATTGTCAATAAAACATTAAATTTCAAAGATTAAATTTAAGAGTAAATTGTCAAGAGGTAAAAAATTAAGAACAGGGACAACATAGATATGACAAAGTCTTGATATCTAGCTTGCAGATGGGAATTTTGGGGAGGGAGGAGAAGGAATATCATCTTTTGGTATGAAAAGTTATCTTCTGGGAGAAAAAGATTTTGCTTATTGCACTTCACAAGACAGTATTAGAATACTGTAAAGGGAGGGGAAAATTCTTAGAATAGGGGGTATTCCAAAATGTAATGAGATACCCTGTAAGATAGAGAGTTTTATCTCATTAGAGGTCTTCATCCAAAAGTTGAAGATATCAATTTATTAATTATGTAAGAGAAGGAATTTTCTGTTAGCTAGACAATCTCTGAAGTCCCCTATTGCTCTCAGGTTCTGTGATTCTCTATTGGATTTGAAGAAATGGAAAAAAAAATGAAAGAATACTGGGAAATGAATGTAAACTGTTTGCATTTTTGTTTTTCTTCCAGGGCTATTTTTACCTTCAGAATCCAATTCTTCCTGTGCAATAAGAAAGCTGTTTGGTTCTGCACACATATATTGTATCTAGGATATACTGTGACATATTCAACATGTATAGGACTGCTTGCCATCTGAGGGAGGGGGTGGAGGGAGGCAGGGATAAAGTCGGAACAGAAGGGAGTGCAAGGGATAATGTTGTAAAGAAATTTTTTTTCAAAATTAAAAATTAAAAAAAATAAAAACACCCAAAAACAAAATAAAAGAAATGGAAAAAAATAAAAGCACTCTATTCTGATAGAGGAGGGAAGAATAGAAATGGAGAATATATTAAAAATACCATGGAGTTTATGTGCAGCCTTGAATAATAGAATCAAGATCTTTTATTTTAATCAGTAAATATTTGGAAACTACTGGATGTTATTGAAAAGGGGAATATTATTCTGATAGTTTTGAGGATGAATTAGGAATAAAGGATATACCAAAGTAAGGAATATCTATTAAGTATAATCATGAAAAGAGACATCCCCTTCTTGGAACCTGAAAGGGCGACATGGAGGCTGAGAGAACTGGGATGGTTTCCACCAATAAAAGTGGCTTACCAATCAATAGATTGATATCAAAGGATCTGATTTAAAGTATTTTGAGACCATTTAGAAGAAGGAATAGCTTTTGTCTAGGTATATAGCAATTACCACATCTCATAATTTTCCAGAGGTTATTTTTCATAAATAGCATAAAGTGTGCTTTGCTGGGATTGATTGAGGTAAGTCAGAAACATGAAGTATGGAAAAAACAAATAAGCATAAATTTGTAGCCTAAACCTGACAACAGATCCAAATCTAAAAAGAAAAAGGTATGTAAATTGGAGTAAATCTTACTCCTTTCCTTTGACACACTTTTCCTGATATGAAAGAGTCAATAAATATAGTGAGGTTGTGAAAAACATATTCATATATTTTACATAAGTGATGAACAGATACACAGAGGGCAATTGAAATAATGTTTTCATCTTTATTACTGAGATCCTACTTGTGAGGGTTCCAACATGTTTCTTTTCTCCTGGGACCAGTGATCATCTTTATCCTTTATCAAGAGGATTTTTTCTTTCAATCATCTCTCGTTATTGGTTGATATATACAGCACATATTTTTAGGAGCAGGGCATGAGCCAATTTGCATTTCATTTTTGTAACAAACTTTTCTGCAATGGCCCAAAATCTTCCAGCAGGTGGAGGCATCCATAACACCATCATCCAAGCCAAATCTAGCTTCAGGGAAGAAAAAGCAATTGAGATTACTAACTACTTCTCTTCTATCTAGTTCACTTATCATGGCTGAAATAAGGACTAAATGCTATGTATTATAAAACATATGCTTCACATAAAATGCACACTTGAATACAAAATATGATCCATTATTACAATGAGCAATGTAAATATGAATTTTATAGAGGTTAGTCTCTTTCACATTCCCTACAACCTGATTTACAGGTAAGCCCTAGTATGATTAAATTGTAACATGAAAGTATATGTCTTTGATTTCTTTTTTTTGATTCAAGAAATAGTTTTATACAAGTCAATGTTATTTTTATTAGCCTATGTGAAAGTAAATCACAGATCTTTGCTAGCCTAAGAAACTTTTCAATAAGTCATCAGGAATTTGATTCCCAAACTTATCAGAATGAAAACTCAACATTCTCCATGAATTTTCACACACACACAAAAACAATGAAATTTCATAGGTAGTGTCACAGGCAGTATTTTAAGCCATGTTTGTTCTACTGTGACTCATTTTATCACTGTATTACCATACCTAGTCTATGTAGTAACCCTAACCCTTCCTTCTGTTTCCAGACACTAAATGATGGAACCTGATTTCACACCTAGGTTAACATTTCAAGTAAGAGGCATAAACCCTATCCTTAACTCTAAGCTTATGAAGCAGAGCCAGAGAGATTTGTCACTCAGAGTTATGCTGTTCTGTTTGAGTTTCTAAGCAGAGAAATTTACCCCTTTGCAGCAAACTTATGTGCATTGTGACTTCTGCTTATATGCAGAGACAGTTGCTACCTACTGCTTCCATAGCCTCTCATCACTTTTCAGATAAATTTCACAAGAGAACAAAATATCCTCATGTAAATTGGCTAGACCAGATTTAATCCTGTTTTTAGAATAAGACATTTATTATCATTACAATTGCTGCCCTTCCCTTGACTAGCCCATAACCTCCATGCAACTTGGATTCCTTACCAATATCACCTCATATAGAATCAAATCAGAAACTTCAATGAACAATTCATCTCCGTTATAGAACTAAACACAAGGTATAATTGCTCCTAAGCACAGGCATCTCATTTCAATTTAATGTGTCTCTCTTTGATTTCTTAGTCATTGCTTTTTCCTTTTGCTTTCACCTTCTTCATTCAGCACCCTCCATTTTATTTTAACCTTTAAGCTCCACCTCTTGCTTCTCTCTTATTCCTGTCACATAACTAACAAATTTTCATTAATCAAAGAGATGATCTATTCCCAACTTCCACAGAGCAAATTCCCAGAGCTGCTCCATTCTCTCACCTTGCTCACTGAATTTGGAGAAATTTAAATCCTATCTTGGGCACTCACCAGCTTTGACCTGTGGTAAGCCACTCAACTCTCTCAGCCTTAGTTTCCTCATTTATAAAATGTGAATAATAATAGCATCTACCTCACAGGGATGTTGTGTAAATCAAATAAAATAATAATACACAATGTTCTTTGCCAAATTTAGAGTGTTACAAAATGCTAAATATCATTATTGTTATCATTTTTTATATAAATGTTCAGTTAGGGCTGCTGTCAGCATTCCATTCTTTTTAGTCTGTCTTTGGAAATCTTGACAGTTATTGTTATACACCATACATTATAATCTCTTATCACATATGTCACTTCAACTCAATCTGTGCACAAAAACATAGAGATGATATATAAAAAAATCTAAGTTCACATTGGGTCAACATTATGTGTGCAATACTCTGCCTGAGAAGCTTTGAACTAGACTACCCTTGATAAAGGAGCAGAGATTAGATGGTCCCCTCTTCACTGATACACAACAATCACCATGGTATTGCTATACTAGTAGAGAGAATTGCTGTTGAAAGCTTATTGTATTTTTCTGGTTGTACCACCTTTTAAGATGTGAGAATCTGGTCTCCTATGAAATATAAAATATAAATTTTTGAAATTGAAGTATCCATTGACCTGGAATTTGTTATCTTATAAGAAGATATCCTTGGTCATAGAGCTAAATATTAATCCCAAAGAATGTTATTAGACCTAATTTGTTTGGTTGGGTTTAGAAAGGTAGAACAAAGGAACAATGTTTATTGGATGCACAGAAGTATTAACAGTGACTAAGCTGTTAGTTTCTGAATCAATGAAATTAGGGCCAAATGGATAACTACTACCTTCTTTATGGTTTATTCATCACTATGTTATTGGCTATCACATGAGCTAAAAATGTTCGATCATATTCTAAAAAGAGATGAAAATGTCAATGAAATAATGATAATTATAGTGGTTGTGGTAGTGGAGGCAATAAAAATAATGACAGATAATATTTATGTAGCACTTTGAGTTTTACAAATAACTTTAAATTGTTTCTTTTGATCTTTAAAACAGCCACTTGAAGTTTTGCCCCTTTTCATAAAAGAAGAAATTGAGACTCAGAGCAGCTAAGAGAGTAAGCTAAGGGTCACATAGCTATTAACTACTTTGAACAATATTTCAATTTGGACCTTCTGAACTCCAAGTTCAGCTCTCTAGCAATTGTGGCAGAGAAAATTAGTGATCTCAAGTTTTTAAATTTCATGAGGAAGTAATCAGTGGACAGGGATGATGCCAGAAAGGCATGCCCCATAATTTTTTTTAAATAATTTTATCCTAACCCTTTGGAAGTCTTGCAGTGCTACAGAAATTAATTCCTAAATCATTGATCTGACAATGTCACTTTTCTGTTCAAATACTTTCATTTATCCCCTATTGTCTCTAGGATAAAATGTATACTATTCATTTTTAATATATATCAGAAATCCTTTCAGTGTCATTCATCATTTCAATATTTATTCATCATAAATACAGATTTATTTCACATTATTCCTCTTCATTTAGTCTTTATTCTAGATAAGTTAGGCTACTTGTGGCTTCCTAAACTTGGCTTTTTAACCCTTACCTCTTTTCTTTTGCATAAACTGTTCTACATGTCTTCATTTCATTCTTTCTGTCTTTAATTTACTAAAATCAACTCAGTAATTACCTCCTCAGGAAACCTTTCCTGATCTTTCAATTGTTCTTACTCTCCCTCTACACATATAATCTTTTTTTCCCCATCTATATATCTCCTCATCTTAACAGAATATAAACTCACTGAAAGCAATAAATATGTAAGTTATTTGCTATGTATAATACAGTGCCTAATGCAGTAATATATTAAATATTGTACACATGCATATACCTATGTATGTATGTCTATAAAATTATGTATGTGTTGAACTAAATTGGAATTTACACAAATATTCAGACTATTTATCCATTCAGCTCCTCATTACCTCTTGTCTCTTAGCAACCTCACAGATTTAGCTGGCAGGGCAAAGAAAATTTTTTCATCAGGCCTTCTTTGTCCTAAGAAGGGCATTTGTAGCTATCCCCTCCACTTCTTTTGGTTTATCATGATCTAAGATGACACTTTATCATTAAAACAGATTGTTTTGCATTTGGGAGTGACCCTAGCACAATCCCAAAATGCCGCTCCAGATATTTTTGATCTATTATTATAGGCCATGAGTCTAACTGGATAGTTGTGCATTGGAGAACCAGGAGCTTCTAATAATCAAACTGGCTCTAATTATATGGCATCATTTTAAATAGGGAGCAACCTACTTCATTATCATTATCACAGACCAGTAGCATTTCTCCTAGGCTATCCTATTTAGATATTTCCAATAAAAGTTATTTTAAAAATAACTAAACTTAGACTTCTTCATAGGGAACCTTGTGAACAATGATACGTCACACTGTTCCCTGATTTGGTACTCCTATTTATTCCCCAGATAAGTAGATCCATTGATTATAAGTGGTCTTACCACATGTACAGAATTCCTTATGGGAACACAATGATGAAATGGGTCATATATGATGCCCACTTATGAACAATCTTTTCATGTGATGGAGGATTAAGCTGTGTGGTGTAGCAGCTAATAGCATCTCAATCAGTATCTCTAGACCTTAATGCCATCATCATTTGGATTCTTTGTTATGCTTTTTAGTCTTGAAATCTGCAGATGACCTAACTGCAGACCAACAGAAGAACAGACCAGAGAAATACAAACACATCACCCAATTTTTTGATATCACCTCCAAAATAATCAATATCTAGAGTCATTCAAAAGATAGAAGGAAATAGAGTAAAAGCCCACACTGACAATCACTTCATTCTTATGAGAGGCTGAACAAACTGATTATTCTTGTTCTCTTCTTCATTGAATTAAGAATATTATAAATTATAGACTGGTGTGATATTTATATAATTTCAATGCATATAACATGATAACAGCTTAAACATATTTTATTCATGAACCATGATTTTAAATTAGATACCTCAATACAAAAGTGTATAAGAAAATTCATTCATATTATATAGATTAATTTTTATCCTTCTGTCCCACACACTCTACAATATACATTTTTTAACTAGACACATAGACTTCCTTTATTCTTCTATCTCCAGATATAACTTATGGCCTTTGTGGGTCCTGCATATGAAATAAAAAATGCTAAGGTGCTCAAGTTTCAAATACACTAACAAGAAATCAAGGAAGCCCCAAAATATTTTTTTGTAATTCCTTCTTATTCCAAATTGACTATATGTATGTTAGGAATGGACCTGAATGGATAATGGATTTTGCTTCAATTTACATGTTCATTTTGAGAGCCATTTGTTTCTATCACTTCACCTCTTGTGCCTGATTATAGTTCATTTAGATAACTTGGTATTTTATAAAGGACAATGGGTGACTAAAAACACTACTTGTCTATTGTGTTAGAGAGAGCTCTGAAATTGTTAACCACTTTTAAAGGCTTCCAGTGAATCATAGGAACATAGACACAGAGCTAAGCAAGATCTTATAGTACATGTCAGGGTAAGGGTGTCAAATCTCTTTTGTGCCTAGAAGAGAGTACCTTGAACCAATTGGTTAACTGTCATCTGTTAAGGTAGAAGGAGTTAACATAAATTCTAAAGTTGGAACCTGGGAGTTACTGGTCTGGCTAACAGGTAGGGCTCATTTTGGAAAATCATCATTTTGAGTACCCCAATCAGCAGATGCGAAGACTAGGAGGCAAGATAGAGAATGCCAGCAATCCTATATCTGAACTTCCATATTATAGATATGATTAACACTTATAATAAAAGGATAGAACATCCCAATGTTTAATAAATAAATCAAATTCTTTAGAATTATTTTCCTCTTCCACATAAAATTATATGTATTCAGAGTTATAGTCATATTAGTAATAATTATTATGCCTTAATATTTTATAATACTACTTTTAAAATTCTTATTTATATCACATCATTTGATATTTCATAACTATTAAGTAGATAAGTTATATTTCATTATCATTATTTTACAGATGTGGGAGCTGAGAACCAATGACACTAAACAAGTAGCCCCAAGGTCATGAATTCTAATAATTAAAGTTTCTGGACCAAAATTCAAATTCCTTCTGGCTCTTTATGCATCTGTTTCATTTTTCAGATGTAACCTTTCCTATGTTTTCTATAGCAAACAACCCAGAAAAAAAATCTATTTTTACCTGGTAGAGGGAAGGCCAGAAAAAAAAGAAGAGTAAAGATATAATTAAACATCTTCATGGCTGATGATACTGTTGAAAGATGAGATAGTGGAGATGATATTGCTTCATGTAAGGCAAACAAAGAGTTCTCATATTTATAATAACAAGGGACAGAGAAATGATCTTGGCCTGATAGTCAAGCACCTATCCATGCCCCACTAAACAGAAGGATCCACATTTCACATTCTTATCGTTTGACAATCAATTGATCTTTTGGACAGAGATCTGAGTCTTTGCCAACCTATGAATAATCATAGGCACATGTCTTTTTGGAGAATTACAGCTAATACCTATCTCCATCAAACTGGTGAATAATCAGACCTACATGTAGAGGGCTCAGGTAACTAGCAGGCTTGTGAAATGCTTTCTGACTTGATAAGAGATCAAATAGGTACTTTGACTACCTCTGTTCTTCTAATCATCACTGGATCTACTTATAACAGTCAGTAATCTCTAGTGACCTACAAATACAATCCATTTTTCAAATTAAATAAAGAATAGGAATTTGCAATATATTGTGTTCATTGGGCCTTTGGGTTCAATGGGCTCCCTTGAACTGAGGGACTCTGAAGCAGGAACAAATAAGAAGAGTAGACCTCTTTGCTCCAAATCGTCCTAAATCTTATAAAAGAAGAAGAACAAATGGTGCGAATAAATGGGTCCTTTAAGTCAACAATTAAATAGAATAGTAAATTATAATTTTTCTTTCCCATCCTTTATTTTTAATGGAGAATATAAGTAAATTTGAAGAGGAAAATAAGCTTATTTTATTTATATTCTTATGGTGGAGATAAATAGAAAATAATGTAATTTTCCCCCATTTCATTGAAATATGCTTGGTAGAAAAGTACTGAATTTTGATTTAGAAAATAGGGGCTCAAATACCACATGTGATGATATTAATACAACCAGTTTCTCTTTGGGCCTCATCTTCTTCGTGAGCTAAATGAAAGAATTTGAATAATCTTACTTTTCCCTTCCAGTTTTAGATCTATAATTTTATGATGCAAGGAACAGAATCTACCCTTCCTTTCAAATATCACATATTCATTCTTCTACAATGAACTGATTAATTCATATGGAGGCAATAATTTGCTCATGGCATCTTGGATGCCAACTCATCTACAGACAATATCCTACCTGCTTTCTAGTGCCTGTCTTACCCTGAGTTCCAGATCACTTGTCCAACTTCCTTTATACAGTTTTCCATGTCAATTCACTTTCCCAGTCTATACATTTAGCAGTGTTTCTTTCTCTATTTCCCTTATGTTTTTCCCTATTCTGTATTTAATATTCAGATTAGAGGTGAAATATAGATATAAATTTACCTGAAATAGAAATCTGATAGCAATCAGAATAAGTCATCATAAGGCATTACTCATCCCCCCAAAGTTTAAAAAGATAATTCTACTTCATGTGCAGTAATTTAATTATGGTATAAATTGAGACAAGGTAGAATGACATATCACTGTATCTCTCTAATGCACAAACATTGGATATATACTTACATTCACATATATACACACACACATATATATTCATATAAATGCACATACATCTATGTACATAGATGTGTGTATGTGTATATATATATATATATATATATGTACACATACACATGTGTATGTATCCCAGACATTATATCAAATTAGAAAATTGCTGTATCTTCTATGTTCTATATTCTAAAGGAGCCTGGGATAACAAGGATTATTTGGGGTTGTAATACTTTCTCAAGAAAGTCTATAACTGCTATTTTCCAGTATAGGGCAGTAGAGAGCTGTGGGAAGGAAGCCATCAAGTTGAGTTTTTAAAAAGTTTTAAAACTTTTTATACTTCATTGACACCTTTTGTATTATAATGTAACCTATAGATCCTGTTTAAAAACTGATTTTAAAAGTATAGGATTACAAAGAAAATGAAAGGTTAGTGAAAATTAAGGTCTATTTTTCTCATCTCAGTCATGAACCCTTTGAAATCTACTCATTGATCTGTCTATATACCCCAAGTTAAGACTTCGTGACTTTAATACAAAGAATAATGGACTAGAATGGATTTCAGAGGACAACATAATCCATCTGCCCCCATTTTACAAATGAAAAAACTGATGCCTACAGTGGATATGTTAATTGTATAACATGAGACAAGAATTAAAGAGTAGAGTGGGGATGTGAATTCAAGTAGTTTGATTCTAAAGCCAGTGTCCTTCACACTATATTATGCTTGTTTGTTTGTTTGTTTTAATTTTTTCGTTTGTTTTATTTTTGTTGTTGTTCTATGTCCTTTTCAAGAAGTAAAAAAATAAAACAAGTTTTATAATAACTATTAGGCAATTAAATAATAACAATAATTTCTGTTCTTTCTCCTCAAATTGATGCTCCATGTGCCACAACTACACAGGGAAGAAAGGACATAAACAATTATATAGCATTTATTATGTGACCATGACCTATGCATTTTTTTCTTTGCAAGTATTATCACATGTAATCTTGACAACAACCCTAAGAGGTAGGTGCTGTTATCTTTTTACAGTTGGAAAAAAATGAGATAGTTGGAAAAGTGACTTGCTCAGGATCACATAACTAGTAATTTTTTCAGGCTGGTTTCCTCATTCCAGGTTCAATATGCTACAGATTAGCACAGTTTAGTCTGTGACATGTCCAATACTCTCTTTGGCCTTGGTGTTCTCAAAATCTATTTGCCAACATCATGCTATTACATGTATACAACTATTATTTAATTATCAACTACCATTTATCTTCCTAATTCAGAAATTGACTACATGATTAAATATACACAAAGAGAACAGAGAATTATAACACAAGATTATAACTTGGTCTTAGAAATGTGCAGTCAAAATATAAAGGTGAAACTTTAAACACAGAAACTGATTGGGCAGAAAGAATCCTTTGAAATCCAAGAGAGTGTCTGCCAATTTTTGTATCTATTATATACAAGATCAGAAATTTAGCATAGACTTGGTAGCAACAAGTTTCTCAGGACATAGTAGGAAAATTAGTCCCAAATTATCATTTAAACTAATTCTGTTTTTTTGATAAAGCATTAAAATATTATTCAGTACTATGAAATAGTATATATTTGGAAAATATTTTTGGAATATATTTGGAAAAATAAAATTTAATTGGGGAGAACAAAAAAAAAGTAGTGGGATGACCTCCCATCCTCCAGGTAATGCTGACACATCAGAAAGATAGTTATGATTTCAGCAAAACTCCATCCCAAAGATAGAATATATAAAATGTGAAGGGATGTCTTTAGGTGAGAAACAAGCATAAAGTCACAATTGTGTTTATTTCTGAGACTAAGGCTTATATAATATGTTAATGACATCTATTTGTGTAGTTATTTCAAATTAAACAGATTTGGAGAATAATAAATCCATATTTTAATATTTTGATTATGTATAATTATAGTAGAATGCAAACTCATTGAGAACAGGGACTGTCTGTCTTATTTGTGAAAATTTATTCATAATATCTAACCATATGAATGACACATTTTATGATCTTGTGCTCCTAGACACAATAAAATTTTCTCATTGAGTTTTTGGTGTCAGTTTCCTGGAGAGCTTAGCTTCTTCATATAGGTTGATGAGGGAGGAAATATCAATAGGATTTTTTTGTCCTAGGAAGTGTTAAATGTCCTTATACATCATGGAATGTTGCCATCATACATCCAAAATGATCTAATATGGATATATCTGGTTTAGCTCTGGGGAAATAATATGATTCAACGTTTAGAGCTTGTTTAGATTTAAAATTGCATCACTAGCACTGGGTTAGTCTTCACAAAGAAAGACCATATGAAATTATATTGTTTTGGATTATGTGAGTTATCCTATATTCAATCCAAATCAAAGATTATGTAGTGGTCTGGTAGGGAGCAGAAGACATTACTCACAAAATCACCGAATCTCTATAAGTTTTAGTCTCTACACCAGTAAAATATGGGTAATGAGAGTAATGACTTCACAAGGGTTATTGGAAGAATGAAATAAGATAACATATGTAAAGCACTTTGCAAACCTTAAAGTACAATAGAAGTGTTAGCTATAAATAATGACTCTTCACACCAATCCAATCAAATTTTCCTTTTTAAAATTAATGATAGTTACATCTAATTCATTTATAGTGCTTAAATTTTTCACTGTCTCTTAGAAGGTATGATATGAAAGGGAATCAGTTCAACAAAAAAAGACAAAAAAGGGAATCAGCCAAGACACAAGAGTCATAGAAAGTAGGATAGTGGACTCCCTCTCACAAACTTTTCAAAACCAATCTATAAAAAGATACAACAAACCTTCATGGGAAATCCATAAAAAAGTCACAGCGATGCCATTGTCCAACTCAGCTTGGAACAGATAAATAATCTGCAGAAAATAGAAATAAGTTTGGGCTACGTGTCTCTCTTTATGTGAAGCACTCCATTTCCCAGGGAGAAGTTTTGCATGAGAATATAAGGAGGGCTCAGATCCATGCTGGGCCTTCTAGTAGCATTATCATTAACCACCCAGTTCTGGGTCATATATCAAGGGGACAGTGATCAGGAAACTTTTGAATGAGCTGGCATTTCTAAGAAAGGAGGATTTGGGGGAGTGTAGAAAGAAAGCAGTGAATTGAACAGCTGGCTGAAGCAATGATATCTCAAACCCTAATATCAAAAGAAAATCTTTCCAGCAATTAGACAAGGTTGAAAAGAAATAGGCAAAAAATTCCAGGTCACAGTTCCAGGGTAAAAAAGGAGCACTTACACATTAATACTTATGAACGCAAAGATCCCTCTTCATCACAGCTCCAGGACAGAAAGAGTGCTTACAATAGACCAGAGCACAGATTAGAACAGTAATCGCTCTTTCTCTTAGATCATGACCCTTGGAAGTGCCAAAAATGTACAAACTCCCCATTGTGTACATTATACGCAAATGTATAATTTTTATTAAATTGCTTGCTTTTTAAAGGAGGAGGAAAGGAGCAAGAGAGTGAATGTGGTGTCAGAAATTCAAAAAAAAATTTAACAATTGATTTTTCAAATAATTGGGGAAAATTAAATTTATTCAAAAGGAAAGAATGCATATTGACCATAGCCCAGCTTGTGAGTATTCTGAACCAGAAATAAGGAAAGAAGTACATTCAGTTATCCTTTGCTGTTGCAAACTCCCCAGAACTGTCTTTGAAAATATCAGTAAGAAAAACTGTATTAAGGAATTAGAAATAGGTAATAAGGAAACAAAACTATCACTCTTCAAAGATGATATGATGGCATATTTAGAGAATTCTAGTGAAGTTTAGTTTAAAATAAATATACTTTGGAGTCAACCTCACAAAATAAATTCAGAAACTAAAATCACATATTACTAAACATTTTTATACAAATAAAGTAATGTCTAAGTAAATGGAGGATATCAATTATTCACAGGTAGGCCTAGACAATATAATAAAAATGGATAATTTTATCTAAATTAACATACTTATTCAGGACCTGATCAATCAAATTATCCCACAAAATTATTTTGGAGCTAGAAAAAAAAATAAAATTTATCAGGAAGCACAAAAGTTCAAGAACATCAAAGTAACCAATGGGGAAAAAAATGTGTAGGGAGATACCCTGGAAGTACCAAATTTCAAACGGTATTACAAATTGGTATTCATCAAAACAATCTTAATTGAGTTAAGAAATGGAGCAATGGACCAGCAGTATAGATTAGGTACTTGATACATAGTGCCATAATTATCATAGTATTCTAATGTTTGATAAAAACAAAGGTCCAAGCTTTTGATATAACACCTCACTATTTGGCAAAAACTGCTGGAAAAATTGGAAATCAGCTTTTGAGACATTATCTGTACTAGGTGTAGAACAAAATTTTTTACTGTATACCGATGTAAGGTCAAAGTGGGTACAGGATTTAGATATGAAAGCTGATAACATTGGTAAGTTTGGGGAATGTGGAATACCTTACATTTCATATTTAAACATAAAGGGAAATTTTGATGACAAGAGATAGAGAACATTAGACAGAGTAAAATGTGTAATGTTTATTATGTTAAATTTTTAAAAATTATGCACAAAGAATACCAATGCAGCCAAATTTGGAATGAAAGCAGAAAACTGTAGGGATAGAATTTACAGCAAACTTCTCTAAAGAAGGCCTCACTTCTCAAATATATTGAGAACTCAGTCAGATTTGTAAGAATACAAGTATTTTCTTATCAACAAATGATCAAATAATCTTTCAGATAAAGAAATCAAAACTTAAATATTTGAAAAAGGTCTCAAAATCACTATTGAAATACAAACTAAAATAAATTAAAGGTACCACATTAAATCCATCAGGTTGATAAACATGTCAGAAACAGAAATGACAAATATTGGACAGTTTGTAAACAAACTGGGACACTAATGAACTATTAGTTGAATTTTGAAGTGATCCCACCATTCTGTAGAATACTTTGAAATTATGCCCAACAGGTTATAAATCTATGTATACCCTTTGACCCAGTAATAACACAATTAGGTATATATCTTAAAGAGATTTTTTAAAAAAATAATAACAAAAAAGGAAAACAAAAGGACTCATTTAAATACAAAATATATTTATAGCAGCACTTTTTATGGTGGTAAAGAACTAGAAATTGAGGGAATATCCATCAGCTGAAGAATGAGTGAAAAGCTGTGGTATATTATAGTGAAGAAATGCTACTGTGATATAAGAATTGATTCAAGATAGTTCTGAAGGACTTATGATGAATATGCTATCCACTTCAAGAAAGAGATGTGATGAAGTCTGAATGCAGTCAAAATATACTTAAAAAAAACCCTCTCTTTTTTTTTGCGGGGGAGGAGAGGTTTTTGTTTTCTTTTGCAACATGACTAATATAAAAATACATCTGACATGATTGCAAATGTATTATTTTCATTAAATTGCTTTCTTTTTAAAGGAGGAGGGAAGGAGCAAGAGAGTGAGTTTGGTGTCAGAAATTCAAAAATATTTTAACAATTGATTTTTCAAATAATTGGGGAAAATTAAATTTATTCAAAAGGAAAGAATGCATATTGATCATAGGCCCGATTCTGAGAAGTCTGAACCAGAAATAAGAAAAGAAGTATATTCAGTTATCCTTTGCTACATAACATTAATAAAATGACAAGTTATAAAAAGAACATGATAAAATTGGGAATTCTTTTATCAATAAGGAAAAAAAAGCAAATAATGAGATGTTAAAGATTACAGAGGCAGGGGAGGTAAATGAGAGGGGGAAATTTACTGGAGAATACAGAAATAGTAGAATAAGAAGCACCTGGCTTTGAGAAAAGAAGGGCCATCTAATCTTTAAAGCACAGGTATAGTACTGATGAGGGTGAAGGGAACAATAAGGAGGTTACTGTTCCAATGGTTATTTGATAGTATCCAAAAAGAACTCAGTGGTGAAGCAGTTTTGAGTAATGACAGGTGATGAAAGTAAAAAAGAGATAAAATTCAATTTGGCTGAATTATCTAGAAACTATGAGGCAAAATGAAGACAATTATGACATGCCATTACAGACCTCTCAGATTGGCTAAGATGACAGGAAAAGATAATTATTAATGTTGGAGGGGACGTGGAAAAACTGGGACACTAATACATTGTTGGTGAATGAATCCAACCATTCTGGAGAGCAATTTGGAATGATAGTCAAAGTATTATCAAACTGTGCATATCCTTTTACCCAGCAGTGTTTCTATTGGGCTTATATCCCAAAAAGATCTTAAAGGAAGGGAAGGAACCTACATGTGCAAAAATGTTTCTGGCAGTCCTTTTTGTAGTGGCAAGAAACTGAAAACTGAATGAATGCCCATCAATTGGAGAATGGCTGAATAAGTGATGGTATATGAATGTTATGGAATATTATTGTTCTGTAAGAAATGACCACCAGGATGAATACAGAGAGGCTTGGAGAGACATACATGAACTGATGCTAAGTTAAATGAGCAGAACCAGGAGATCATTATACACAGCAACAATAAAATTATGTAATGATCAATTCTGATGGACATGGCTCTCTCCAACAATGAGATGATTCAAAGCAGTTCAAATTGTTCAGTGATGTCAGTGATGAAGAGAGCCATCTATATACCCAGAGAGAGGACTGTGGGAAATGAGTGTGGTTCACAACATAGCATGTTCACTCTCTTTGTTGTTGTTTGCTTGCATTTTATTGTGCTTTTTTTTTTCTTGTGCATCACGATAATTGTATATATATATATATATGCATACATTGGATTTAACATATATTTCTATCATGTTTAACATATATTGGACTACTTGCCATCTATGGGAGGAATGGAGGAAGGGGGGAAATTAGAACACAAGGTTTTGCAAGGCTAATGTTGAAGAATTCTCCACGTATATATTTTGAAAAATAAAAAGTCTTTAATAAAAAAAGAAAGAAACTATAAATTCTTTTATAACCCAGAATGTTTAATTATGGTTGCTAAAACTACTGAGGTATATTGCAAGATCAGACAGGATTGAAAAACTATGAAACAAGACCAGAAATTATTCAAGAATATGGAAATCTGCCAGAGTTTGTATCATTGAACAAACACATTGTTCCTGATTGTTATCATAGAGACAGAGGCAAAGTGGGTGATAAGAAAGCTTTATTGGTGTGCTCGATGTCCCTTTGTGGAATTATGGAAACTATGTAGAGAGTTCTTGCCAGGTCAATGAAAGCCTATGCTGTTTGCATCCCACACTTATACATTCCTTTTTCTATTTCATCCATAGCTCTTTTTTTTTGTTTTTTTGTTTTTTTGCCTCTCTCCCACATTTAGTGTGAAAAGGAACTGGAGAAAACACAAAATGGGGTGGCATAGTTGGGTCTACAGTTACAACTATGACTAAGAGCACTATTCCATGGCCACCTTTCAAAAATGATAAATTCACAAACTGTTTGCCTCAGAAGATTATGATAACCATTAGTGGATTATAAAGCACTTTGAAAATTTAAAAGTCATTTAAATTATTAATTGTTATCATTTTTTTCAATTAGTATTATTCTTTCAATTATTATTTCTATTCTTTCAATTTAAATCTATGATTTTATTCATTTCAAACTCTCTGCAGATCGGAGAACATTTCTGTACATTTTATTCCTAGAACAGAAATACTTAACATGTGGCCCATGGACTTTAAAATAAATTGATACCTATATTTCAACATAATTCCTAATTCTGAACATTTTGTTTTATTTTATTTTTGCTTTTAAAGGTATTTTAAGAAGAGGTACAATTTTTCAAATTGATAAAAAGGACAGTGCCATAAAAAAGTTTCACAAATCATGCCATAGACATTTGCTTGAGGCACGGAAAAATTAAGTGACTTTCTCAGGATCACACTACCATTATGTTATAAAATAAGTCCTCAAACTTTCCTTAACTAAAAGACTAGTTTTCTTGTCATAATATCATGTTACTTCTTATTTTTTTCACAATTATAATTCTTCTCTTGATTATATTTAAAGAATTGTGATCTTCTCCTGTGGATGGATTATTCATATTGATGAAATCACAGATCCATCAAAACATCAAAGCCAGAGCAACCAAAGAGATAAGTCCAAAGAAAAATGTATCCCTCCCCTTTTGCCTTGTTGATAATGATAATGTTGTCAATGTAAGATGTGTGATATCAGCATGTTAAAGAGCCCTTGGCTTTTTTTTAACTTCATTTCCCCCCCCCCCTTTTTTTTTTTACCTCAGTACCTCCCTGGGATTTTCTTCTTGAAATTTCATCCCTTAGCTCTTCAAAGTACATGGGTTCAGAGATGATTAATAAAGGTACACTTTAAGTCTTGGTTAAACTTTTGCCTTAGAAATGCATGTTTATGAAATTTTCAGATTTAAGCTTGAAGACATCTCAAATATAATGGATGGGAGAATCAGAATCCCAAAAGTAGGGAGTGTTGTAAAATGAAGTCAGAAAATTTTGACTTGAATCCCAAGACCTGATTTGAATTCCAGTCCTGACATTTATGTGATGATGAAAAGTTGATTAATCTCACAAGGATTTGCTTCAATCATCTGTTAAGGTAGGGGGAAAAGAGTTGAGCTAGATGATCCCTTCCAGATAAATATCTACAATCCAATACTTTAACCATAAAATCCTGAGTAATGTGACCCTTACAACAACATAATAACTGATTTAAGATAGGCCATACTCTTTAGAAGAAATAGAGTATCTTTGGAGACAGAGGAACTGAGTTAAATTCCAGCCTTTCCTGCTACTTTTTGTGAACTTCTACAAGTCACTTAATAAGATTAAATACAATTCCAGTTTTCTTTTATGTATAGTCAGCAATACAGACTAGATGACTTTTGAGATTCTTTCACATTAAAATGTAGTTTCTTGAAGGTTAGTAGTAATTTTTCCTAGAACTTGTCACAATACCTGGTACATACTAAGTGTTTAATATATGCCCATTGACATGACTTTATTTGAATTTAAAATATTTCACCTTGAAATTTATAAGCTTAGAATTGTACAAAGATCTTAAAATACTAGAACAGGGTAATGAAAATTCATTGAGTTAAATTTAAAGGCATGTCTCATTGCTGCCATCAAGGCTGAACTCAGATTGCATCTCCTCAGTGGAGTATCTTTGATCCACTGGGAGATATCTAATTGCTACTTCTCTCTTTTCTCAGTTTACTTCATATTGATTTTGTGGTGTACATATTCTATCATACACATAAGAATGTGAGCCTCTGGAAGGCAGATATTCAATTTTTTTCCTTCTCCAGCTATTAGCATAGTGCTTTATAAACAGGTTTTAAATATTAGATGCATTAAATTGAATTTTAATATGATGTAACATTTTTTTCTTGATTATAAGTTAAAACAATTTAAACATTTTTTTACAAATTTCAAGTTTTAAATTTTCTCCCTTTCTCCCCTTCCCCCCTGCCATGACAAGCAATTTTATATAGATTATGTATGTTTTTATAACCCTTTAGATACAGTTGCAAATTGCTCTCCAGAATAGTTTAGGCATTTCGCAATTCCACAGACAAGAGATATGTCTCAGTTTTTTCACATCTTTTCCAACATTTGTCAAATCTAATAGATATTGGATGGTGCCTCTGAGTTGTTTTAATTTATATTTCTTTAATTAATATAGATTTAGATAATTTTTATATGGCTATAGATAGCTTTGATTATTTTATTTGAAAAAAACTGCCTCTTCCTATCTTTTGACCATTTATCAATTGGGGAATGGCTCTTATTTTTATACATTTGATTAAATTCTCTATATACTGGAGGAAACAAAATACTTTTATTAGAGAAACGACATAATTTTTTCATCATTACAATTACAATAACTATTTCCAGTTATTATATGCCCCATCACTCTTTTATCTTATTTCTCCTTTCACCCTGCCCATCCTAAAAAGTATTTTGCTTGTGACTGCTCTTTCCCCCAGCATTGACTCTCTTATGCTTTGTTTTTTCTGTTTACCTTTGCACGCTTCTCCTCAGTTTGAATTTTAAAATTAAAATTTCTATTTCTCTCTGGTCTTTTTATAATTAATGCTTGAAACTCCTCTTTTTAATTGATTATTCACTTTTCCTCCAAAAGATTATATTCAGTTTTACTGATGAGGTGATTCTTGTTTGGAATCCCAACTCCTTTGATCTCCAGAATAGCATATTCTAAAATCTCTGTTCCTTTAATGTAGAAACTGTTAAATCTTGTTTTTCTGATTATGTCTACACAATATTTGGAATGTTGCTCTTTGGCTGCTTCCAATATTTTCTCCTTGAATGGGGAGCTCTTAAATTTGGCAAAATATTCCTTGGAGTTTCCATTTTGGGATCATTTTCAGGAAGTTATCAATGGATTTTTTTTCAAATTTTATTTTATCCTCTACTTCTAGATTATTAGGTAAGTTTTCCTTGTTACTTTCTTGAAAGAAGATATTTAGACTCTTTTAATCGTGGCTTTCAAGTTAGTTCAATAATTTCTAAATTATCTCTTCAAACTATTTCAGATCAATTTCTTATAATATATTTCACATTTTCTTCTATTTTTTCATTCTTTTGATTTCATTTTATTGTTCTCAATATCTCATAAAGTCATTAGCTTCCATTGCAATTCTAATTATTAAGGGATTATTTTCTTTTTATTTATTTATTTATTTATTATTTTTTATTTATTTATTTTTAATTTAATAGCCTTTTATTTACAGGATATTTACATGGGCAACTTTACAGCATTAACAATTGCCAAACCTCTTGTTCCAATTTTTCACCTCTTACCCCCCCACCCCCTTCCCTAGATGGCAGGATGACCAGTAGATGTTAAATATATTAAAATATAAATTAGATACACAATAAGTATACATGACCAAACGTTATTTTGCTGTACAAAAAGAATCAGACTCTGAAATATTGTACAATTAGCTTGTGAAGGAAATCAAAAATGCAGGTGGGCATAAATATAGGGATTGGGAATTCAATGTAATGGTTTTTAGTCATCTCCCAGAGTTCTTTTTCTGGGCATAGCTAGTTCAGTTAATTACTGCTCCATTAGAAATGATTTGGTTGATCTTGTTGCTGAGGATGGCCTGGTCCATCAGAACTGGTCATCATATAGTATTGTTGTTGAAGTATATAATGATCTCCTGGTCCTGCTCATTTCACTCAGCATCAGTTCGTGTAAGTCTCTCCAGGCCTTTCTGAAATCATCCTGTTGGTCATTTCTTACAGAACAGTAATATTCCATAATATTCATATACCACAATTTATTCAGCCATTCTCCAACTGATGGACATCCATTCAGTTTCCAGTTTTTAGCCACTACAAAAAGGGCTGCCACAAACATTCGTGCACATACAGGTCCCTTAAGGGATTATTTTCTTCAATGGGCTTTTGTATCTCCTTTTCCATTTGGCCAATTGTATTTTAAAAATACTTATTGTCTTCAGTGAATTTTGTATAACTTTTTCCATTTAGCCAATTCTGTTTTTTAAGGCATTATGTAACTTATGCTGATTTTTAAAGAACTTTTGCTGCAGTAGTTTTTCTGTCTCTAATCTTTGACTATTTTTTTTTCATGATTTTCTTGTATAACTGTCATTTTATTTCCCAATCTTTTTTACCTCTCTGATTTGGATTTGATTTTTAAAAATTCTTTTTGAGTTCTTTAAGGAACAATTTTGGGTATGTCATCAATTCACATTTCTTTTTGAGTCTTGAGTCTTTGAATGTAACAGTTTTGACTTTGTTGTTTTCTGAGTTTGGGTTTTGATCTTCCCTGTCACCATAGTAACTTTCTATGTTACTGTTGTAGTTTTCTCATTTTTCCAGCTCATTTCTTGACTTTCAATTATATGTTAAAGATAAACTGTTTCCTGGAAAAAGGGGATACTATTTCAAGCTTAAGGTCTTTTCTTGCTGCAGCTCTCAGATCTACTTTTGAGGGTTTGAAACTTTTCATTTCTTCTCAATTAAGAAGACATGGAAGAAAAAATGTGTTCCCTAATATCCTGCTCTGTGCTCTGGTTTTTAAGCAACCAGAAGTTCCCTTTTATTCCCTAAAACTGTGAACAGGGCCCCCACTACACTGTGCTTGCATACTCTATTTTGTCAGTGTTTTCCCTCATCATGAGACCCAGGACTTCAATATGGATCCTGGCATGAGTAGTACAAGAAAGTCCTGCACCCAATGTCAGCAAAGAGATTCTTGCAATCTTTTGACCAGTTTTCTGAACACACTTTTTATCTTTGGATAGAAAGCTCTGGAAGTGCTGCTGTCTCTGCTGATGTGGTTTCCCCCAAAGCCTTCCACTAATTTGCTTTAGTATGGCCTGTCTTCCTACTCACATTGGTGCAGCCTATTATGGAATGTGGTCCACTTCATCCAGGTATAACAGACTTTTCCTGCCTGCTTTCTAAGTTGATTTGGGCTGGAAAATTGTTTTACTTCATCTTTCTGTGAGTTCTGCTACTCCAAAATTCTTTTAAAGATGTTATTTTACATTCTTTGAAGGGAAATTTCAGACACCTCAATAGAGTCACTGCTTTGGTCTGCCATTTTCACTCTGCAACCCTCCCCAGTGCAATAAAATGGAATTGAGTATCCAAGCCTTGGACTGGAAAAAATAAAAATTTTAAAAACAGCTATACAAGTATAGGACATGATAGTCACTGCTAGAATATGGTATATGTGTATGTAAGTATTTTCAAGATAGGATCATATTTTCATTAGGATAAGTCAGGAAAGTAAATAAATGGAGCCAAGGGGAGAAAATATTCCAGTTATATGTAAAAGCTAGAAACAAATGCCCAGAGCCAAGAAATGGAGTATTTTATTTAAAGAAAAGTCAGGTGTCCAGTATCACTGGATCAAAGTATATTTAGTGGGGAGTAATGTATAAAAAACACTGAAAAAGCAAAATTTGTCATTAAGGGTTGTTTATACCAACCAAAGCATTTAATATTTGATTTTAGAGGTGATGGAGAGTTAATTGAATAAGGTAGTCAAATGGCAAGATTTGTACTTTAGGAAAAATACTTTAGTGGTTCAATGAAAGATGGATTGGGTAAGGAGAGATTGGATGTAATGGACTGAAGCTTGAGTTGATGCACTGAGGTCCCAAGCACATGAGGCTAAATAGAAATTGGACTATACTCTATTAATATACATGCTTGGATAAAGAAGGGCCCCACCCACTCTCTGTGCAAGTCCTGATGTGTTGTATAGGAAATGACGATTTTGGTGGGTGGAGGCAGGGAGACAGGAAGAGAGGCTGAGAGAGATTGTTACCTAGGTTCGGTTCTGATAGCTGCTGGTCGTGTGGCTTCTGGTCTAGCTAGCTTCTTGACTCAGCTGCTGACATTGCTATTGCCGATTCCCTTCTACCTCGGACCTTTCTTCATCTCTGCTAAGAATAAAGATTGACAATTTTCCCCTAACCTGAATTCCTGACTCCGGCTGATTTTAAAATACACGGTCATCACAAGTGGAGATAGGACAACCAATAAACATATTATCAAAGTAATCTAAGAGTGAGATGATGATGATGGTCTTTTTCCAAGGTGGTGGGAAAGGAAACATCACAAAAGTTG
Source organism: Sarcophilus harrisii (assembly GCF_902635505.1). Lineage (NCBI taxonomy): Eukaryota > Metazoa > Chordata > Mammalia > Dasyuromorphia > Dasyuridae > Sarcophilus > Sarcophilus harrisii. The sequence continues at coordinate 261,165,401 of NC_045429.1, read as the reverse complement.
AATCAACAGGTTTTGACAATATCTTTAATGTTGGGGGGAGTGAAAGATAGTGATAAGTTGAGGATAACTCTTATGTTGCAAACCTGAGTGGCTGAGTTAATGATGTTACTCTCTAAAGTAATAGGGATGATAGGAAGGAATGGGTTTAGGGCAAAAGTCATCTTTTGGACAAATTAAGATGTCTATTGCATGGGTAAAAATATATTTAGATATGTTTCAATTTAGTATATAAAAGACATTTTTAAAACAAATAGGAATGTACAAAAGTGTAAAGGACTACCTTGAAACATCCATTCAATTAGAGATCTTTAAACATGGATAAAAATCCACAACTGGGAAATTATTATATAAAAGAATCATAATGCCTGAAATAGCTATCAGATCTTCAAGTCTATAATTCTCTTATTTTACTGCCTGATTGAATTATAGGGATCACAGAAATGTTAATATCTGGACAGTTTTTGTATAAAGGAAGCAATTTTTAGGGACAATGATCTAGAAGTTTGGCTAGTGTCTTTGCCTGGACATAATAATATGAAAGACATAATAATAAAGGGAAAGAAGACGAGTTTTTGCACCCAGGAATCTGCTTATCAGTGCATGAAGTAGTAAAGGGGAGGATTTAAACTATTGTAATTTTAAATTTCTTTTGTCTGGTCTAATTTTTCTAGGAGTCAGTGATTCAGTGATCAAGGATTAATTAAAATTTTATTCAGGTCATTATCTATTGTCTTAGATTTTTATCTTATCTTGACTACATCGTCTAATTAGTGTAATTATCCAAAGTACCATTATATATATATATGTATATATATATATGTATATGTCTACATCTATCTATCTCTATCTCTATCTCTATGTAAGCTTCTTAAACTGAGTCATGACCCAATAGGGAGTCATGTAACCATATGTGGGAGACATAAAATTATGACTTATTATCAGTAAATATTTGATTTGTATATCTTTTTATATACATATATTCAGGATCATGTAAAAATTTCTCAGGGAAAAAGAACTTGCAACTGGAAAAAATGTTTAAGAAGACTGATACACACCAAAGTTTCTTAATGAACAGATTAGATAGCTAACTATGTGATATAATTTGGTTAGGATTAAAAGACTTGACAAATACTTCTCATATTAGATTCTCAAAACAGAAACAAGAAGTATGAGGATTCCATTAATCTTAACCAATTCCCAGGATTCAGTGCTGAAATTAAACTCAAAAGATATAATATCCAACCTTAAAGAAATGTGACATTGAAACTAGTGACTTGCTCATGATTACGCAGCCAGAATAGATCATATACAAAAATTAAAATCAAAGCTACATCTCTCAACCTAGCCTTTTAATCAATATTTCAATATACTACATAGTATAATGAAAATAATGCTTAAGGAGTTGAAGTATAGCATTAAAGACCAACAAATTGGCCACGAATGCATGGATACTGATGCTATTTTATTAGAAAGGATAGATATTTTTTCCCTCTTTTCCCCTACCAAATCCAAAAATGCTTAAATAGTCCATATATTGATTACCAGAGAACAAAAATATCTAATAAGTAACTTAATTGAGAGATATTTGGGAGAACATTTTATTGAAACGTACTATTAATATTTACACAGATGATATGAGGAAAATCAAGGAAACTAATAACCTTCCCATTGATCTGTAACTTGAATCTTAGATTCTGAAATCACATTGATTGTTTCTGTTGTTGTAATAGGAAAAATATCATATTGTGGCTTTATATATGTCCGTTGTACACAGCAGGGTTCTGTCTTGCAGTATTTATATACATATTCTTCTTTCTTGCATGCAGGTTTACAAGAGCCATTTATAAGATAACACTCTCTTCTTATCTGATCAGCTTCTTTTTCCTTCCTGGCTGAACATAGGAAAAAGCAGCTAAGATCATGAATCCAAGCTTAATTTCCTCAGGCAAAAAGAAGGTTGTTGGTTTAGAGCACAAGCATGTATCATCTTATCTAACTATCAATTGAATAGTCAAAATTGGTTTAAAAGATTTTGTTTTCCTTTGACTACTGAGATATAATATTTTTTCATGTTGCATCATTTCCCATTACATTTGTGGCAAGAAGTGGAGAATTTTTCTTTGTCCCTTTCTTCCCCTTCATTCCTTTCTTCTTTTCCCTCCCCTTTTTACTGAACTAGGTGATTTTAATCTATTCAGCTTCAAAGTCTTAACTTGGAAGCACAAACTCAAGGAGAATTTAGTGACAGTATCCATTTTTTTTTTCATTTCAAAACATTACAAGAAAAAAATCTGCTCAGTCACTTACCATGTCCTTTGCTTGTAAATTGCGATATTGCCATTTAGGGAGGTAATGGCTATTAGAAGTAATACCTTAGAAATAATACTTTCACTTTCTCCCTTTGGGAGAATCTTACACATATTTCTGACTTACACTTTTTTCCCTCTTATTTCCCTGCTGCTCACTTTCTTCTTTATTTTTCTTTCTACTCTCACTACTATTAATAAAGCCAATACAGCCAACAATTCTTGATTCCTTGGCAAAATTTTAATATTAGGTATTTTTAAAAAGTGATTAACAAGAGCAAGAACAAGAAGAATAAGAAAAAAAGAAAAACCACAACAAAGAGAAGGAGAAGAAGAAGAAACAGAAGAAGATGGAGAAAAAGGGGGAAAAAAGAAAAGAGAGAGAAGGAGGAAAGAATAAAAGAGAGACAGAGACAGAGAAAGAAAGAGAGAAAAGAAGGAGGGAAGGAAGAATGGAAGAATGGAAGGAAAAAAGAAAGGGAGGAAGGAAAGAAGGATGAAAGAAGGGAGGGAGGAAAGAGGGAAGGAGGAAGGAAGGGAAGAAAAAAGAGAGAAGAAGGGAGCAAAGGGGGGAAGAAAAGAAGAGACAAAGAAAGAAAGAAAATGAGAGAGAAAGAAAAAACAAGAAAGAAAGAAAAAGAAAGGAAGAAAGAAAAGAAAAAAGAGAGGAAAGAAAAAGGAAAAAAGAGAGGAAAAAGACAGGTAAGGAGGGAGAGATGAAGGAAGGAAAAAAGTCTTTTATGCTTCTATTTCATTTTTTTCAGGTACAAAATAAGAGATTCAACTTGATGATCTATAATGATCTCTCATACCATAAAATGTTATGATTCTAAAATATTATAATGGTATAAGCAAATTATCACAAAAAGTGAAAATAAATAATTTCTATTAAACATCTATGCCAACTCCTAATTGTATAATTTTTATGCAAACTCCAATTTTCAGATAATAGTTAAGATCAAACTATACCTTTATTTTGAAAAGTGTTCATAGCTATTGCCCTATTCTTGATTTAAATTAAAAGGGAACATTTATCATTTGTTCAGACCTTATTGTTCTTTTCCACCATACCCTGATTGGGAAGAAATCTGTGAATCCAATTTTTATCACAATGAGTAAATTTTTGTAAGCACTATTTTCCTGGCCCAACATCCATTCCCCAGATGATTATTTATTACCTGATGGACCCCCTTCTCCAATATAGAGAATGGACAGGAAAAGGAAGAATATCTTCATAGTTGATGGTGTATTTTAAGAAAAGTAGTAAAGAGTCTGGAGCAATATAGGGTATTGGTGAGCTAATGCTAACCCCCCAATTTTATAGCTTTCTTAGGGCATTATTCTTGATTAATCATGCTTAGCAACAAGAAGGGAATAACTAATCAAGCACAGTGAAGTAAGAACATGTGGGCCATTTATGGCTCTCTAGTTGAGATGATGTCCCATTTCCCATAGTTTCCTGTGCATTTTTTTTAAACTTTTGACTATTCATCCATGAAGGAATATTTTATTGAATTGATTATTCTTCTATTTTCAGCATATTTTACTTAGATTGTTTCATCCACAATACATATCCTTTTTTAACAGCGTTTTATTTTCTACATATTAATAAAGCAATAAATAATAAATGTCTAAAGATTAATTCTAAATAATGAATGGTTCAAACAATAAATCACAGAAATAGTTCATAATGTCGTCCAAGACAATGATAATGAGGCAGCATACCAAAACGTGTGGAATACTTTCTTAGGGGAAATTTAAATCTCTAAACAGCTACATGAATAAAATTAAGAGGAAATCAGTGATTTGGGCATGGGACTAAAAAAAGCTAGAAAAAGAACAAATTAACAACCTTAATTAAACACCAAATAAGAAATTCTGAAACTCAAAGGAAAAATTAATGACACTGAAACTAAGAAAATTAAACAAATGTGATCTTCAAACATAGACTTAAGAGAAACATTCAAAGATAAACAGGGAAAATTCATATTATTTAAAGGTTAAACTGTTTACATGTTAGGATGTAAATGAGAAAATGATATCTGTAACTCTTGAGAACTGTTTCTGTCACTGATGTACTCTGATGTGATGGCATCAAATAAAAACACATTAGAGAATGGGAAAATTTCTTTACTTGAAAAAAGAGGAAAGGGGAGGTAAAATGGTAAAATTTGTTCACATGAAAAGATTGTCTGAAGCTTGATCTCATAAGTTTTATCTCTAAGAGGAAACAATTTAATCATTCAGTTGGGTATAGAGGTTTATCTAACCTATAAAGAAGTAGGAGCAGAGAATTATTAATTATTAATTAGAATTATTAATTAATTAATAACTAATATTAATTATTAATAATATCTTTATTAATCAGAGAAATGCAAATTAAGACAACTCTAAGATACCACTACAACCTGTCAGATTGGCTAAGATGACAGGAAAAAATAATGATGATTGTTGGAGGGGATGAGGGAAAACTGGGACATTGATGCATTATTGGTGGAGTTGTGAATGAATCCAACCATTCTGGAGAGTACTTTGGAACTATGCTCAAAAAGTTATCAAACTGTGCATACCCTTTGATCCAGCAGTGTTACTACTGGGATTATATCCCAAAGAAATACTAAAGAAGGGAAAGGGACCTGTATGTGCACAAATGTTTGTGGCAGCCCTCTTTGTAGTGGCTAGAAACTGGAAACTGAGTGGATGCCCATCAGTTGGAGAATGGCTGAATAAATTATGGTATATGAATATTATAGAATATTATTGTTCTGTAAGAAATGACCAACAGGATGATTTCAGAAAGGCCTAGAGAGACTTACATGAACTGATGCTGAGTGAAATGAGCAGGACCAGGAGATCATTATATACTTCAACAACAATACTATATGATGACCAGTTCTGATGGACCTGGCCATCCTCAGCAATGAGATCAACCAAATCATTTCCAATGGAGCAGTAATGAACTAAACCAGCTGCGCCCAGAGAAAGAACTCTGGGAGATGACTAAAAACCATTACATTGAATTCCCAATCCCTATATTTATGCCCACCTGCATTTTTGATTTCCTTCACAAGCTAATTGTACAATATTTCAGAGTCTGATTCTTTTTGTACAGCAAAATAACGGTTTGGTCATGTATACTTATTGTGTATCTAATTTATATTTTAATATATTTAACATCTACTGGTCATCCTGCCATCTGGGGGAGGGGGTGGAGGGTAAGAGGTGAAAAATTGGAACAAGAGGTTTGGCAATTGTTAATGCTGTAAAGTTACCCATACATATAACCTGTAAATAAAAGGCTATTAAATAAAAAAAAAAAAAGAAGTAAGAGCAGAAAGATAAAAGAAAAGGAAGAGGCAGGACTGAAGGGAAGGCAAAAAAACTGGGAGAAAGGAAGAAAGATTGATAGAATATGAGGTAGTGGGTTAAAAAAATCACTACTAAGAAAAGGGAGAGGGGTAATAGGAGATAAGGTAAGTAGGTGAGATGGGTAAAAAAAAAAACATAGAACTAACGACATGATGGAAAAAGGGAAGAAAAGTTTATATGGGGGAAAAAATAGGATGGAGAAAAATACAGAACTTGTAATCATAACTGTAAAGGTGAAGGGGAAGAACTTTCTCATAAAACAGAAACAAATAGCAGAGTGAAATAAAAAACAATTCTAAAATATGTCGTTTACAATAAACACATATGACACATAGGCATACATACAGATTAAAGGTAAAAGGCTGGAATAGAAATCAGTTGAAATAAAAAAAAAAAGCAGGGTAGCAATTCTAATCTCAGATAAAGCAAAAGTTAAACTAGATCTTATGAAAAGAGATAAGGGAGAAAAATACACCTTGATAAAGGGTACCATATATAATGAAGTGGTAATGCTACTAAATGTGTATGCACCAAGTGGTAGGTCAGGCAAACTCCTAGAGAAGCCAATTACAGGAAGAGATAGACAACTAAAGTATTCTAGTGAGAGACCTCAACTTTCCCCTCTCAAAATCAGACAAATCTAACCACAAAATAAACAAAAAAGAAAGTATGGAGGTTAATAGGTCCTAGAAAACTTACATATGATAATCCTTTGGAGAAAACTGAATACACCTTTTTTTCTTGGCAATACAAGGGATCTACACAAAAAGTAACTATGTATGTGGGCATAAAAACCTTATAATCAAATGTAGAACAGAAGAAATAGTAAATGCTTCCTTTTCCCTACAGAATGCAATAAAATTATATTAAATAAAGGGCCAGGGTAAGATAAAATAATAACCAATTGGAAATTAAATAATGTAATTCTTTAGAAGTGTGTGTCAAACAACAAATCATAGAAACATAATTTTATTTAAGAGAATGACAAAAATGAGGCAACATGCCAAAACTTTTGAGATGCAGTCAAAGCAGTTCTTAGGGGAAATTTTTTATCTTAAGTAGCAACATGAATAAGACAGAGAAAGAGGAGATTAATAAATTGGGCACGCAACTAAAAAAGCTGAAAAAAAGAACAAGTTAGAAAGGTCCATTTAAATGACAAATTAGAAAATCTGAAACTCAAAGGAGAGATTAATTAAATTGAAATAAAAAAAAACTATTGAACTAATAAATAAAATTGAGTTGGTTATATAAAAAATGGATAAACTTTTGGCCAATCTAATTAGAAAAAACAAAGAAAAAAACATCACCAGCATCAAAAATGAAATGTGAACTTACAACCAATGACAAATAAATTAAAGCAATAATTAGGAGCTATTTTGCCCAACCATACAGCAGCAAGTTTGACAGTCTAACCAAAATGGATGAATATTTACAAAAATGTAAATTGTCCAGGTTAACCAAAGAGGAAATAAATTAAATAGTCCAATTTTAGAAAAAAATAAATTGAATAAGTCATTAATGAATTCCCTAAGAAAAAATCTCCAATGCCAAATGAATTCACAAATGAATTCAACAAAACATTTAAAGGACAATTAATCTTAATTCTATGTAAACTATTTGGAAAAATAGGTAAGAAGGAGTCTTGCCAAATTCCTTCTGTGATACAAAAAAGGCACTGATACCTAAATCAAGAAGAGTCAAAACAGAGAAAAAAACCTACAAACCAATCTCTCTAATGAATATTGATGCAAAAAATTTGAAATAAAATATTAGCAAAAAAATTACAGCAATTTATCAGCAGAATCCTACATTATGACCAAGTGGGATTTATACAAAGAAGGCAGGGCTGGTTCAATATCAGGAAAACTATTTCTATAATTGGCCATATCTATAACAAAACCAACAGGAATTACATGATAATCTCAATAGATGCAGAATTTTTTTTTGACAAAATACAGCACCCATTCCTATTAAAAACCTTTAGAGAGCATAGGGATAAAGGGAACTCTCTTTAAAATAATAAGTGGTATCTATCTAAAACTTATGGCCATCATTATTTGTAATGGAAAGAAGGATACATCCCCAATAAGATTAGGGGTGAAACAAGAATTCCCATTATTACCATTATGATTAATATTGTACTAGAAATGTTGGTTTTAGCAATAATAAAATAAGAACAAATTAAAGCAATTAAAATAGGCAATGGGGAAATAAAACTATTACTCTTTGCCAATAGTATGATGATATACTTAGAGAATCTTAGAAAATCACCCAAAAATGTACTGAAACAATTCACAGCTTTAGCCAAGTTGCAAGATATACAATAACCCACACAAATCATCAATATTTATATATCTCACAGACAAAACCCATCAGCAGGAAATAGAAAGAGAAATTCCACTTACAATTACTGTAGACAAAATAAAATACTTGAGGGTCTACCTGCAAAGACAAATCCAAGAATTTTATGAATGAAATTACAAAACACTTTTCACACAGTCAGATTTAAACAATTGGAAAAATATCAATTGTTCATGGTGGGTGTGTGATTTAATATAGTAAAAATAACAATTTTGCCTACATTGGTCTAATTGTTCAATGCAATACCAATCAAAATGCCAAAAATATTTCATAAAATTAGAAAATAATAATAATAAAATATATCTGGAAGAACAAAAGTTCAAGAATGTCAAGGGAATTAATGAAAAAATAAAACAAATGATAGTGTCTTAGCAGTACCAAAACTAAATCTATATTATAAAGAGGCAGTTTTCAAAAGCATTTGGTAATGGTTAAAAAAAAGAGTGATAGATCAATGGAATATATTAGATACAACACAACAATCAGGGCTTATAACAATTTAGTATTTGATAAATCCTCAAACTCCAGCTTCTGGAATAAAAAGGCACTATTGGGCAAAAATTGCAAAGAAACCTAGAAAATAATATGTCAAAAACTTGGCATAGAGGTACATGTCACAATCCATAGCAAAATAAGGTCAAAATGGATACATGATTTGGGCATAAAAAAATACCATAAACAAATCAGATGAAGAAGGGGTGATTTACATATCAGGTATTTGGACAGCAGAGGAATTTATGACCAAAGAAGAACTAGAGAACATTATGAAAGGTAAAATGGAGAACTTTGACTATATTAAATTAAAAATCAATTTAAAACAACTCTGAGGTACCACCTCATACCTGTCAGACTAGCTAGTTTTACAGGAAATTATGATAAATATTGGAGGGGAAACAAGAAACCCAAAAAACTACTGCATTGTTGGTGGAGTTGTAGAATTATCTAACCATTTTGGATAGCAATCTGGAACTATGCTATCACACTGTATATACCACACTGTATAACCAAAAGTGGCACTTATTTAGTCTGTATCCCAAGGAAATCATAAAGAATGGAAAAGAACCCACATGTGCAAAACTGTTTGTAGCAGCTCTTTTATGGTAGCAAAGAAATGGAAAATGAGTAAATGTCCATCAAATGGGGAATAGTTGAACAAGTTGTGGTATATGAAGATAATGAAATATTATTGTTCTATTAAAAAATGATGGGGCAGTAAGGTGGCACAGTGGATAGAGCACTAGCCCTGAAGTTAAGAGGACCTGGAGTCAAATCTGGTCTCAGACACTTAACATTTCTTACCTATGTGACCCTGGGCAAGTCACTGAACCCCAATTGCACCAAGGAAAAAAAAAAAGAAGTTAATTTTAGAAAAAAAATTTCTATAAAACTGTTGATTTTTTTTTGTTATTGAATTTCTGGGGATATATAATGTCTCAGTAAAATCTTTAGTTAAAGAGGATGAACAATTTAGCAATTCTCTTTTGGATAATTCTAAATAATTTTCCAGAAAACCTTTAATCATAATATTTATTATGTAGTCTTTTTTACAAGAGCCAATCTTTATTAAGTATATGCTATGTTGCTACAACATTTTAATAAAATTCTAATCTTTTGTGATCTTTAATAATTTCCTTTATGTGGAATATAATTCAGAATTGGTTTTGCTTATATTTCACTTATTAATTATTTGAAATTTATTACTGATTTGAGTAAAGTTAAGTAATACTCTGTGGTCCTTTTAAACTAAGTTCACATTCCTTGACTACTTATTTATAGGGAAAAGTTTTTATTCAAATATCTTGAATAGCAGAGCTTTTAAAGAAATATTTGATATATTTTCCCAGTAAATTGCTTCTTTTATTTTCTAGTTTTATTCTTGTAAAAGCTTTTAAATTTTTTGTAATCAAATTTACTATTTATTTTTGTAGTCTCTTTTCTCTTTTTTGTTTCAAAATTCACCCCTTGTCCATAAATAAGAAAGTTATTTAATCTGCTTCTCTTTTAATTTGTTCAGTCATATAATTTATATATTCAGGCCTCATAGTCATTTTTGGCTTATTGGATTATATGTTATTGGGTTTTATCTTGACATTATTTCATTTATACTTTACATTATTTTTCCCCAGAAATTCATGTCAATAAGATTTTTCCCCAAGGGGACTTAGGTTTTTACTTTTATTAAATACTGGGTAATAGAATTCAGCTTCTTCTTGATTCTTCATTTTCTAAATTCTTCTCTTCCTATTATTTCTTTTTAAGTCTAATATAAAGTAGCTAATATTTTTAAGAATATAAATATGACTTTATTTGATTAAGGTCATAAAAATCACTGCCAAAAACAATAATACCAGTTTGAATCCCAAAGCCACATAACATAAAGATGCTGCATTTACATAAATAGCATCAATTTCCAAGAGTTACAGAAAATATTGAGTCCTTTAATGATCATGATTTCTTATTTTTTATTATAGCTTTTTATTTACAAGATATATGCATGGGTAATTTTTCAGCATTGACAATTGCAAAACCTTTTGTTCCAACTTTTCCCCTCGTTCCCCCCAACTCCTTCCCCCAGATGGCAGATTGACCAATACATGCTAAATAAGCTGAAGAATAAGTTAAATACAATATAGGTATACACGTCCAAACAATTATTTTGCTGCACAAAAAGAATCGGACTTTGAAATAGTGTACAATTAGCCTGTGAAAGAAATCAAAAATGCAGGCAGACAAAAATAGAGGGATTAGGAATTCTATGTAGTGGTTCATAGATATCTCCTAGTGTTCTTTTGCTGGGTGTGGCTGGTTCAGTTCATTACTTGGTTCATATCATTGTTGAAATGATTTGGTTCATCTCATTGTTGAAGAGGGCCATGCCCATCAGAATTGATCATCATATAGTATTGTTGTTGAAATATATAATGATCTCCTGGTCCTGCTCATTTCACTCACCATCACTTCATGTAAATTTCTCCAGGCCTTTCTGAAATCATCCTGTTTGTCATTTCTTACCAAACAATAATATTCCATAATATTCATATACCACAATTTACTCAGCCATTCTACAATTGATGGGCATCCACTCAGTTTCCAGTTTCTGGCCACTACAAAGAGGGTTGCCACAAACATTCTTGCACATACAGGCCCCTTTCCCTTCTTTAAAATCTCTTTGGGATATAAGCCCAGTAGTAATAATACTGGGTCAAAGGGTATGCACAGTTTGATAACTTTTTGAGCATAGTTCCAAATTGCTCCCCAAAATGGCTGGATGTATTCACAATTCTACCAACAATGCATTAGTGTCCCAGTTTTCCCACTTCTTCTCCAACATTCCACATTATCTTTCCCTGTCATTTTAGCCAATGTGACAGGTGTGTAGTGGTATTTCAGAGTTGTCGTAATTTGCATTTCTCTGGTTAATAATGACTTGGAGCATCTTTTCATATGGCTAGAAATAGTTTCAATTTCTTCATCTGAGAATTGTCTGTTCATATCATTTGACAATTTTTCAATTGGAGAATGGCTTGATTTTTTATAAATCAGAGTCATTTCTCTATATATTTTGGAGATGAGGTCTTTATCAGAACCTTTGACTGTAAAGATGTTTTCCCAGTTTATTGCTTCCCTTCTAATATTGTTTGCATTAGTTTTGTTTGTACAAAAACTTTTCAATTTGATACAATCAAAATTTTCTATTTTGTGATCAATAATGGTCTCTAGTTCTTCTTTGGTCATAAATTCCTTCCTTTTCCACAGGTCTGAGGTAAACTTTCCTATGCTCTTCCAAGTTATTTATAATCTCATTCTTTATGCCTAGGTCATGAATCAATTTTGACCTTATCTTAGTGTACAGTGTTAAGTGTGGGTCAATACCTGGTTTCTTTACATACTAATTTCCAATTTTCCCAGTAATTTTTGTCAAACAGTGAGTTGTTATCCCAAAAGCTGGGGTCTTTGGATTTGTCAAACACTAGATTATTAAATTTATTGACTGTTTTGTCCTTTGAACCTAACCTATTGCACTGATCAACTAGTCTATTTTTTAGGCAATACCAAATGATTTTGGTAACTGATGCTTTATAATATAATTTTAGATCTGGTACAGTTAGGCCACCTTCATTTGAATTTTTTTCATTAATTTCCTTGAAATTCGTGACCTTTTCTTTTTCCATATGGACTTTGTTGTTATTTTTTCTAGGTCATTAAAATAGTTTTTTGGGGAGTCTGATTGGTATAGCACTACATAAATAGATTAGGTAGTATTGTCATTTTTATTATATTTGCTCGCCTTATCCAAGAGCATTTAATATTTTTCCAATTGGTTATATCTGAATTTATTTGTATGGAAAGTGTTTTATAGTTTTACTCATATAGTTTCTGATTTTCCTTTGGCAGACAGATTCCTAAGTATTTTATACTATGAGTAGTTACTTTAAATGGAATTTCTCTTTGTAACTCTGACTGTTGGATTTTGGAAGTGATATATAAGAATGCTGATGACTTGTGTGGGTTTATTTTGTATCCTGCAACTTTGCTAAAGGCATGGATAGAATTTCTAGGGTTCTCTAAGTATATCATCATATCATCAGCAAAGAGGGATAATTTGGTTTCCTCATTGCCTATTCTAATTCCTTTAATCTCTTTCTCAACTCTTATTGCCAAAGCTAGCATTTCTAATACAATATTGAATATTAGTAGTGATAGTGGGCAACCTTGTTTGACTCCTGATCTTATAGGGAATGGTTGTAGTTTGTCCCCATTACATATGACGCTTACTGATGCTTTTAAATAGATGCTACTGATTATTTTAAGGAAAAGTCCATTTATTCCTATACTCTTGTGTTTTTTAATAGGAATGGATGTTGAATTTTATCAAATGGTTTTTCTGCACCTATTGAGATGACCATATGGTTTTTGTTAATTTAGTTATTAATATGGCCAATTATACTAATAGTTTTCCTAATATTAAACCAGCCCTGCATTCCTGGTATAAATCCTACTTGATCATGGTGTATTATCCTGGGGATGATTGTCTGTAATTTTTTTTGCTAATAATTTATTTAAGATTTTAGCATCAATATTCATTAGGGAGATTGTTCTATAATTTTCTTTCTCCGTTTTCAACATAACTGGTTTAGGTATCAGTCCCATGTCTGTGTCAAAAGAGGAATTTGGTAGGACTCCTTCATTCCCTATTTTATCAAATAGTTTATATGGCATTGGGGCTAATTGTTCTTTAAATGTTTGGCAGAATTCACATGTAAAGCCATCTGGTCTTGGGGATTTTTTCTTGGGGAGTCGATTAATAGCTTGTTCTATTTCTTTTTTCTGAAATGGGACTATTTAAGCAATTTACTTCCTCCTCTGTTAATCTGGGAAGCCTATTTTTTTTTTTTGAGGTAGTCATCCATTTCACTTAGATTATCAAATTTATTGGCATAAAGTTGGGCAAAGTAACTCATTATTTCTCTAATTTCCTCTTCATTGGTGGAAAGTTCTCCCTTTTCATTTTTAAGACTACTGATTTGATTTTCCTCTCTCCTTTTTCTAATTAGATTTATCAAATGTTATCTATTTTATTGTTTTTTTCATAAAACCAACTATTAGTTTTATTTATTAGTTCAATAGTTTTTTTTTACTTTCAATATTTTTAATTTCTCCTTTTAATTTTAGAATTTCAAATTTAGTATTTGATTGGGGGTTTTTAATTTGGTCTTTTTCTAGCTTTTTAAGTTGCAAGCCCAATTCATTGATCTTCTCTTTCTCTATTTTATTCAAGTAAGCCTCTAAGGATATAAAATTTCCTCTTATTATCATTTTGGCTGCATCCCACAAATTTTGGTATGATGTACCATCATTGTCATTATCTTGAGTGAAATTATTGTGTCTATAATTTGCTGTTTCACCCAAACATTCTTTAAGATGAGATTGTTTAGTTTCCAATTGCATTTTGGTCTATTTATCCCTAACTTTTTGTTGAATGTAGTTTCTATTGCATTGTGATCTGAAAAGAAAGCATTTACTATTTCTGCCTTGCAGCATTTAATGTTGAGGTCTTTATGCCCTATTATTGGTCAGTTTTTGTATAGGTTCCATGAACTGCTGAGAAGAAAGTATATTCCTTTCTGTCTGCATTCAGTTTTCTCTAAAGATCTATCATACCTAATTTTTTCTAATATTCTATATACCTCTTTGATTTCTTTCTTATTTGTTTTGTGGTTTGATTTGTCTAATTCTGAGAGTACAAGGTTGAGATCTCCCACTATTACAGTTTTGCTGTCTATTTCTTCTTGCAACTCTCTTAACTTCTCCTTTAGGAAGTTAGATGCTATACCACTACGTGCACATATGTTTAGTAAGGATTGTTTCTATTCTATCCCTCTAGATAAGGAGGATACGAAAAGATTTGCCTTTTCAGTGCCCAGAATTAACTTAGCTGAGCCTTATAAAAGATATGAATGGACAGTTTTGCCACAGGGAACGAAAAAAAGCCCTACTCTGTGTCAAATGTATGTTGCTGCTGCTCTTACTCCAGTAAGAAAAGCATTTCCAAAAGTAATGTTATTACATTATATGGATGATATATTGGGATGTGCACCTGAGGAACAAATGTTAGAAGCATGTCTACAAAAGACCATAGAAATACTGAAGAACCACTAATTTTACAAAACTCCGGAAAAAATTCTAAGACATACTCCTTTTCAATATTTAGGATATGAAATATAACCTAAGGTGCTTACAGTACAAAGCCTGTCCTTAAGAACAGAGAAGATAAACACCTTAAATGACTTTCAGAAATTGATAAGAGATATCCAATGGAGGTGACCAGTGTTAGGTTTGACTTCCTATCAATTGCAACCTTTATATGACATTTTAAGGGGAGACAGTGCTTTAAATTTACCATGTCAGCTTACAAAAGAAGCTCAAAAAGGCTTTGAGAGAAGTTGAACTGGCTTTATCCAATGTGGTTGAAAGAGTCACTCAAAAACCCTTGGAAATATCAGTTTTTGCTACACAAGAGGCACCCACAGCACTCCTTCATCAAGGAGACAGTGTGATAGAGTGGGTGAACCTCCCGGCACAACCAGAACAAAGCTTTATTCCTTACCCAGTGATTGTGGCTAAAATTTTATTAAAGGCCATTAAGTGAGTAATACAATTATCTGCGACAAGACCTGACAAGATATACACCTTTTATACTAATACACAAATTTATGTGTGCTGTGAAAACATCCCAGAGTGGCAAATTTTATTAACCATGGCTCCAAATTTTACACATGGGTCTCCATTAAAGATAGCCTGACTATTACATAATTGGCGATGGATTCTTGAAGAAAAGGTTTCTAAAGTTCCTCTTAAAGGACCAACTATCTTTACAGATGCATCCAAACATAATATTTGCACTGTATATTCTCTTGACTTAATTATAAAGAGAGTAGTCAGAACTCCTCAGTCCATTTTCAGTCCACTCAGCAGAATGAATTGTATGCAATCATTCTAGCTCTTACTTATTATCCAGGACCTATAAATATAATATCTGATTTGGCCTATTCAGTAGGTGTGGTACAAAGAATTGCCACAGCCCAAATAAAATTTGTAGCCTCTAATATATATCAGCAATTTAAGAAATTTCAAGAGCAAGTGAGAAAGCATCCAGGTAAGATTTATATTTTGCATGTCTACTCTCATAGTGGACTTCCAGGTCCTATTTTTGATGATAATTCAAAGGCAGATAACCTTCTAACTGTCTTGGCCAATACTCCTTTATTTCAAGAAGCCCAGGAATCTCCTTATAAATATCATCAGGCTGCTAGAGCGTTACATTTACAATTTGGAATAACAAGAGAGGAAGCTAGGAGCATAGTAAAAGCCTGTGCAGCTTGTCTTCCTTTCCATGCTCCTACACTGCCTCCAAGGAAAAACCCTCATGATTTGAGACCCATTGAAATTTGGCAAATGGATGTGACCCCTTATAAATCTTTTGGTCGCCTGTCTTTTATCCATGTTGTGATAGACACCTTTTCAGGATTCACTTTTGCAATACTAGCAGCAAAAGAGACAGCCCAAGTAGTCACTGAATTCCTTATCCAAGCATTTGTAATTATAGGTGTGCCACAAGCCATAAAAACAGATAATGGACCTGTATATACTTCTAAACATTTTGCACACTGTTGTGTACCGTATAAGATTTTATACACCACTGGCATACCTTTTAATCCTCAAGGACAGGCAATAGTAGAGAGAAGAAACAGAGACATTAAGATGCTCCTCCAAAAACAAAAGAAAGGGGGAGCCACAGGTAACTGCCCTTTATACTATTAACATCTTGATTTTTGACAAAGATGCACTGGGTCTGGCAGACAGGTTTTATAACCCACTGGAAGGGCAGTGTCCAATGGGAGCGGCTTATCTTTAGATAATTGCCAGGTGATGTGGACAGACCCAGAAAGTGGTGAATGGAAGGGGCCAGATAGGTGTAACTGCATGGGAAAGAGGATTTGCTTTTATCTCTACAGGTGGAGAAGGAATCAGATGAGTACCAATGAGCTGTATTCACCTTGTCCATCAGAGAGAGACAGAGCAGACTCCTGAAACAAAGGAGAAGACCCAAAAAACACCAGGTGGTTCTGTTGCTGATTTTGCCCACCACTGAAAGAGCATGGCAGTTATGGCATTTGACTCATGGACATCAAAAATTGTTGGACTTTAAAACCCTCAGGAATCATTGGATACTTTGAGACATGATAAGATTGTTGTAGGACTTGAAAGCCCCTAGGAATCATTGGATTCTCTGAGAAATGATAAGACTGTTGCAGGACTTCAAAATCTGCTGGAATCTTTGGATTCCCTAACACATAAAAAGATTGTTGCAGGACTTCAAAAACTTGAGGGGATCATTGGATTCCGTGACATGTGAAGCAATGGACAATAAATTGGTTTTGAATTATCTCTTGGCTGTTGAAGAAGGCGTATGTGTGACTGTTGTTTACATACCCTCCTTCTAGGACTTCTGGAAATCTTTTACAACACCATGTTGGTTTATATTCTGTTACACCACTATTTGCATGTACAATTCATGCACATTGAGCCTGCACTGACTGTGGGGAGAGTCATCACTAATAGCCTGTGTGTTATTGCTATGTGCTTGTGTAATATCTCCCATGCTGATAGGTTTGTGCCTACCTGTTTCTAATAAGACCCTTCAGCCCAGAAACCCACTAGCAATCCCCACTTCCCTTTGGTGCTTTTCATCTCCCTTCCTGAGATGTCAGGGAGGGCGTGATCATTTCCTTTTTAGTGCTTTCACTTCCCTTCCTGAGAAGTTGGGGGGCATGATCACCTCCTTTTTGGTGTTTTCACCTCCTTTCCTTAGAAGTCAGAGAGAGTGTGATCACCTTCCCTTGGGGGATCTCACCTCCCTGAGAGGTCAGGGATGGCATGACCACCTGTGTTCTAAAAAACAAAAGAAAGTGGGAGATGTAATGGGCTGAAGCTGGGCAGATGCACTGAGTTCTGGTCCAAGCATTTATGGCTAATTAGCAATTGGACAATGCTCTATTAATATATGCTTGGAGAAAGAATGGCTCTGCCCATTCTCTGTGCAAGTTTGATGTGTTGTATAGGAGATTGGATAGAGGATTAGGTGGTGGAGTGTGAGAGTCAGAGGCACTGCTGGCTGGATTTGTGTTGTGATTGCTTTCACTGCATTGGCCATTCCCCTTCACATCCACAATGAGTATAGATCAAGTATTTTCACTTATCCTGACTCTGGATGATTTTAAAATACCCTGGGTGCTAAATGCAGTCATCACAGGAATTTATCTCCAAAGGGAAAGCCAGGAACTGAGCAAAACTATAAAATACTTTCCACACAAATAAAATTAGATCTAAGCAATTGGAAAAATATCAAGTGCTCTTGGATAGGTCAAGTGAATATCATAAAGATGACAATACTACCTAAACTAATCTATTTATTTAGTGCTATAACAATCAAAGCCCCAAGAAACTATTTTACTGACCTAGAAAAAAATAGCAATAATATTCATCTTGAAGAAAAAAAAGTCAATAATTCCCAGGGAATTAATGGAAAAAGCAAACGACGGTGGCTTAACTGTATCAGATCTAAAATTATATTATAATGCAGTGATCATCAAAACCATTTGGTAATGACTAAGAAATAGAGAAGTTGATCAGTGGAATAGGTTAGGTTCACAGGACAAAACAGCCAATGACTATAGCAATCTAGTATTTGACAAACCCAAAGACTCCAGGTTTTGATATAGGAATTCACTTTTTGACAAAAATTGCTGGGAAAATTGGAAACTAGTATGGCGGAAAGTAGGCATAGATCCACACCTAACACTATATACCAAGATAAGGTCAAAATTGGTTCATGATTTAGATGTAAAAAAATATTATAGGAGCAGGTAGGTGGCTCAGTGGATAGAGCACCAGCCCTGAAGTCAGGAGGACCTGAGTTCAAATCTGGCATCAGACACTTAATACTTACTAGCTGTGTGACCTTGGGCAAATCACTTAATCCCAATTGTCCAGAAACAAATAAGAATGATATTATAAACAGATTAGAAGTACATAGGATACTTTACCTCTCTGATCTGTGGAGGAGGAAGGAATTTGTGACCAAAGAAGAACTGGGGATCATTATTGATCACAAAATAGATAATTTTGATTATATTATGTTAAAAAGTTTTTGTACAAACAAAACTAATGCAGAAAAGTTTAGAAGGGAAGCAATAAACTGGGAAAACACTTTTCTATCTAAAGGTTCTGATAAAGGCCTCATTTCTAAAATATATAGAGAATTGACTCATGTTTATAATAGTTCAAGCCATTCTCCAATTGAAAAATGATCAAAGGATATGAACAATGTTAGATGAAGAAATTAAAAATATTTGCAGTCACATGAAAAGGTGCTCCAAATCACTATTGATCAGAGAAATGCAAATTAAGACATCTCTGAGATATCATTACATACCTCTCAGATTGGCCAAGATGACAAGAAAAGAAAATGACAAATGTTTTAGGGGACGTGGGAAAACTGGGACTCTGATACATCATTAGTAGAACTATGAATAGATTCAACCATTCTGGAGAGTAATTTGTAACTATGCTCAAAAAGTTATCAAACTGTGCATACCAACAGTGTTTCTACTGGGTTTATATCTGAAAAAGATCTTCAAGGAGGGAAAGGAACCCACATGTGCAAAAAATGTTTGTGACAGCCCTCTTTGTAGTGGCAACAAACTGGAAACTGAGTTTCTCCATTAATTGGAGAATGGCTGAATAAATTATGGTATATGAATGCCATGGAATATTATTGTTCTATAAGAAACGACCAACAGGATGATTTCAGGGAGGCTTAGAGAGATCTACATGAACTGATGCTAAATGAAATGAGTAGAACCAGAAGACCATTATACACAGCAACAAGACTGTATGACAACCAATTCTGGTGGACATAGCTCTCTTCAACAATGAAATGATTCAAATCAGTTCCACTTATTCAGTGATGAAGAGAGCCATCTACACCCAGAGAGAGAACTGTGGGAACAGAGTAGGGACCACAACATAGCCTTCTCTGTTGTTATTTGCTTGCATTTTGTTTTATTTCTCAGTTTTTCCTTTTCTTCCTTCTTGAATAGATTTTTCTTGGGCAGCAAGATAACTGAACAAATATATAAATATATTGGATTTAACATGTACTTTAACATAATCAACATATATTGGATTACCTGCCAGCTAGAGGAGGGGTGAGAGGAAGGAGAGGAATATTTGGAACAAAAGGTTTTGCAAGGGCTAATGTTGAAAAAATTACCCATGCATATGTTTTGTCAATAAAAACTTTTAATTAAAAAAAAAAAAAGAATTCACCTCCTTGAAAGAGAGCCCAAAATGAAAACTCCAAGGAATATCATAACTAAATTTCAGAATTGCCAGATCAAAGAGAAAATATTGCAAGTAGCCAGAAAGAAACAATTCAACTATCAAAGAGCCATAACCAGAGTTACCTGGGACCTAGTAGTTTCCAACATAAAGGATCAAAGGGCCTAGGATTTTCTGAAAGACAAAGGAAATTAGAATGTAGCCAAAAATCAAATATCCAGAAAAATTGAGCATTATCTTTCAGGGAAAAAAGATGGACATTCAATGTTACAGGTGAATTTCATTTATTTCTTATAATAAGAGCAGAGCTGAATAGAAAATTTGATCACCAACATAGAGCTCAAGAGAAGCATAAAAAGGTAAAAAAGAAAAAAAAAACTCTTGAGAATTATATCTATGTCATGAGTATACTTAGAGGGTGCATGTATAATTGATTTTATTGTGATAATATAAAAAAGAAACTAAAGATGAATGGGGATTGTACTGGAAGAAGGAGAAAATGGAGGTAAAATGAGGTAAATTGTATCTCATGAGGAAGCAAAGAAGACCTATTATAATTGAGTGAAAATGTGTGAATCATACTATCAGCAGATTTGGCTCAAAGAAAGAATATTAGACATATTTGGCTTCACTGAGAAACTTGTTTTACCCTATAGAGAAATCAAGAGGAAAGGGAAAAGGAAAAGAGGATGCTAATAGAAGAGAAAACAGAAGTTCTAAGAAAGGGGGAGAGGCTGTACAGGGGGAGAACTGTTTGAGGGAGGTGGTGGTCAGAAGCAAAATACTGAGGAGAGAAAAAGGGAAAGAAAGAGAAAAGTATAACTTGGGGAAAATAAGATGTCATGAAATACAAAATTAGTCATTTTAAATGTGAGTGTTAATGGCATGAACTCTCCATAAAAAAGAAGTGGATAGCAGAATGGATTAAAAGCTAGAATCCTATTATATGTTCTTTATGAGAAATACATTTAAAGCAGAGTGATACATACAGAGTAAAGCTAAAAGACTGGAGCAGAATCTATTATGCTTCAGGAAAAGATTTTTTAAAAAAGTAGAGGTAATGATCCTAATATCAGATCAAACAAAAGCAAAAATATATCTAATTAAAAGAGATAAGAAAGGACACCATATATTCTTAATAGGTACCATAGATAATGAAGTACTATCAATA
Organism: Sarcophilus harrisii; assembly: GCF_902635505.1. Classification (NCBI taxonomy): domain Eukaryota; kingdom Metazoa; phylum Chordata; class Mammalia; order Dasyuromorphia; family Dasyuridae; genus Sarcophilus; species Sarcophilus harrisii. The sequence goes on along the minus strand of NC_045429.1, from coordinate 261,144,287 downwards.
CTAAACATATATGCACCAAATGGTATAGCGTTAAAATTCCTAGAGGAAAAACTAAGTGAGCTGCAAGAAAAAATAAACAGCAAAACTATACTAGTTAGCAGTCTTACCCTTGCTTTCTCAGAACTGGATATACTGAACCACAAAGTAGATAAGAAAGAGGTAAATTAAGCATGATAGATCTTTGGAGAAAATTGAATGGAGACAGAAAGGAGTATTTTTTTTCTTGGTGGTTCATAGAAGCTACACAAAAAATGATAATATATTATGATATAAAACCTCACAATCTAATGTAAAAAGGCAGAAATAATAAAGGCAACTTTTTTTCAAATCATAATGCAATAAGAATCACATGTAATATAGGGGGTAGGGGAAAATAGACCAAAAATTAATTGGAAACTAAATAATCTGATCCTAAAGAATGAATGGGTGAAACAGTAAATCATAGATATAATTGATAATTTCATTCAAGTGAATGACAATAATAAGACAACATAGCAAAATGTATGGGATACAGCCAAAGCTTTTATGGGGAATTGTATATCTACAGATGCTTACTTGAATAAAATAGAGAAAGAAAAGACCAATGAATTGGATATGCAACTAAAAAAGCTAGAAAAAGAACAAGTAAATAACCCCCAAGTACATAGCAAATTTGAAATTCTGAAAATAAATGGAGAGATAGATAAAATTGCAAGTAAGAAAACTATTTAATTAATAAATAAAACTAAGTTGGTTTGATGAAAAAAAAACAACAAAAATAAGTTAATTTGATCAGAAAAAGGAAAGAAGAATTATTAGGTAAGCAAATAAACATTATTTAATTATTGTATCTTATTCACCATGTTGTAGAGATACAAAGAAAAAAAAATCTCCCTGTCCTCAAAATTTCTTTCATATTCTTTAGAGGTGAGGAATTCTTAAGATAATTTCCAAATGAAACATTGTTTTTTCACCTCTTTCTTTGTATCTTTGTCTGAAAACAATGAATGAATTAAAGAACAACCAGGGTATTATAAATATTCCAAACTGACTAGAAGGGATATTCCCATAATTAGATAATGAATGAAATCTATTCATTTATACTACCTGTTATAATTCTAATGCTGTATAAGCATCAGATTTCATGTCAGTTATAAAGTGCTGATTTTTTGGGGGGAAATCCTAAAATAGGAAAACCAAATGATAAAATTTCAATGGAAACCAGAAATTGCGGGAAAAAAGAGTTGAATTTCAGTTAGAAACTCTATTTAAAACAAATCTAGCAAATTCCTCTTTTAGTCTTGGAAAAATGTAGTTCATAATTCTAAATTGCTGCTCAATAAGGACAGATAAGTTATAAAAATACCTTTCTTATGATAGATAAATAACTAATGATATTTTAAGAGGGCTAGAGTTTGGTAGAAAACTCTATACTACAGTTTACCACCAATTCTCCTATCAGTTTCACCAAATAACAGTCTCCATCTACCACGGAAGTTTTTCCAATTGTCTAAGTTCCAGATTATAAAGTTCATGTTTGTACAGTATAATAAAATATGGCCTGGTTTATAAATCTCATAAGAGTAGAAGCAGATCTTTAGGAGCACCAGATTTTAAAGGGGGTTATTGGACTATGGTATAGGTAGTATTTCACAGAGACGTCTTTAGCTAATAGAGAAAAAACAAATCATAATTGGCAGTTGAGGGATGCTTAAAACATGAAGAAGAAAACGTGAACATGTTTTATCTATAATGGAAGACTCAGTTGTATGATATCCTATTCTTGCCCTATTCAAAATCTTCAGTGAAACCAATGTTCCAGTTCCTCCTTGATGATGATTCTCACACTATGATGGCTAAACCAGTCATAACTCTGGTCACAGTCTTTGTGAAACAAAGAGATGGCAGTGCTAATCAGAACCATATCAGGTCTATCAATAGGTTTACTTTCCCTACATTCAATGTTTGAAAACCTATAAATTAAGTCAATTTATTTATAACTCTTGTATATAGCAAGTCAAAACTTTGTGCCATCCCAACATACTCCCTGAGCTTCATAGTAGAGATAAAACAAACAACAACAACAACAACAATTTGAGCTCTCTGATTATTCATAAAAAAACAGAACAGCAAATACATTAATTGACATATGTTCCGAGAGTAGCTGCCTTGAGGGTATTTTAGGGAAGAAGTGTTTTGTTGTTTTTGTTTGTGATAATATCTACTACACATACACAAGTTGACTGAAATTTTCTCAGTATGACAAGTGATGTTATCCCCTAGGAGTTCAAGGAGTCCTTTATTATCCATCACTATGCCATTCTGCCAGAATCTTCCTTAATAATCTCATGCTTCACTTGGAAGATAGTTATCTACTTGTGAGTCAGTGAGGCTTCAGAAAATGGAAGGAATGGTTGATATGTGTTTGCTATTCAACAACTCCTGGAAAAATGCCAGGAGCAGAACAGGTCTGTACACAATGTTCACTGATCTGACCAATGCCTTGACCAATGCATTAGTCATAAGAGTTTCTTATGGAAAATTATATGTAATATGGATAATACATATATAAAGTAGTTTAAAGAAAAGGTACTAGCAATCAGTTTGATTTGAGAAGCAATACATTACTGACTGAGCTATATCTGGAAGGATTCTAAGAGGCTGAAAGGAAGAGAGCGTCAGGGAATAGCTAATGCAAATGTATGGGAAATGGAGTGGTGTACATGAATAACATAGAAAAGCCCACATATTACATAGTGTGGGAAGAAAAATAACATACATTATGGATGGAAAGACATTGGTGGCAGATTTATAGAGCTTTAAATGTAAATATAATCTATATTTATTTTAGTAGTAATAGGGAGCCATTAGATTTGGTTGAGTAGGGTAGTTATTTGTTCAACTATATATTTAATTCACATGTAGACTAGATTAGACAGAGGAAGGACATGACACAAGGAAAGTTATGGCAGGATTTCTAGTGGAAGAGAATTCTAGCCTTGTCTATCTCCTTACTACCTTTTATGATTATAACATACTTATTTTAACTTTTAACTATATTTAAAGTTTTCTGCCAAACACTATAAGAAAATATATAGCACATGAGCTGAATCTTGAAGGAAATTAAGGATTCTTGGAAGCTTGGAAACAGAAATGAAGAGAGAACACATTCTAATTTTAACTCATGGCTCAAAAACACAATTCTAATTTCATATAGAATTATAGGCCTTCCACAAGTCATACATGGGCAAATCACAAGTTCTCCCTTGGCCTCAGTTTCATATGATTTTCTGATCTGTGGGAGATTTATAATGGATATATGGGGTGTCTCTCTCTTATCATGGACTTCATGGGCTATGAAAAACTCATGTTTCTCTTTGATCTGCTTGCACAGAGGCAGTTAGGCCAGGAGTCAGGAAGACTTGAGTTCAAATTTTGTCTTAGATACTTAAATAACAGTATGATATTAGGCACTCATTTAGCCTCTGTTTACATAAATTTCCTCCTCTCTAAAAGTGGTAATAATAACATATATGTGACAGAGTTGTTGTGAGAATCAAATTAGTAATTATGAAGCACTTACCACAATGCCTGGCAAATAGCAAGTGCTATGCAAATGTTAGTAATTATTATTTTTATCTATTTATCTATCTGTCCATTCATCTAATTATTTATTACTGGGAAGATTGAAGACCATAAGAGGCAAAGAAAAAAAGTAAGACTTTATAAAGCTCTTTCCTGAATAATAATAACCTTTGGAAACCAAAACCTTTAAACCTTTCATTTGGGAAGTTGTAGCACAAACCTCCTTTGGAACACACCACAGAGTAAAATCTTGAGTTCACAAGTTCACTAGTATTTTGAAAAAGGTATGATTTTCTTTTCCCTTGTTTTAGTATATAAGAGTTTTGTGAAGATGTCTTCTAGCATTTGTAAAAGGGTTAGAACACTGCTAGTAATTAGAATAACTGGATTCAAATCCCACTTCTTATATATTATTCCTTTGTGAACTTAGATAATTTATTGGATTTCCCTTAATCTCAACTTTCTCATTTTTGAAATGAGGGTATTGCAATAGATGTCTCTAAGATTGCTTCTATCTCTAGTTCTAGGTTCCTAGTTTTCTTTAAATAAAATTTGTCTGAAGGAGGTAACATTGATTTTTTGAGTTAAAAGTTCTCCCAAGTAATCATAATATGTGCTAATATAAAATATTTTTGTGTGTATATGTATGCATATTATATGTATGCACACACATACACATGTGCATATGTTAAAAATGCTTTTTTTTACAAATAAACAACAGTTATTAAGATGAAATATGTATGAAATTTTTATTATATTTAGATAGTCAATAAACACAGTTGTAAAGGTGAAAAGGTCTTACAGTTTACAATACCATTTCTGTTGAAAAACTATTGGGAAGACTATTAATTATTTCAAGTTCAGTGGATCACCTTATAAGACAACATGTTAGAAATGTTCCCTCGCAGAAGCCTCGTTGTGGTTGATCTTTAGAGCACTTTATCTTACAGTCACCAGAATGTTTCAAGCATGTCTTACGGATCAAGAATTCACTAATGGCTGTAAAGGAAATAATAAAAATACATTTTGAGTTTACATGATGACAACAGAGCTGTTTTCTATCACTTAAAATTTTCTTTCAATTATATTTAATTAGAATAAAATGTATTTTACAAATATTTTAGTGATTTTTTTTTACAAAACAAAGAATCCCTACCCCCCATTTTCCCTTCCTTCTTCTCGAGAAGAGCTCATTTAACAAACAATATTGTAAAATAATAAAAAATTAAAAGATATGTAAAATCAACCAAAGTGATCAAGACATTAAAAAACCCTGAAAATATGTGCAATGAAACCTCTCCTGTACTTTGCAAAGTTCAAGGAATGGGTGGATGTGTTTTCTTATTTTAATGGACAAAGTAATTGAGGGCAAGTAGTTTTCAACCAAACTAATAGTTATATTTTACATACAAAGAAACTGAGGTCAAAAGAGGCTAAGTTACTTGCTCAGGTTTTAGACAGAATTTTCAAACACAAGATTTCCTTACTACAAATCTAGTATTCTAACGATTAGTTGTTGCTTTCTGACTCTAGTAAGGTAAACATCACTTGGTCAACTGACTCATTTAATAGGAGAAGAAATTGACCCAGAAAAATTAGTTGAAATTCTCAAAAATTACAACCCTAACTCACAGCAAAGTCAAAATTAAAATGTAATTTTCCCAGTACCCAACTTACAATTATTTCTGCTCTACTGTGCTGAAAAAGACATATGGAAAAGATTCAACCTGAAATAAACATATAATTTGTATGTATACTTCACCTTGTCCTTTATTTGGTCCCATCCAACCTTATAAGGAATTTCTAGTCTAAGATGAATTCCATTCAATACAGCTTGAGACAGATTTTTTTTTTGTCTAGAATTCAGGGGTCCTCAAACTTTTTAAATAGGGGGCCAGTTCACTGTCCATCAGACTGTTGGAGGGCCAGACTATAGTAAAAACAAAAACATTGTTTTGTGGGCCTTTAAATAAAGAAACTTCATAGCCTTGGGTGAGGGGGATAAACGTCCTCAGTTGCTACATCTGGTCCACAGGCTGTAGTTTGAGGACCCCTGATTGTTCAAGATTGGGAGTGGACTGGGTATAGGGATAGTCTCTCTGTACAAGTGTGACATGGTGTCACTCTCAACCTTTATTTGAGTAAACCCACTTCTCTTTGTAAAAAACTACCTCTCTCTTAACTGTTAACCAATTAGAGTTGATTGCTGTTTGAATATCTCTTGTCCAAAGGCATATAAATTTAAAACCTCGCTATGCAGTTTCTTTGATGAAATGAGAGGATAAAGGCTTTTTTTCTCATATGCAGGCTGTGATTGATTAGATTAATTAGAATTTATCCTCAAACTTTGTCACTAAAATTGTTTTGATCAGCATAGAACCATGTTTTTTGATACACAAATTATATTTAATCTGAAGAAAGATTTTAGGGCAGACAAAACAGGATTTTGAAATTTAAGGTATTGCTATAAGAAGCTGATATGAAGATACTCTATATGGATCATATGTAGGAGGTATTGAGAAGGGAAATAAATGCTCAGTGAATCATGAGTCAAATAGTTTATTACTCACAGGAATAAAAGTGTAAAGATATGTTCATCCTATAGTCCGTAACGTATGACAGCTACTTAAGTGTATAATGGGATATGTGGCCAAATCAAGAGCCCAGATTTCTTATTTCTATGTGAATGCTCTTCATCAGTAAATCCACAGAGGATGGGAGAAATAATTTAAAAATTTTAATACCAAGGCTTTTAGGAGGAAGAGCTAAGATGAAAGAAAAAATGGAAGGAAGTTGCCTGAGCTCTTTTGGTATTAAACTTCTCTCTCCAATTTTCCTAAAAACAACTTTAAATTAGCCTTAAAATGAATTTTGATGCATAAAAGGGTTAGGTGAAATGATCTTCTACTCCTAGATAACTTTAAAGGTTTCAGGAAAGGTTTATTTCACTTGGATTAAAGGGAAATGTAGCCCAGTACAGGCAATTACCAGGCAAACCAGTTGGAGACTCCCAATTTCAATACCAATCATCAATCAAGGTTCTGCAATCATGGCAAACTATTAGTCCTGGAGCTCAGGACACAAAAAGTTATCCAGCAGCCCTGGAGGCCCTAGTGCAGTAAGCTAGTAATCAGACACTGTTTCCAGGTACAAGAAGATTGGACAGCAACCCTTATACTGCAGAGGCAAAGCTCAACTTTAAAAATCACAAATTAGGTTGAAGAATGCATAAAAAGAAAAAACAAAACAAAACAAAGAGCCCTGACCATAGAAAGCTACTATGGTGACAGGACCAATCAAAACACAAATTCATAAAAGGACAACAATGTCAAAAGGCCTATATGTGAAGCCTTAAAGAGAAATATGAATTTGTCTCAAGTACAGACAGTCCTACTAGAAGAGCTCAAAGGAGATTTTAAAAATCATATAGAAGAGGTAGAAGAAAAATTGAAGAAAGAAATGAAAGTGAAGCAAGAGAATTATGAAAAAAGAGTCAGCATCTTGTAAAAAAGAAAACAACTACTTAAAACATAGATTTGGTAAAATGGAAAAGGAAGAATAAAAGCTAACTGAAGAAAATAATTCCTTAAAAATTAGAGCAAGTGGAAGTTAATGATTTTATTAGACATCAAGAATGAATGAAACATAATGAAAAAACAATGAAAAATAGGAGAAATGCAAAATATCTTATTGGGAAAACAATTTACCAGGGAAATAGATTCAAGAAAGATAAGTTAAGATTATTGGACTACCTGAAAGCAATGATCAAAGGAAGAGCATTTTTCAAGAAATTCTCAAGGGAACTTCTGTGGATGGAGCTGAGATGACAGAGTGAAACTAGTAAGCTGCTTGACCTCTCCCAATTTCTCTCAAAAATCACCTAAAACCAAGCCTCTGAATAGTGTCTAACAGAATGAAATCTTCTCCAGCTCAAGACACATTGGAAGGATATCAATAATGGTCATTCTCACTGGGGTGACAGAAATATTCAGATCAGCTCAAAGTCTGGCAAAGCCAGAGATCAGTAACTGAGATCCTTGGTCCTGGATCAGTTGCAGAGCAGGTCAGTGGAACAGCATCCAGTTCCAGTTTAGAAGGCAAATTATGGGAAACCAGGCTGTATCAATGAAAGAAAAGGAAAAGCTACCCACAGCTGGAAGCAAAACACCAAACACAAGAGACCCTTGTGCTCAAAGCCAAGGCTCAGAATTACACAGAAAGCTTGGGATAGTGTCTCCTTTATACTAGGAATAGATCTTGATCATAAAAGTCACAAAAGAGGAAATACAAAAAAGATAAAGAAATAAAATGAACAAGAAACAGAAAAGAAACTTAATCCTAGGAAGCTACTGTGGTGACAGGGAAGACCAGACCACCAACTCAGACAAGGAAAATATCTTCACAAAGGAACTATTAAAAATGTTATGAATTGGTCTCAAGCTCAAAGAGACATTTTAGAAGTTCTCAGAAAATTTTTTAACAGGCAAATAAAAGAGGTAGAAGAAAAGATGAGAAAATAAATGAGAGGTATGCAAGAGAGAGAGTCAACAGTTTGGAAAAGGAAGGAAAAAATTGACAGAAGAAAACAATTCCTTAAAAAGTACAATTGGCTAAATGCAAAAAATTATCAAGGAACAGTTCCCTGATGTCCTTGAACCAGAGAGTATATTAGTAATTGAAAGAATCCACTGATCATCTCCTGAAAGAGATTCCTCAAATGAAAACTCCTAGAAATAATATAGCCAAATATCAGGAATTCTTCAGATCAAGGAGACAATACTGCAAAGAAGCAATTCAAATTTCATAGAGTGTGACTTAAATCCACAGTCCAAGTTAAAATATATTAGTAGATTTAACAATTAAAAGAATGGAGGCCTTGGAATATGATATTCTAGAAGGCAAAGTTGCTTAGATTACAATAAAGAGCCAACTACCCATAAAATAAATGAACACAAACTCTCAGGGGAAAAAGGAACATTGAGTGAAATAGAGGACTTTCAAACTTTTCTGATGAAAAGACCAAAACTGAACAGAATATTTGATCTTCAAATACAAACCTTGAAAAAAACATAGAATGGTAAGAAGTAAAAATAACAACAGCAACATGTTCTTCAAGAAAGTTTAAAGGGTATCTGTTCTCACATAGGAAGATACTTATAACTCTTAAGAACTGTATAACTTTTAAGACATATAGAAGGGATATACATACTCAGAGGATGCAAGTATAATTTGACTTCGATGGAATAAAAAATTAAGATGTTGGAAAGAGTATTTCATTAAAGAGAGAAGAAAAAGAGAGACAGAATAGGATAAATTATATCACAGGAGGAGGTACCTATTAGACTAGAGGGAATGAGAGGATGGAATGAGAATTGCTTGAACTTTATTCTCATCATATTTGGCCCAAAGAGGTAATAACATACACATTTACTTGGGTAGAGAAATCTATTTCCCTATAGGGAAGTAGGAGGAGAGTAGAACAAGAAAAAGTTGAGCTAAAGGAACTGATAGAAGAGAGGATAGATTGAGAGAATCAGTGGTCAGAAGCAAAACACTGATGAAGAAAGACAGGATGAAAGGAGAGAAAGAAAAATATAAATGGGGGAGATGGAGGGAAAGATAGAGTAATTATAATTGTGAATTGTGAATTGGATGGACTCTTTCATAAAATAGAAAGATAGCAGAAGGTGTATTAAAAACAGAATGCTATAATATGTTGCTTACAAAAAACACCTGAAGGATACCACATGCACACACACACACACACACACACACACACACACACACACACTAAAGGTGAGAGACTAGAGCAGAATCTGTTATGCTTCAGGTGAATTTTTAAAAAGGAGGGATAGCAATTATAATCTCAGACAAACCAAAAGCAAAATTAGATCTAATTAAAACAAACAAGGGAGAAAACTACAACTTGTTAAAAAGTACCATAGACCAGGGGCAGACCCAAGATAGCAGAGAGAGTCCTTGATATTGCCTGGACTTCCCTCAGTTTCCCTCAGAATCAATGCTGGATCAAGCCTCTGAATGGATTTTAAAGTGACAGAACCTACAATCATTAGTAGTGAAATAATTTTTCCAGCTTAACATATTTTAGGAGTTAGGAAAGGTCTGTCTTATTTGGGCAAGGATCAGGGGGGAAAATGTGGTCCAACAGCCATGGAGACACACAGCTCAGGGAATGTAGCATGAGGCTTTTAGTCAAAGTAGAGCAGTATTGGCCACTTTATCTTAGCTCAGAGGGCCAGTGGCTCAGAAGTGAATGATTCAATGAGACATCAAAAATCAGTGAAACTCAGATCTTCCTGACTGCACTGTACCACCTAACTGCCCCTTTAGAGAAGATACCAACACTCTTAAGTTTTCTTTACCTAATCAAACAGGCCAGTGGGAATTTAAGATCACAGCCTCCTCTGTAAAGTCTGTAACCACCAAGTGATACTATTGTAGGCCAGCAGTACAACAATTTTCAGCATAATGATAATCAATTGTTATACCTATATATAAGAATAAAACTGCTGTAAACTCCAGTGCAAGTCTAAAAAAGGATTTGTTTTGAAATGAAGACAGTAAAGGAATCATAAGCTGATTCTCCTTTGATTAATAACTGATATTTTTAGAATCTTTTTAAATTTACCAAGCTTTTTACTTATGATGAGAATTATAGGATGAAGGTAGGACAAATATCATTACGCAAAAGACTCAAACAGTAAACATTATTAATTTTATACCAAGTGCCAGACGGTTTACTAAGAACTAGAAGGAATACCATTTGCTCTAGAGTCAGAAGACCAGGGATCAAAATTTACCTCTGAATATTATAACTGTGTAGCCTTGGGGAGAATTCATCCTCTCTGGGCTTCTCTTTCCACATCTTCAAAATAGAAATGTCAGACTATATGGTTGCTGAGGTACATTCTATGACCCTCATTGTCCAGAGAAAACTGAGAGAGTTAATCGACTTTTTTTATGGCCTTAAAACTAGTAAATGTAGTTTGGTTTCTGAACCCAAGTCTTATGATTCCAATTCCTATCCCTTACAAGCTTCCCTATCCAATCTCCCATAGCTGTCTCTCAGTAATAAGATATATCCAGCTGATATTTTTATATTGGTATTTTAAGTCAATTTAATTCAAATTAATAAATATTTAATATATTTCAAGTTCTAGGAATGTTATAATGAAGATAAGAAAGTTTGCCTTCATGAGATTAAAATCTAGTAGGTGATAAGATATGAACAAAATCAACTGTGAGGTAAAACAGACTGTGATGAACAAAAAATAGAGAAGCAAGCCGAGTTATGAGAAAGGCAATTAAAGGTAGAAAAAGTCATTTCTAGTAGTAGGGAGAAAGGAAAGTTCCATGAGGTGACTGACAGGATACCAATCCTTTTCAATCCTTGAAAAAGAAGACCAATTTTTCAAGGTATCATTGAAGAGGATTCATATTCCAATTGTCTATTCTTTGGGAATTTTCATCCCAATTCTGTGCTATGACAAATGACTTAGGTTATATTTACTACTCTGTACTTATTATTAGTGTAAGCTAATTATGACAACACATTTTCTCTAATACATCTTCCCCAAAAATGCTTTCCTTGTAATCAGCCTATGAAATGAGTAAGTAATTCAGGTATTATTATACTATTTTGTAGATGTGGCAACTGAGATATTGAGAAACAAATATTAAGTTCAAAGGACCCTCACTTCAAAAGGTAGAACTAAAAAGCAAATTCAAACTTTTTTGAAGAGTGAGGGAAAGGGCATGTTGTCACAGACGAAACTAATTCATTGGGGAGATCAGAATAAATACTTTACCACTTATAAAAGAGTATGAGCAGCAGATTCCCTTGAATCTCTTCAATCCAAACCTCAGTAACCTAGCTAACCATCAGCTACCTTTTTAGCAATACCTTGGTAAATCACATATTATAAGATCATGGATATAGAGCTAAAAGAGTATTCAGAAGTCATCTAACCTAATCTCAGTTATTTTATACAGTAATAAAATAAGACTCAGGGAGGTTAAGATTAAAGGGAAGAGGCAGGATTTGAAAATAGGGATTCTTGACTCTACAACCATCACTTAATCCTTCCATCTCATTTCCTCCAATTCGATCCTTAATCTATGGTATTTTACCAAGTTACATCAACTTGCTAGGTTAAGTAATGCCCTATTGGCCAATAACTTTCTACACACCTCAGGTATGCTACTTGCAGGAGATTCAAGATGAAATAAGACATAGAGGCTGTTCACATGAAAATGATAATCTCTATAGGCCTCTGATTTTTGTTTTGTTTTGTTTTAAATTAAAGTGAGACATTGTGAGTCATTCTATATTAAGTGTTTAACAAATGTTTGCATAGAAATGCTTGCTTTACCTGGAATTATTGTGGTCACAATCAGGAACAAGTCAATAAGAAGATAACAGATCCTCATGGCCAGAGAGATTGTCAGAACTAAGGAACAATCACAAGGCTTCAGTCTTAGAGGTTTTTGAGTGAGACACACATGGAGTACACCCACATTTATCATTCTCTTAGGTTAGTGAGAAATTTTAGATCACTGATCTCACAATGAGTGCTGCATGGACCATTGAACAAGCAGATGTATGACAAAATGAAACATTGTGAACCAGAAATTAAATGGGGACATGAATTGCATTTACTTTCAGTTTCAGAGAGCCAAAGTTCTTAAAAAGTATGAATAGATACCTAATAAAGGATACCCTACTGGAACATAGATTCAGAGGTTTATATAACTATTTCTTAATTCCCTTTGATTACGCTTATTATCATTCTCCTATCTATAACTAATATGCTAATACTTTGCATTTTTACATCATTCAGTAGAGAGACCTCTTTCATAAGTTTTATATACTTTTAATTAAATCAGCACAATATTCCTCCATTTTTATTATTATTTATATTATGAAATATTCTAACATCCCTTATTTATGTTATTATGACTAATTATTTTCATTATTGGTAACTTGGAATAATTGATAGAACTTTAAGTTGAGAACTCTTGATTGAGATCGTGCCTCTGAAACTTCCTGGCTGTTTTTGAGCTTGTCTTTTAGCCATTTGCTCTCTGGTCTAAGCTCTGGTCCTTATCCAGGATGTTTTTATTCTTTTTTGCTCACTTTCCAGCCCATTTTCCAATTTTTAATTCATGTTAAAGTTGAGCTCTGCTCCTAGGGTGGTGGGAAATACTGTCCTTGTTTTCTTGTGAGTGGCCTGCTGCTGGCTTGTCCAAACACTGCCTTTACTGGACTGCACTCCTCTTTTAAACAAATCACCTTTCCTGGTGACCTTCTAAGTTGCTTTCCAATAGAAAATATTTCATCCCTTCATATTGTTGGTTCTACTGCTACAGAATTTATTTTGGAGGTTTATTCCAACATTTGGATCTACTGCTCAATTTCTTCTTCCACAGCTTTTCTTTCTTTTCCCTTTTTTGCTCACCCTTAATCTTTTCAATATTTTAAATCATTTTAATTCCCTCATATCTTCTATTATTTGTAGTTGCATTTTAGTATTTTATGTTTTTCTTTAAGGTTATGATTAGAAATGTTTAAGATTCTCTTCTTTAGGATTGTGTCTTGAAAACACTGTCAATTGATAAGAACAATAGGCACCAAATGTTGAGGTTGACAAAGCACACCAAATGCCAGAGTTTGATAGCAATTCATATGTGATGCATTCATAAGGTTTTTTTCTTTGCCTGAAGGCACATTTATTTATAAGAAGAGGTTATGCACAAAAATGAAGAGTTAATGTAGACACCAGGAGGAGTAAATATCAAATAGCTTTGAGAGAGCATAAAGTTAATAAAGAAAGGGGTTTTAACAGTGGAATTAACAATGGAAAAGATAAGTTCCCCAATGGATTCACATTTAACTAGGAAAAAGAGAATACAGGTAGGAGTGTGCCATTTACTGGCTGACTATACCCATAGAAAAATTTATCACTCTAAAAAAGTTAGTTAGCTATGAGAAGGAAAAAGACAACTTCAAGCATGGGGCAAGAATGGTGTAGGGAGAAAGAAAACATGAAGCACATGGGGGAGGGGATGAGAAAAAAGACACCCAATGCAAATTTGGACTAAGCCAAAAGGGATTCAAAATGACAGAAACTCAGATTTATAGGGAAAATTAACCTTGGAGATCTGACATCTGATTGGATGCATTAAGATAGGGTTACCCAAGACTTCCACAAGGAATAGGACTGTAAGATGGAACTGATTCCTATAAGTACCCTTTACCATTTTCCCCAGGAAGCAGTCTCATCAGTACATCAGGTTTTTTCTGTTAATCCTACCAAGTTACCTCATCAACATTCAAGTGGAAAATAAAATATTTTACACAGGTGATGATTTTCATTTAAAGTCTGCATTTTAAAGCTTATACCCAGAAAATTCCTCATTAGGTCATATAAAATATAGCCACCCAATACTGTATAACTGTTCTATGGGTAGCTCACATATGGTGATGATTTTTTATAATAGATGAATAATTCACGATTTCTTGGATTTCTAAGTATCTTGGAAGCTTCCTTATATAATTCCTTGGCACTTCTCTCCTTTTCTAAATCCCAAAAGTTTCTTTAATTCATTATAATTTTGTTTACAAATTTCATTTTGATAAGTGTGGAAGATTATAGCCTGACATATATATATATATATATATATACACACACACACACACACACACACACACACATATATATATATCTTACAAAAGAAAAGAAAAAGCAGTTCTTGAGGAGCTAAATTTTATTTTATTTATTTTTTTTTTACATGACCAAAACATTATTTTGCTGTACAAAAAGAATCAGACTCTGAATTATTGTACAATTAGCTTGTGAAGGAAATCAAAGATGCAGGTGTGCATAAATATAGGGATTGGGAATTCAATGTAATGGTTTTTAGTCATCTCCCAGAGTTCTTTTTCTGGGTATAGCTAGTTCAGTTCATTACTGCTCCATTAGAAATGATTTGGTTGACCTCGTTGCTGAGGATGGCCTGATCCATCAGAACTGGGAGGAGCTAAATTTTAAAGAAAGAAGATCTTTGGTTGTAAAATGGAAATAATTTCAATAATAAATTCTTAGTCTATAGAACAGACAATATGTTATTAAAGAGTTGAGCGATACTAATGGACGAAAAGTCTTTGCTTAGTAGGCATCTCAACTATAAAAACATATTTATTTCATGGAAAATTGAAGAACTGGCATTGGTGATGCATTCGTTAGCATTCATCTTAAAATGTTAAAAAGTTCTCACCAAAGGAGATGCTCATGCTTGAAGGTCATCCCTTTGTTATGGCACAGAGGCCATAACAAATACTGTTATGAGCATAATCTTTGCAGGGGAAAGAGGACATCATTGTTAAACAAATCCAGAACCAATTTCATCTCTATCAATGGGTATCTTTGCTCTATATTCAAAAATTATAATGGTAAGCTAAGTAAAATTATTATTTTATGGTCTTTGTAACACAGCTTTCGGAGCCTCCTAAAAGAAATAAATAGGGGAAATAAATAACTTTAATTGCTATGGTGGTGTATTAAAAAAGAACAGTGAGTACATTGATAAACATGAGAACAGGGAGTATCTGCTTTATTTCTCTGATAAAATAAACTTATTGCTAAAATAATGAAGGATTCTCAAAAGAAGATAAAACATCTCAAAATCAGCACAGTACATACTAATGAAGATTATTTAAAATATATGCAATCTATTAGTAGAAAAACCACATAGTAAAAAGGAGCTCCTTCTCTAGGATGATAATTAGATAATCTATGGCACTACAGGCCTATTACCTCATTGAACACACACACACCCACCCACCTCACATATACACATACACACCCTTTTCCCCCCATTTTGCTAATTCATCAGTAAGCCAAAGGATATGATTTGTGGATATCTACTTCTTAATTGTCAATACTGGCACTATTTTTTTTTTTTTTGTCTTTCTTGCCTGTTACCAATCAAAAAAATCTCTCAAATGTCTGTATACTGGGGAAATAAATGAAATATATAAAACAGTCCTTACTCTCAAGAAGCTTATATTTTAACTATGAGACACATAATCCTGGACTGTAGTCTTTTAAAATATAATTAAATTTAGGAAAAATGTATCAAAATGTACCACTTAAGCTACTTCTCTTCTTTATAGTTTTGTCTTATACTCACCACTCTCCACCTGAGCAAAACTTTTCCTCTTCTATTCTCAAATCTATGAGGCACTGACAGCTTGACAGCTCTTCTAAGTTACAATCACATTTTAAAATGTTGTAAAAATGAAACACTATTGAATTGACTAGTGGTTTCCTTTAGGCCATAGAATTTAAATAGTTTACCAAACTCTGTCTCTTTGTGTGTCTATCTTTCTCTGTCTCTAACTTTCTATCTCTCTGTGCCTCTGTCTGTCTCTATCTCTGTGTCACTAGAATAAAAACCCCATTATGGACAACATCTGGCTGAACGCATCATCCATAAACACAGAGGACTTTGTATAAATGAATAAATGAACATTAAGTAATGGAATGTCAATTATATCTATTCAGAGAATAGCAAGTAGCCCAATTTCACTGAAATATAATATTGAGAATGAATAATGTAAAATTAACAAAAAATCATTTAAGTTTTTAAAGGTTCTTCTAATTCATTTCCTTTTGCTACTATTTTTAAATGAAAAAAACTGTGTTCTAATTAGGTGATATTACTTGTAAAAATCATCTATTTAGTTAAAGGTTAAAAACCCATTTTTTCTGTGTTCTGGCCTGGTACATTTTTTTGGCTATTCATTCTGAATCTGCTTAAGGGGACAATTCTCAGGCTAAGAATGTAGATGTTAAAATTCTTTTATATTTATGACATAAAGCCTAGTCATTGACAAGACTAGAACTTTTAGAAAGTATTTTTTTTATCATTTGTCTTAAAACTTTTTGCAATGTAACTAAGGGTTGTGGTGTGACATATAGGGAAAGATTCATTTGACCCAATATTAAAAATTCCCAAGATAATGGATGAGAACTCTGTATCTGACTTTCCTCTAAAATATATTTGTGCTCTACAAATATTTTATAACATCTCAGTCAATGAAAACCTTTCCACAGAGGGTTGGATGAAAGAAGGATGGAGAAAATCTAATGTGATTCAGTGCATTTATTTGGCTTCATGTAACTGCCTTATTAGCATCAATGCACCAAGCTCCACATACCTAGAATTAGATGGAAATGAATGTCAGGGTTTATACCCTTAATTCTTATTGATTTTATTCTTTATTAACTTTTGAAATTTCCCTGTGAAGATTACACCATATTGTATTTTTCTTTTTTACAATATATTTTTGTTTTTCAAGATACATGCAAAGATAGTTTCCAGCCTTCATCCTTGCAAAACCTTATTTCCATTTTTTCTTATTCTTTTTCTATTATATTCCTTATTCTCTTTCCTCTTTATCCTTCCTTTAGGCAACAATTAATTGCTGGTTAAATACAGGTTAAATATGTGCAGTTCTTCTAAACATATTTCTATATTTATCATGCTACCCAAGAAAAATCAGATGAAAAGAGAAAAAAATAAGAAAGAATAAAAACAAATTAGCAAGCAACAATAAAGGTTAAAAAATACTATGTTGTGGTCCATATTCAGTATCCATAGTTCTCTCTCCGGATGCAGATGGTTTTCTCCATCATCAGCCTATTGGAATTAGCCTGAATCACCTTATTGTTAACAAGAGCTAAGTCCATCACAATTGATCATTGGGCAATCTTGTTGTTGCTGTGCATAATGTTCTATTGGTTCTACTCACTTAGCATCAGTTCATGTAAGCCTCTCCAGGCCTCTTTGAAATCACCCTGCTGATCATTTCTTATAGAACAATAATATATCGTAATATCTGTATACCATAACTTATTCAACCATTCCCCAACTAATAGGCATCCACTAAATTTCCAGTTCCTTGACTCTACATAAAAGGGTGTTACAAAATTGTTACACACATGGATCCTTTTCTCTTTTTTTTATAATCTCTTAGGATAGAGACCTAATAGAAATACTCCTGGATCAAAGGATATGCACTCTTTGATAGCCCTTTGGACATAATTTCAAATTGCTCTCCAAAATGACAACCACATTGTTAATGCACTTAGAACAATGCTTATCACATAATAAGCATTCCATAGATGTTTATATCTTTCCCCTAACTACTATTCCATATAACTAATTGTTAATTATATCTTAATATTTTGTGGTTTTTTTTATCATACGGGATTCTGAGCCTTACACAATAGGAAATTCAAAATGACAGAGTAGCCATATCTGTTTTGTCCTGGGGCCATAAAAAACTTAGATAATAGAAGTAATTCTATATAACAGAAATAATATTACCATCAAGATAGTTACATATCTGTACAGAAATTTTATTTTAGAAAACGTACACATATGACATAGAAAAGCAAAGAAATAACAAAAATTGATAATTATGTAGGATTTCAAAATTTGTAAAGTGCTTTCTAGCCAACTTAAGGGAGAGGGTTCTTATCAGAGAACACATGACTAGACAAAAATATACCAGATGGTTATAATGAAATATACTGTAATGCCATAAGGAATGGTAAAATGGATAATTTCAGAGATTCTCAGAAAGATTTTATGAATTGATGGAAAAATTAGCAAAACTAGTAGAACAAATTTATTATGTCAACAAAATTGTTATTTAAGTACTGTTAAATGTTTTTCTATTAAATGCTTGTAGGAAATACATCACACTATATCATATCAGATAAGTAAAGTGACAAGATTATACAAATCTAAATGCAGAATAATTGTACATCATATTCAGAGAATCAAGAAAGTAAAGGGAACTAACTTGGTGTCATTTGACACTGGTAGAGATGTAATAGTAAAAAGTGAAGTATCAATTAGAATGATGGAGAAATAGGTATCAAGAAGCTCTGCCCTGCCACCTAGTGGTGAAAGGAAATAGTAAAGGCAATAAATTGGGGGTTGGAGTAGAATGAGGGGGCTTATTAAAGTATCAAAGAATATTTAATCATCAGCCTGGAAATGGGTCTTCTCTCTAGTTATATGATTTGTTTCTTTGTCCCCAGGTCAATCTATATCTACTTAATCTTGATTCCTGATGGGAGCACCTTTTTATTTTTAGTAACAAATCTTTCCAACAACACTGACAAGGAAGGTGGTCTCTGTTTTTCAATGAACCTACTGTTCATTTTCTTCTGTGCACAATTTCAGTAAATGAGGAATTGGAATACTATCTTGAGCTTTGCAGCTGTAGTCAAGAAAACATGAGCTCACATATAGTCTCAGACACAAATTACATAGGTGATTTTTGGCAAGTCATTTGAACTCTTTCTGCCTCAGTTCTCTCTTCTGTAAGATGGTGTCCATAATAACATCTACTTCTCAAGTTTTTATAAAGATGAAATCAAATAAAATTTTAAAGCAGTTTACAAATATTAAAGAGTCAAATTTTTATTATTTTAAGTTATTTTAAAAATTTTTATAATTATTTAAAAAATTTTATTATAACTTTTAATTTTTTTACTATGATAATTATTTTTTATCTGGCAGAAACAATTGTCCTGTCTTTCACAAACTCTTCAGTTATTAATGCTTTCTCCTTCCTCCTTAACAAATAAGATGAGGGCAGGGATCTTTACTTATTTATTTTTTATTTATAGCTCAGGTCTTAAAATACTGCCTCATAGCACAAGCTTAATAAAATGAATTGTATTTTTCAGATTTCTTCTAAACCTTTATTTATTCTCTATTATCTATCTATGAATATAATTTAATTCAATTTGAAAATCATCCTTTGATGGACAGAGCCAAGATGACTAAGAGAAGCCAGGAAGTTTCCTGAACTCTTCCTAGGTTTCTTCAGAAACAACAATAAACTCAAGCTTCTAAATGGATTCTGAAGCTACAGAATCACAAAACGATGGAGCAAAATAATTTGCCAGCTAAAGATAACTTAGAAGGACTTCAGTAATGGTCTCACTGGGGCCAAAGGGGAGCATAGCATAGCACAAGTGGTACCTGCACAAGCCAAAGGGAAGCTCTTATCCACGACATACACTGGCAAGTGATGCCCCTCTTTCCTAGCTCAATAAGCTAATGTCTTAGCAGGCCAATTGTGAAGCCCCAGTGAAGAAGGTAAATTGTAAAACCCAGAACCCTGATACAATAGGCGTGACTAGGTAGAGCCATCCCAGCACAGTGGACAAGCGGCCAGGACCTGAGGCCTGGTGTGAAAAGTCAGTGACCAGGCCTCTGGTCCCCAGCTCAAGAAGTTTAGAACAATGTCCCCTGTTACTCAAGAGCAGAATTCAAGTTTACAAAAGGAGCAGAATCCCCCCCAAAGAGGCTTAACCATAGAAAAAATTATAGCAATAGGGAAGATCAAAAGATAGACTTAGGAAAGGACAACATTAAATGCTTACATGTGAAACCTCAGAGGGGAATATGGATTGGTCTTAAGTTTAAAAAGTTCTCTTGAGAGAATGCAAAAATAATTTTAAAAATCAGTTTAGAGAGGTAATTATGCAGGAGAATTATGAAACAAATAAACAAAAAAGTCAACAGATTGGGGGGGAGCACAGAAATAGACAAGAAAAAACTCCTTTAAAATAGAATTGGGCATATTGAAGGAGGGAGGATGTATTGAATAAAACAGATCGTTAAAAACTAGAATTGGTCATGTGGAAAAGGAGGTACAAAGGATAAATGAAGAAAATAATCCCTTAAAAACCAGAATTTTGTAAATGGAAGCTAATGAAAAACAACTGACTCGGAAAATAGATCCAGGAGAGAGAAGCTAATTATTTGACATCTTGAAAATAATGATCCAAAAAATTTAAAATGATCCAGGAGAGAGAAGCCAATTATTTGACATCTTGAAAGTAATGATCCAAAAAATCTGGACAACATCATTTAAGAAATTATCATTGAAAATTGCCCCGATGCAGAAAAAGCATTTGATAAAATCCAACATCCATTCCTATTAAAAACACTTGAGAGTATAGGAATAAATGGACTTTTCCTTAAAATAATCAGCAGCATCTATTTAAAACCATCAGTAAGCATCATATGTAATGGAGACAAACTGCAACCATTCCCAATAAGATCTGGAGTGAAACAAGGTTGCCCACTATCACCATTACTATTTAATATTGTATTAGAAACGCTAGCTATAGCAATAAGAGCTGAGAAAGAGATTAAAGGAATAAGAATAGGCAATGAGGAAGCCAAATTATCACTCTTTGCCGATGACATGATGGTATACTTAGAGAACCCCAGAGATTTTGCTAAAAAGTTATTAGAAATAATCCACAATTTTAGCAAAGTTGCTGGTTATAAAATAAACCCACATAAGTCATCAGCATTCTTATATATCACTAACAAAATCCAACAGTCAGAGTTACAAAGAGAAATTCCATTTAAAGTAACTACTGATAATATAAAATATTTAGGAATCTATCTGCCAAGGAAAATCAGAAACTTTATGAGCAAAATTACAGACCACTTTTCACACAAATTAAGTCTGATCTAACCAATTGGAAAAATATTAAATGCTCTTGGATAGGGCGAGCAAATATAATAAAGATGACAATATTACCTAAACTAATCTATTTATTTAGCTCTATACCAATCAGATTCCCAAAAAACTATTTTAATGACCTAGAAAAAATAACAACAAAGTTCATATGGAAAAACAAAAGGTCAAGAATTTCAAGGAATTAATGAAAAAAAAATCAAATGATGGTGACTTAGCTGTACCAGATCTAAAATTATATTATAGAGCAGCAGTTACCAAAACTATTTGTATTAGCTAAGGAATAGATTAGTTGATCAGTGGAATAGATTAGGTTCAAGGGATAAAACAGTCAACAAATATAGCAACCTAGTCTTTGACAAACCCAAAGATCCCAGCTTTTGAGGGTAAGAACTTACTGTTTGATAAAAATTGCTGGGAAAATTGGAAACTAATATGGCAGAAACTAGGCATTGATCCATACTTAATGCCGTACACCAAGATAAGGTCAAAATGGGTTCATGACCTAGGCATAAAGAATGAAATTATTAATAAATTAGAGGAACATAGGATAGTTTACCTCTCAGACCTGTGGAAGGGAAGGTCTTTATGACCAAAAGCAGAACTAGAATCATTACTGATCACAAAATAGAAAATTTCGATTATACCAAACTGAAAAGTTTTTGTACAAACAAAACTAATGCAGACAAGATTAGAAGGGAAGCAATAAACTGGGAAAATATTTTTACAGTCAAGAGTTCTGATAAAGGCCTCATTTCCAAAATATATAGAGAATTAACTCTAATTTATAAAAAATCAAGCCATTCTCCAATTGAAAAATGGTCAAAGGATATGAACAGACAATTCTCAGATGAAGAAATTGAAACTATTTCTAGTCATATGAAAAGATGCTCCAAGTCATTATTAATCAGAGAAATGCAAATTAAGACAACTCTAAGATACCACTACACACACCTGTCAGATTAGCTAAGATGACAGGAAAAAATAATGATGATTGTTGGAGGGATGCGGGAAAACTGGGACATTGATGCATTGTTGGTGGAGTTGTGAATGAATCCAACTATTTTGGAGAGTAGTTTGGAACTATGCTCAAAAAGTTATCAAACTGTGCATACCCTTTAATCCAGCAGTGTTACTACTGGGATTATATCCCAAAGAGATTATAAAGAAGGAAAGGGACCTGTATGTGCACGAATGTTTGTGGCAGCCCTTTTGTAGTGGCTAGAAACTGGAAACTGAATGGATGTCCATCAGTTGGAGAATGCTGAATAAATTGTGGTATATGAAAATTATGGAATATTACTGTTCTGTAAGAAATGACCAACAGGATGATTTCAGAAAGGCCTGGAGAGACTTACACGAACTGATGCTGAGTGAAATGAGCAGGACCAGGAGATCATTATATACTTCAACAACAATACTAGATGATGACCAGTTCTGATGGATCAGGCCATCCTCAGCAACGAGATCAACCAAATCATTTCTAATGGAGCAGTAATGAACTGAACTAGCTATGCCCAGAAAAAGAACTCTGGGAGATGACTAAAAACCATTACATTGAATTCCCAATCCCTATATTTATGCACACATGCATTTTTGATTTCCTTCACAAGCTAATTGTACAATAATTCAGAGTCTGATTCTTTTGTACAGCAAAATAATGTTTTGTCATGTATACTTATTTGTATCTAAGTTATATTTTAATATATTTAACATCTACTGGTCATCCTGCCATCTAGGGAGGGGTGGGGGTAAGAGGTGAAAAATTGGAACAAGAGGTTTGGCAATTGTTAATCCTGTAAAGTTACCCATGTATATATCCTGTAAATAAAAGGCTATTAAATAAAAAATAAAAAAAAAAGAAAAACACAAAGTAGTTCTCCCATTAAATCTTTTATTTTCCTATTTATCAACCTGAAGACCTATTAGCCACTAATCTCTTCTGAAAGCATATAATCCACTATCATATTTCCTGAGCTAGAGAGACTTAAATAAAGAGACTTATTTTCTAGGACTTGGAACATTTGTCCTAATTTCACACCTTATGCTGTAGCTCAGTCAGAGCTTGAAAGGCAAAGCATGCCACAAGGAAACCAATGCTACCCTCACCTTTCTTTTCCCTACACCTCACAAACCCTTCCAGCAAGAACTGCCATCATGGTCAGGAGCCCAGAGGCAGATGCTTGCTTGTCATTCAAACCCTGCTACAAACCTTATTTCTTGCATTCTTTCAGAGTCTTTTCTCTTGCAGATGGCATCAACAACAAACCCAGGTTCCCATTCCAACTACTCGTGCAACAACTATGGATTGTGTCAGTAACTCTAGAGAAGAGACTGGGGAATACTGAAGAAGAAAACAAGACCTTCTCACACTGTAAAGAGAGGACAAAACAATCTAAAGTCAATTTTGACTTAGATGAATACCACAATAAGAAGGCATTTGTATGCCCTAGGCAAAGTTGGAGTACCAGTCTCCTTTCCTATCTGAAAATGATACCACATTTATGTTACTGTTCATACTAAGGCTTCACTGTGCAACATCTTACTTAGAATCAATAAATGGCAATAAGCCATGGAGAGATGATATAGCATGGTAAAAAGAGGGTTGAAATTAGAGTCACCTAAGTCTACTGCCTTTGGAACTTTGGACAGGTAATTCATTAATGATGTGGAAATTTGGAGAGTTTTCTAAATTTTCATTTATTTTATTCTTAAATTATGGAATAAAATATTAATAAAAAGATAATTGCAAAAAAAAACAAGCTAATTGTACAGTATTTCAGAGTCTGATTCTTTTTCTACAGCAAAATAACGTTTTGGTCGGGTATACTTATTGTGTATCTAATTTATATTTTAATATATTTTACATCTACTGGTCATCCTGCCATCTAGGGGAGGGGGGGGGGGTAAGAGGTGAAAAATTGGAACAAGAGGTTTGGCAATTGTTAATGCTGTAAAGTTACCCATGTTTATATCCTGTAAATAAAAGGCTATTAAATAAAAAAAAAAAGAAAATTGCCCCGAAACAGAGGGTAAAATAGTAATAGAGAGAATCCATCAATTACTTTTTGAAAGAGATCTCCAAGTCCTAGGGATATTGTAGTCAAATTCCAGAATTACCAAATCAAGGGAAAAAGTACTGCAAGAAGACAGGAAGATGGTATTACTGGATCTGTATCCCAAGGAAATCATAAAGAAGAGAAAAGGACCCATATATACAAAAATGTTTGCAGCAGGTCTTATCATGGTAGCAAAGAATTGGAAAAAGAGTAGATGCCAATCAATTGGGGAATGACTGAACCATGGTACGTGAACATTGTTAAATAAAACTATATTATTGTTCTATAAATATGATGAACAAGATGATTATAGAAAGGTCTGGAAAGATTTCCTGAATTGATGTTGAGTGAAACAAGTAGAACCAGGAATAAATTGTATGCAATAATAGATAGAATGTGTAATGATCAGCTATGAAAGACTTGCTTCTTTTCACTGGGTCAGTTATTTGAAGCAATTACAATAGACTTTGTACAAAAAATGCCATTTACACACAGAAAAAAAATCTAAGGAGACTGAATGCAAATCAATACATGCTATCTTCACTTTTTTCCTGTTTATTATCTCTCCTGTCGTTTTCCCTTCTGCTCTGATTTTCTCTTCAAACATGATTCATAAAGCATTGTGTATTAAAAATAAATAAACTTACTACAATAAAAAAGAAGACAGGAAGGAATGATAACAATATCAAGGATATCACTACAACTACCAGGATAACATAGGACTTAGAAGCTTTTTCATTAAAGGATTGTGTTGCTTAGAAAATGATAAACCTGGTTTGTCAGCAAAAAAAGCTTGGATTAATTACAACTAAGAATCAACCACCCAGCAAAATTGAACACTTTTTTTTTTTTTGGAGAGAATAGTCCTTTAATGAAAAGGAGGATTTTAGAGATGAGACCTGAACAGAAAAGTTGTTCTTCAAACACAAGAGTCAAGAGAAGCATAAAGAAAATAAACAGGAAGGAAATAAAACACATTATTAATTGAGTTTAAATTGTTGACATCCCTAGATGGGAAGATGATACTTGCAATGCGTGACAATTATATCTTTATTAGGGCAGTTAGAAGTAAAGATAGACAAAAGATTGACTTCAATGTGATGAAATAATTAAATAATGAAATGGTAAAAATAAGTATTATACCAGAAGAGAAAAGGGGAAATAGAGGTAGAATAAGCTAAATTTTATCAAATGAAAAGGTACAAAAAACTATGAAGGGAATGAAGAAAGGGGGTTAAATTATTAAATCTTACTCTCATTGGATTTAGCTTGATAAGAAAAAAATACACACTCAATTGAGTATAGAAATTTATCAAGGGCAAGTAGGGAAGATTGAGGGAGGTGGTGGTGGTTAGAAGCAAAATATTGATGAAAAGGGAAATGATGACTATATAGAGAAAAATATAAACAGGAGTGAAAATAGGGTGGAAGGAAATACATAGATACTAATGATAACTGTGAATGTGAATGGGATGAATTATCCCATAAAACAATAACATATAGC
This sequence comes from Sarcophilus harrisii, assembly GCF_902635505.1. Classification (NCBI taxonomy): domain Eukaryota; kingdom Metazoa; phylum Chordata; class Mammalia; order Dasyuromorphia; family Dasyuridae; genus Sarcophilus; species Sarcophilus harrisii. The sequence goes on along the minus strand of NC_045429.1, from coordinate 261,118,555 downwards.
AAAGTGGATTAACCCAAAATACAAGAATTATACATAAAGAAAAGAGACATACATAAAGGTAAAAAGGTGAGGATGATATATTATACTTCAGCTGAAGTTAAAAAAAAAAAGGCAGGAGTAGGGGTCCTGATCTCAGAAATAGCAAAAGCAAAAATAAATCTAAGGAACTGATTTATTAAATTAAAACTGATAAGGAAGGAAACTACATCTTGCTAAAAGATGTACTGTAGATAAGGACGTAATAGTAATACTCACCAAAAATACACCAAGTGAATAGTATCCAAATTCTTTGAGAAATTAAGTGTGTTAGAGGAAAAATAGAGAACGACAAAATTCAGACAACACACCAAAACTTGCGGGATGCAGTCAAAGAAATTCTTAGTAAAAATGAAACATTTGTAAATGCTTACATGAATAAAGTAGAGAAAGAGAAGATCAAAGAATTGGGCATATAATTTAAAAGAGTAGAAAAGTGAAAAATTGAAAATCCTCAATTTTTCTTCATCAGTCCTTTCTACTTATCTTGGATTCTTGTGTAGCTGAGAAAAACTGAGTCTATAAAAGTTGATCATCAAATAGTGTTGCTGACACTGATAAAAATATTTTCATGATTCTACTCTTCACATCCAATTTGTATAAAATTTTCCAGGTTTTTCTGAAATCTTCCTGTTCACAGTTTCTTATTGCACAAAAGGGTTCCATTACATTCATATACTACAGTTTATTCAGCCATTCTCTAATTGATGTCAATCACGTCAGTTTCCAAATTTTGCCAACACAAAAAAGTTGATATAAATATTTTAGCACATTAGGTGTTCTAGACTCCATAAGTGTATCAATATATCATCTGTTGATAGTGATGGTTTTGGAGGCAGCTAGATGGCACAATGGATATGCACTGGCTCTGGGATCAGCAGGATCTAAATTCAAATCTGGCCTGAGACATTAACATCCATTAGCTGTGTGACCTGGATAAAGTCACTTAATTAACCCCAATTGCCTCAGAAAAATAGATAGTTCCATTTCCTGATTGCCTGTTTCCATTTCTTTGATTTCTTTTTCTTTTATTTTTAAAGGTAACTTTTTTAGTACTGTGTTGAATAATAATGGAGATAAGAAACATTGTTTAAAAGGCTTCTAGATTATCCCCATTACAGATAATGCTTGTTGATGGTTTTAGATAAATGCTGTTTATCAATTTAAGTAATATTCCCATTATTCCTAAGTTTTCCAGTGTATTTTTTTAAAGGAATAGATGCTGTATTTTGTCAAAAAAAATTTTGGTATCTATAGAGATAATTACATTATTTCTTGTGGTTTTCTTATTCATATGGTCAACTATGTAGATACTTGCTTTTTTGTTTGTTTTTAATAATTATAACTTTTTACTGACAGTACATATGCATGGATAATTTTTTACAACATTATCCCTTGCACTCACTTCTGTTCTGATTTTTTCCTTCTCTCCCTCCACCCGCTCCCCTAGATGGCAAGCAATCTTATGCATTAAATATGTTATAGCATATCCTAGATACAATATATATGTGCAGAACCGAACAGTTCTACTGTTGCACAGGAAGAATTGGATTCAGAAGGTAAAAATAACCTGGGAAGAAAAACAAAAATGCAAAGAGTTCACACGCATTTCCTAGTGTTCCTTCTCTGGGTGTAGCTGATTCTGTCTATCATTTATCAATTGGAACTGAATTAGATCTTCTCTTTGTCGAAGATATCCACTTCCATCAGAAAACATCCTCATATAGTATTGTTGTTGAGGTATATAATAATCTCCTGATTCTGTTCATTTCACTCAGCATAAGTTCATGTAAGTCTCCCCAATCCTCTCTGTATTCATCCAGCTGGTCATTTCTTACAGAACAATAATATTCCATAACATTCATATAGCACAATTTACCCAACCATTCTCCAATTGATGAGCGTCCATTCATTTTCCAGTTTCTAGCCACTATAAACAGGGCTGCCACAAACATTTTGGCACATACAGGTCCCTTTCTCTTCTTTAGTGTTTCTGTGGGATATAAGTCCAGTAGTAACACTGCTGGATGAAAGGGTATGCACAGTTTGATAACTTTTGGGTCATAATTCCAGATCACTCTCCAAAATGGTTGGAGTCATTCACAACTACACCAACAATGCATCAGTGTCCCAGTTTTCCCGCATCCCCTCCAACATTCATCAGTATTGTTTCCTGTCATTTTAACCAATCTGACAGGTGTGTAGTGTTATCTCAGAGTTGTCTTAATTTGCATTTCTCTGATCAATACTGATTTGGAACACTCTTTCATATTAGTGGAAATAGTTTCAATTTCATCATCTGAAACTTGTCTGTTCCTATCCTTTGACCATTTATCAATTGGAGAATGGCTTGATTTCTGATAAATTAGAGTCAATTCTCTATATATTTTGGAAATGAGGCTTTTATCAGAACTTTAAATTGTGAAGATGTTTTCCCAGTTTGTTGCTTCCCTTCTAATCTTGTTTGCATTAGTTTTGTTTGTACAAAGGCTTTTTAATTTGATGTAACAAAATTTTTATATTTTGTGTTCAACAATGATCTCTAGTTCTTTGGTCACAAATTCCTTCCTCCTCCACAAGTCTGAGAGGTAAACTATCCTATGTTCCTCTAATTTATTTATGATCTCATTCTTTATGCCTAAATCTTGGACCCATTTTGATCTTATCTTGGTATATGGTGTTAGGTGTGGGTCCATGCCTAATTTCTGCCATACTAATTTCCAGTTTTTCCAACAGTTTTTGTCAAATAATGAATTCTTATCCCAAAAGTTGGGATCATTGGGTTTGTCAAACACTAGATTGCTATAATTGTTGACTCTTTTGTCTTGTGAACCAAACCTATTACACTGATCAACTAAACTGTTTCTTATCCAATACCAAATGGTTTTGGTGACTGCTGCTTTATATTATAGCTTTTGATCAGGTACAGCTAGGCCACCTTCATTTGATTTTTTTTTCATTAAATCCTTTGAAATTCTCAACTTTCTGTTCTTCCATATGAATTTTGTTGTTATATTTTCTAAGTCATTAAAATAGTTTCTTGGGAGTCTGATTGGTATAGCACTAAATAAATAGATTAGTTTAGGGAATATTGTCATCTTTATTATATTTGCTCAGCCTATCCAAGAGCACAATATTTTTCCAATTATTTAAATCTGACTTTATTTGTGTGGAAAGTGTTTTGTAATTTGGCTCATGTAATTCCTGACTTTCCTTTAGTAGATAGATTCCCAAATAGTTTAAGCTATCAACAGTTATTTTGAATGGAATTTCTCTTTGTCTCTTGTTGGATTTTGTTGGTGATGTATAAAAATGCTGAGGATTTACGTGGATTTATTATGCATCCTGCAACTTTGCTAAATTTGTGAATCATTTCTAATAGTTTTTTAATAGAATCTCTGAGGTTCTCTAAGCATACCATCATATCATCTGTAAAAAGTGATAATTTGGTTTCCTCATTGCCTACTCTAATTTCTTTAATCTCTTTCTCAACTCTTATTGCCAAGGCTAGTGTTTCTAATACAATATTGAATAATAATGGTGATAGTGGGCAACCTTGTTTCACTCCTGATCTTACTGGGAAAAGTTCCAGTTTATCCCCATTACATATGATGCTTACCGACAGTTTTAAATATATGCTCCTGACTATTTTGAGGAAAAGTCCATATATATTCCTATACTCTCAAGTGTTTTTATTAGGAATGGATTTTGGATTTTATCAAAAGCTTTTTCTGCACCTATTGAGATGATCATATGGTTTTTGTTAATTTGTTTATTGATATAGTCAATTATGCTAATCAGCCCTGCATTCCTGGTATAAATCCTTCTTGATCATGTTGTATTATCCTGGGGATGATATTCTAAAATCTTTTTGCTAATATTTTATTTAAGATTTAAGCAGCAATATTCATTAGGGAGATCGGTCTATAATTTTCTTTCTTTTGTTATCAACCTACCTGGTTTAGGTATAAGTATCATGTCTGTGTCATAAAAGGAATTTGGTAGGACTCCTTCATTCCCTATTTTTTCAAATAGTTTATATAGCACTGGAGTTAATTGTTCTTTAATTGTTTGGTAGAATTCACATGTAAATCCATCTGGTCCTGGGATTTTTTCTTAGGGAGTTGTTAACAACTTGTTCTATTTCTTTTTCTAAAATGGGCCTGTTTAACCAATTTACTTTTTCCTTTGTTAATCTGGGTAAGCTATATTTTTGAAGGTATTCTTCCATTTCATTTAAGTTATCGAATTTATTTGGCATAAAGTTGGGTGAAGTAACTCCTAATTATTGTTCTAATTTCCTCTTCATTAGTGGCGAGTTCTCCCTTTTCATTTTTAAGACTAACAATTTGATTTTCCTCTTTCCTTTTTTTAATCAGATTCACTAAGGGTTTATATATTTTGTTGTTTTTTTCATAGAACCAACTCTTAGTTTTATTAACTAATTCAATAGTTTTATTTGTTTTTACTTTCAATTTTATTAATATCTCCTTTTATTTTTAGAATTTCAAGTTTAGTGTTTAACTGGAGCTTTTTAATTTGTTCCTTTGCTAACACTTTTAGTTGCAAGCCCATTGACCTTCTCTTTCTCTATTTTATGCAGGCAGGTCTGTAGAGACATAAAATTTCCCCTTATTACCACTTTGGTTGTATCCCACACATTTTGGTGACATCTCATTATTGTCATTTTTTTGGATGAAGTTATTAATTATATCTATAGTTTGCTGTTTCACCCAATCATTCTTTAGTATGAGATTATTTAGTTTCCAATTATTTTTTGGTCTATTTTCCCCTGGCTTTTTATTGAATATAATTTTCATTGCATTGTAGTCTGAAAATAATGCATTTACTATTTCTGCCTTACTGCATTTGAGTTTGAGGTTTTTATGTCCTAATATATTGTCACTTTTTGTATAGGTTCCATGAACTGTTGAGAAGAAAGTGTACTCCTTTCTGTCTCCATTTAGTTTTCTTCAAAAACCTATCATATCTAACTTTTCTAGTATTCTATTTACTTCTTTGATTTCTTTCTTGTTTATTTTGTGGTTTGATTTATCTAATTCTGAGAGTGCAAGGTTGAGATCTCTCATGATTATAGTTTTGCTGGCTATTTCTTCTTGTAGCTCTCAATTTCTCTTTTAAGAATTTAGATGCTATGGTGCATATATGTTTAATATTGATATTGCTTCATTACCTATGCTACCCTTTAGTAAGATATAGTACTCTTCCTTATCTCTTTTAATTAGATCAATTTTTGGTTTTGCTTGATCTGAGATGAGGATGGCTACCCCTACTTTTTTGACTTCACCTGAAGCATAGTAAATTCTGCTCCAACCTTTCACCTTTACTCTGTATGTATCAGCCTGCTTCAGGTGTGTTTCCTGTAAACAACATATTGTAGGATTCTTGCTTTTAATCCAGTCTGCCAACCACTTCCTCTTTATGGGGAAGTTTATCCCATTCACATTTATGGTTAAAATGACTAATTATGTATTACTTGCCATCTTGTTAACCCCTGCTTATGCTTTTCTCCTTTCCTTCCCCCTTACGCCCCTTCCCAGTATTAAACTTGTGAGCACCACTTGCTTCTCACAGCCCTCCCTTTTTAGTATCCCTCTCCCCACCTTAGAATTCCTTCCCCTGTCTTACCCCTTTTCCTCAATTTTTTATTCCCTTCTGCTTAGCTTACTTCTTCCCTTTTCACTTTTCCCTTCCCACTTTTCAATGAGGTGGAAGAAGTTTCACTATAAATCGAATATGTCTAATATTTTTATCTTTAAGCCAATTCTGACGAGAGTATGATACACACTATGTTCATCTCCCTACATTCTTTCTCTCAGATATAATAGGTTTTCTTTGATTCTTTTGTGAGATGTAGTAACCCCACTTTACCCTTTTTATGGTACAATTTCCTTTTTACCTCTAGTTCTAGAACAAATTATACATGTGTTCTTTATATATCTTTATAGCAGAAATATAGTTCCCAAGATTTCTTTTTACCTTTTTAGGTATCTCTTGAGTTCTATATTTGTAGATCAAACTTTTTTTTTAGTTCCAGTTTTTTCATCAGAAATAGATGAAATTCACTTATTTCATTGAATGTCCATCTTCTTCCCTGAAAAAAAAATGCTTATTTTGGCTGCATACCAAATTCTTTAGCTTTGTGGAATATCAGATTCCAGGCCCTTTGATCCTTTAATGTGGACACTGCTGATATTGAGTAATCCTTATTGTGGCTCCTCTATATTTGAATTGATTTTTTCCTAGCAGCTTGTAATATTTTTAATTTGGTTTGATAGTAGTGAAATTTAGCCACTATATTTCTTTGAGTTTTGATTTTAGGGCCTCTTTCAGTAGGTGATAGATGGATTCTTTCAATGTCTGTTTACCCTCTTTTTCTATAACTTCTGGGTAGTTCTCTTTGATAATTTCCTAGAAAATAGTGTCCAGGCTCTTTTTTTTCATCATATTTTCAGGGAGTCCAATAATTCTCAGATTGTCTTTCCTAGATCTATTTTCCAGGTCTATTGTTTTCCCAAGAAGGTATTAGACATTTTTTTCCATTGTTTAATTTTTTTTGGTTTTGCTTGACTGAGGCTTGGTGTCTCCAAAAGTCATTCAATTCCATTTGTTCAATTCTGATTTTCAATGAATTATTTTCTTCACTCACTTTTTTATATCTTCTCTATTTGTCCAATTGAGTTTTTAAGTGAGTTGTTTTGTTCTATGGAATTTTTTCCCATTTTGCCAATTTTATTTTTTAAAGAGCTATTTTCTTTTTTCAATTCACTATTTCTGTTTTTCAGGGATTTGATTTCTTTATGCACTCTATGTTTAAATGTGTGGGATGACTTATCCAGACTCTCTTGCCAACCTTCCCTTTCCTCTTTCCATTTTTCTTCTAGCTCTCTTGTGAGAGCTTTTTAAATTTCTTCTATGAAAGTCTTATCTGTTGAGGACTACATTATATCCCCTTTTGGGGATTCATCTGGAGATGGTCTGTTTTTAGTCTCCTCAGGGTTTAAAGTCTGCTCTCTATCCATATAGAAGCTATCAATGGTTAGAGTCTGTTTTAATTTTTTGCTCATTTTGTCAGAGAAGAATCAAAGAAGATAAATTAACAAAGAAATAAATGCAGTTTACTTTTTTTTTGGGGGGGGGGGCTGGATGGTATTACCGATATTCCTTTACAGACTGTGGGGGGCAGCAGTGAGGCACTAGCAGGGCATCAATGGCTGTGCTGCATCTGTGCTCTGAGACTCTGAGACTCTGAAAGAATGCTGAGACACTCCAAGTGGGTGTGGCCAGGTCCTGAGAGACCCTAGCTTTTCAGGGTTATAGTTTTTACCTCCTTTGTTTACAGCTTCTCTGCTGGTCTACTGGCTTGCTGCCAAGGCAAAGTATCCACACTGTGGTAAAATTCCTTCCCCAGAAATGGCTGAGATCATACCCCACTCTATCCCTCTGGTCTGCTCAGTGTGAGCTGCCTGCCATACTCTCACTTCCTGCCCTCAGCCAGCACCCATCCCCACCTGTGATCAAAAATAGACCTTTTCTGGTGAATTTCAAGGATGTCTTCTATTGGAAATTATTTGTGTTATTTTTTTTCCTGGTCAGGCACTAATTCCAAGGCCTTGTCATGAAATAAATTCTGAGAGCAAAGATGGAGATTAACTAAATGTGTGTATCCTCTACACCATCTTGGCAGGAAGTGTTATTCTTTTTTTTCCTTATAATAAATGAAACTTCCATTCCTGGTATAAATCTCACCTTGTCATAATGTATAATCCTTGTGATACCTTACTGTATTTGCTTAATTCAATTTTGCAACAATATTCTTTAGAGAAAATTGGTCTATGATTTTCTTTGTTTTAACACTTACTTGTTTATATATGAGCACCATATTTGTATCATAAAAGGAATTTTGCAAAGTTTTTCTTTGCCTTTTCCCAAATAGTGTATATAGTAATGAATTGTTCTTTAAAAGTTTGGTAGAATTTAGTCATGAACTCATCTAGCCCTAATGATTTTTACTTAGGAAGTTAATTAATGGTTTGTTCAATTTCTTTTTGTAAGATAGGTTTATTTAGGCATCCTATTTCCTGCTCCATTAATCTATGCAATTTATAATTTCATAAATATTCATCAATTTCACTCAGATTATGAGATTTGTATCAGCATATAATTGGGCAAAATATTAACTAATAAAGGTTTTTATTTTTCTTCATTAGTAGTGATTTCATTCTTTACTTTTTGATACTGAATATTTGGTTTTCTTTTGTCTTTTGAAAATCAAATTAACCAGTTGTGGATCGATTTTTTTTTTGATTTTCTCATGAAACCAGATCCCAGATTTATTTATTAGCTCATTTTTTAATATTCATTTTCTCAGCCTTATTAATCTCTTTTTTTGAATTTCAGGATTCCCAATCTGGCACTCAATTAGGGAAATTTTTCAAGTTGTGTTGGTGGTAGTGTTGCATGTCTAATTCATTGATTTATTCTTTTGTCATTTTCTTGACATAAGAATTTAGAGAAATTAAATTTATCCCCACCTATAATTAAGAAACCATATGTGAAGTTATGCAAAACATTTCCATGAAAGTCAGGTTGGGAAAGAAAACTTAGATTTTCCACCCTTATAAAAATAAAAGCCCTCAAGAAAAATTAAATTAAAAAAAAAAGAGAGAAAGAAGGAATGCTTCAATCCATATTCAGACACAACCAATTCCTTTTCTGGATATGAATGGGATTTTTCATCTTCAGTCCATCAGAGTAGTTGTGGATAATTTTACTACCAAGAAGAGCAAAATCATTTATGCCAGATCATCCCAGAACATTGCTATTGCTTGGTATTCAGTACATTTCACTTTGATTGAGTGCATGGAGGACTTTTTAGGTGTTTTTTAAAAAAGCATTCTTCCCCATAGAACAATAATATTCCATCACAAACACATATCATAATTTGAGCCATTTCCTAATTGATGGACTTCTCCTCAATTTCCATTTTTTTTGTCCTGAAAAGAACGCTGCTATAGATAATTTTTTGGTTCACATAGGTCATTTTTCTTTCTTTTTTTTAAAAAAATATCTTTTGTTATTCATGCCCAGTAGTGGTATTGTTAGATCAAAGGTTGTACATGAACTTATAACCCTTTGGGCACAGAACATATCTTTTGATCACTTATCAATTGGAACATGGCTCTTATTGTTTATAAATCGGACTCAGTTCCCTCTACATTTGAGAACTGATGTCTTATCATAGAAACTTGCTTCAAAAGTCTTATTTACAAAATCAAGCCATTCTCCAATTGATAAATGGTCAAAGGACAATTTTCAGATGATGAAATTGAAACTATTTCCACTAATATGAAAGAGTGTTCCAAATCACTATTGATCAGAGAAATGCAAATTAAGACAACTCTGAGATACCACTACACACCTGTCAGATTGGCTAAGATGACAGGAAAAAATAATGATGAATATTGGAGAAGATGCAAAAAAACTGGGACACTGATGCATTGTTGGTGGAGTTGTGAACGATTCCAACCATTCTGGAGAGCAATTTGGAATTATGCCCAAAGAGTTATCATACTGTGCATACCCTTTGATCCAGCAGTGCTACTACTGGGCTTATACCCCAAAGAGAAACTAAAGAAGGGAAAGGGACCTGTATGTGCCAAAATGTTTGTGGCAGCCCTGTTTGTAGTGGCTAGAAACTGGAAAATGAATGGATGCCCATCAATTGGAGAATGGTTGGATAAATTGTGCTATATGAATGTTATGGAATGTTATTTTTCTGTAAGAAATGACCGGCAGGATGAATGCATAGAGGCTTGGAGAGACTGACATGGACTGATGCTAAGTGAAATGAGCAGAACCAGGAGATCATTATATACTTCAACAATGATGCTGTATGAGGATGTATTCTGATGGAAGTGGATTTCTTCGACAAAGAGAAGATCTAACTCAGTTTCAATTGATCAAGGATGGACAGAAGCAGCTACACCCAAAGAAAGAACACTGGAAAATGAATGTAAACTGTTTGCATTTTTGTTTTTCTTCCCAGGTTATTTTTACCTTCTGAATCCAATTCTCCCTGTGCAACAAGAGAACTGTTTGCTTCTGCACACATATATTGTATCTAGGATATACTGTAACCTATTTAACATGTATAGGACTGCTTGCCATCTGAGGGAGGGGAAAAATTGGAACAGAAGTGAGTGCAAGGGATAATGTTGTAAAAAATTACCCTGGCATGGGTTCTGTCAATAAAAAGTTATTTTAAAAAATTCTTATTTACAGTTACTATTGCTATCTGTTTTTCCCTTCATTTATTCTCTTTCTCACTTCATCCAATGCCTCCTTTAAAGTGCTTTGGTATTGAGCACTGCCTCCTACAATACATTTATCAACCTCCCCCCTTCCCATATGCAGTTCCATTTCTTTTGTCCTGCAGAGTAAGATAGAATTTTATACACATATTGAATATGTATGTTATTTCCTCTTTGAGCCAATTCCAATTAATTTTAATCTGTATGTCCACTGATTTTTTTCAGTGTATTTTTACTATGTAATCATTTGAAAGAAATGCATTTACTATTTCTACCTTTTTACATTTGATTTTTCAGGTTTTTATGTTCCATTAAAAATGTCTATTTTTGTATAAGTCCCATATGCTGCTGAGAAACGTCATATTCCTTTCTGTTTCTATTCAGTTTTCTCAAATATTCTGTCAAGTCTTATTCCTCATTCACCTCTTTAGTTTCTATCGTGTTTATGCTTTGGTTAGATCTATCAAGTTCTGAGAAGGAGCTGTGGCAGTCCACCATAGTGTAATTTTGCTATCTATTCTTGTCCCCTGTAAATTCACTTTACCTTTCCTTTAAGAATTTGGATGCTATATCACTTGATGCACATAAGTATGGTATTTATGTTGCTTTGCTGTCTATGGTATCTTTAAAAAGATGTACTTTCTTTCCTTATTTCATTTAATTAGATCTATTTTGTTTTTGTTTCATCTGAATTCAGGATTTTAATATCTGCTTTTTATTTTACTTCATCTGAAGCATAATCAATACTGTTCTAGCCTCTCATCTTTACTCTGTATATGTCTCTCTGTTTCGAGTGTCTTTCTTGAAACAACATATTATAAGATTCTATTTTAAACCCATTTTATGGAAGAGTTCATCCCACTCACCTTGGTTATGTTTACTATTTGTTATTTTGCTCAATCCTATTCTTGTCCTCTTTTTCATTTCACCCTCTTTCATCAGTGTTTTGTTGCTGTCTCCTGATTTAGCCTCCTTCTTATCAGCTCACACTTTTCCATTTACTTAATCTCCTCCTCTACTGCTTTCCTACTGGATAGAATAGAATTCTATATTCATCTGATTGTGTATATTATTCCATTCTTAAACCAATACAATTGAGAGCAAGTGATACTCATTGTCCACCTTCCCATCTTGCATTTTTTTTGTAATAGACAAAATGTTTATGTTTGTATAAGTCCCATATGCTTCTGAGAAAAGTCATATTCCTTTCTGTTTCTATTCAGTCTTCTCAAAAATTCTGTCTTATTCCTCATTCACCTCTTTAGTTTCTATTTATGCATTCCTTTCAAATGATTACATAGTAAAAATACACTGAAAAAAATCAGTGGAAATACAGATTAAAATTAATTGGAATTGGCTCAAAGAGGAAATAACATACATATTCAATATGTGTATAAAATTCTATCTTACTCTGCAGGACAAAAGAAATGGAACTGGATATGGGAAGGGGGGAGGTTGATAAATTTATTGTAGGAGGCAGTGCTCAATACCAAAGCACTTTAAAGGAGGCATTGGGTGAAGTGAGAAAGAGAATAAATGAAGGGAAAAAACAGATAGCAATAGTAACTGTAAATAAGAATTTTTTTTAAAAATTTACTATTTTACAAAAAATATGCAATTTTTCTTCTTCAGGTGAAATAATTTATACCATTTTACCTCTTTTCCTTCATCTAGTGTTCTCCTTTCTCTCATCACTTAGTTTTTTTTAATGCTATTCCTTCAAATTCTACTTATACCTATACATTATGTTAATGTGTATTTTCTCAATATACTATGAGGTATATTATCATTGAGAATTAATACTATCATTTCCCCATGGAGAGGTGTAAACAATTTATCTTTACTAAGTTCTTATGTGTTCTTTTCATTTCTTTATCTGTTCGATGCTTCTCTTGGGTCATGATATTAGAGGTATTTTTGTTGTTGTTGTTGTTTAGTTCTTGTCTTCTAAATCAAAGCTTAAAAGTTTTCTTTTTCATTATATGACATTTTCCCCTTGAAATATTATGTTTAATTTAATCAGGTTATAATTCTAGCTCCTTTGTCTTCTGTAATATAATGTTACAGGACAACTTTAATATTGTTGCTTCCATGTAACAGGTCCATTTCTGTTACATGTCCATGTAATCCTGACTGTGATTACCCAATATTTGAGTTGTTTGTTATTAGTCATTTGTAGTACTTTTTCTTTCACTCGATAATTATGGAATTTGGTTTTATATTGTTTGGAAATTTTATTTTGGAATCTTTTTAAGGTGATAGGTGGGTTCTTTCACTGCCTATTTTGCCTTCTGTATCCAGGACATCAGGACAGCTTTCCAAAATAATTTCTGGGAAATGCCATCCAAGTCTTCCTTTTGATTATGTCTTTCTGGTAATCCAATGATTCTGATATTATTTCATCTGGATCTCTTTTCCAGTTCAATTGTATAGTTTTCTTTTGATTTCCCATGAGATAGTTAACTTTTCTTGCATTTTTTCATTCATTTGGATTTTCTTGATGGATTCTCAATATCTTATAGAGTCATAAGCTTCCATTTGTCCTCATTCTAACTTGTAAGGTACTGTTTTCCTCAAGGAGGTCTTGTATCCATTTTTCCACTTAGAAAATTATTCTCTTTAAGGAGATTTTTTCTAGATAATTTTTGATTATGTTAAGTTAGAAGTTTTTGTACAAAAAATACAAATGCAGACAATATTAAAAAGTAAGCAATAAACTGGATTGTTTTTACATACAAGAGATCTGATAAACACCTAGAGTCAATTCTAGAGAATTGATTCAAATGTATAAGAATTCAAACCATTCTCTAGTTGATAAATGATCAAAGGATATGAACCGATAATTTTCAGATGAAGAAATTGAAAACATTTCTAGTTATATGAAAAAGTACTCTAAATCACTACTGATCAGAGAAATGAAAATTAAGACAGCTCTGAGGTACCACTACACACCTGTCAGATTGTCTAAGATGACAGGAAAAAATAATGATGAATGTTGGAGGGGATGCGGGAAAACTGGGACACTAATACATTCTTTTGGAGTTCTGAACGATCCAACCATTCAGGAGAACAATTTGGAATTATGCCCAAAAGGCTATCTAAATGTGCATACCTTTGATCTAGCAATGTTTTTATAGGGCTTATGTCCCAAAGACATCATAAAGGAGGGAAAGGGACTTTGCTGCAAAGACATGGTTCTCAGCAAAAGGGAAGCAGCACCTGGTGAGTGCAGAAGCAGTGGAGCAGGAATGCTGCTGACTGTTGGCATTTGCTGGAGGGTGGTGCTCTTGGTTTAGGGTTCCTGGTCAGAGAGGAGAGCTGAGGTGAAGCCAGAAGCATCATCTCACTAACTTCAGGATTAGAGGTGCTTACACTAATACTTTTATTTTAAAAAATTAACTAGCAAAAAAGAAAGAATACCACTATAGAAGCATACTATGGGAATAGGGAAGATTGGGGTTCATCTTTGGAGGAGGACATTGAAGTTAAAAAAAGCTTCTACCCCAAATAGTAACATGAAATGGCTTCCTGTCAGAGAGAATTTATAGAACTCAAAAAAAGAATCTAAAAATCAAATGAGAGACCTTGAGAAAAAAACAAAAAAAATCATAAAAAACAAGAAGATTATGAAAAAAAGTTAACCAACTAGAAAAGGATATATAGAGTCTTAAAGATAAAAATAAGTCTTTGGAAATTAGAATTGGGTAAGGAGAGGCCATTGAAGATACAAGAGATGAAGAAATAACAAAGCAGATTATAAAGAATGAAAAAATAGAACAGAATGTGAAACATCTTACAAGAAAAATGACAGATCTGCAGAACAGATCCAAAAGAGAAAATATAATAATAATCGGACTGCCTGAAAGTTGTGACCAAAAATAGGACCGATGTACACCATCATACAAGAAATAATCCAAGAAAACTGTCTTGATATGATAGAAAGGAGGGGAAAGTAGAAATTGAAAACATTCACAGATTACCACCTCAGAAATCATTTGTAAAAAACACATAGGAACATTATTACCAAATTTCAAAAATCCCTGATTAAAGAGGAAAATTTTCTTTCTTTTTTTTTAAATAACTTTTTTATTGACAGAACCGATGCCAGGGTAATTTTTTACACTGTAATCCCTTGCACTCACTTCTGCTTCGATTTTTCCCCTCCCTACCTCCACCCTTTCCCCCAGATGGCAAGCAGTTCTATACATGTTAAATAGGTTACAGTAGATCTTGGATACAATATATGTGTGCAGAACCGAATGGTTCTCTTTTTGCTCAGGGAGAATTGGATTTAGAAGGTATAAATAACCCGGGAAGAAGAACAAAAATGCAAGGAGTTTACATTCATTTCCTAGTGTTCTTTCTTTGGGTGTAGCTACTTCTGTCCATCCTTGATCAATTGAAACTGAGCTAGATCTTCTCTTTGTTGAAGAAATCCACTTCCATCAGAATACATCCTCATACAAAATCGTTGTTGAGGTATATAATGATCTTCTGGTTCTGCTCATTTCACTCAGCATCAGTTTATGTAAGTCTCACCAATCCTCTCTGTATTCATCCTGCTGGTCATTTCTTACAGAACAATAATATTCCATAACATTCATACACCACAATTTACTCAACGATTCTCCAATTGATGGGCATCCATTCATTTTCCAGCTTCTAGCCACTACAAACAGGGCTGCCACAAACATTTTGGCACATACAGGGCCCTTTCCCTTCTTTAGTATCTCTTTGGGGTATAAGCCCAGTAGTAACACTGCTGGATCAAAGGGTATGCATAGTTTGATAACTTTTTGAACATAGTTCCAAATTGCTCTCCAGAATGGCTGGATGTGTTCACAATTCCACCAATAATGTATCAGTGTCCCTGTTTTCCCACACCCCTCCAACATTCCGCGTTATCTTTCCCTGTCATTCTAGCCAATCTGACAGGTGTGTAGTGGTATCTCAGAGTTGTCTTAATTTGCATTTCTATGATCAATAGTGATTTGGAACACTCTTTCATATGAGTGGTAATAGTTTCAATTTTATCATCTGAAAATTGTCTGTTTATATCCTTTGATCATTTATCAATTGGAGAATGGCTTGATTTCTTATAAATTAGAGTCAATTCTCTATATAGTTTGGAAATGAGTCCTTTATCAGAACCTTTGATTGTAAAAATGTTTTCCCAGTTTATTGTTTCCCTTCTAATCTTGCCTGCATTAGTTTTATTTGTACAAAATCTTTTCAATTTGACATAATCAAAATTTTCTATTTTTTAGTCAATAGTGATCTCTAGTTCTTCTTTGGTCATAAATTCCTTCCAAAGAGAAATATTTTCAAGAAACAAGAAAAAAAATTTCAAAAATGCTAGAGCTACAATTAGAATTGTATAGGACTTATAAGCCGTCACAATAAAAGACCACAGGTCCTGAAATCATATATAACAACAATCAAAAGAACTAGATCTGTGGGGAAAAATACTATATCTAGCAAAATTATTTATATTATTGAATGAGAAAAAATAGACATTCAACATACTTGCAGATTTTCAGGACTTTCTATCAACCAAACCTAAAACAGAAAATTTAACAAGAGCCAGAACCAAAGACCAGTTATAATGAACTCAACACAGACAAATTGTTTATGTTTTTATAAATAGGAAATGAATACCATATGTTTAAGATTTCATGAATAATAGGGCAGCTCCAAAGAAAGATTAGAACAGAGTTAAGGCAAAAATAGTAATTCTACAAGTGAGGTGCAAAGGAAGAAACAGAAAAATTGGATAGGGAGGGGGAAGCATAGTTCTAGAAAGCTACTTACATTGGGAATGGGGTAAATAGGCAACACTACATATATATCATGAATGTTACAGCACCCTTCAAAATCTACAAAGAAATAAGGGGGGAGGGACAGGCAGACTGGGAAGGAAAGGGTGTGGAAAAGAAAAACAAAGGAAGGATCCATGGGTAAGAAGGTGTTAAGTAACAACAAGATGAGTTAGGAGAGTATTAAAGCAATGAGTCTAGAAAGATATAGGGCTGTGTATGTGAAGGGGGGGAAGGGCGGATAAGGTGTGTTTGTCATTGTATGTATATCTATATATGTAAACATAAATACATGCTTTTTAAACTACTAGCATGCTTGTGGATGGGGTGGGGCTGAAAGGGAGAAAACACAAATAAAGTAGAAAAGATGCACAGTAGAGAACAAAAGAACAATTTACAAGGAAGTAAAAAAAAACAAAAACATGGACACTCATTAATATAATTTCTTCTACTAATGTCTATAATTTCTTAATCTGATAAATTGTTGTTATATATTTTGAATCCTCCATAATGTTCTGTTGGGTTTATGACAACGTCTCTTTTGTTTTGTTTCATATTGTTTTGTATTCCTTTTCTGGTTTTCTTATTCTGTTTTTTAAAATAAAACAATTTTTTAAAAATCCTTTTTCACTTCTTCCAAGAGAGTTTTTTGAGTTGAAGACCAACTCATATCACCCTTTGAGGCTTAATCTGGAGGCATTTTGTCTTTAGTGCCCTCAGGATTAAAGGCCTGTTCTTCCCTGTCTTCATTATAGCTATCTATGGTAAGAGCTCTTTTTGCTTTTTTGCTCATTTTTAAAGGTTGAGGTCTGCTGTTAGGGCAAAGAAGAGCTTGTCCCAAGCTTCCTCTACAATAAGACAGGGATTTCATGCTGCCTTGGGTCTAGGCCTGCCAGCTTCCTTCCCATTTACCAATTTGGTATGTAGATTGCGGGAATTTGTCTTGCTTTACTATTTATGTTTGTTATACAGCGAAGTGACAAACTGCATGTTCTAGTTCCTTCTCACCCAGAGTTAGATTTCAGCAGCACAGCTGGGCCTGGCATTCCTTATCAGTAGAGGGTCCTTTGACCTTCCTAGACGCAGATTCCTAACTCCTCTCTCTGTATAGGAAATGAAAATTCTCCTAGTGCTGGTTGAAGTTATCTCCAAACCCAGCTAGCTCCCTGCTTGCTCTATCAACAGAGCTAACTTAGAAATATTCATATTTCACACTGTTAAACTTCATTAATGGGGCCTTTCTTTAGATCTTCTTGGGTTGTCCCAAACCCAGAAACATTTGGTTTTCACTTATGGTTTGACCTAAGGCACCATTTTGTTTTATTGCTGGGGTAAATCTGGAGACTTTGGAATTCCCTGACCTACTCTACTATCTTTCCAGATTCCTCCATCCCCGCAAAAAAGATAGTGTCAAAGGAAATTATGAGTTAAGTGAGAAAACTAGGAGAACAATTTATAAAATGACATTATAGAAAATAAAACAATTATATAAAACTTAGGAATCTTTAATTCAGTAATTAAGCATGAGTGTGGAGGATTAAAAATAAATCCTAACACTCATCTTCTGCTAGAGAAGTTGATGGGCTTAAAATCACCAATAAAACATGCATATTTGGACATGGAGATTGTAGGAATTTGTCTTGCTTTACTATTTATGTTTTTATATGCTGAAGTGAATGAATAAATACCTAAATTAATAACTGTTATCTAAAGTTCTTACCAGGCAATTGCAAATTTAGAACTAGAACTCGGAAGAGAAATCTTGGCTGTGGATATTTATCTGGGAGTTAATGTTTTTGGCTAAAAGTAATTGAACTCATTCCCAAAAAGGCAAATGAAATTAAGTCCATAAAATTCATGAAATATAGTGCTTAGAAGAGGGAGGGTTAAGGAACAAAACTTGAGAAAATCATTAAAAATGGTGTTGAGAGGTGAGTGGAAATAATGTTCTATGAGATAAAAAAATATATGTATGAGTAGCAAGCAATTAGAAATATCAGTACATATAACTCCCTTGTGAGAATTTTGGGGGAAAAAAAAAAGAAAGACAAATAGGATCATAGTCAGGTAGGATAGACAACAGGGTCAAAAGAAGGATTTTGATACCTGAGGGAATTTGAATTTAAAAAATAAGCTAAAGGAAAAAAAATAAATTTTAAGAGATATTAAGTTAGAGTTCAATTAACAAGGAAAAGTCCAAAAGGAAATGGGAGAAGATAACTTCAAGAGTATAGACAGAGATAAAATTTTATAAGAGGAAAAATGAGTAGAAAATTACAGACACAGAAACATTTGAATAAATTTGGAGAACTAATGTATAGCAACCTCAGTATTTTAAATAAAGTGAGAATAAAAGTGTTGTTGATAATAATGGAAGGAATAGAAAAAGTGAAATAATTTATATCGTTTTGGGTGAGAAAGGCATAAAAATAAAACTATAATCTTTCTTACAAAGTTATTTCTTTGTGACTCTTTAGTTTAACCCATATTGAGAAAGAAGCATTAGAGAAATTAAGCATGTGAGTAACCAACTTAAATAGCAGTTTTACACACACACACACACACACTCACACCTACACAAAAACACACACACGAAGAGAGACAGACACAGAGAGACAGAGAGAAAAAGAACTATAGATAAATTTTATTATCAAGAGTCCAGAAAGTTTTTTGTCAATCAACAACTAATGAATATTATTTATTGAGTATCTACCATATTAAAGGTACTACATTAGAGTGATAATACAGAGAGGTTTAAAAATTGATCCCTGCTTTCATGAAGGTGGTAGTCTAGTTGGCTTATCAAGATGAATTGCTGTTATGGTAATTTGAGCTCTCAATGCTTCCATTTTGAAGGCAGTTAGATATTTCATCTCCCGTATTATATACAGCATTGAAGCCTCCATTTAATACACACACCAAATTTATATTCATCACTTTCACAAAATGTTTTGCAGTTTCCCAAACGTTTATGGCATCTTCTGATCTTGTAGGGTTCTCTTCCCATAGCTGTATAAAAGAAAAGTAATTCATGCTTTACATCCTAGATCATTTAACATGAAGAAACAAATGAGCTTGAATTAGAAGAGCACTTATCCCAAAATGGGGGAGGCTGGAAGACATGCCAGGAAGCCATCTGACATCTCTAATAGTATTCAATTAGTAATCTTTTCAGAAAATAATAGACTTGTGAGCATTTTTTTAACAGGGAATATGCTATTCAGCTCAGTCTCTCACTTTCATTCTTACTAATTTGCATACAGGTATACTTATTTACAATGTATTGTAAGCATCAATTCTAAACTTCTCTTTCCAGATTTTCAAGACTTTAATAATCTGATGTCATTTTATCTATCAATTTTTTTTCCTTTCATTGCCCAATATGATTCATCCACTCCAATTAAGATAGTCTCTGTCATTATATAGTTTGATCTTGTTCATTGTGTAAAAAAAAAATGCTCTGCTTTTTGTCTTTTATCATGCTTATCCCCTTGCATAGATTCACATATTTACAAAATCCTTACTATCTGGACTCATAGATTTACTATCAGACTATATGTTTTTAAATAATACTTTGATTTTGATATACATAATCCTATCCAGAAAGAAGCTTAAAAGCATTGAATAAATTAGCTAAAAGGAATATCAGCAATCTTAAAATACAAATGTACACAAGCACACAAAGTTACACATATGTGTGCATACACATATATACAACAAATATACACACATATATGGCATGTATGTATTTATTTTTGTTGGTGTGTTCATTTGTGTGTGTTCATGTGTGTATGTGTCTTAATACCAGCAAAATGAGCACTAGAATTGGTGTGGAAGAAAAAAATTTATACACCTTATAAAGGCTTTCTCCCAGTAGGATAATTATAGCTAGTGGTGTGCTGGAGCCAGCTTTTACCTTTTTTTGTCTATGATTCTGTCACATACTTCTTGAATTAAAATCTTGTAATATTATGAGAAACATCACTGACATTAAAAGATATTAAGGGAAAAGGAACTTAGGTAGGTAACAAAGACTTGAAAAATTGGGAAAGGGCCATGATCAAAAGTCATAGAATCAATACTTTTTATTTACAACTAATGAACAATTAAGTGGTAAAAAATGACCATGTCTTTTTCTAGTCTTTATTTCTAAAGTCATGGAGTCTATTAAAGTTTTCACATAGATAGTGCTTCCTAGCCATTAGGTGTGTTCATGTTTTCTCCAAACTTTATTTTGAATTAATTCCTACTACCAATGTAATTATTAATTTGGGGAAAAGGTTAGGCTTCAGCTCTGATAATAACTGGACCTATATCTATTCTGCCATCCTAAGCATTCACTTCTCATCTTAACTCCTTTCTCTCTATCTTGGCATAATCTAGCAATTCCATGCTGAGGCCAGTTTCCAGATAATTGCATAACACAGTAACCCTATGTTTGTCTCAAATGTGAAAATGGAAATTGAACCTCATTTGACAATAGAATCTCAAAGAAGTATATTCTGTACTTTCTCCCTTTTTTGCTTCATTATGTGAACCCCTGCCATGTCGTAGTGGAAATAAAAAAAAATAGAAATTAAAAGGGCTGATTTTGAAACAGTATCATGTCTTCTTTTTTTAATTTTATTTAAGTTTTATTTATTTATTTATTTTCATTTAATAACCTTTTATTTACAGGTTATATGTATGGGTAACTTTACAGCATTGATAATTGCCAAACCTCTTATTTCAATTTTTCCCCTCTTTCCCTTCCCCTCTCACCCAGATGGCAGGATGACCAGTACATGTTAAATATATTAAAATATAAATTAGATACACAATAAGTATACATGACCAAACCGTTATTTTGCTGTACAAAAAGAATCAGACTCTGAAATATTGTACAATTAGCCTGTGAAAAAAATAAAAAATGCAGGTGGGCAAAAATATAGGGATTGGGAATTCAATGTAATGGTTTTTAGTCATCACCCGGAGTTCTTTCTCTGGGCGTAGCAGGTTCAATTCATTACTGCTCCATTGGAAACGATTTGGTTGATCTCATTGCTGAGGATGGCCAAGTCCATCAGAATTGGTCATCATATAGTATTGTTGTTGAAGTATATAATGATCTCTTGGCCCTGCTTGTTTCACTCAGCACCAGTTCCTGTAAGTCTCTCCAGGCCTTTCTGAAATCATCCTGTTGGTCATTTCTTACAGAACAATAATATTCCATAATATTCGTATACCACAATTTATTCAGCCATTCTCCAACTGATGGGCATGCACTCAGTTTCCAGTTTCTAGCGACTACAAAGAGGGCTGCCTCAAACATTAATGCACATGCAGGTCCCTTTCCCTTCTTTAAGATCTCTTTGGAATATAAGCCCAGTAGTAACACTGCTGGATCAAAGGGTATGCACAGTTTGATAACTTTTTGAGCATAGTTCCAAATTGCTCTCCAGCATGGTTGGATGTATTCACAGTTCCACCAACAATGTATTAGTGTCCGTGTTTTCTCACATCCCTTCCAACATTCCACATTATCTTTCCCTGTCATTCTAGCCAATCTGACAGGTGTGTAGTGGTATCTCAGAGTTGTCTTAATTTGCATGTCTCTGATTAATAATGAGTTGGAGCATCTTTTATATGGCTATCATTTGTCTTCTTGGGAGGGAATAAGTGAGAAAGCAGTAGGAGCATGAGTCGCAAGAACAGAAAACCAGACAGTGCAAAAGATATTTTATTTAATTAATATTACAGAGTCATATGAGCACTGCTGCAAAATTTTGAAAAGAACATGGGTTTACTTTAGGTTTTTACTCATTTTTTTTAAATGAATGATTTACTTTGTTTTCTTCTCTGTGTTCATCAGTCTTCTGTCTTCTGCCCTCAAACACAGCATACCGTTGAAGGTCTTATGCAGTAACTGATCCTAGTTTCATATTCAAAACACAATTGTTTACAAGTGCCCTTGATTGATCTGCATTTTTTGCTGTAATCATAGTTGCCAAATTTGGATATTCTTCCTCCTCCATTTCTTGCTGTAAGAAGGAAAGAACAGCTGGAATTATTAATCCAGCTATATTTTGAAAAAAGAAAAGAAAAACACAAGCCCAACTTTGATTAAAAATCATAGAAAATGATGTAAGTTCTTTTTCCTTTTCTCTTCTTCCTTATTTGGGGTCAATAGGAGGAATTCAAAGTTATTCATAGGTCTGTCTAAAAACCTCTAAGATAGTTTCCATCTTTTAGACAATATTAACTTCTCTAATCCTTCACCCCCAAAAAATCCATTGTTCAAATTATGATTATAGATTTTGATTTGGAAAGAATCTTCAAGGTTATCAAGTCTGTTTTGCCAATGAGGAAGCTTAAGCATATAAAGATTAAATTATTTTCCACAGCTGGTAAGTATTCAAAGCAGAATAGGAACCCACATCATTTTGATGCCAAGCCAGAACACTAATTAATGAAGCATGCTGACTTAAAAATTAATTTGGATTTGGCAAAAGCCACATTTTTCTATGAATTCAGAATTCTTTAAAGTACTCATCTTATGTATCATATGTAATCTATGCAATTATTTCTTCTGCATCATGGGGTTTGTGGCACCTCCATGATCTGGAAAACCTGTATAAATTTTTTTGGCCTTCCCTTTCTACCAGAGAAGAAGTATTAATTATCATGACATTAAAAGTTATATTTTATGCATTTCTGAGCTGCTAAACTTTTTTTTCCTTGTATCATTTGTTAGCCTTCATCCTTCATTTGCAGCTTCTACAAAATTCCCCCCAAATTCTCATTTAATTTTTGATGCTGGCCCAAGATATATTGGAACTATGATAAGGAAAATAACTATATATAAGGTATAACTGGGTAGTTCTAAAATGCCGGGGCAGTCTCTATTGTTCAGTTATCTGAATATACACTGTTTTCCAAAGTTAAGGCCCAAAAGCAGGCTATGGCCTGTGCTTAGTATAACAGTCCCTGCTTCTATCCCCTGGATGATGTTACAATCTCACAAAATGTATTGCTTTGACCAGCAGCAAGTATTTTCTGAAGGATTTATGATTTTCATATTAATTGATTACTATTAGATTTTTTGGAACTTCTCTATTTTCACTAGGGAATGGAGTGTCAGAAGCAAGTCAGTCAGCTGCAGCGGAAAGTGATTAATCAATATCCCTTCATATTCTAACAATTCCTGTACTTTATAACAGATAACTGAACCAGGAGCTACACCCCTGTTTCTACTGCACTGACTCTAGTTCTCTACCCCACTGAACAATCACAAGGTTGAATTATCCGTATGGTATGAGACTGTTCAATAGTTCTAATATCTTGGAGATTATTTCCACAGGACCCACCATATTGTCCCAAAGATACCTGCACACAAGGACTTGCTGTGAGAATTAAGAACTAAAAATGGGGTGGAGCCAAGATGGCGGAGAAGGCACACCCAACTTTCTAAACTCTTTTCTTACCCTCTTTATCAATATTATATCGAGCCTCAAAAATAGTCTTGTCTGCTACAATTCATAAAGATAAGAAGTATAACAATTCACTAGCCAAAGAAAATCTGCAGTCTCGCCAAAAAAAGTTTGTTCCAGGGCTAGGGGGGAGATCAGTGTAGACTGTGAGAGATATTAGGTTCTGAGGAGAGCCTCAAACCGAAAGTGAAAGCACAGATCTCAGCACAAGCTCCCAGTATGGGACTTTTCCTTGGGGCAGTTGCGAACCTGCATGGCAGGAGGGCACAGCCCAAGTTAGCCTCTAATCTGCGCAGTGGGGGGCTTGGCTTGGGGCCATAGAGCTTTCCCAGGGTCGATTTGCAATTGGGCAGAGACATTGGGGCAGAGACATTGGAGCAGAGACTGCTAGGCAGAATCCCGGGAGAATCATTGGTTTGTAGTCAGCTGCTAATACCCACAGCCCCACAAGAGGCTCTGGCCTGGGGCAGTGACACTTTCACCCCTTAGTCTCTAGCCGAGGGCAATCGCTAACCCACACAGCCCAACTGGGGACTTCGATAGCTTGGCCAGGGCTGAATCCACCTCCTGTTGGGGGAAGGGAAAACTCTCACTCAGAGCACTCCCATACCTCATAGCCGGAAATCGGTTTACATCTCTCCTGTTCTGCAGAGGAAGCTGGTAACCCCCTTGCCTAGGAGGCATACCCTAAAGGCTTTAAAACATGAATAAAAAGATGAAAAGAACCATCAACAGCTTCTATGCAGAAAAAGCAGGTCAGCAAAACTGAAGAGACAACAAATAGCAAACATGAACCAGACTGTCCTCTTTTACATGATGCTCTAATAGAAGAGACCATTAAAAGTCTCAAAAGAAAGAAATAAATGGGGAAAGGAAAGAGTTAAAAACAACCTTCCTGAAATACAATTGGGAAAAATTCAGGAAAGTAAGAATTTGAATTAGAAAAAAAGAACATAGAAAGTAGGATTTGTGAATTGGAAAAGACAAAGAACTCGAAGAAAGTAGGATCTTGGAATTGAAAAAGAAAATAATTCACTAAAAAAAATTTATGAAATGGAAAAATTCACAACCAAAACAATACATTTAAAAACTCAATTTACATAAAGAAGAAAAAGCAATGAAAAAATAATTTTTAAAAATTAGAACTGAAAAATAGAAACTAATGATTCATTGAGACAGCAAGAATCAACGCAAAACCAAAAAATAAAAACTGGAAAAAACATAATTATTACTTGCAAAATGAAATTGGAAAAAGATCTGGAGATAATCTGAGGATGATTGGACTTTCCAAAACTATGATGAAAAAAAAAAGAGCCTAGATATTTTTTCGAGAAATCATCAAAGAGAACTGCCCAGATGTAATAGATTCAGAAGGAAATAGGCATTGAAAGAATTCATCGAACAACTCGAAAGAAACCCTAAAATAAAACCCAAAGGAATATTGTGGCCAAATTTCAGAATTAATTAAGGAAAAAAATTTAAACAGCCAAAAAAACAAAACAATTTAAAAAGGGTGCCAAATAAGGATCAACAAGACCCAAGTCCCATTAAAAGATAAGGGCCTGAACTATATTCCGGGAAAAGGCAAAAGAACTTGGGATGCAGCCAAGAATAAACTACCACCTAAGCTGAACTTACAGGAAGAAGATGGACATTTAAGAAACAAAACCATTTGTTTCTAAGGAAAACCAAATAAAAAAAAAATTTGATCTCCAACCCAGAACTGAGATGCAGAAAAGGAAAAATACTTGAAATTGTATTTTTGGGGAATACAAAAAGAATACATGATAATTTGATTTTATTATAAAAAAAAAAAGATATGGAAAAGGGATGATTAGAATAAGGTGGGATGGAGGGATAAAGAAAACCACATCCCACGAAGAGGCAAAGGAAACATCATATCTGAGGGAATTTAGAGAGGGGGAGGAACATTGTTAACTACCTCATCGAGTTGGCTCAAAGAAAAAAATTGACATTTGTTTTAGAAAAATTCTCTGCCCAAAAAAGGGGAGGAAAGGGAAAAGAAAAAAGAGTAATAAGGGAAGGAAGGGGGAAATATTAAAGGGGGAGGAGGGATTCTAAAGAGGGTAAGCATCGGAAACAATTGGGGTACATAAGTTCAAAAGGGGAAAGAGGGGGGAGGCAAGAAAAAGTAAAGCATAACGGGTTATTAGGATGGCAGGAAATACAGATGGAATTCTAACTGTAAATGTGAATGAGATGAACTCCCCATAAAGAGGAGGCAGATAGCAGACTGGATCAAAAGTCAGAACCCCTACAATAGTTGTTTAAGAAACAACATTTAAAGGGAGATCATATAGAGTAAAGGTGGCTACAAAATCTATTATGCTTCAGGAAAGTCAAAAGCAGGGTAGCCATCCTTATCTCAGATCAAGCAAAACAAAATTTTATCTAATTAAAAGATAAAAGGAAACTAATCCCAAAGGGAAAAAAACGAAGAATATCAATATTAAACATATATGCACCAAGTGGTATGGCCCAATTTCCTAAAGGAGAAGAAGAGGCAAGAAGAAAAAACAAAACTGAATAGGAGATCTCAACCTTAAATTTCAAATTGACAAACAAACCACAAAAAAATAAGAAATAAATTAAAAGTAAATAAAAATTAAAAAATTAGGTATTTAGATCTTTGAGAAAATTAATGAGATAGAAAGAAATTTTCTTCTCAGCAGTTCTTGAAACTATTCAAAATTGACCATAATTGGGACAAAAGACCCAAATTAAATGCAAGAAAAGAAATAGTAATGCCTTTTCGACATGATGCAATAAAACACATTCAAAAAAAGTTAGGGGAAATAGACCAAAAGTAATTGGAAACTAAAAATCCTTTAAGAATATTGGGAACACAAATTATAGATACAATTAATAATTTCCCAAGAAATGACTGATGAGACGTATACCAAAATTTGGGATGCACCAAAGGGTAAAGGGAATTTTTTCCTTAAGGCTTACTTGAAAAACAGAAAAGAAAAATTTAATGAATTTTTAAACTAATAAAACTAAAAAAGACCAAATTAAAAACCCCAATTAAATACTAAATTGGAAATTTAAAAATTAAAAGGAGAAAAAAAATATTGAAAGTAAATAAACATTGAACTAATTGATAAAATTAAGAGTTGGTTTAGAAAGAAAAAAGATAAGCCTTGGTAAATCTGATTAGAAAAAAGGGAGGGAGGAAAATGAAATTATAGTCTTAAAATGAAAAGGAGAACTTTCCACCAATGAAGAGGAAATTAGAGAAATAATAAGGAGTTATTTTTAACTTTATGCCAATAAATTTGATAACCTAATGAAATGGATGAAACCCTCCAAAACATAGACTTCCCAGACAACAAGGAGGAAGTAAATTTTGAAACCATTTCAGAAAAGAAATAGAAAGAAAATTAAACAACCCCCTAAAAAAAACCCAGGACCAGATAGATTTAATGTGAATTTTACCAAACATTTAAAGAACAATTTTAAATGCTATATAAATTATTTGATAAAATAGGGAATGAAGGGTCCTACCAAATTTTTTTCAACATAGTAATTATATAATCCAGGTAGGTTGAAAACAGAAAAAAAATTATAACCAACTCCTAATGAATATTGATGCTAAAATCTTAAATAAGATAACAAAAACTGAAAATCATCTTGATAATACCCGAATGTGGATTTTACCAGGAATGGATTTTAATTTTTAGGAAAACAATCAATATAATTAGTTAATAACCAAATTAAAAAACCATATGATCATCTCAATAATGCATAAAAAGCATTTGAAAAATCCAACATCCATTCCTATTAAAACAATTAATAAGGAAAAATGGATTTTCTTAAAATAACAGCATCTATTTAAAACCATCAGTAAGCATCATATGTAATGGAGACAAACTGCATCCATTTCCAATAAGATGTGGAGTTAAACAAGGTTGCCCACTATCACCGTTACTATTTAATATTGTATTAGAAATGCTACCTTTGGCAATAAAAGCCAAGAAAGAGATTAAAGGAATAAGAATACAAATGAAAACCAAATTATCACTCTTTGGACGACATGATGGTATCAAGAACCCCAGAGATTTCTAAAAGTTATTAGAAAAATCCAACTGTAGCAAATTTGAATAAAAAAACCCACAAAGTCATCACATTCTTATATATCACTTAAAAAATCCAAAGTTAGAGTTACAAAGAGAAATTCCATTTAAAGTAACTACTGATAATATAAAAATTTAGGAATCATCTGCCAAGGAAAATAGAAACTTTATGGCAAATTAAGACCACTTTTCACACAAATTAAATCTGATCTAACCAATTGAAAAATATTAAATGCTCTTGATAGGGCGAGCAAATATAATAAAGATGACAATTACCTAAACTAATCTATTTATTTAGCACTATACCAACGATCCCCAAAAAAACATTTTAATGACCTAGAAAAATAACAACAAAATTTATATGGAAAACAAAAGGTCAAAATTTAAAATTAATGAAAAAAAATCAAATGGGGTTTAGCTTAAGATCTAAAATTAGAATATAGAGCAGCAGTTACGAAAACCATTTGATGCTGGCTAAGGAATAGATTAGTTGATCAGTGGAATAGGTTAGGTTCAAGGGATAAAACAGTCAACAAATATAGCAACCTAGTCTTTGACAAACCCAAAGACCCCAGCTTTGAGATAAGAACTTACTGTTTGATAAAAATTCCTGGGGAAAATTGGAAACTAATATGGCAGAAAATAGGCATTGATCCACATTTAACACCGTACACCAAGATAAGGTCAAAATGGATTTATGACCTAGGCATAAAGAATGAAATTATTAATAAATTAGAGGAACACAGGATAGTTTATTCTCAGACCTTGGGAAGGGGAATTTTATGACCAAAGAAGAACTAGAGATAATTTGATCACAAAATAGAAAAATTTATTATACCAAACTGAAAAGTTTTTGTAAACAAAAGAAAAAAAAACTAAAAATTTTTGCAAAAGGAAACAAAGAAATTAAGAAAAAAAGGAAAAGGCAAAATAAAAACCCTTTGGGAAAAAATATTTTACAAAAAACTCAAAAAAAAGAAATTCCCTGATAAAAACCCCTTCAAGGCTAAAATAAAAAATAAGAGATTGTTAATATAAACAAGCATTTTTAAGAATGGTCCAAAGGAGATAAGGAATTCTCAAAAAGATAAACTTTTTATCTTTATAAGTGTTCTAGGCTTTATTAAAGAGAATGAAAAAGGGACCATTCAGAATGTTTTGCACCCCTTTTGATGGTAGAAACGGAAATAATGGATGTTAGTTGGAAATGGGCTGAAAATTGTGGTATAAATGCAATTTGGAAATTTTATTTGTAAAAAACCAACGGATATTTCCAGAAAGGCCAGGACTTATAAAGAATATGGAGGAAAAGGGACCAGGAGATCATTTATCTTAAAACAAACTAATGATGACAGTTCTGATGGATGGCCATTTTGGAATAATCAAAACAAAAATTTCCAGTGGAGAGAATAAGAACTAAGCCCAGGAAAGAACCGGAGAAATTAAAACCAAACAAATTCTAATTATATTTATGACCGCATTTAGATTTCCCAAACAACCAATTTTGACAATATTTCAGAGTTAATTTTTTTAACAAAATAACGTTTTGGTCATTATACTTATTTTTGTATCTAATTTATATTTTAATATATTTAAATTATTATCCCCATCTGGGAGGGGAGAGGGAAGAGGGAAAAATTGAAAAAGAGGGTTTCAATTGTTAATGCTATAAAGTTACCCATGCATATAACCTGTAAATAAAAGGCTATTAAATAAAAAAAAAAACTATATTATAAAACAGCAGTCACCAAAACCATTTGATATTAGGTGTAGATTAGTTGATCATGAGAGGTTAAGTTACAAGAAGACTAGTCAACTAAGCAATCTGTTTCAAAGCCCAAAGATCTTAACTTTGGGATAAAATTATTATTTGAAAAAACTGCTGGATAACTGAAATTAGTATGGCAGAAATTAGGCATGGAACACACTTAACACCATATACCAAGATAAGATCAAAATGGGTCCATGATTTAGACATAAAGAACGAGATTATAAATAAATTAGAGGAACATTGGATAGTTTATCTCTCAGACCTGTGGAGAGAAGAAATTTTCCAAAGATGAACTAGAGACCATTATTGATCAAAGATAGAAAATTTTGATTACATCAAATTAAAAGCTTCTTAAAAACAAAACTAATGCAAACAAGATTAGAAGGGAAGAACAAACTGGGAAAACATCTTCACAGTTAAAGGTTCTGATAAAGGCCCTCATTTCCAAAATATAGAGAACTGACTCTAATTTATAAGAAACCAACCCATTCTCCAATTGATAAATGGTCAAAGGATATGAACAGACAATTCTCAGATGAAGAAATTGAAACTATTTCTAGTCATATAAAAAGATGCTCCAAGTCATTATTAATCAGAGAAATGCAAATTAAGACAACTCTGAGATACCACTACAAACCTGTCAGATTGGCTAAGATGACAGGAAAAAATAATGATGATTGTTAGAGGGGATGCGGGAAAACTGGGACATTGATGCATTGTTGGTGGATTTGTGAATGAATCCAACCATTCTGGAGAGCAATCTGTAAATATGCCCCAAAAGTTATCAAACTGTGCATACCTTTTGACCCAGCAGTACTATTACTGGGCTTATACCCCAAGGAGATACTAAAGAAGGGAAAGGGACCTATATGTGCCAAAATGTTTGTGGTAGCCCTATCTGTAGTGGCTAGAAGCTGGAAAATGAATGGATGCCCATCAATTGGAGAATGGTTGGGTAAATTGTGGTATATGAATGTTATGGAATATTGTTGTTCTGTAAGAAATAACCAGCAGGATGAATACAGAGAGGAGTGGCGAGACTTACATGAACTGATGCTAAGTGAAATGAGCAGAACCAGGAGATCATTATATACCTCAACAACAATACTGTATGAGGATGTATTCTAATGGAAGTGGATTTCTTCAACAAAGAGATGATCTAACTCAGTTTCAATTGATCAAGGATGGACAGAAGCAGCTACACCCAAAGAAAGAACACTGGGAAATGAATGTAAACTGCTTGCATTTTTGTTTTTCTTCCTGGGTTATTTATACCTTCTGAATCCAAATCTGTATGTGCAACAAGAGAACTGTTCGGTTCTACACACATATATTCTATCTAGGATATACTGTAATCTATTTAACATGTATAGGACTGCTTGTCATCTGGGGGAGGGGGTGGAGGGAGGAAGGGGAAAAATCAGAACAGAAGTGAGTGCAAGGGATAATGTTGTAAAAAAATTACCCTGGCATTAGTTCTGTCAACAAAAAGTTATTAAAAAAAAAAGAAATCAAGTTGTGACTTTAAATGATGAAAACTCAGGGATATCAAATCTAACCTCTGAGATTTTACTTGAAGAAATTATTTCTTTTGGGGTCCACAATGCAAAATCTTTCTAAATCTTCTTTAAGGAAAATGTCGTAAGTGGTTCATTTGGATCCTACTTACTTCAGTGGACATTGATTAAATGTGTTTTATATATAAGGTACTGTGCTAAGGGCTGGGCTAAAAGAGATTGATATGACCTTTGACTTTAAAGAATGCATAATTTTCTAGAGTAAAATGAGAAAATTTAAAGAAATACTGATACAAAATAAGAGGTGAAAAAGCACAAAAGAGAGATACAGAAAAAAAGTCAAGAAAGATTCTAAATAGAAGGATGAACTGGAAGTAAAAAAGAGCAGGATCTGAATTCTTTCTTAGAAATTGGTACCTGTAAAATATTAGGGAAATTATTAAACTTTTCTCAGTTTCTTTTCTCTCTCTTTCTTTCTCTCTGTCTCTCCGTGTATGGTAATACATATACATGTTTTTATGTAACTATGTATTAGAAACTTAGTTTCCTCATCCATTAAATTGAGATAATGTTATTATCTGTATCACAAATTTCATTTAGAATCAAATGAAATAATGTATGGATAATATCTTCTTCTAATCTCATGCTTTGAATCATTGGCATGTTGTGTCCAAAGAGTGACAGCTGCTACTATTCTCAGAATTTTTTGGAATTGTTTTATGGGTTCTATTCTTTTCTGCAACACCTTCATTTTCACAATTACCTAGTTAAATTTCATATTAAGCTGGTAAAAACATTTCATTTGGTTGCAAACTTGTTTTGGTCAGCTGATAGTAGACTGAACTGAGAAAGCCGTTAATCTTCTTGTTCTCACTCCCAAACTACTTTGTAGTGAACTATTTTGCATGCATTCATTGTATTGATTAACTAATACCAAATATATATTTCTATATAAAATATTATATTTTGTTTCCCTCATTGAAATGTAAAATATTTATAAGTAAGAATAATTTCATTTACTTTATTTGCCTCCCTAGCATGTAGCATAGATGTAGCAAGTACTTAATAAATTCCTTTGGATTAGTACAACTATCTATAATAATATCCTAAGTGAAGTGGTCATTAGCAAGTAACATCTTCCAGGAGCTTACACCTAAATGAAAAGTTCCTTGAGGAATGATATGTAAATATTAGAGAAAATAGCAAATTATATAAATAGGGATGAAGCCCCTTTTTAGTATCATCCTAGTTGAGTAACTATGGATAAGCCACTAAACCAAGTCTCTCAGCCAATGTTTTCTTCTCTATAAGATGATAAGATTGGACTAAATTGCCCCTGAGGTTTCTTCCCTTTCTAAGTGTCTGATTTTCTCCTACTCAAAGAAGTCAATGTTAAGTCCCTTAACTTATTTTTTTTGTATTTCTTAAAAAAAAGTCTTCACCATTTGTCACTTGACTATTATACTTGGAAATTTCTTGTTTTTTTTTTTTTGTTTGTTTGTTTGTTTGTTTTTGTTTTTTGGTAAATTGAAATCCTAAGGTTCTTTTCTTACTTCTCTCATATCTTCTCAAAAATAATAATAATAGAATTAGAAATTTTAGAAATGACCCCCAAAATTAATTTTAAAAAATCAAATGAGTTCTGATGGACCTGGCCATCCTCAGCAACGAGATCAACCAAATCATTTCCAATGGAGCAGTAATGAACTGAACCAGCTACGCCCAGAGAAAGAACTCTGGGAGATGACTAAAAATCATTACATTGAATTCCCAATTCCTATATTTATGCCCACTTGCATTTTTGATTTCCTTCACAAGCTAATTGTACAAATTTCAGAGTCTGATTCTTTTTATACAGCAAAATAATGTTTTGGTCATGTATACTTATTGTGTATCTAATTTATATTTTAATGTATTTAACATCTACTGGTCATTCTGCCATCTAGGGGAGGGGGTGGGGGGTAAGAGGTGAAAAATTGGAACAAGAGGTTTGGCAATTGTTAATGCTGTAAAGTTACCCATGCATATAACCTGTAAATAAATGGCTATTAAATGAAAAAAAAATCAAATGAAGGTGGTTTAGCTGTACCAGATCTAAAATTATATTATAGAGCAGCAGTTACCAAAACCATTTGGTATTGGCTAAGGAATAGATTAGTTGATCAGTGGAATAGGTTAGGTTCAAAGGACAAAACAGTCAACAACTATAGCAACCTAGTGTTTTACAAACCCAAAGACCCCAGCTTTTGGGACAAGAACTTACTGTTTGACAAAAATTACTGGGAAAATTGGAAACTAATATGGCAGAAATTAGGCACTGATCCACACTTAACACCGTACATGAAGATAAGGTCAAAATGGGTTCATGACTTAGGCATAAAGAATGAGATTATAAATAAATTAGAAGAACACAGGATAGTTTACCTCTCAGACCTGTGGAAGAGGAAGAAATTTATGACCAAAGAAGAACTAGAGCTCATTACTGATCACAAAATAGAAAATTTCGACTATACCAAACTGAAAAGCTTTTGTACAAATAAAACTAATGCAGTCAAGATTAGAAGGGAAGCAATAAACTGGGAAAATATTTTTACAGTCAAAGGTTCTCATAAAGGCCTCATTTCCCAAATATATAGAGAATTGACTCTAATTTAGAAGAAATCAAGCCATTCTCCAATTGATAAATGGTCAAAGGATATGAACAGACAATTCTCAGATGAAGAAATTGAAACTATTTCTAGTCATATGAAAAGATGCTCCAAGTCATTATTAATCAGTGAAATGCAAATTAAGACAACTCTGAGATACCACTAAGCACCTGTCAGACTGGCTAGAATGACAGGGAAAGATAATGCAGAATGTTGGAAGGGGTGTGGGAAAACAGGGACACTAATACATTGTTGGTAGAACTGTGAATACATCCAACCATTCTGGAGAGCAATTTGGAACTATGCTCAAAAAGTTATCAAACTGTGCATACCCTTTGATCCAGCAGTGTTACTACTGGGCTTATATCCCAAAGAGATGACAAAGAAGGTAAAGGGACCTGTAATGCACGAATGTTTGTGGCAGCCCTCTTTGTAGTGGCTAGAAACTGGAAACTGAATGGATGTCCATCAGTTGGAGAATGGCTGAATAAATTGTGTTATATGAATATTATGGAATATTATTGTTCTGTAAGAAATGACCAACAGGATGATTTCAGAAAGGCCTAGAGAGACTTACACGAACTGATGCTGAGTGAAATGAGCAGGGCCAAGAGATCATTATATATTTCAACAACAATACTATATGATGACCAATTCTGATGGACCTGGCCAACCTCATCAATGAGATCAACCAAATCATTTCCAATGGAGCAGTAATGAACTGAACAGCTATGCCCAGCGAAAGAACTCTGGGAGATGACTAAAAACCATTACATTGAATTCCCAATCCCTGTATTTTTGCCCACCTGCATTTTGGATTTCCTTCACAGGCTAATTGTACAATATTTCAGAGTCTGATTCTTTTTGTACAGCAAAATAACGTTTTGGTCATGTATACTTATTGTGTATCTAATTTATATTTTAATATATTTAACATCTACTGGTCATCCTACCATCTGCAGGAGAGGGTGGGGGGAAGGAGGGGAAAAATTGGAACAAGAGGTTTGGCAATTGTCAGTGCTGTAAAGTTACTCATAAAAGCCTATTCAATAAAAAAATGACCCCCAAAAGCAACTATTCCAATTTATACCCCCAAAATATATTTCATCTACAATATACCCAACAGGTTACTCAGATTTTGCTAGAATATTTTCAGTGATGGAAAACTAACTACGTTGTAGAGCAATCCATTTCATCTTTTGAATAGTTCTACAGGAGCTATTTCCTTAGCTATGAAGCTTTCCTATCCACCAAGTTTAAATTCACCTCTTTACTATGTCCACCCACTGTTCCCACTTTTCCCATTTGAGGCCAAGAAGAGCAAGTCTGAAAACTTTTTTCATGTGACTGCCTTTAAAATATTAAAGACCAGCTATAATGCCCAAGGTAATTAGACAGTGAAGCCTCCCCTAACCATCTAGTCACAAGTGATTTCTCCCTCTTCTGAGAAATGATTGTATTTCATGCTTTTTGTGAGATTAACTTTACATTCATTGAGTTGAAGCCTCAGATTTAGGAATCAGAAAACTCAGGTTCTAGCTCTGAAATTATAATACCATAACCTTAGGCAGAGGTCAGATTTATTCTTTTTGAGACTGAATTTCCTACTCTATACAATAAGAAAAACTGGGCACAGAAACAAGTAAGAGTTAAACGGTGATATTACATGGGACCATGTACAATTAGAAGGGAAAGGAGTGGGCAAGACAGATTTACTTGAATATTTTCCTCCTTTCATATACCCTTTCCCCTTCTCCATACCATAATTGTGAGGAGGAAATATGGAATTCTTCATATTCTCTCCCCCTCTGGCAATCTGGTTTGATTGTCAGCAAATGTAGGAGCCCTCTAAAGATTTTGTGAAATCAGCTAAAGTGTGAAGAGAGTTAATTTTTTTTTTTTACAAAAATAAAAAGAGAAGTACTTAAAGAGCTGATAAGAGTTTGTGCAATTTAAAAAAAAATCACCTAGCAACTTGATGACCCAGTGGATAGAGTACTATCCCTGAAGTCAGGAGGACATGAGTTCAAATCTAGTCTTAGACACTTAACACTTCCTAGCTGTGTGACCCTGGACAAGTACTTAACTCCAATTGCTTCATCAAAAAAAAAAACAAAAAACAAAAAAAAAACACATTATCCTCTTTGTGAGTTATTGTAGTTCTCTCACCTTCTAGTAGGCACTTGACAAATACTTGTTGAATACATAAATGAATGAATTAAGTCAGAAAAGAAATAGTTCTGTGATATATACATACATATGCATATATGTGCATATATATGTATGTATATATCACATTTTTTCATAGACAACTCTGATATACTTTCTATTTTCTGATTTAGTGCCATATTTTTCAACTATGGTGCAAGCTTCAAGAGGTCAGTGATCTACCCTTAAACTTTATATCTCCTTCAATAACTAATATTAGGTTTTGTACAAGATAGGTGCTTATAAATCTTTGTTATTGCAGTGAATATGGAATGCTTTTAGCAATCTATAGAATGTCTACAATAGAGGCGAGAGATTTACTCTTCGATTCAGCAATTACTCTACCTTGATTGTCTAACATCAAAGTAACTTTAGTCCTTCATATTGAATTTCAAACGTGTGTGTGTATGTGTGTGTGTGTATTAATGAATCTATGGATATGTGAGAGAGAAGAGAAGTATGTAAGTAAATACATTGAAGAATTACATAATATATCCCAATCTTACAGTCATCTTCCTGAAGAGTTAGAATTTTGTTTGTTATTTGTTTTTAGCTTGATCATCTGGGCCAAACTTCAGTGACTCAAATGAAACTTAGTGAAAGACAATTTAGATTGAAATTTTAAATTATTTTTCTATTCCAGGGTCATTACTACCATGATGTAATTGATCTTAGAAAAGCCATTCTATGTCTCTCATCTCTGGCATGAAATAAATGGACTAGCTAATCATTTATCTTTATTATTTCCAACATTTTATGATCTCATATGCTAGAAATTCAGAATTTCCCAACTAAATTTATCAGAATCCAATTTTATAAAGTATATTTTGCCAACATTTCATATGAAAATAAATATTCATGGTAGTTCTGTTGTCCTCAGAATAGAGAAACAATAACTAGCATATAAAGATTTAACAAAATCAGTCTGACTTCAAAATTTTGAAATTCAAATACCGTTGACCAGAGAATTCTCTGTTTTGGATTGGTCCACTGGCAAATAGTAGGTCCACTGGCATTGCATATTACTTTGTCATTCTTAGTCAGCATTTTTTTACTAGAATATGTGGAAAGAAGCATCACAGATCTCATATATAATACTTTGCCCTTGATAATAGTTGAATAAAGGTTGCCAGACAGGTTACTTATGCCAATCTCCAGTTTCCCTTTTCTTTTAACTCCAAATTTCATATTTCTTCTCCCACCCAGTATTGAAGACACTCAGAAAGATGTCTGTATTACCTGGTGTAATACTGATTCCATAGAAGAGCAGAAAAAAGATAAAGAAAATCATCTTCATGGTGGATGATTTCTTCATAGAAAAAAAATAGCTTATTGGTTGGCTCAATTCAGGAGTTACTGTTGCAAAGAATTGAAGAAACCTTTCATTTATAGGATTTCTGTAGAGTTCAAGTAGTTCTGATTACTGGAGCTTATCAAGGAGGACACAGTTCATGCATAGCTAAATACTATTATGGCCTAATATTCCCCCTAGATTGATGGGGATTTTTTCAACTACAAAAGGAGTAAAAACTGCTGTTTCACCTTCAAATATCCATCTCAAAGAGGTAGCACTAACTTCAGCTGCTATTGACCCTCCTATGCCAGACATATAGGTCTCTGTCTCAATCTTTGGCCAATGACTTGGCCTATTGACACCTCTAATGACTGTAAGATCTGCACCCATGTCTACCAACCCTTTCAATGGTATGCCATTAACATAGATAGTAAGCATAGGATGGTCAGCTGTAATGGCTGCAGTCCAGAATATTACTAGATTCTGTTGTTGGAATCAAAATCTGGATAAATATCACTAGATTGCCTATCAAAAATATGTATCAGCAAACGTGATGCTACTACTTCTCCTGGTGATAAGTTAAACATTGTCTACTGTGGAGGTTTTCTTGGGGGCCAGCCTTAATCTTAGTTGAAATAAGTAATTACTTCAAAATCTCAGCCAGCTGGTAAAAATTGCAAATGTTTATTTCTCCTTACAAAATTAGCCCGGTTAGTTGAGGCCTATCTCACTGCCTGGCTCCAAGAGATCTTGTAGTTTTGTCCTTGGCTCTTGCCTCTGCTTTCTTCAGTCTCCAGTCAGCTCCGACTCGTGGCTTCTCAATCTCAGTCTGTGGCAAGTAGTCTTTTCTTCCAGAGTGTTCTTTCTCAGAGCCCTGTTGATGTTCCGGAGAAATTCCTCCTTTTGCTCCAAGAGCTTCCTTCATTTATGTGATCTCCCAAAGGTTAACTCCGCCTTCTGGAGGGAGAGGGATTCTGGGTTATCTCCCAGAGTGCTCTCTGGTCCTGAGAGAGGCGTGAATTCAGACTAAGCCAGCCCTGAATTCTCCTGTGAACTCCATTGAGTACTTAGATACTTGAGCTCTCTAAAGGTGTGAACACAAGCATTGTTCAATCAGTTCCACTTAGTATCTTGTTTCAAGTTCTGGCCCAAAATAATTCTTTCTAAGATTAAATTAACTCAAATGTCTTTAACACTTTGTAAAGAAATGTCTTAACACTTTAGTAAAGATTCCAACAGTCTACCTGTATTAGTGCCTGGGATATTAGCTACAGTTTCCCCAGCTTCCCAGATCCAGTGTATGGATAGACACTGTTTTGTACACACTTTCAGGAGATAAAATGGTCTAGCTTATTGTGTCTGGAGTCAAAGGATCTATAGGCCAGACAAATTTCACCTCTCCGGGGGATATCTCAGTAGTCCCAAATGCATACAACTCTATTCTCCCCAATTGTAATCCCTTTCTCCTATCAAGTTGCTTCTTGGGCTGATTGATCATGTTGGAGTACTGAACTTTTTTTTTCTTTTTTTTATTATAGCTTTTTATTGACAAAACATATGCATGGGTAATTTTTTCAACACTGAGCCTTGCAAAAACTTCTGTTCCAACTTTCCCCCTCCTTCCCTCTACCCCCTCTCCTGGATGGCAGATAATCCCGTACATGTTAAATATGTTAAAGTATATGTTAAATACAATATATATATATATATATATATATATATATATTTATACAGTTGCCTTGCTACACAAGAAAAATTGGATTCAGAAAGAAGGTAAAAATAACCTAAAAGATAGATAGAAGGTAAAAAAAGGAAGAAAAACAAAAATGCAAGCAAACAATAACAGAAAGAGTGTAAATGCTATGTTGGGGTCCACACTCATTTCCCAATGTTCTTTTGCTGGGTTTTAGCTGGTTCTATTCATTACTGATTTGGATCCTGTTAGAATCCTTACAAAGTGCTAATTTAGCATGGTTCTTAGCAAATCCTCTAGCTCACTAATGTATTTAAGTACTCATTGGAGTTCATAGTTTGGGAGATTTCAGGATTTAGTATGAGATATCCAAATTCACACCTCCGTTAATCCCTCCCTTGGTAGAAGTAAACCTTTGGGAGATCATATATATAGAAGCTCTTAGAGCTTCAAGTTAGTTAGTTCAGAACATTGCCAAAAGTTGGAGAGGAGCACTCTGGGAGATTGAGAGCCAGGAACACTCTGGGAGATACAGAAGCCCACAAGCCCTCTCTCGGAGGAAGGACAGATTCATTCCAACTTTCACCTTGGTGCTGGCTGGAGACATTCGGAGCTGAGCTAGAGGAATCAGATCCATTCCAACTTTCACCTTGGTGCTGGCTGGAGGCTGAAGAAAGCAGAGGCAAAGGACGACTGCAAGAGCTCTTTGAACCAAGCAGAAAGATAGACCTCTAAGAAAAACTAACCAGGCTATTTTGGAGGAAGCAATAAAAGATCTGAACTTTTATCACCTGGCTGTGTTTGGAGTAATTATTACTCGGAACCGAAACTAAGGTTGCCTCCAGAAAACCTCCCCAAGAAACCTGCTCCCACAGAGAATGATTATATTATATTATAAAGAAGAAAAACACCACAGGATCCTCTCATTGTTGAAGATAGCCACTTCTATCAGAATTGATCCTCATATAGTATTGTTGTTGAAATGTATGTATAATGATCTTCTGGTTCTGTTCCCATTTCACTTAGCATCAGTTCAGATACTCTGGAGCAAAGGGTATGCACAGTATGACAACTTTCTGAGCATAGTTCCAAATTGCTCTCCAGAATGGTTGGATCGGTTCACAACTCCACTAACAATGCATCAGTGTCCCAGTTTCCCCATATCCCCTC
The DNA here is from genome assembly GCF_902635505.1 of Sarcophilus harrisii. NCBI lineage: Eukaryota > Metazoa > Chordata > Mammalia > Dasyuromorphia > Dasyuridae > Sarcophilus > Sarcophilus harrisii. Next base: position 261,078,502 of record NC_045429.1, on the reverse strand, counting down.
CAACATTTGTCACTATCCTTTCCTGTCATCTTAGCCAATCTGAGAGGTGCATAATGGTATTTCAGAATTAGTACTGAATTTCTAAAGACTCTCTGGGTGTAACTGGGAAACATTCTTACAGTTAAAGGTTCTGATAAAGGCCTCATTTCCAAAATATATAGAGAACTGACTTTAATTTGTAAGAAATCAAGCCATTCCCCAGTTGATAAATGGTCAAAGGATATGAACAGACAATTCTCAGATGAAGAAATTGAAACTATTTCTAGCCATATGAAAAGATGCTCCAAGTTATTATTAATCAGTGAAATGCAAATTAAGACAACTCTGAGATACTATCACACAACTGTCAGATTGGCTAGAATGACAGGGAAACATAATGCAGAATGCTGGAGGGGATTTGGGAAAACTGGGACACTGAGGCATTATTTGTGGAATTGTGAATACATCCAGACATTCTGGAGAGCAATTTGAAACTATGCTCAAAAAGCTATCAAACTGTGCATACACTTTGACCTAGCAGTGTTACTACTGAGCTTATATCCCAAAGAGATTTTAAAGAAGGGAAAGGGGCCTGTATGTGCAAAAATGTTTGTGGCAGCCCCCTTTGTAGTGGGCAGAAACTGTAAACTTAGTAAATGCCCATCAATAGGAGAATGGCTGAATAAATTGTGGTATATGACTATTATGGAATATTATTCTTCGGTAAGAAATGACCAACAGGATGATTTCAGAAAGGCCTGCAGAGACTTACATAAACTGACACTGAGTGAAATGAGCAGGACCAGGAGATCATTATATATCTCAACACCTATACTATATGATGATCAATTCTGATGGATGTGGCCGTCTCCAGCAATGAAATGAACCAAATCAGTTCCAATAGAGCAATAATAAATTGAACCAGCTACACCCAGCGAAAGAACTCTGGGAGATGACTATGAACCACTACATAGAATTCCCAATCTCTCCATTTTTATCCTCCTGCATTTTTTTTCCTTCACAGGCTAATAGTATACTCTTTCAAAGTCCGATAATAACTGGACATGTATACTTACATTGTATTTAATTTATACTTTAACATATTTAACATATATTAGTCAACTTGCCATCTGGGGGAGGGAATGGGTGGAAGGAGGGGAAAAATTGGAACAAAAGGTTTGGCAATTGTCAGTGCTGTAAAATTACCCATGCGTATAACTTGTAAATAAAAAGCTATAATAATCATAATAAAAAGTATGTATATAGACACAGGGGACAGGTTAGAATAGAATATAAAGGGATAATGTCTAAAACAATGAAATTAAGGAGTGAGAGAGTAATGTACTAGGAGAGAGAGAAAGGGAGAAATGGAATGATATACACTATCTGCCATAAAAACAATCAAGAAAAAGCATTTACAGTGGAGGTGGAAAAGGGTAAGAAGAGGAGGAATGAGTGAATCTTATTCTTATCAGAAATGGCTCAAAGAGAAAATAGCATACACAATTAATATAGATATAGAAATCTATCTTACTTTGCAGGAAAATAGGAAGGGATATTGCATGTTGGGAGAATGATAGAAGAGAAGGTATATTGGGAAGGATGTATTGAGTAGCAAAATACTTTTGAGAAGAGACAGGATGAAAGAAGAAAGAGAATACAATAAATGGAAGGAAATATATTTAGCAATAGTAATTGTAGAAAGAATTTTGAAGCAAGTTCTCTGATAAGGTCTTATTTCTCAAACATAGAGGGAACTGAGTCAAATTTATAAAAAAAAATGTCATGCCCAAGTGATTATTGACCAAAAGAGATGTCTATGCCCAAAGGGCCATGAATCCCAAAATATATTTTAAAATAAAGAAAAACAAAAAAATTCCAAATCTATAGGTACAAAAATGTAGCAACTCTCTTCTCAGGGCAAAATAATTAGAAATAGAAGCCATCCTGATTAATTGAGGAAGGATTGAATAAATTGTGAGATGTGATTATGATAGAATATTATTGTTCTACGAGAAATGTAGAGTTCTAAGAGAAATGTACTCTCATAAAAGCCTCCATAAACAAAGTGAAATGTACTGTGTAAAAAGCAATAGCAGTACTGTGAAATGATCAACTGTGAATGACTTTGCTATTCTTGGCAATACAATGATCCACAACTGCTCTGCAGAACTTCAAGAAAATTCCAATGAAATACACAGAAGATACATTAAATCTCTCTCATCCCCTACTCACTTACTCAGATAAGTTTAACCATATATTAAACTTACTCCAATCCAGTTTTTGGAGGACATAAGAATTTAATTCCTATATTTTTGAAGAAGGGAGACATTATAATGGAGTGAAATGAAAAAACAAAACACAACTATTTTCCTTTATTTTATCATGATTGGATCAGCTCTGTTGTCAAGAGGTGATTTTTTTCTGGATAAGCTTGATGATATGGATTGTTAGAAGTCTATCAATTGCTGGATTCTGGATAGAAACAGAAGTCACGAAGTCACTCTGTCTTTTGATCCTAAATAACAAGGTTCCTAAAAGAGACAACATAAAATGTATCACCAGAATTCTAGAGTCATTAAAACAATGTTTTTTTCTCAGACTTTTACCTTGGAATCTCCTTTTATGTTCCTTTTCTGCATATTATTCTAAGAGAGAGATGGTGTGTCTGACTGAATAAGGGCTTCATCTTCTAGTCAGGAAGACCTATCTCTATGATACATGAGCTATGTGACTGAGCAAATCATCTAACTGCAAGATATCCTTAGAAACTCTTTTATAATCAAAATTTCCAAATAAGCCATCAATCAGTAATGGTTTAGTGAAATAATAGAAAAATAATAGACAATTTATCTCCACATAAAGAAATAGATAAAATTGTAGAGATAAGTCACTGGGCAAACTCTGTTAGAAGAGTATATGTAATTAAGTAGAAGAAAAGGGAATTGAGGAGAAACTAAAATAGTTGACCTCACCTTTTCTCTGTCTAATAAATCTATGATTCATTATTATACTCGTGTTTTCAGAGAACTTCATTTATGTGATAAATCTGTAAGAAACAAAGATAATGTTTTTAAAATGATTTCAATAACTCTAATATTATCAAAATACTTTACCTCTCCATATATCAATTTCTCAACCTATTAAAACACTAATTTGGACTAGATTAGAAATCTACTAGCTGCAGAGCCTTTTTGCTAACTAAAACACAGGAATATATACTTTTTCCCAACTTATAATACTTGCTCCTTCAACCATCACCACTGATTACCTCTTTATTCTATTTAACTAACATAACACTCTCCTTTGATACTTCTCCCTTCTCAGGCCTTGGTTTCTTTTGCTGGATCAATATCTAGTTCCCAATAAATTTTGATGCTCTTTTTTTTTCTCTAGCTCCCTTCATGATTTTATCAGTTCTCATGAGGTCTATTATTGTCTCCTGTGGTTCAGTTTTCTTGGTCAGTAGAGCTTATGTAGAGTAAGAAAGAATACATGCATCAGTGAACAGAAATGTAAGAACAACAAATAGATCATGACTTCCATTCCTTACTTTTCTCACCCACCCTCTCATCTGCCCTTCCTGCCATCACAGCCTCCACATTTCCTTCAAGATGGCAATTAAGAGTAGAAATCACCCAAGACACCCTGTTCTCACATAAAAGACATATTAAGTATGGTGTCATTGGTGTGGAAACTCAGCTATTTCAAGGATTATGTAATAATTGAGGATGTTTGAATAAGAACACCTTTGTCTTTATTATGTGATAACATTTTTTAAAAAAAGGTAAAGTAACTAGATAATCAGCAACTGTAGTATAACAATATATTTTCTTGAAAGTCAGAGAAACTGGATTTATGACCTATTTTTGATGTGCATTTTTAATGTGTCCTTGTAAAAATCATTTAACCTGTCTAGGACTTTGTTTTCACATCTGTAAATAAGTAGAATGTATTAGATTACTTCTAAAGAACCATACCATTTTAGATTTATGATCTTATAAAATTATTACCACAGAATCCCAGAAGTAGAAGTAGCCCAAACCACATCTGAACAAAATTTTTTTCTTTCTTTTATTTTTTTTGTTTTAAACTAAAAACAAAATAAGAAAAAAATTCAAAACAGTAAAATAAAGAGAGGAAAGGAAAATAAAAAATGGAACATTGTCAGATGCTCAGCAGAACATCATGGATGATTCAAAATATGTAACAATAAATTTCCATTTTAAGAAAAAATATATACTAATAAAATAAATTATATACATATATTAAATTTAATTTAATTAAATAAAAAATTATATATATATATACATATAAAACTGTCCATCTTTTCTTTGCTTCCTTATGGTTTTGTCCTCTGCTAAGCACTTTCACCTTGATTCTTTTTTCCCCTTTCATCCCTCCCACATCATCCATATAGGCTACAGTTAAACACACACATGTGTGTGATTTTGCATGTATGTGTACACACATTTACATACACAATTACATCTATGTAGCTATGCATATAACATAAAATTAATACGATTGACATATAATATAGATTTTCTCTTAACTGAATATTTAAAATTGACTTTGAGATCAATGTTTACTAGCTTTACTTTTTTTCCTAATAAATTCTACTCCTGATGCTTGTTATAGTCTTTTGTATATCTCTTCTTTCCTATCCCCGATAACTCTTCTACTTTAATTCTATTCCTTGTTTGCTATTATTTAACCTCCCCCTACCCAGGATGCCCCTTTCCACCTTTTCTCTTCTTCTCTATCTTGTTCCTTTATATTTTATACTGCTCCAATTAATCAAAACATCTTTCTGTCCCTCCCATATTATCCTATTCCCCTCTTTCCCTCCATCTATATCACTTTCCCATTAATCTATACACTTTATCCCACTGATATGAATCCACATACCCTTCTATACACAGCCTTTTTGTATTTTCCCCTTAATTTCTTTATAGATTTTAGAGGGTGATAGGTCCTTCATGGTCCTAAAAATCTGTGGGTTAGGTGAATGGCTATTAAAAAAATAATAGTATGGTTATTTGTGCTGAATATGTTATTTTTGGCCACAGAAGTAAAACTGAATACCTTCTTTGATCTCCTTGCAAGCAAAATAACATTAACTGTTGTTTTTGTTGTTTTCTTCTTGGAATTCACTACAAAACTTTCCATTTTGGAATTTATTATCACCCTTTAATACCTCTTAAACTTTAACACTCTTATTTTAAGTCTTATAAGGTCATGTCACCATTGGACTTTTGTCTCTTATCTCCATCTGCTCTGTTAAAAACAAAATGAAACAATTTTTTATGAAATCTCTATAACTAGGGCCCATACATTTAAAAATATTTTAATAACTATAAACATTTTTCATAATCTTATAGATTATGTTTTATGCATTTAAAAGCATTCTGAAATGTGTTGGATGAGCTAGAAGGAAGTGACAAAGTGATCTACCTCCTTTATCTCAATCATTTTGCTCAATTTCAATTGAGCACAGATGAAAAAGGCAGAAAGGTGCCCCAGATCAGAGAGTTTAGAACAATCTGTGAGATTGAGGTGAGATATGAAAATTATTAGGAGATGCCAAATTTTAAAAGAGCACCAAGAAATACTTCTGTATACTCAAAAAATTATTTAAGAACACTGTACTCATTTTAAATCCCACTTTTTCCTTTGATCCATGGCATAGTGCCATCTGACTAATAATAGTGGTTAATTTTCATTGCATACTGGGAAGTGATGAAAGTCATTTTGATTGAAAGAAATTGAATAGATTAATCAAGGCAAGAATGTCATAAAGGCTCAGAGAGAAATTATGAAAACCATGGGAAGTAACTTGAAACCCAAGATTATTCTCTTTTTCATGGATAGTATTTCAAAGCTGACTAAAAAAAATATAACTCTTTTAAGTACAGTTATAATTTCCTGACCTGAAAACACCATCATTTCCACTTATTCTTTATCCCCATTCTTATTCAGTCTCTCTGATTAATTTCTCAACTGGTTCATACAGAAATCCATCTGTATGGAATTCTTTCCCAAAGTCAAATAGCTATGTGATGTACATGTTAGAGTATTGCTACCTACCTCACAGGGGTGTCAGGAGAAAAGTATTTCGGAAAACATAAAGTTTGATAAATTGTAAAGTACACTATCTATGTGTTTTATTATTATTATGAAAAAGTAAAATATCTGTAGAGGCAGCATGATGTAATGAAGAGAGATCTGGCTTTTGAATTCAAAAGAACTAGGTTACCTCACCTCTGACATACTTACTGTTTGACACTGGGCATATAATTTGATCTCTTAGTGCCTCACACAGATTTCTAATGTTATAGGATATAAAACAAGGACAAAACTTCAGCAGTAAAAAAGTTAACTTTTTTGATTTGTATTTTATTGATGATATTTTTTAAGGTATTTGTAAACAAAAGGTAGAATTGCTAATATACTGCAGCCTACTTATATCCATCAAGTATCTTCCAATTTATTTTAGGTCTATGATCAGTGTTGGGGACAGTGCCTGACATAACAAGAGCTTTATAAATAATTCTTGTTTCATTTATTGATTGTTTATTTTAAGAACATAATATCCTATGACTTATGGGAACATAGAATAATTCAGGACAATAATTGAAATAAGCTCCTAATCTGTCATTCTCCAGTGTCTCCAATTTTTAATATATTCTCTATTATAAAAACCAAAATATTCTTCCTAAGATTCAGCTCACTTCACTTTCACTCTCATCTCATGCTCCAAACCATTCCATATTTTCCTAATTTATCTAAAAAGAAAATACAAATTCCTTAGCTTGTCAATTAAAGTTTTCTAATATCTATATCTAAATTACTCCCCCAGGCTTACTTAATTGCTAAGAATATACTTCTTTCCCATCTACAAAATTTCTTATCTTTCTTCAAGAATCAGTTTGATTGCCACCTGATGTTACTTGCCTTGATAACCTCAGCTGCTCTCATTTTATTCCTTTTCAAATCCAGAGCATCATATCTGAAATATTCTCTCACCTTGCCCCAATTGATCCTAGTTCATATTATATTTGACATTGGTCATATCAAATCTATGAAAGAGAAATTCTTTAAAATTCAGTGTGTTCATAAGTACAACACATTTCTCTCTCTCTGTAAGTCTATTGGAATTGGCCTGAATTGCCTCATTGTTGAAAAGAGCTATGTCCATCAGAACTGATTATTGCATAATCTTGTTATTGCTGTGGATAATGTTCTCTTGATTCTACTCATTTCACTTAGCATCAGCTTATGTAAGTTTCTCCAGGACTTTCTGAAATCATTCTGCTGATCATTTCTTATAGAACAATAATATTCCATAATATTCTTTTTTTAGATATTCCATAATATTCATACATCTTTATTTATTCATGATATCTCCAACTGAGGGGCATTCACTAAGATTCAGTTTGTTGTCACTACAAAAAGGACTACTACATCTAGGTCCTTTTCCCTTTTTGATGATCTCTTTGGGATATAGGCCCAGTATAGAAACTGCTGGATCAAAGGGCATGTACAGTTTTATAGATCTTTGGATATAGTTTCATATTGCTCTCCAGAATGGTTAGATCAGTTCACAACTCCTCCAATGATCCATTAATGTTAGTTTCTAACTAACTAGTTGTAATTAACTATATTAGTTTCCTACATCACACCCAAAATTCATCATTATTTTTTCCTGTTTTCTTAGCCAATTTGAGAAGTATGGAATGGAACCTCAGATTTGTCTTAATTTGCATTTATCTGAACAATAGTGATTTAAAGTACCTTTTCATATGACTATAAATTATTTGAATTTCTTCATCTAAAATTTTCTATTCGTATCCTGTTACCATTTGTTAATTTTAAAAAATGGCTTGTGTTCTTATAAATTAGAGTTAATTCTCTATATATTTTGGAAATGAGGACTTTATCAGAATTCTTGGAGGTAAATTTGTTCCCATTTTCTGCTTTGCTTTTAATATTATCTGGATTGGTTCTTTTTGTACAAAGACTTTTTAAATTAACATAATCGAAATTATCCATTTTGCATTTCACCATATAATCTAGTTCTTCTCTGGCCATAAATTATTTACTTCTTCACAGATCTGAGAGGTAGACTATCCTTTTTTCTTTTAATTTGCTTATTGGATTGGTTTTTATGTCTAAATCATGAATGTTAGATAGTTGGTCAGTGTCTAGGTTCTTCCATAGTATTTTCCAATTCCACAGGGAATTTTTGTCAATAGTGAGTTTTTATCCCAGAAGCTGGGGTCTTTGAATTTATCAAACACTAGAATCAGGGGTCCTCAAACTATGTCCTTGGGCCAGATGCAGCAGCTGAGGATGTTTATCCCTCTCACCCAGGGCTATGAAGTTTCTTTATTTAAAGGCCCACAAAACAAAGATTTTTTTTTGTTTGTTTGTTTTGTTTTGTTTTTTACTATAGTCCGGCCCTCCAACAGTCTGAGGGACAGTGAACTGGACCTCTATTTAAAAAATTTGAGGACCCCTAAACTAGATTATTATAGTCATTTACTATTGTGTCTTGTAAACGTAACCTATTCTAATTATCAATTACTCTATTTCTTAGCTAGTACCAAATGGTTTTGATGACCACTGCTTTGTAATATAGTTTTCCATCTGGTACAGCTAGGCCAACTTTATTTGCATTTTTTTTTTATTGATTCCCTTACAATTGACCTTTTCTTCTTTCAGATAAAGTTTATTATTATTTTTCTAGCTCCATAATGAACTTTTTTGGCAGTTTGATTGGTATGGCACTTAATAAGTAGATTTAGTTAGAATTGTGATTTTTTTAAATAATATTCACTTGGCCAACCCATAAGTACTTGTTATTTCCCCAAATCTGACTTTATTTGTGCACAAAGTGTTTTATAATTGTGTTATATAGTTCCTGACTTTGTCTTGACATGTAGATTCCCAAATATTTTGTATTATCTTTAGTTAATTTAATTAAAATTCCTCATAAATTTTCGTATATTTTTATTATTGTCATTCTTTTAAAGGAAATTATCAATGTGTCTCTGAGTTGTTGTTTCACCCACTTATTCGTTAGGATTAGATTGGTTTCCAGTCAGTTTTTGGTGCATTTTTATCTGGTTTTCTATAATGTGATTTTTAGTGCATCATGACCTGAAAAAATGCATTTAGTATTTCTTCCTTTCTGCATTTGATTTTGAGGTTTGTATGCCCTAAAACATGATCAATTTCTGTGTAGATTCCACGTACCACTGAGAAAAAGTATATTTCTTTCTGTTCCCATTCAATTTTCTCCATGTCTATCATACCTAATTTTTCTAAAATTCTATTTACATCCTTAACTACTACTACTACTACTACTACTACTACTTCTTCTTCTTCTTCTTCTTCTTCTTTAATTATTTTGTGGTTTGATTTATCCACTTCTAAGAGAGTGATGTTGAGATACCACTATAGTATAATTTTCTGTCTATTTTTTTCTTGCAACTCTCTAAACTGCTCCTCTAGGAATTTGGATGCTATACCACTTGGTACATATATGTCTAGTACCTATATAGTACCTATGGTACTATTTATTAAAATGTAGTTTCCTTCCTTTTCTTTTTAATTAAATCTAATTTTACTTTTGCTTGATCTAAGATCGGGATTGGTACTCATGCTTGTTTTTTTTTTTTTTTTTACTTCAGCTGAAGCATAATCAATTCTGTTCAGAATATTTTTTACTTTTTTTTTTTTACCTCTATTCTATATGTATCACTTTGCTTTAAATGTGTTTCTTATGAACAACATATTATAGAATTCTGGTTTTTAATCCAATTTGCCATCCTCTTCCTTTTTATGGGAGAGTTCATCCCATTCCCATTCATAGTTAAAATTACTAGCTCTACTTTTCCCCAAGTTATACTTTCCTCATATTCCCCCCCTCTCTTTTCCAGTGTTTTGCTTCTGAACACCACCTTCTTCAATCTGTCCTCCCCTTCTACAGACCCTCCCCCTTTCTTATCCCTTTTCTCTTCTCTTTTCCTATTAGCCTCCACCCTTCCCCTCTTACTTCCTTATAGGATGAGACAAGTTTCTCTATCAAACTAAATATGTCTGATATTCTCTCTTTGAGACAAATCTGATGAGATTAAGGTTCACACAATGCTCATCCCCCTCACTTCTTTCCCTCTATTGTAATAGGTCTCTTTGCCTCTTCATCTGATACAATTTACCCTCTTCTTCCAGTACAATCATTTTTTCACTCCCAGTTTTTTTAATATCATTGCAATGAAATCAAGTTATATCTAGACCCTCTAAGTATATTCATAACAAAGATACAATTCTTAAATTTTAAACCTATCCTCTTCCCTTGTAGAGATATAAACATTTTAATCTTTTAAAAACATAGATTTTTTTCTACTTTTATCTTTTTGTGCTTCTCTTGAGGTTTGTATTTGAAGATCAAATTTTCTATTCAGCTTTGGTATTTTCATCAGAAAATATTGAATATCACACATATCATTGGATATGGACTCTTTTCCCTGAAAGATAATGCTTAATTTTGCTGAGTAATTGATTCTTGATTGTATTCCAAGTTCCTTTGCCTTTTGTAACATCATATCCCAGGCCCTCTGATCCTTCAGTGTGGTTCTGGGTAATCCTGATTGTGGCTCCTCTATATTTGAATTGTTTCTTTCTGGCTGCTTGCAGTATTTTCTCCTTGATCTGATAATTCTGGAATTTAGCTACAATATTCCTTGAAGTTTTCATTTTGTGGTCTCTTTCAGGAAGTGATCAGTGGATTCTTTCAATGGCTACCTTATCCTCTGGTTCTGGGACATCAGGGCAGATTTCCTTGATGATGTATTGAAAAATCCTGTGTAGGCTTTTTTTTTTTCTAATCATGATTTTCAAGTAGTCCAATAATTCTTAGATTGTCTCTCCTGAATCTATTTTGTAGTTCTCTGACTCATTTTCCAATTAGATATTTTACAGTTTCTTTTAGTTTTTTTTTTCTTTTTTGGGGATTTTGTTTGATTTTTGAAGTCTCAATGATTCATTCACTTCCATTTGTTCAAATAAAACTTTTACTGAATTATTTTCTTCAGTTAGCTTTTTTACATCTTTGAATATAGCTAATTGAACTTTTAAATGACTTGTATTGTTTACTTGATTTTTTTCCCATTTTATCAATTTAATATTTTGGAAAATTGTTCTTAGTTTCCATTTCACCAATTCTTTTTTTTTTCTTCAAGGATTTGTGTTCTTTTTCCATTTCACAAAATCTATTTTTAAGGAGTTGCTTTCTTTTTCCTTTTTGCCAAATCTATATATTGAGTGATTTTCTTTAGAAGATTTCTGTTTTTCCTTTTTTGAAGTTCTCAATTCCTTTCCCCATTTTTTTCTAATTCTCTTTTAAGGTGCTTTTTGAATTCTTCCAAGAGAGCCTTTTGAGTTAGAGAACAACTTTTATCACCCTTTGAGGCGTCATCTGGAGATGTTTTGCTTTTAGTGTTCTCATGACTTGAGGTCTCTTCTCCCTTGTTTCCATAAAAGCTATTTTTAGTAAGAGCTCTTTTTGCTTTTTTTGCTCATTTTAAAGATTGATGTCTGCTCTTAGAGTGAAGGGGATGTTGCCCCAAGTTTCCTTTACCGGTGACAGTGGTTCATGTTGACCTGATGCTGATGCTGTAATCTTTCTTCCCTTACTAGATGGGTATAGCCAAGTCCAGCTGTTCTGGGGTTAAGGAGCTCACTATTTGCTTTTGGTAGTTGGATTGAAAGCTTCACAAATAGTCTGCTGATCCACTGGCTTCTGAATCATGATAGAGTAGCCATGCTTCCGTATTTTGGCTAGATAGATTCCCCCTGCTCCAAGAGGTCTCTGCACCCTGGGCCTCCTTACCATGAGCCTGTACAGGGTTACCTCCCTGCCCTGGACTGCCTGATTGAGAGATACCTTTCATTAAATTCTTCCAAAATATCTTCTGCTGGAAATTTGTTGCACTCCAAATATTTGTGGGTTTCAAAACCTATTCAGCGGCTTGACCTGGTGCTGATTCTGAGGGAAGCCAAGAAGAGCTCAAAGACCTGTCTATTATCTGCCATCTTGGTTGCCCCTCCCCCCCAAAGAATTAACTTTTTGCAATCTACCACAACCTCAGTGGAACCCTACAAAACTAGATATTGACTTTAGTAATTAGATACAAAATAAATATATGAATAAATCACTATATTGCTGGCCTGATAATGATTGACCAGTGTTATGGGTAGGAGGTATAAAGTATAAATTAGAAAAACATAAGATGATTCAGTGCCACACTTACTTTCACAGCTTCCAAACTCTCAGAAGACAGAGAAGTCCTAGGAAATTCAAAATTAGAATGATACACTTAATCCTCCCAGTTTGAAGGACTAGAAGAAATGGTCTTATGCTTCATATTTTTGACATATTCCCAAGTGGTGGTTTTGTTCAGTTGTGTCTACCTCTAGTCCACAGTATTATCTTGGCAAAAGAGGTGTTAGCCATCTCTTTCTCTAGTATGTCCCCATTTTACAGAAGAGTAAAGCAAATACAGATTAAGTGGCTGACTTGTCCAGGGACACAAAGCTAATGCCCAATTTGAACTTAGCTCTTTTTGACTCTATGGTCAGTGCTTTATCCACTGTGGAACTTTGTCAATCCTATATTCCTAAGTATCCTTAAGCAAAAATTCAATAAATTTAATTATCTAGTCATTATCAATTGATAATTATGAGAGAATGTGTTCATCTGTGGAGGACTCATAAAATATCACATTCAAAAGACACACAATTCCTCAGGGTGTCCAAGAAAAGAAGAGTCTCTGAAAGAAAAGAAGTTGTCTGCTACTTTTTGGAGGCCCAATCTACCAAAGCAAGTAGAGGTTCAGAGAGTATCTACAGAATCTGCACTGTATACAAATAAATTACTTTATGAGAATTTTAGTACATTTAAAATGTGTAGGACTAAGAAGAAAATAATAAAATGACAAGGGATTTTATAATTAAGGGCTAATTTACACTACTAGATTTTTGAGGAAGAAAAAAATGAAGTATGTTGTGGTTCCTCTGATTATAGAATTTAAAATCTACTCTATAGCCAATGAGTCTTTCCTTGCAGCTCTGCCACTTCCTACTTTAGTATCTTATTAGCAAGGTCACTGTATGTCTTTGTACAAAGCCCTTAATCTTCCTGAGTTTTGAATTGCTCATTTGTAAAATGAGAGAATTGAGAAAAGATTACCTCTAAAGTCCTTTGCTGACTTTAAATCTATGTTCCCCTTCAGATGTAGTCATAGGAGTACTTTACGATTTCAAAGATTATGTTCATAACATTTTGAAAATATATAAAGTCCCATAATTTTTTTGTAGAAGAAGAGGGTTACTAACTTTGTCCTTCCTTTTGTCAGAAAGGTCAAGTGCCTCAAAGAACCTTAATTTGAAAAAAAATGGAAAGAAAAGCACTATGAAAAACACAACAACATTATTTTACCAATTGAAATTACTCTAAAGTATTCTGTCAACTCCAGGAATTAGTTTAAAAGTGTTGACTGTTTTCATTCAGTCTGCCAACCAGCATGAAGCAGACCACCTGCTGTGAAATAAGGGAGTAGAGACCAGCAGTTATTATAGCAGTAGCCATAAGTTTATTGCTTATTGGTACTAAACTTAAATCTTAGTAATTTTGAATTACTGAGTTAGCTTAGATTTATGGAGATGCACAATCATTTAGAACGGCATTCATTCCAGAAGGGTATATTATCTAAACCAATTTTCTTATAGTGATACAATTGCAATGCTATAGTTACGGTTGTATCAGCGTTTCCATTATAAAGTCCTATTTTCAGGGTTTTATAATTCGGCCATAAAAATTCTCTCCTTGTGAAAACTTGACAAACAAGGTCTGAGCCAGAAAACAGATTTTTTGTTTGTTTGTTTAAATGAAATCTGGGGATGGGTATGGGTATTTGATCTATTCAGTATGATCTTTATGATCAAAGTATGGAAAATGCAACAAAATATGCCAAACCATGACTGTCCATACCCAAAGACAAAATAAAATACAAAGTTAAGATATCGAGAAATGTAGTTCGTAGAAATGGACACTAATTCAAACACAAAGCTTTGTAGATAAAGTGTTCAAATATTGATCTGACATTCTGGAGATGTATGCTGATTTCCCTATATCTAGGCAGATTCTCTTTTTCTCCCTCTCTCTCCTTCCCTCCCCCTCTCTTCCTCGCTCTCATTTTCTTTGTCTCTGTGTCTCTGCGTATCTCTGTCTCTCTCCTCTCTTCTATCTCTCTCTTTCTTTCTCTTTCTTCTCACCTTCTCTCTGTTTCGTCTCTCTCTCTCTCTCTCTCTCTCTCTCTCTCTCTCTCTCTCTCTCTTTCTCTCTCTCTCCCCCTCTATCTCTGTATCTTTCTTTCTGTGTTTCTGTTTATCTCTCTGTCTTTCTGTCTCTTTCTCTGTCTTTAATAAATTTCTTCATCTATATAAATATAAATGATAATACTTCTTTACCATAAGGTTGTTTCAAGGATTAAATTAAATGCTATGAACATGCTTTGGATAGTTAAGGCAGCAATGAGGCTATCATCAATAGTGTACAGGATAATAACTCAGTAAGACCCAAGTATATCTCTCCTACTTGCTGACTGAATGACAATGAACAAGTCTCTTGTCCTCTCCAAGTCACAAACCTCTCATTTGTAAAATAGAAATAATAAGAGCACGATAATATACATTGATAAAGTTCCTCATTTGAAGTTCCTTATATTAAAAATTGGAAGGAGGCAAAAACATTAAAAAAAACCCTATTTCGCAAAGTTGTTTTAGAATTAAATGGCGTAATACACATAAATTGCTGTGCAAAAAAACCTTTACTGTGCAGACATATCACACACTGCCTCCAACTGATAAATATAGAAGGAACTTTGAAGTTTGAATACCAATTGTTATTCTCTGCCTGTGAGAATGAATATATAGCAAAGCCTTGATTTTGCATGATAGAAAGGCTTTATCTGTTACCCAGAAGACTCACTATATACTATTTCTACTATTACTATTACTACTACTACTACTACTATTACTACTACCATCACCACCACCACTATCACCACCACTACCACCACCACCACCATACTCTCAGTTTTCTTTCCTGTTACCATAAGGCATAAGGACAATTCTCTGAATTCAGGAAGGGCAGTGGGAGAGATTTTTTCCCCAGTTAAGTCAATCTCTGAGTGAATGGCTTCCTAGTCAAGCCTCTATCTATTATGAAGATATCGCCTCTTTTTCAGTCAGCCAATCAATCAACTAACATTTATTAAGAACCCATTATAGAAAGTATTATGCTGGTATCTTCTTTCCTTCAATACAAAGTACTGTGAGATATCAAAAGGCAGCTAGCATTTTTACTCTTTCCAGGGACTTAAGCATTGGATTTAGGTTACTATAGCAGTGATGAAAATGACAATAACAAAGATAGAAGAGTTTTAGCCAGAAAGAGAGAAATCAACAAGAAGAGTCCCATTGATCTTCTTCACTCAGTACTCAATGGAGGTAAAATATAAAATAGCCAATCAAAACCCTTATACTACATGTCCTGATGATATATATTAGCCTTTCAACTCAGTGTAAATTAGTTATTCTATGATTTTTCTTAGTGTTTTCTTTTTGTGTGGAAATAAAATAAAATGTCCCATATATGATTCATGTTTATATTCTTGGTATTTTTTAAAAATTTCTTATCCACAAGCTGGTTAAAAATTTGTTGCCTAAAGGCAAAAATAGAATCTGAGGTGCATGCATATACAGGTTTGAGGGTGCATGCATATCAGGGAGCCTCCTCCTACTGAGGAGACAGGGAATGACACAACAATTAAGCTAGAAGCTTTGATGGGAAATAAAGAGAGACAGACAGACACAGAGAGAGACAGAGAGAAGAAAGGAAAGAAAAAGAAGGAAAGTAGGAAGGAAGGAAGGAAGGAAGGAAGGAAGGAAGGAAGGAAGGAAGGAAGGAAGGAAGGAAGGAAGAATTTTTAATTGTTTGCTGTGTTTCAAACACAATGCTAAATGCCCAGGATACGACTACAAATAAAAAGATAATCCTTCCCTTAAAGAACATATATTATAAAAGGAAAAGAGGAATTGTTTGGGAGATTTATGGCCAGGAAAGAGTATACTGATGATGAGAGATGAGAATGGAATTACTCGGCCAATTATAGTTATAGTCATACCAGGAATGATTTTGATTAGATTATTTTTCACAGAGTTAGAGGCACAAAGTAGGGAGGATAGGGAGAAAAAAATAGAGTGGAGCTCTTCAGGGGAGAAGAAAGGCGGTCAGCGTTCAACATTAATAATATTAACAAAAATGATAATAGCTAGCATATATTGCATTTTAAGATTTGCAATATGCTTTACAAATATTGCCACATTTTATCCTTACAACAACCCTGGGGAATTGATGTTCACTTTACAAATGAATAAAATGAAGTAGATCTTACCCATTGTCATACTAATAACTTTTTAAGGCTGGAATACAATTCAAATCTTCCTGAGTATAGATCAAGCATTCTATTCACTGTATCACCTGATGCTGACTGGATTTAGTGAATTTTCCCCAGTCAGATGTGCCAGAGTCTAAGATATGAAGTCAGTGCTATGCCAGGGCAGCAGAACAGTTACAAGACAATATAATTTTATTATCTCTGAGCCTCGGTTTCATTATCTGTACAATGAGTTCAGAAAATAAATGATTTTGAAAATCACTTTTATTTCTAAATCTTTGAGATTTGGCTTTACTGAATATTTTTAGCTAGTATGTCATGCATAGTTCTTCTATCTTGCTAATAACTTCTAATTTAGAGTTCTGCAGATAGAATAAGTACAGAAACTGACTTATGGTTTCATTAGTATAGGTATTTGAAAATGAAGAGCCTTTCTTTAACAATATAGATCTGTACAATATAGTCTGAGAGAGGTGTGTGCCATTATGTATCTTTTGGTAGGAAAAAAATGTGGGTTTGTGTTGCACCTCTGACACCTACTGGCACATGCACATTCTCTCTAAGAAAATGGAGCATTTCATGATTGAATAAATGATTGACTCCATAATTTCACCCACTGGGGTGAGAAATTTCTTAGTAAAGAAATTCAATTCAAACAAATTGAACAACATTTAAGATACTCTCATTATCTATATCCAATCCTTGGGAGAGAAGCAGAAAAGTCAACATCTTTGATATGATCGATATTAATCCTAACAATCACTTAGAAATCTTACTTAGATTTAACAAGGGGATAAAGGACCAAAAGCCTAATTTCATAGAAATTTGCCAGTCCACTCAGTTTAGGAGTTTGAACTTTCTTGCAAAGTGTTCTCTGTCAAATCAGATTTATGATCAGGAACTGGAGATTTTAACAAGACTGATTCAAAAGATCCTACTAGCCATGGTATGTTTTCTTTCTGTTTCTGTATATATTTCCCTTTCTTTGCCTCACTGTTTCACCTTTAGTGTTCTTTTTCTAACTCTGTCTCTGGCTCCCTGTGTCTATCTCTGCCTCACTGACTCTGCTTTTATCTCTATATCTCCATCTCTGTCTCTCTTCTCTGATTCTGTCTCTCCGTCTCTGTTTCTCTCTCTTTAATTTTGTATCTGTCTTGCCCTGCTCCTCTATCTCTCTATCTCTGTCTGTCTCTATCTCTTTGCCTCTCTATCTCTGTCTCTTTGTCTTCTGTCTCTGTCTGTCTCTGTATGTGTCTGTCTCTTTTTCTGCCTCTCTCTCTCTGCCTCTCTCTCTCTCTCTCTCTCTCTCTCTCTCTCTCTCTCTCTCTTTCTCTCTTTCTCTCTTTCTCTCTCTCTCTTGCAAAAGGGGAAGGAGGGCATTTGGTCCAGGATCTCCAGGTTTTTCTGAATGTGTTCAGAAGATATAATATTATTATGACATCATTGTAATGGATATAAAAGTTTTAAAAAGCATCTACATCACGGTTACATCCTTAGAACCATAGAACTTTTCTATCTGAATTTAACTAAAAATCATCCATATCTGTTATTTCTTCAAATGTGAACTCAATGAGAGCAGGGAAATTCTAACTTTTCTTATATGTATCTTCAGCGTTCAATACAGTGCTTATCTTTATTCATTGAAAAGAAATGAAGCTCTCATGAACCACCCAGTAGTTTCTCAGTTTCTGGGATATCCTCTACAGAAAGTAGGCTGAAAGCAGTCCTGCTTTGGTTTGGGTTTATACATTTCTACAGTCTAGAAGTATATGGAATGGAAGCTTTGATGAGAAAGTGAATCTTAATGACTTGGAATCACTGCCTGATTAGTCTTGATTGTCTCCTTCATTGATGTGTAATCATTTTAGACTCTATTTTAAAGGGGCGATCAGACTACTATTGCTTATAATTTAGTTGCTCCATATAAATTACTCTACTTTAATATTCCCTTTTAAGATGAATGCCCCCAAAATGTTAATGTTTCCTAATTATCATCATGTTCCTTTCTGCTTTATTTTGGTAATGAGACTTAGAGTGAAAAAGAGGAGAGCGGAGGGAAAAGAAATAGTAAAACAAATAAATAATGCAAGTAAACATCATTTTTTTTAAATTAATGGTTTTATAAAAGGAAATAGGTTTTATTAAAGGTAACTGTGATTACTTGGAACCTTCTTTCTGTCTGGTAACAGATTAACATAGAAATAATGACATTCTGGTCAATGGAAAATTTACTAGTTTGGCTTTAACATTAAACCAAATTAATACTGATTATTTTGCCTCTGGCTTCTAATTATCACTGTTCTTCTGAAATACTTAAAGTTATAGTGTGTGCTGATCTACATCTATGTCAGTTTAAACTGTCTTTTTATCCCTTTTTACTTTCTAGTATATGTATGCCATTAAAATTCAATGCCTAGCAGAAAGAGGAAAGAGAACAAGTTTAGGGGATGAATGGTATTCATCAGATGATAATTTGAGGGGGCATCAAGTATTTTAGGACTTTGGGAATGGGCTGTGAACTCTGGGTTGAAATGTCTTAAAATAAGAGCCTTGTGAAATTGTTTAGAAATATTTTGCAAAATATCTAAAGATTATATGCTTCTCTACTTCTGTTGGTTTCCTTCTCCATACCTGGAACAGCAGCCTTTAACCTATATCTCACCTTTCTAGAACAGTTAATTCTTTTGGAATTCTACTCTGGGGGACAACTGTTCAGATTCGTGATTATAAACACATTTAACCTAAAATTATTCTTTTTGTCCAGTTGTCCCTGGACAACTTCCCATCACCATCTTCTACCTCTCATACCCACTTCTCATCCCCATCTTCTACCTCTTCCTCTGGGAATAATAATTAAATCCAACTACCACTATGTTGATTACTTCATAACTCTATCAATTACCCTTATGACTTCATAGGACAATACTCCTTTTGCAGCTACCATGTAACTATATGTGTTACTTGCTCTTTCTAGCACTGAGCTGTCAGATACATAATAGATCCTTAATGTACTTTTTCATTCATACATTTATTCAGTTTTCATGAGCACTAAACTTGGAGTCAAATAACTCCAGTTCATGCTTTGACTTCATCAATTCAGTATGTTGTCTTTAGTACTTGCTTTTTTTTTTTTGCCTCAGATGTATAAGTAGAAGCAGTACCACAATTGAGTCTGTATCCCAAGGAAATCATAATGGAGGGGAAAGGATCCACATGTGCAAAAATGTTTATTAACAGCTCTTTTTGTGCTAACAAGGAATTGGAAAATTAGTTGATGTCCAACAGTTGGGGAATGGCTGAATAAGCTGTGGTAATGGAATACTGTTGTTCTATAAATATGATGAACAGTCTGATTTTAGAAAACCCTGGAGAAATTTCATGAACCGATGCTGAGTGAAACAATCTGAACCAGAAATACATTAATAATGTATAATAATAATAACAGCAGGAATGTTTGATGAAGAATTAAGAAAGACTTGGTTCTTCTCAGTGGCTCAATGATCCAAAGCAATCCCAATAAATGGACAGAAAATTCCATCTGTATCCAGAAAAAGAATTATGGATATTGAATCTACCTCAACATATGCTATGCTCACTTTTTTCCCCTCTTTTTTCTCTTTCCCTTTTGTTCTGATTTTTCTCTCCCAACATGATTCATAAAGCAATGTATATTGAAATAAATTGACTAATTAAAACAAAAACAAAATACAGGTGCATGTTGAGAGGTGAGATGATTTTCCCCAAAAGATGTACAGACTTTAGGTTTCAGAAGTAGATTGTAACATGTGGTCTTCCAGTATCCCATTCTAATCATTACCAAAAGAACGCCTTACTGAAGTTTCCCAATGGCTTCTTAGAATTCAACCATTAGAGATTATCTCCATTATTTGACACTCTGCATCTGAATACATTTCATTTTACATAGTGTGATTATTAATCATTAACACCTCTATTAGGATTCAAAAACTTGCTTTGCTTTCATCATCTTCCTGCTCCAGGTAAATGTTGATAGAGTAGAGAAAAAGTATGGAAAGTATCTGTGACACTGCTGAAGTATGGGTTGATAGGATCATAGAACTTAATTAAATGAGACTTGATTGATCTAACTCAACTTGCACATTTTACAGATGATAAAACTATATTCCAAATGGGAAGTGATTAAACTTTGTTCACATGGGTGTCTTACATCTCTGATATTTGGTAATTCTCTAATTCCAAATTTAGCATCCTTTCTACCATTAAATGCTAATTCTTTTATCAGGCATTGAAGTATGGGAAGTTAGAGCATGAGGTGAGAAGACTGGATTCATTGTGCAGATGATATAGAGATCATGGAAAAGAGTGGTAGTGAATAAATTAAGAGAGCACTCAAGAGAAATTCTATTTCCTTAAAGACCTTTTCTTTTATTGGCCCTATAGCCATCTTTCATGCAGTCAGTCATAGGAATCTCTATCCACTGTTAACTCATATTTTCATCTCTATTATTCTTTAATGTTTTCATGTATTCCCTCCTCCTGCCTCTCCTTCAGCCTCAGAACAAGAGTTGGACTTTCTTAAAACAAGAAATGTGGCGTAATTGGAAGAAGTTTGGATTTGAAGTTAGAGGATATAAATTTGAATCTTTTTATTCTACTTGTTAACTGTGTGATTATAAGTAAATAATTTCAACTCCCTGAAATCCATTTTCTTAATTTTTAAATCATGGATTCTAATCCTAAGGTTCTAATCATAAAGAGTTGTAGGTATATCTCAAGGAATCCTCAAACAGAGACAGAGAAAAATGCAACCGTATTTTCACTAACCTCTAAAATGAATTTAACATTTCTTTCAGTTACAAATTAAATATAATATATATCATCTAGGAGCTATATACATATGTAAATATATATTTACATATATATACACACATATGTATATGTGTATGTAGCTAGATTTAACATTGTGCGTATAGATCTTCAAACACATCTATAAATTTTTGCAGATTCCAAAAAGGAATGACATACATATGGACAAATCATATGCACACACACATACACATAAACCATGTTAAGAACTGTAGATTTAAATTTATGAAGAACTAGCTTCTCCCCACCATATCTGATTTCCTTCAGAATGCAAGTATTATTAACTGAATTTAGTCATAATTTCTCCCTTTACTGGGCAATTCCAATTTTATAATTACTATTATGGGCTAGAGTCCCAAAAAACTTTTTATGAGGAGATAGGGGAGACCAAATGAGGAAAAGTGATTACTTTTTCTCTACCAATAAAATAGTACTCTGACTTGCTATTAGAGTAACACAAATTATCTGGTTCAGTTCTACCTTTGAAAAAGTTTATACAAATATTAATTTTAAAATTGCCTTATGAATTAGCTCAGTTCTAGTCAGGGACTTTTGCTCTTCAGCTTGAACCTTAGCACTTTTTTGTCTTTATTTACAGACACCCAATACTGTTTTGTTTTGTTGCTGTTCTACTCCACTACTTCACAATTAGAGACATGTATGAGTTAAAAGTAATTAAGATTGATGTTATTTTAATCTGGACATGGCCAACTTTAAAACACTATGTGAATAAGCAAAAAAGCAGTATGAAAGAACAAATAAGCTTTGCATTTACCATATAATCTTTCAATGGAAAAAATGAAGGAAGCAGGAACAAAAAAGCTACAAAAAGATTCCCTTTATTTCCAACCTCCCTTTGTAGAGGTCAACTTCTGTGGATATGGAATATTGCATATAACATAAGGGTTTTTTTTGGTGGAGAGTTGCTTTTCTCATACTATGATAAGTCAGTGATTTTTTTGTCTTCTTATTTTTCCTTTTTTCAAAAATTATCTGTTATGAAGGATGATTCTCTGGGATTAGGTAAGGAAAGAGATACAAGGTGCAATAAAGATGATGTAAAAACAAATAATAACAATGGAAAAAGAACTACTAAAATTAAAGTAGAATAGGGAAAAGCAAATTACATTATTTATATCAGTTCTCTTTTAGAGCAGGTTCAATAATGGCCAGACAGGCCTTAAGTTGGTAGTTCCAGTGTCCAAGACAGGAAAAGTAAAGAGGGCTTATGTTCAAATACTATATTACCTGGCTCTAATCTCTAGTTCAGACCTGCATTTCATCTTCTCTTGATATCTCTCATTTGTGCTTATGTCACTCTTTCTCTTGTATCATAATTACTGAGAAGTGTTCTGAAAAAAAATGTTAACAGTCTTTTCTAAAACACAAAGAACATGTATTAAAGTTGAATCTTAAGTGTTAAAATTTTCTCCATCACTGTTTTAGGCAAAGTCAATCAACAACACAAAATAAGGGCTCATTTGTAGCATTTGCTGATTTTTGAGGTATAAAATGCTTACCGTGACAGTTTAAGGAACAGGTCCAGGGTGTGAGCTGACTTCAGGATACCAGTGGTAGAATATATATTCTTTTCTATTTGGCTTTACAATGTATTTTGAGTTTCTATAGAGTAAGGATTTTGTCAAATCTATCTTGACAGTGGACAACAGTTAGTGGGTCACTTGAACTAAGTAGGTAATTATATAAATGTAAGTTTAACTTAATTGAATATTTACTTCCTTAACTAAGCAGATTAAGGAAGAGTAAGGAATTCTTTAGAGACAAAGACTCTAATACAGTACAATTTCAAAAATGTAATATGCTCTTCACCCACCCCTTCATTGCTCTGTTTTTATTTCTCTCCTTTTATCTTGATTCTGTTGTAACAGATGCTGATGGAGTTTTTGACATTGAGAGTGCCAGATCTATCATTAATGTGTTGCCAAACTGGTGAAGATTTACTAACAATATGTTTTGCCTGTATCCGTTTGCTGCTTTTAATAGAGAGACTAATTTGAATAACATCTGAATAAGAAAGATAATAATAGTACCCTAGAAAGGAGAACCAGATTGGAGTAATGAGGGACTGACCTGAATCTTCACCCTGAATAAAAATTGAATGTATTAGAATAATTTGGGAAGCTTAAAAAGTCCTGTCAATCTCCTTGCCTCCCCTGCACCCCCTTCAAATTCCCCCATTTATATCTGACTTGTTTCTATACTTCCTGGATCTGAAATCATTGGATAAAATCATAAGTCGGAATTAAAAAGATCTCAGAAACTGTGCAATTAAAAACATGTTTTTAATTTAATGTCCAGTATCCACATCAGATAGCCTTTGAAAAGTAGGTAGCTGCTAAAGTTTCAACTTTGTATATGTAAATTAAATCATCCTGAAGTAATCAAGATAGACAGATAAAGTAATAATTAAGGACCTACTATGTGCCAGGGACTATGGTCAGTTGGGAGTTTCAGTTACAAACAAACAAGACAAACTTTAGCCTCAGAAAGCTTAGATGAGAGAAAACAATACATAAAGGGGAAAAGAAAGGAGGCAGGGTACTTTCCTAGTATCTTAGCATTGAGACAGATAGGAAAAAGGGAAAAATTCTTCTTTGAGGCTCCAGGATGGTTCCAGGGGCAGAACTAAAGATATGGAGAGGAAAAGATGATAAATGGTGATTTAATGGTATGGAGTTGTAAGGCAAATGGGAAAGGATAAGGAGAATTAATTCTCTCTGTTTCCCCCAAATCTTCCCTCAGAATAATCCTGTTAAATTAGAGATCCTTTGGGGTTTCTCTTTGAAACAATCAAATATCAGTTTAAATGAAAGAAAGAACAGCAACAAAGAAAATAAATGCTGAAAATGTAAGATGATGAATGCTATCCCAAATACCAATGCAGCTCCCTCCCTTAATTTGAAAGATGAAGAACTTTGCCTGTGGATTGCTTCATATAATGTCAGTCATGGTTGATATGTTGCTTAGTTTTACTCAACATTCTTTTCTTCTTCCTCTCTCCCTCTCCCTCTTGCTGAATAATGGGAAAGGTAAGTAATATAGCAAAACAAAAAATATCAAAATAAATTTTAAAACAAAGCAAAGATGTAGAAATTGCTTTTAAAATAAGCAAGTAAATAAATAGATGAATAAATAGATTAACATATAGATAGATAAATGTTAGGCAGTATCTTTCCTTAGTATAAGAGAATCAGCTTATTTTATTCCAACTACCTGGCTAAGAACCAGAGGCAGGAGTTTTCTTTCAGCTGGATTAGAAAGAAGGGTGAACATGCATACCCATCCAAATAGAATTTCAGGGAGGACAGACATGTGGGAAGTGCCAGAGTTATGAGGGGAGGTATTTTCAACAGTCAGATAGCATCATAAGGACACCAAATATTTGATTAATGTAGGAGAAGTCAAGCTGAAGGGAGGCTGCCAAAGGCAATCTTTACCTATTTGACAACTTTGCTAAGGGCAATTGTCCTGGATGAAGGCCACTGCCTCAGTCAAAGTCTATTGATGCCTTGTCTATATTTAAAGAATTATGAACACACAAATCAGTTCAGGTTAAGTTTGTCGATGCTTTCATTATATGGTGTCACCATTAGAGGGTAAAACCAGTGTTTAGAATTGACAAAATGCAACCTGTACATCAACCAGAAAAGTTCTATATTTATTTCCATATGTTTTCCTTCATACATTACTCATTTCCATTATGAGAAGATAATTTCAAATGTCTCTGAAACAATTCTCCCTGAGACAGAAACACGCATATGTATGTCTATATAAAAGAGGTATCATTAAAGCAAAATGTAATGCAAAGCTGCATGGGAGTCAGAAAGATTTGTATTTAAGGCCATCCATGTGAGATATATGAATCTGGGCTAGTCACTTACCTTTAATGTTCTAGACCAGTAATATGAAAGTCAAAAAGAAAGGTAGGCCACTGATCTAAATAGAATATAAGTACTACATGTTGAATTGTTTCAAAGGGAATTATTTATTTTAATTGCATTTTAGTATTTTTATAATTTGTATTTTTATTTTACAAAATATTTCCAAATTACATTTATAATTTGTATTTTTATTTTACAAAATATTTCCAAATTACATTTATAATTTGTATTTTTTTTTACAAAATTCCCAAATTATATTTTGATCTGATTTGGAGGTACATAGAATGTTGGGGACCTCATGATACTAACAATTCACCTGTTTGACACTTTTGCTCTAGGCAACAAACATTCAAGGAAACTAAGGTGGTATGTTTCTGAACAGTTGCTGAGCTACATTGGAAGAGAGAGATTCTTCCCTAGAAATTCTTTACATTATTGAAATCATAGAGGTGTAGGGCTAATAGAGAAAACAGAGAGAGAGAGAGAGAATGAGAGATAGAGATAGAAAGACAGAGACAGAGACAAAGAAAAAGAAACACACAGAGAAAGATGGAGGAAGACAGAGACAGAAATGGAAAGAGATACAGGTAGAAACAGATAGAGGCAGGCAGACAGAAACAGAGACAGGAAGAGACAAAGGCAGAGAAACAGAGACAGAAAGATAGCAACAGAAACAGAGATAGAGCCAGACAGACACAAACAGACAAAGGAAAGGAATGGAGAAAGGGGCAAAGAAATCAGAAAGGAAGGAAATGAAGGGGGAAGAAGAGAGAAAAAGGAAAATGTTCAGAGAGAGAGAAAAGGGATTAGAGATGAGGGAAAAAGAAAGAGGGAGAAGGGGAGAAAGGGAAAAAGAAAATCATAGAATATAATCATAGATTTGGAGTTAGAAGATTTTGGAGGTCTTTTAATGATCATCCAAAACTACACAACTATACTATTAGTTGGCATAGAATTATAATATTGTCTCAATCAGACAATGATAAGAATATCATTAATATGAAATAATAATACTTTATAATTATATTAGTGATTTATGGGATGACACATTTTCCCACTCTTTCAAAATAGTTATCATGTGTATTAATATTGCTATTTTAGAGATGAATGTCCTAAGAGTTTAAACAATCTGCCAAAGAACATATAACTGGTAATTTTGGTGTTAGGGGCTTGATTCTTCTAAGACTTGCAATCAAAAAGGAGAATGATTCTTCTGAATTAAAATGTCCTATAAAATGTCTGTATCCAAAGAATTTTTTCCGTGATCAGACAATAGAGACAGAAAATCTGACTCATGAGAAAATGGTTGTAGTCATGGAGAATTATTCTAAGGCTAAGGGGAGAGTTAATATTCAAGGTCTCTAGATTCTTAATTCTGTTTCTGCTCCTTAGCTTGTTTCAAATAATTGACTCTACTACACACATTTTGGACTTTACTTCCTGCTTGATGTTTGTGGTTCACTTTCAGTCCCAACTTCCATATTTTTTACCCTGATTTAGTAATCTGAATCTATTTCCTCATTGCTCACTAGATTAATTACATTCTCCACCCTAAATTATAGTCTAGAAGCAATAAAGCTAGCCATAGAAATCTGTTAGAAAGGCCTTGATCTTAGATATCCAGAGTACTAATACCATTCACTGTTGTTCCACCTTTAATCTTTTTTTGGTTTTTGCCCTAATCCTAGGACAAAAGAAAAAAAAATGTTGAGAAATCAAGATTCTAATTAAGGGTGCCAGCAAAGAACTATGCAACTTCTGAAAAATAAGTAGTGTTGAGGAAAAAATACTAAAATTTAATGGCAGAAGCAATTAAATATCAGTACAAAGCTAGAACAAAATTTCAAGTGAAAATATTAGTAAGAAAGAAAGGAAAAGATGACAATGACATGATAGTTTTATATCCCCCAAAGGGCTTTTTGTAAAAGATGATTAATTGGTTGATCTTAGTTGGTGGCAGTGGTGGTTGTTTTTACTAGCTTGTAAGTTTATGTGAAGTTGAAATTTGATTAAATAATATTTTTATTCCATCAGCCTTTGTCCTTTCAGAGATATAGCACAAATAATAGAAATCATGGGGGACTCGGGTTTACTGTTTGGTTCTGAAATTTACACGATTTATTTCCATTTGGAAAAACTGTTCCACTTTTGATCTCAGCATCTTTATCTTTTAAAATGGGTATAAAATAAATGGAACACAATCTGACAAAGTCATCATGAGGTTGTGAACAAAACTTAAAGTTATATAATATATATACACACACACACACACACACACACACACACAAACACACATATATAAACACTTTTATTATCTTCATACAAGGAGTGCTTGGGGAAAAAAGACATTGGATTTTAGAATTACATGCTATATATGTTGGAGACTTGAATTTCCATTAAAAATGGCAAAAAGATACTTAAGAGATGAAAGTGAATTCTCCTGTTTTACAAATAAGAAAAGGAATGGACAACAGATTAAATATTTACCCTCAGTAACACTGATATTTGCTCATAGGATCATTGATCTGAAGCTAAAGGGATCCTCAGAGGCCATTGAGTCTAATGCTCTAATTTTTTTGTGGATGAAAACTAAAGCTCCAGGAATTTAAGTTATTTGCCTGAGGTCACCCTTAACAAGTTCAGAGGCAGGATTTGAACCCATGTCTTCCAAATACAGAGCCAGTATGTTTTTCACTATATTATACTATCTGTATGGTTTAAATTTAGATCCTATAATTCCTAATCCCAAACTCCTGTCACTTTACCAAATCCTTAATATATTGTGAAGGAGACCAAAGCTTTCATTAAAGGTATCTGGTAGCATAGTAAATAGTGTACTGAGCCTAGAATCAAGAAGACTTGATTCAAATCTGATCTTAAACATTCCTAGGTATGCAAATCAGGGAGAGTTTAACCTGTTTTGCTAAGCTTCCTCTGTAAAATGGGGATAATAATAACCCCTATGTAGCAGGGTTTTTGTGAAGAGAGTGTATTTGTTAGAGGTTTAGCAGAGTGGCTGGCACATAATAAACAATATCTAAATTTTAATTACTTTCTTCCCTATTGGTGAACTTCACTACAATCAAAGTGAGGAGATTTAGATTTGGGCTACCCAAATGAAATTAGGATTTCTGTTGGTCAGGGAATTAAATGAGATCTAGTGGCAGGTTCAGGGTTCAGGGAGTCGAATGGAGCTCCCCTGCAACCCCTTTGGGTTCGGCGCAAGGGTAGGGAGTTCTGGGATTCCCTTCTGGCAGCGCAAGAATCCCCTGTAAAGGAATTTACAGACCCGAAAATCTAGATTGATAAAAGAGGTTTATTATGGGGATTGGAAGTAAATTTCAAGTCTGGTTCAAGTCTAGTTCAAGTTTTGTTAAAGTCTAGTTAAGGAAATAGGTGAAGATAAAGAAAGGAGGGCACTGGAAACAGTATTCCAGTGGGCAGAAGCTCCTTGGGATGCCAAGCATGGCATAGCTGGCATGTTTAGAACCTCTGCAAAGAGAAGACTCCAGCTTGGCTCTTTTTATAATGAGAAATTTAGCTAAAGGGGCCTGTGGGTGGAGTCCCAAGTTGGCTCCTTGTTGGGTTTCAGCTAGTTCTAGAATTTGCTTGGTGGGGGTTGGGAAACCTGAGCAGATCATTAGAATGGGGGCTGGGACAGCCCAAGTTGGCTCAAATCCCATGGGGGCTGGGACAAGCCTGGATCTCCTATTGGAATTCAAAGGGATGCTTTTAACCAGGATTTGTGAATCAAAGGTCCTAGCTTCCTGAATTGATAATGCATCAGCTAGGAGGGGTTGGGAATCAGTAAGGAATAAATCAAGCTAAAAGGATTAGTTTCTTAAAGGGACCACGACTTGCTTCAAAAGCACTGATTTCCATAAAAGAGCTAATCCAATGAATATTTCTGAAGTTTGTCTTTAGGGCTTCACAATCTTCTCTTTGTCCATTTTAGATAATCATTGTGTTGTCATAAATTTAATCTTTGATTGCTACTCTCTCCCAATCAGGATACCTTAGTAAGAATTCATTCAATGTCTTTCCCTTCTTTGACCTCTATATTTTAAGGTGTGACATATGAGATAATAATAAAAAAGAAAGATTTTCTTATTTTGAAATGTCAGACCCCATACCAGTCTTTCCCTATATGACATGATAAACATTGGGGAAGTAGAACTTTAAATCATCTGATAGAGATGGGCATCAATTTTGCCTAATTTATCAATAAACATGTGTCAATTATGTCACAGATACTGGGCTAGATATTAAGAATGAAGTCAAAACAAAAAGTCAATATGTGTAGGTAGTTTGAATTGTATACAAGGAAGCAGCATGTACTTATGTAGGAATATATAAAATAACTTTAGTATTTCCTCTGAAATCCTTCTCCAACTTTCATTGGAAAAGAAGAGTGGTTCCAGAGGGGTGGTGTGTCTCAACTAGTGAACAACTCTCCTTCAAAGCAAAAAATAATTGATAGGAAGGAGAAATTACCTCTCCCTAATTCTATCCCCTCTCTTGCTTAGATCCTCTCCAATGGATTACTCAGAAAAACCATTTTTTTCTAACTGTTGAAATCTCTTGAGCTTAGATACATAAAGACCCTAAAAAGTATACAATTGGCTCAGTCAATGATGTTGTCCCCATCAATTACCTAAAAGAAAGGTGTTTAGAGATTATAAAGAATACATATATATTCTGTAATTGAATCAACTGATATGAGGGGTCTTTTTTGTGCTCCATAAAAAATGTGGTTATCAGCAACCCAATGAAGATATTTTTTCTAGTTTTTGCCAAGTTTGTGTGGCATAATTCACAAGCAATCCAGAAATTAACATTACACAAATTAATAGACACCACATTACCAGGTTCTCATAGGTCATTGTTATAATTGGTCTTTGTGAAGTCTTTATCCAACTCAAAAACAATAAAAGGAAAAGAAAATTGAACTTCCCCCTCAAAAGGAAAGATTAATGTTTACAAAGGTGTCAGAACTGGAACTTTATTAACAGTAATTAGAAAATTGGGGTCAAAATCAGTCAATTCATGAATCAGTAAGTGTTTATTAAATGCCTAAGTATAAATGCAGAGAATACAAAAAGAGGCAAAACATAATTCTTGCCCTCAAGGAGCTTACAATCAAAAGGACATCACATTCTCATTCTGTCTAGACAAAACAAAACAGAATGAGGAAGCCAGGGGCTAAGTTAGGAGCTATAGTACCCACTCTTTCCCTGACTCACTAAAGAGTTCTCTTCTGGACCTCCACTCAACTTAAGTTTTATCCTGAAATGTGGGTAGGGTTTGAATTTTTTCAGGAATTCCTTTTAGTCATCAGGGATCAAACTAGAAGACTAAGCTCACTCTTATGTAGGACAAACAGGCTAGCCTTAAAATGAAAAGAAATTCAGAAACATTCCCAACAAGTATAGGTCTGCTAAAATAGGGATAAGCAAATATGAACTAAAAACAAAGCATGTAACAAAATTTAGCCTGATCCAAATCCATGAATGCAACTACAATTTTGGGTAGTATCTCAGTTTTTATATAAAAAAATACATAAAAAACATTTTGGTAAAGGGAATGACATTATCTGAGAGGATGAGAAATGTCTTCATACAGAAGGTAGTAATTGCTTAGGTTTGAAGAAAACTAAGGAAGATAAGAGGAAGAAGGAAAAAATGCATTCCAGCAGTTGGAGGACAGCCAGTAGAAAGCTATGGAGAAGTGACATACAATATTGTATTTGAAATAAGAAAGAAAATTTGGCTGAATCATGGATTAAATGAAGGGGAGTAATTTGCAATAGGGATATAAACATATGATGCAGTCAGCTTGGAACTGAAGATAATAGGGAATCAAAGGAGTTTATTGATCAGGGAAGTATTGAACATTAGAAATTTCATTTTGGCAGCCATATGGCAAATGAATTGGAAAAAAAAGAGAATCAAGGATGGAAGACCAATAGGAGACAGTTACAGCACCATGCAGGAACAGATGAGAGCATAACTTAAGGCCTTGAAGATGCGAGTGAAAAGAAATGTACTGATATAAGAAGTTATGTGAAGACAGAACTGACAAAACAGCAATTAATTTGATATATGGGGTAAGGGAGAGAGAAGCATCAAAGATGACTGACTTTGTTAACCCAAGTGACTATAAGAAGGATCAGGAAAGTTTGGAAAAAGAATGGGTTTGGCAGGGAAAAGATGAGTTATGTTTTATATTATATTTGCCTTTTAATAAAACTGATTTGGTTACAAATCTCTCTTTTAAGTCTCAACAGGAAATAAAACAAAAGGAACACAGGCATTCAATCTTTCTTTGCAAACGAAACTCCAAATAAGTTCAAATAAGAAACTAAGAATTCCTTCCTAAATTTTGGGTTTTACTAATATGCAAGATAACTTTTTTGACTCATCATTATTTTTAGTCAAAAGTTTGACAAATGGAGCCACTAAAACTGAACCTCCGCAAAAAGAAGAGCAGCAGTTACTATTTAATATTGTATTAGAAACGCTAGCTATAGCAATAAGAGCTGAGAAAGAGATTAAAGGAATAAGAATAGGCAATGAGGAAGCCAAATTATCACTCTTTGCCGATGACATGATGGTATACTTAGAGAACCCAGAGATTCTGCTAAAAGTTATTAGAAATAATCCACAACTTTAGCAAAGTTGCTTGGTTATAAAATAAACCACATAAGTCATCAGAATTCTTATATCACTAACAAATCCAAACAGTCAGAGTTACAAAGAAAATTCCATTTAAAGTAACTACTGATAATATAAAATATTTAGAATCTATCTTGCCAAGGAAAATCAGAAACTTTATGAGCAAAATTACAGACCACTTTTCACACAAATTAAGTCTGATCTAACCAATTGAAAAATATTAAAATGTTCTTGGATAGGCGAGAAATATAATAAAGATGACAATATTACCTAAACTAATCTATTTATTTAGCGGTATACCAATCAGACTCCCAAAAACTATTTTAATGACCTAGAAAAATAACAACAAAGTTCATATAGGAAAAACAAAAGGTCAAGAATTTCAAGAATTAATGAAAAAAATCAAATGCATGGTCTTAGCTGTACAGATCTAAAACTATACTATAGAGCAGCAGTTACCAAAAACTATTTGGTATTAGACTAAGGAAAGATTAGTTGATCAGTGGAATGATTAGTTCTGAAGGGATAAAAAGTCAACAAATATAGCAACCTAGTCTTTATTTAAACCCAAAGATCCCAGACTTTTAGGATAAGAACTACTGTTTGAAAAAATTGTCATGGGAAAATTGAAACTAATATGCAGAAACTAGGCATTGATCCATACTTAACGCGACTACACCAAGATAAGGTCAAAATGGGTTCATGACCTAGGATAAAGAATGAAATTATTAATAAATTAGAGGAACATAGGATAGTTTACCTCTCAGACTTTGTGGAAGGAAGGTCTTTATGACCAAAGCAGAACTAGAGATCATTACTGATCACAAAATAGAAAATTTTGATTATACCTCTAAACTGAAAAGTTTTGTACAAACAAAACTAATGCAGACAAGATTAGAAGGAAGCAATAAACTGGAAAAATATTTTACAGTCAAAGGTTCTGATAAAGGCCTCATTTCCAAAATATATAGAAATTAACTCTAATTTATAAAAATCAAGCCATTCTCCAATTGAAAAATGGTCAAAGGATATGAACAGACAATTCTCAGATGAAGAAATTGAAACTATTTCTAGTCATATGAAAAGATGCTCCAAGTCATTATTAATCAGAGAAATGCAAATTAAGACAACTCTAAGATACCACTACACACCTGTCAGATTGGCTAAGATGACAGGAAAAATAATGATGATTGTTGGAGGGATGTGGGAAAACTGGGACATTGATTCATTGTTGGTGGAGTTGTGAACGAATCCAACCATTTTGGAGAGTAGTTTGGAACTATGCTCAAAAGTTATCAAACTGTGCATACCCTTTGATCCAGCAGTGTTACTACTGGGATTATATCCCAAAGAGATTATAAAGAAGGAAAGGGACCTGTATGTGCACGAATGTTTGTGGCAGCCCTTTTGTAGTGGCTAGAAACTGGAAACTGAATGGATGTCCATCAGTTGGAGAATGGCTGAATAAATTGTGGTATATGAAATTATGGAATATTACTGTTCTGTAAGAAATGACCAACAGGATGATTTCAGAAAGGCCTGAGAGACTTACACGAACTGATGCTAAGTGAAATGAGCAGGACCAGGAGATCATTATATACTTCAACAACAATACTAGATGATGACCAGTCCTGATGGATCAGGCCATCCTCAGCAACGAGATCAACCAAATCATTTCTAATGGAGCAGTAATGAACTGAACTAGCTATACCCAGAAAAGAACTCTGGGAGATGACTAAAACCATTACATTGAATTCCCAGTCCCTATATTTATGCACACCTGCATCTTTGATTTCCTTCACAAGCTAATTGTACAATAATTCAGAGTCTGATTCTTTTGTACAGCAAAATAATGTTTTGGTCATGTATACTTATTGTGTATCTAAGTTATATTTTAATATATTTAACATCTACTGGTCATCCTGCCATTTAGGGAGGGGTGGGGTAAGAGGTGAAAAATTGGAACAAGAGGTTTGGCAATTGTTAATGCTGTAAAGTTACCATGTATATATCCTGTAAATTAAAGGCTATTAAATTTAAAAAAAAAAAAAAAAGAAGAGCAGCAAAAGCGAATAAAAAATGCCTGGAGCAATAAACAGATTTCAATTTAAGAAAATAAAAGAGCAACTATCCATCTATCTAATGTCTATTTGTGATGGATAGTATGACAGGATAATCCTCACAAAATTCTAAGTAATAAAAAAAAAAAAAAAAACAGAGACGCTAAATGTTGTCCAGTGACTTAACTGACTTGGCTTTCAGTGTTCTCCCAATTTGAGAAGTTGCAAAAGCATTGTTTAAGAACAAGTTTATAAAAAAAGTCATTTTGCCACCATTTCTTTGATTCCTTGTTTTGAGTATTTCTTTCAGAACAATGACTTAATGACTCCTTCTTAGTTTATATTGGAAATGTTGTTAGTATTTGATTTCCAGAATCTGAACTTTATTATTACTCTAATAATCATGTGATCAAAGATTTAGATTTACTCTCTACAATGAGAAATTATGACAATGCTAGATTAATTTCTTGAAGTTACCTTCATCCGTCAATTCACATACTGCAGTCCTTTTAATATGCTGACAATGAAACTGAGTCACAGAGAAGTAAGGATTTGATCAAGGTCAGCCAGTAACAGAACTAAGACTCAAAATGAAGTCCTATAAGTCTAAATCCAAGGCTCTTTCTTTTATACCACAGCAGCTTTCAAGCTAAGCATTGGTTTTTGTTCATTCTCATAATATCCTTCAATATAGACTCTATACTCCAAGTTCATTCAGTTCAGTTTTCCTCTTTTTGTGTCTTTGTTCATGAAAAGTCTTTGAACATGTACATTGTTCTCTCTTAACTTCACATGCATCCCTACTTCATGAAATTCTATACATCCTTTACGATTTAATGCAATTATCACCTCTTCTTTCAACTCCCCTGATCCCCTTAACAAAAGTGATCTCTCCTTTCATAGAGGTCCCATAATTCTTTGTTTGTACCTGTCTCATGCAGTTAGCATATACCATTCCATATTTTGGTTACTTCGATATATATTTAATCTCCACTATCAAATTAGATTATTTTTAAATGGAAGTGTTATATCTATTTTTTTTTATCTTTTCGTTCTGCCTGAAATGTCCAGCATAAAATTTTGAAGAGAAGAGATATTCAACAAATGCCTGTTGAATTTAATTTCTTTTCAATTAAATTTTCTTTTTGTGTGTGTGTGAACTTAGCATTCATCAACAAACAATGTTTTACAATACAAATGCTGCAAGACAAATAAGAAATTCAACTTATTTTGCATTTAATTTGCTGGTGAAGGATTTTGTATTATATTAAGCAAGGTTGTGAAAAAAGAAAACTGTTCAATTTCTGTTCCTGCCAATTTTGTTTTTGTCTTTGCATTTTTAAATTCAATTCCATGTGAATTTTCTTTTTCTGTATGATCATTTATTTTGTTTACTTTATGATTAACCTTGGGATATAATCAAGTCATACCATTTCCTGATAATGATTGCAAAGTGAGAAGAAATTAAAATTGTATTCCTGTTTAATTTCAAATTCCCACAAGCACTAAGTGCAAATTTAGCAAGCTTTAGTTGCAACTCTGGGAGGGGTTTACTTAATTCAATATGTTGTATTTTTTTATTATATTCCTCTTCAAGTCCCTCACATTCTCCAAACCATTAAAATTATCAAGTACATATTTCTTTATTTCTATTGTCACCTTTTCAAAATGGTTGTATATTTCTTTCCCATCTCCTCAATCCCTGGATTCTTCCAATTAGGTGCTCTATTGATTATTAAATCTACTGTTCTTTACACACAGCTTCTTATTTCAAAAGTCCCTTCCCAAGCTACTGGTTTCCCTTATGAATTTGGAATCCTAATAATGGAATTCCGGCCATTCTTTTGAGGTTTTCAGACAGCTAAGGGTCAACCTAGTTATCTATCACAGAATAAGAGTCATACTCCTGATATGACCAGCATTTAAAATGTCATAAATGCAGATTAATGAACTCAAAGCCAAGTCAGGCTGCCAACAACAAGGATTGAGATCCCACTTCCTGTGGAATGCTGAGCACTATGAAGGAGGGGGATCAGAAATAGTATTATTGCTCTGATAAATTTATTTTATAAGGCCATTGCATTATATATGATTCTTATTATATGCTATCTGTATTTTGCTTGATTATTATTCCTTGAATGCTATTGATTTATAATTCATTCACTCAATAACTTAGGAATTGCTATTAATCTGTCCCCTGAGAAGAATAATCACTTCATACTCAACAAAATGATAAAGAATACATTTTTTGTAAGGAAGGAAAGAAGGAAGAGAGAGAGAGAAAGATAGGGAGAGAAGTAAGCAAGAAAGAAGGATGGAAGGAAGGGAAGAAGGGAGGAAGGAAAGAAGGAAGGAAGGGAGGAAGGGAGTGAGAGAGGAGAGAGAATGAGAGGAAGGAAGTGAGGGAGCGAGGGAGGGAGGGAGGAAGGAAGGAAGGAATAGAGGAAGGAAGGAAGGAAGGAATGGAGGAAGGAAGAAAAGAAGGGAAAAGGGAGAGAGGGAGGCGGAAAGAGAGGAAAACTCCATTAGCTTACTAGAATTCTCAAGATAACTCAGGGAAAGCACAAAAAGAAGAAGAAATCCTTGTAATCAATTTTTGGAAGAACAT
This sequence comes from Sarcophilus harrisii, assembly GCF_902635505.1. NCBI lineage: Eukaryota > Metazoa > Chordata > Mammalia > Dasyuromorphia > Dasyuridae > Sarcophilus > Sarcophilus harrisii. The sequence goes on along the minus strand of NC_045429.1, from coordinate 261,041,905 downwards.
AGGCAAAAGTGACAAAGTATGGGCAAGATTTATTTTTATTTTGGCCTTTTTCCTCATTCTTCCCTTCTTTCCTTCATTTCCATTCTTTCTTGCTTTATTTTATGTAACCACAAATATAAAAACTTGGATCTATTGGAGTGGGGGGGAATCTCAAAGTCAACACTAGCTCTATAAACTATATAACAATCAATCATAAATTTTGAGTTCTATCAGGATATGAAATTTGTGGGTTACTAAGCCAGAATTATTTAAATAAAAATTGCAAGGAACTTATTTTAAAATTTCTGATATCGATTCTGACAGTGAAATAATTTCATTGTGCTTACAAGTAGAATAGCAGCATAGCAACAACCACAATGGTAGTAGTAGTAGTATGCTGGATATCAAATTTAAATTACACTGATCTTGGAATCACAACTAGTTTCAAAACCTGACTGTATGACTTACTGATGATGTGAGAACATAAATAATCTACTTTAAGATTTTGAGTTCTAAGGTACTTACTTTTAAATTGCTGAGAGAACTTATCTTTCCTACTTAAGTCCAAAACACTGAGACATAAAGGCACAAACACTGGGCCCCTAGATATAATATTTTCCCCATAGATGCTTTTTTTATTTGTTTTATGTCACCATAAACTCACAAATGTTACAAAGAAATGACTCTACCTGAGGAAACTAGAAAGATATTAACTAGGTACAGTACAAGGAAGATCACCAAAGGAGATGACCTTGAACCATATCAAACATATCCCAGATGTGTTAATGACCTAAAATTAAAGAATATCTAAGTATATGTGCCATTCATTTTACTACTAAAAGATTATTTGCTTTTATTGTATTTATTTGTTTTAAAGCATATTTCCTTCAGTTGTGGGACTAACCTTGGCACCCATAGTGTTTCCTATTCACTTTTATGTGATAACACAGAACTCAGAACTCACATCCAGTTGCATAATGTATTTAAAGTTCTGTGCAAACTTCAAACTGTCATTTCAATTAATTGTTGTTGATATAATAGTAGTGATAGCAACAATAGAAGCTACAGCAGCAACACTATTGTAATTTCCATCTTTACTGTCTTTTTTATATTCTGGTGATTGGTAACCATCATCAGGCTCCATAACTGCAAACATTTCTGCATTCCTAGAAATCAAAATCATTTCAGGCTAGCTATCTAACAAAGCATGTTGCATTATATGTTTGACAGAATTGGGAGATAGGAGTGCCAAGTTCAGTGAATATATGAGTGCCTAGTCCAATATAAAAAAAAGAAAAAAAAAAGGAATCACCATTATAACACACCCAAGTAGTTGTCATGCATTCTTTCCTTAAGCAGGAACCCATAATCTCTCTCTTTATTTATATTGATTCCACTTTGGAGAACTTCTAATTATGAAGGAATTTTCCTTTGCATTCTCACTGATTTTTTCTAGTTTACATTGCAAAGTGGCATAATACTAACTTATTCCTGCCCCAAGACAGTGATGATAACTCCCTTTTATTGATTATCTGTACTTTTAAAACTGGTGAGATTGACATATTTGTTCCCTTTTAGGTGCTGATTTTTTTCCTCTACTATCTTTTATGTTTGAACAATTTACTGCTGTGAGGACACCATGACCTGAACCAGTATGAAAGGAAATATTTTTCCCCTCTTTTTTAAACAAAATTTTGAGAAATGGACAAATTGGTGTTTGTTTTTCTTTTTTATTATTCATCCACCTTAGTTTCAGGTGCCAGAAGTGATCCCCGCTGATCTAGGGGAATTTGACTCTGGAGACACTATTGTAAGTGGGGTGGTGCAGTCCATCAGCTCAACAAGAAAACTCTAAGAAACTAAAGTGCCTGAGACTCTCTCTCAAAAATTGGTTTTGGTTTTGAAACTCAGGCTGTACTCCTTTGTTTCCACAGTCACAGGACACCACCTTCCACTTAGGCAAAACCATTCAGGTATTACCATCTACTTCTTACTCTCATCCACTCTATCCAATCAGTTTTCAATTGCTGTTTCTGTTAAATTCATAAAGTTTCATGGATATGACCCATTCTCATTTTAGGCACAATCACTATCTTGGGGTCAGACCTAATGCCCTTACATCTAGAGTATTATAGTAGCCAAGTGGTTGATCTCTCTGCCTTAAATCTCAGATAGATTATCTTTCTCAGTTGTCAAACTGCTCTTCCAAAACTGCAGGCATGACTATGCCACTAGTATTCAATAAATTTTAGTGCTTCAGGAATGTCTATGAACAATTCCAATCCCTAGGGTTCTCCATAACCCATCCTTACCACAGCATATCTGTATCCCATGCCCTAGAACTCTAGTTGGGTATGAAGCTACAGAGATGCCCTAAACAAGGAAAATCATCCAGAAGAAAAGACTGGTCTTATGTATACTCACATCTGTACTCATAACAGAGCTGCTTGATCTCCTAATTCTCCTCTCTTTTCACACTTACATCATCTCCCAATATAAAAAAAAAATCTTGAAAGAAGTTATAATTTGGTCCCATGGAAGTGGCTAATGTCTTCACATTTATACTAAACAATAACCTTGTTTCCCCACATATAAATATATTACTGGCCATATACATTTTCCAACTTAGGCTTCACGTTGTCTGTACCTAAATCCCCAGCCCTTTCATAATATTAGAATTTCATACTCTATTTCATGCAGAAATTTCATTTCTGCAACAAAAAGTGTTTTTTTATCTGAAAAATAAAATAAAATATGAAGACCTATGATTTGAATTTATCTATATTTATTTAATATTTATGTTTAAATAATATAAGGGACATAAATATGAAATAGCCTATTCCCACCCCCAAGAAAACAGTGTTCATAATCTTTCTGAAATTTGTCAAATAAATATAATCTTTAAGGTCTTTTTTGTTTTATTGTAAGAGAATCTGCCCTCTGTCCAAGCTTTAACACAGCCTTTTTTGTGGACTTTTTTTTTCTTGGAATTATATGAGACAGGAGTAGAGAGAATTTCTGAGTAAGGACTACAAGTCTCATTACTAATAGCCTTCTTATTACTAATAGCCTTCTCATTATTAATAGCCTTCAGTGTCCATTCCTATAGTTCTTATTCCAGACTGATACAAGAACCACAATCAAACTCTCTCCCCATAATCATTCTCCCAATCAGTTCTTCTCATGGACAATGGAGAAGTTTCCATTAGAAGTTAGAAGATTCACAGATCATAATCCCTGCCTTTCTTGCCATATGCTGAGTATCTGACTACGTACCATGTATTGTGCTGAGAATTCTAGATTTTCAGTAAAATCATAGTATACTCTAGGTTAGTGGTAAACAACAAATTTCAGTTGTTTTTGTTGGTTTCCACCTACCCTCCTCAGTCCTTAAAGTGGGAGTCAGAAGGGGAGGTGTTAGAGACTAGTATTTTTTTTTTTTTTTGGTAATTATATATGAGACCTCACTCCTATTTTTCACATGACTTTCAATGAGAGATGGGTTCATACTCCATGAACTTAACTGAAAGAGCATGATTTAAAATTTTAACTTTGAATCCTTAGATAGAGAAAGTCTCAAAATATTTCCACCTTGACCTTAGACAAGTCTCTAGGCTCTAGTTTTGTCATTTATAAAATAAAACAGTTGAAATAGATGATCTCTAATGTCCCTTCCAGCTCTTACTTTCTGTGAGCCTATGATTTTGTAGGAACAGAAAAATGTCATTGAAATAGTCTCCAAAGTACTCCTTTCTGTGATTTTCTCATTAGAATTTCAGGATGTGAAGCTATAAAGAAACTGATGAAGAGGATTCATTGACCTCCATACATTTTCAGAGAGTTTTATCTTTTTGACTCTTCCTAAAGCTTCAGAAAGATCAGTAAAAAAAGAATTATGATAAAGGATAAAATATTGAATTGGGCTGAATGAGCAATTGGCGATCTATTGTTATCTGAGCTTTTCAAGATTTGAGTGCAAGGTGGCTGATACTAATTTAAATACTGATCATAACTAGAGCAATTATGCAAGCCATATGGGGTGATGTAGGGTTAAATGTACCCTTTTTTTCCCTTCCTGAACACACACACACACACACACACACTTACATGCTGCAGGCATCCTTCACTTGTACATGTGTTTGCTAGCTGTCTCCAATATATATTCAGATGTTATGCTATTTTAGATTTGGTTTAATATGTCACACAGTTTATATGACGAGACAGGAAGTGTCACTCACATGCAACTTTGGTAACCACTTTCAGCACCCCAAACATACATCTTGTAGCACACCAGGCAGTTTGGGAAATGAATCAGATTGCTGCTTGATCCTGGCATCTGAATTGTCATTGGATTCCTCTTCAACAAACCTATATATTCCTTGATCTCTGAGTAGTGCAGTCCACGTCAGGCTAATCATAACATTCATCTTCCAAAGCCTACAGTCATTTGCCAATTACCATCTGCTGCACATTTTAAAGTCATTCCTGTAATAGAGTGGCCAGAATGGGACACATTACTCTAAAAGTGTCATGTCTATGTGGGAGTGCTAATTTTACTAAATTGAATTGAAAGGGATTTATTTAAAGGGATGCTATATATAGGCATTTCCACCAGGACAGCTGTATTCCATTCTTTTGTCCACATTTGTATTTTCATTAGAGCTCTTACACTCATTCATGAAATTCCTAAGAAGTTTAAAAGTGAAAACAGTCTATAGGACAAGATTAACAGTGTCTCATGCACTTCTGGATGCAGAAGTCCATAGAATTCTAGAATACTTGATAAAATTCATGAATTAGAAATGATTTCTGAGATTACCTAGTCCCAAGGATGATGTTGCCTTGTAACATCGCTGACAAGTGGTGATACAAGACAAACGAATACTTCTGGTAGTAGAGAACTGTCTACTTCTAGAGGTGGCCCATCCCATTATTAGACTCCTTTGTTTATTAAGAATAATAAGTGATTGCTATTCATTAATGATTATTAACAAATTGATAGTAAATAAATCACTCTAGCAACTAGGTATATTGAATAGAGTGCTGGGAACGAAGTCAGCTTCATGAGTTCAAATCTGACCTCAGACACTTGCTAGCTATGTGATTCTAGACAAGTGACTCAACAGTGGTTGCCTCAGTTCCCCCATCTGTAAAGTGAGTTGGAGAAGGAAATGACAAACCATTCCAATATCTTTGTCAAGAAAATCCCAAATAAAACAACAAAGTGATAGTCATGACTTAAATGACTGAAAAACAAAAACGTATTTATTAAGTAGTTCTTCCTAGTATTAAGCCAAAATCTATTTGCATTTAATTTCTACCCACTGACTTAGTTTCTTTCTCTGGCATCACATAGATTAAATGTAATTCTTAATTTTGATAAATGTTTCATAGCAATTAAGTCCTAGAAATAGTGTTTCTATTTTGTTTGTTTTTGTTTTTGTTTTATTTTGTTTTGTTTTTACCATAAAATCATATTAAAAAAATCAGGAAAAAAAATCTACAACACTATTTTAAGATATAAAAATACAAAAATACAGTATGGAGAAGATTCAATTCTAATTTGGTAGAGAGATGGCACTGAACTTATAAGAAAGGTACATTTGTGGAGTAGAGAAAAGTGGGAAATCTTTACAGAATTCTCTTTTCCCTTTTGTGAATCTGATCAGAACATAATTTATCTAGTTATGATAGTTAACATTTCTGAAGAAATAACATTTATTTTAGTCTATCACAATTTCCTAAATACCCTATTTCTTTAATCCTATCATTAACACATCTCAAACACTCAAAGCTTGAATGTGTACTGTGCCAGTCAATGGTGCAGGACTCTCTTGCCTTCATTCACATGACTAGTAAGCCCTCTCTTTCCATCTTGGGTTGTTGAATATTTTCTCTTTCTCCATAGCTTAGTTTCTCTGACCTGGGGAATTTGCATGTAATGGCTCTCACCTGACTCCCAAATTTTCTTATGGTTCTCTATCTGTATTTGTCCTTTCTTTTATTCTCTGTTATATCATGATTATGTATGCACACCATTTCCATCTGCTTCAATTTTGCCATCTTCTTGAAAGCTGGGACCATGTAGGTTTTCATTTTTTTTTAAATCTTCAGCACTTCAAACCATGACTTATTAAGAATATTTTTAAAATATGTGATAAGGTGAACCTCAGGGCAGCTAGATGACAAAAAGGATACAGTATGGGCCTGGAGTTAAGAAAGCTCACCTTTGTGGATTCAAAGACAGCCTCAAGCACTTACTATTTATGTGACCCTGGGTGGGCAAGCTACTTAATCCAATTTGCTTCAGTTTCCTCATCTGTAAAATGAGCTGAAGAATCAAATGGAGAAGCAAACTTCTCCAATATATTTGCCAAGAAAACCCCAAATGGGGTCACAAAGAGTTTCACATCACTGAAAATAAAAATGACTAAACATCCATAAAGTGAAATTACATGAAAATACAGTGTTTTGTGGACATTAGACAAAGAATCATGAATAGAATAAGCAAGGATCTTAGAGGTTACCTAATAAACTAGTTCATTGTAGAATTAAGAAACTAAGTGCTAGAGTTTATGATTCAGTTCAGAAGATTTTATTGGTAAATGTCCAATGTAAACATTTGCTAATAAGAGTAATAGCAGACACCTAGCACTTAAACTGTGTGTCAAGCACTATGTTCAGCACTTTACAATTATCTCATTAGACCCTCTAAACAACCTTAGGAAGTAGGTGCTGTTATAATCCTCATTTTATGAATGAAGAAATTGAGGCAAACAGGCTAAATGACCTGCCCAGGATCATACAACTAACAAATGCTTGAAGCCATATTTGAACTCAGTTTTTCCTGACTCCAGGTTAGGAGCTCTATTCACTTGCCTCAGAAATTGTCAAATCAGGGCCTTTTAAAAATATTTTCTTGATTTCTAGGTTTAAGAAATTGATGAATACAATTTTAATAATTCAGAGTACAGAACTAGTTAAACATTTATTAGCACACCACTGCTGAGGTTACATGGGTAGTGAAAGACGTAGCAAATTCCAAATTCAGCACTTTTTCCAGGGTGCTATACCTGAGATTATTTCCTAAGTATCTTTAGCTAAATTAATGTCAGTAGTAGGCAAAACCATTGTGATTTCCAGATTCATTTTATGGGGCACTTTCATACTGTGGAACAACCCTCTTCCAAATCCAAATATGATTGTTATAACTATATTGATGACAAGGAACTTCTGGTGATAAGAATGGTGACATTATTTGCCTTTAGTTCATCAAATCACTGTGGCTCTCATTTTATTGTCCCATTAAGTATACCTCTAAAAGTATTATTTTTCTTTGTTCCATATATAAAATTAACACTCAGCAATTAAAAAAATAACTCAAATGCATAAAACATGGGTCATAATCTTGCCCCAGATTTTACCCTTTATCATGTCAAAAAGAATTTTAGAAAGTAATAAAAGAAAATGCTTTCGTGACAAAAGGAGTAAAACAGAAACTTTTAAATTTTACCTTTTTGCTGCTCTCCCAGTTAGCTCTGACATGACTGATGAGCTGGGGGTGGGAGAAAAGAAGGGAAGGCAGAGGTCTAACTAACTCCCTGGAGAATTTAGGTTAGTCTGGTTGCTGGGAGGAATACTGAGAGAAAAGTTAACTGATCTTGTCTGTGTATGAAGAGGTTTTGCTTCTTTTTGTGGGGAGGGAAGATGTCTGAATTCTGGAACATCATTATGTATATGAATCTACAGGGCTGAGGAAGAATTATAAGCATTTATTTTTGAATATATATATCCCTCACTGGGTTTAGATTAAAAGGGGTGGGATTTATTCATGCTAACACTTTCCAAAAGAACTTCTAAAAATAATAAAACAAAAAACAGACACTTCCTTCAAAAAAATGCAATGGTAAAAACAACAACAAAAAGTGAAAAAAAAAAAAAAAAGAATGCAATGGTATTGGCAAGGTTTTATGTTTTTGTTGGTACTTTTTTGTTCCTTCTGAATCCCAGTGTAATATTTTAATTTAAAATAAACCCCAGCGAATTCAGATGGACTTTAAAAGTGTTTTTTTATTTTACATTAATTATAATTACTCTTCTTTAATGTTTATTTAGCACCTTTTCTTTAAAGAGATTAGGATGTTTTACAAAACAACTAATCTCAGAGTCACATGATAATTGATGCTAAATTGATTGTCTTATCATTTTAGTTACTCTATTAGTTCATTTTTTTTCTTTTTTTCCAATCTGCCCCACTGCTTCTCACTCAGTAATGGTGTCAACATAAGCCACATAGGAACTTTGCCATCTGAATAATAACTCATTAACCTTTACTTCCTAACCTATTAACTCAGTCCTCTACTTCCCTTGCTTCCCACTCCCCTGCTAAATTTTACCAGTATTGTAATTTGAAATTTAGTTGAAAAATACCTTTATTATCATGTAAATATTATATTCCATTAAGATAATAACCACAATGACTAGCTTATAGTTGTGTCTCAATTCCATTATGAAATCTATGGACCTTTTCAAGTTTAATTTTGTTTCTCTTCTTCTTTATTCCCTCCTTCTTGGAGAGCTGGTTGCTTCCTTCTTAATTCTTTACCAAAATTGAATTAATACATAAGGCTTGCTGGCTCTGTCTATTGGTCAGGAAAGACCTAGGACTATTACTTTTCAATTCAGGTTCCTGCTTTTTAGGATGGAGTCCTTTCTGACCATATTTCTAACAAGCTCTTTCCTCCCTTCCAGTCTAGCTTTGGTCTACATAATAACAGTGTTTTATATTCATATAATCTCTCTTTTAAGGATTTCATAGTGTTTTGTGAATAATGAGTCAAAATCATTTTTGCTACATCAAGAAGTGTGACCAAAAATTGTTTTCCATAAAGGATAACGGATAACATATATTTCTTTTGGAAATAGGTGAATGGCATGATACCAAAGATGGGGGGGGGGAAGTCTGGTATTACTGAGAATATTCAGGCCTCTAAGATGGTACAGCTAAACAATCCTGAGGAGAAATCTTCTAGCATTACCTACTGTGTATTCATTTCCACTATTCAAGCAACTTTTTACTATATGAACAAGGTGCTATTTTCATGTAAGTGGTGGTGGTGATCATTATCTATCTGAATAATTATTAGTAGACCTGGAACAGACTGCCTCTAAAAAAACTAAATATAAACATCAAAAATAAGGCATTGAAAAACTATCTGAAAGATGGAAACAAGTTACAATATATAACCAACAAGGAATTGTCAAAAAAGTTTAAGAGTAATGAATTATAGAAATCATAGAAAGCAATAGATGGATCAAGATATGAGAATTAAAGGTCAGTGCTGTATTCACTGTGCCATCTAACTATCCCCAGAGATGATGGAAAGATATGGAACAAAGTTGTAATCTCTACTAGTTACCCCAAGATATAAGAAGAAACATCAAACTAATTTCTAGAGCCTGGAGTACTTTTTGGTTTTAGTTTAAGAAAATTAGGAAGTTGTATTCCAGCTCTTTTCTATATTAAAGGAACAGGAATCTAGGAAAGGAAAAAAAGATCAGAGAAATAGCATCCTTCCCTGGGGTTTTATATTCTTCCCAACATGATCAATTGTTTTCTTAATAAATAAATAAATACTATTATTGTCTCTTGCTTTGATATTACACTCATTCCCAGATTTAAAAAAATATCTTTCTTTCCACTCTGACCATCAGGGTCTTGAATTTCTTAACACAAACAAAAGCAATTAAATAACATTCAACTCAGTGACCACCCAAAAATGTATTCAACATTCCAGCTAAGTAGCTGTCATTATCTCCACTTCAATGCTAGGAGAAGGGAAGTATGTTTCCTTATCCATAGTCAGCAATCACTTTTTTAAAAAAATCTATTCATACTTCAATTTTTTTAAGTGACATTTTTTTTTTCATTTATATTTCCATTAGGTATATTGTTCATCTGGTTTTGATTATTCCACCTCCCATCATTTCATAACAATATGCCATTTTCTTGAATTCTTTAGAGCCATCATTTTAATAACAATAATAATATTTCATATTAACAATATTTTATAATACATAATAATATTTCACTATACTCTTATATTGCAATTCTTTTAGTTATTTAAGTCATTTTAACAGAACTCACCTACTTTCTGTTTCTTTGTTTCTACAAATGTGATACTACAGAAAATGTTAAGTTTACTTGATCATTATGTCTCCACTCTAAAAAGCTTTTGGACATCTAGGTTTGCCCTTCTTTTTTCAGAATTCACACTCAGAAACAAAACTGAACTTTTACAAAGATTATGACTTAGACTGAAGAAAAAAAATAAAATATACTTGTAGGCTGCAAAATTATCCAAATGAATATAGAACATAGAAATTTTCCTCTAAGATCCAATCTAGCTAAAATAAACTTCTGGGCTAAGTATCATCTTGCTTGCCTACCTGACTGGTATATCAGTTTGCTTTCTATATATTAAAATAGCTCCATATTTATATTAATTATAATAATATAATACCAAAATTAAATTTATGTTAAATCTATATTTTATATCTGTATCTATCTATATAAATATTATATATTATATATTACCTATATTTGTATCTATATATTAAAATAGCTCAGTATAAGTGGCTCATTAAGCCACTTATTAAATGTGGCTGGATCTGGATTTTGGAAGACCTGTGCCTAAATCTAGTCTCAAACACTTATTAGCTTTGTGATCCTGGGCAAGTCATTTAACCTCTGCTTGCCTCATTTTCCTCATATTTAAAACAGACATTAATAGTATCTACCTTTCAGGTTTCTTTTAAGGATCAAATGAGATAATAATAATATAGTGCTTTGCAGACCGTAAAGCACTATATAAATGCTATCTCTAATTGGTATTTTTCTACATAGGTCATCTATGTATTTCTTCCAGCAATTTTTATACACACTGCTTTGTCCAAAGCCAACATCCTCCTTTCCCCCTCCTATTAATACGACATACCTCCATTTCCAAGGAGAGCAAATGATGCATACAATAGTAAGTGTATTCAATGTCATGCTGGCATAAATTTTCCCTACTGTCATAAATATGGTCTTTTCAGACAATGATCCCCTCCCTATCTACTCTAGGTTACAACAACACTACACCACTTTCCCCTCATCATTCTTGTTCTGCTCTCTTCTGTCTCTATTGTTTTGATCACTCTGCCCCACTTGCCTGAAATAAAATCTCTGTCCCTGTTTCTGACTCCTGACATCTTACCTCCTTCGTAATTCATCTTAAGTGTTAATTCCTCTTCAAAGCTTTCCTTGAATTTCAAAGATGAGTGGTCTTACCTATAATACTCTGTCTCAAAGTCTCCTTTGTATTTGTTACCTATATCATGATTATATGTGTCCATATCTTCTCTAACCCTCCCTTTCCCCCATTAGAATATAAGTTTCTTGAGGGCAGGGTCTCTGTTTCAGCTATATTAATATATTCAGTACTTGGTACAGAGTTTGCAGAGTAGGCAATTGAATTAAATTGAATTAAGTATACTTGGGATTATATAGTCCAGTATTGAAGCCTTGCATTTAGTACAAGGTCAGTGCTAAAAATATATTTATTCTTCACATCCCCACAAGGCTGCAGGAAGTATGGTTCAGCTGAAACTTCCATCCTTACCTGTTTGCTTCTCCATAATTAAGAGGCAACACAATCTAAGATTTCATTAATTACAAAGAACATAAAAAGAATGCTATAAGTATGGGCTTTTCTTCCTCACTCCTCTCCTCTCCCTCCCTCCACTCTCTCTGTTTATATAGAAAATCATACCCTATCTATCCAAAGGAATATAACTTTTGATTTTTGAAACTTCAAAAGATATCTTGGGGTTTAGAGGCTAGATTTATTTTTTACAGATTACACCTTAAAAACCAAATCACTCTGACATTCTCTGATTGACCAACAAAGGTACAAGTCTCATTTAGTCATTATTTGGGATCCTGATAGTTTAGAGTGAGAATAAATTGCATTTTTTTTCTGTTTTGGCCAGAAACTCTGAGGGTCTTCCCCTCCCAGATTGATTTTTTGTTTGATCAGCTAAAAGAGGCCGTTCTTTGCCCTTAATCAATGAGTGGACACTGACTCAATGCTTAGAAGGACACAGATAAACAGAAACCTGGGGGGGAAATTAGCTTAAAAAAACTCTCGGATCTTCTACTTCAATAGTGGCCTCCAGAAGCCCTGATCTATATCTTGACACTGAATACCTATGGCTCTGGAGGAGAAAATGAGGCTGGTGACTTTGCACAGCCCTGCCTCACTTAAATTCAGTTCACTTGTAAGTCATGGCATCACCTCCCTGATGTTCTGATCCTCTTAGAGAAGGAAGGGCAAACAACAACAATCTGCATTCAGAGAAAGAACTGATAAATAGAAATATGTATAAGATGATTTTATATATATGTTCATTTGTGCCTAATGGTAGCCATCTCTAGGATGGTAAAGAGGGAAAAAAAGGGGGGGAAATAAATTAGCATGGTAATTTTATTATATATTTTAAAGGAATAGTAAGTTGTAAATCATGTATTTGCAGTTTCATGTACAATCATCTTTTTAAAAAATTATACTATCTTATGTAAGTATTTTTTCCAGAACTCCAAGTTAATATTAAAGAATGATGATCAAGGTCAGTGCTAAGATAGAATGAGTATCATTGCCACATTGCTGCCTCTAGATCTTCTAAGTTTCCTAACCATTGCTTCTTAAACTGTGGGTTGTGATCCCATATGGGATTGCATAATTGAATGTGGATGTCACAAAAAAAATTGGCAACAAACAAATAACCAAAGATATCAAATATCCAGATAGCTTCGGGTGCATAAAAATTTTGGGGGCTAAAAAAATGGTCATGAGCAGGAAAAAAAGCCCTATCCTAAACCTTAATTCACTAAAAACAAAACATACAAACAAAATAGAAATAGAATAAAATAGAAAATTGACTGCTGAGTATTTATAAGGATCATGCTTGAGACAAGCTAGAAAAGTGTACCTTTTCTTAGAGACCTGTAGGTGGTATAGTGGGAAGACCTGTGTTCAAATGTGACCTCAGGCACTTACTAAGTGTTTGAACTTGGACTCACTTTACTTTTACTTGATTTCCTTAACTATAAAATGAATATTATTATTTACCTTTCAGTTGCTAATTTCTGATTTTTATATGAGATAATATTTTTTAAATATTTGGAACAATGCCTGATCTATAGTAGTTGCTGAATAAATGCCTTGTTCTTCCTTTCTCTCTACTTAGACTATGACCTTGTTCATGTTCTTATCATCTGTAATATTTGTCTTTCCTGTCTCTCAATTATATTCTTTACAAAGAGACTAAAATAATTCTTCTCAATGCACAGTTAAGGCCATGTCCCTCCCTTACTCAAAACTGCCAGTGACTTCCTATTGTCTTTGGGATAAAATGAAAACACTTTAGCTTTATTATACACTATTTAAATTACTTTCTTTCAAGTACATTTTGGTTCAGCTACGATTCCTTTCACACAACATTCTAATGGGAATTAGAATAATCTCTAAACTTTTACACCTGTGGTCTTCTACATTAGAATTCAATCCCTCTTTACCTCTGTTTCTTGGAATACCCAGTTTCCTTCAAAGTTCAAGTTAAGTATTTCCTTCTCTATGAAGCCTGTTCTGTACCATCCCTGCTGCTTTTTGTCTTTGTATCCTCAACACCTATTACAGCTGCTGGAACAAAGCATATAGGGCTTTGGCCTGTGATTTCGTTGATGTAGATTAAGAAAACATCTTCAGCTAAAGAAGGTCAGAATTTTCTCTGCACTTTATGGTCTTAAAGAGTTACTTAAGTGCCTTGCACAGGGTCAAACACCCGGCATCAATTGGAAGACACATTTAAACTTAAATCTTCCAGGATTTTAGGTCATCTCTCTTCCATTAAGCCCACAGTCTGGTACACATTAGGAGTTTAATGAATGTTTTGTTGATAGATAGATTGCCTGGTATTTGAAATTCACTATGAGGGAACTCCACCCTACAACTAGTTTTTATCATACTTTCTTTGCCTTTATATTTTCTTTTTTCCAATTAAACTGAACCATCAACTGCTTCTTAATAGCAACATTTTATATTCTGGCCATCCTCAATATCTAGAATGCACTCCTTAATTTGATTTTAATTATCTTTTAAAATTATTTTCTTCAAGGCTCAAACTAGATGCCATATGTCCTAAATAAAGCTCTCCCCGATTCTCTCTGTTTTTTCCCTTGTTAATTTCCCTGTGTCACTTTTGCCTGAATCTTTCCATGGTAGACCAGATTTTATTTTAGTTCTGGAATGAGTGGTATTGGATTCAAATGCTGATTATGTTACTTATTACCTTTATAGCCAGGAGCAAATCACTTAATGTTGAGAGGTCTCAATTGTCTTACTTCACCACCGTGAGGAAATCTCTTCCAGTTCTGAAACTATGATGCTATGTAAACTCCAGCTAGTTTCCAAAGAGATAGTCAATAATTTCTTCATAGGAAGAAGAGTATTTCAGGCTCATCTGAGGAAGATTGATTGCTAAGGTATAAAAAATAATTATAATCAGTATTGGCAAAAGGATTATCATAGTCAACAGAATAAAAATCCTTGAAATATTTAATTTTCTGTGCTTATTTGAAATATGAGAAAGATTTAGGTGGATATGTAGGAGTGCTACACTTTCTGTAGCTGATTGTCTAAGACTTGGAGGTTATATTGATATAATTATATAATAATGTATAATTTGGATCCAAAATTTTTTACATAGTGATAGTCTGAAAAAAATACTAAGTGACGAATGTATTCATAATGTTAATATAAAAAGGAGGGGGGGAAGGTAGATTTGGAATGAAGAAGCATCTAGAAAACAATTTCACTGAAGGATGTGAGAAATGGTTCTTCATCAGGAATAGAAGAAATGGTCACCAAATCCATAGTTTTCATTCTGGTAGTTATTCTTGATGTGTTTGCAAGCTCTTTTAATTGCATATGGAGAATGTCTGGAATGCACTGCCTCCTTTCTTTCATGTCTTAGAATAATTAGCTTCCTTCAAAGAGCAGCTCCAATCCCAGCTACTACAGAATTTCTCTTCTGAATCTTCCTTGGTAGTCCTCATAGCTCCCACTAAAAATACTTTGCATATTATTGTATATATCATCTTCATTTCTATTTATACATATATGTTGAAGTAGGTCATTTATTTTCTTTTTTAATCAGTTTGATTCATGCCTTTTATTTTCACTATCACAGGTATTTCTTGAAATGTTAAAAACTCCAACCTCTTCCTCTCTCAAGTCCATCTCCACTGTTCTATTGACACCCAATACAGAAACATTGCTTGACTATACATACACACATAAATACACACAATATTATGCATTAGTAATTCCCCATCTACTGCTGAGAGGAGGGAAATCTATTTTATCATTTATTTTCCAGGATGCATTATTTCATTTTATTTTTCTTTTCAATTGAAAACTCAGACAAAGGTTATTTTTGTCTCATTTTGTCAGTTTTCTGCTTTCTGCCAAGTTCACAATTGCATTTGACACCTAACCCAAGAAATATGTTAGGCTCTATTTTCCACATTATCTTCCATGTACAGAGTACATGTCCAATATACAACATAGTAGAATCATAGAATTAAAGAGTTGGAAGACTCCTAGAGATTATCTACTTTAATCATTCCATTTTCTAAATGATGAAACTCAAAGAAGAAATTATGTCCCAAAGTTCAGACAGTAATGATATTGAGAGAATTTTTTTTTAATTTCCAAATAAATACCTTTATCCTAGTATATGTGTGCTTATATTTTATTAATATTATATTACTCCATTTATATGAATTAGAACATCAATACACATTTTAAAAGTGTCTCTGAAAGACGAATTTGCAAATCTGACAGAAAAACTAAACCAAATGTGGATACAAAGAAACAGAATAAAGAAAAAAAAAAAAAGTTGATTATCATCACAGCAACTGGAGTGATAACACATTATTATTAGTTAGATATATTGTAACTGGAAATAAGATTTGGTAACAATTCAGCAGGTGGTATTTCTGGATTCCTGCCATGCTGTGAGGAGATTTCTGTTCCAATAATAAATCACTGAAGTGTGCTTGGCCAAAGTACCCTATCTTGTTATAAGTTTATACCATATTTGGCTTATTATAAAATAACTACTAATAATTATTTCTTCTCCCATTCTGAATTGGGGTGTTCTCTAAAGGACAGCTAAGTGTTTTATTTGGCTAACCAATCAGCCTGCCCTGTAAATTTCTGGGATGTTAATCATCCCCTCTACGGGATTTTGGCTGTTTCTAGAACCATTGAAAACAATTCAACAACCTTCTAGTAATCTCAAGATCATATTTTGCTAAATTTATTTCCAAAAATCAGCCACTTTGTAGATTACCAATAACATGTTTCTTTTTTTTTCTTTTTCTTTCTTTTTTTTTTTTTTAAATCTGATCTGAGACTTATCACATAAACATTTCACAACAGACATTGCCAAAATGAGGATTCTTGGACTATGCATGTGGTCGAGATTTGGCAAAATGTTTTTAAACACAAGACACTTGGGCTAAGCTATTGCAAAACTTTTATGTTTTATTCAAATTAGCCTTCAAAATCAAAATTGGAAAAGCAGTTAATGTATGTCTCCAAACTTAAACTGATATTCATATGTGTTAAACTGTGTTTAATTGGTTTTCTACTTAGGACACTGAGAAATTAGATTTTTGATGCTTTTGAATAATTCAGAAATTTTATTCCTAAGGCCAATAAAAGAGGGAGGACATAGAATGAAAAACATTATACTTGTAGCAAAGGTCAAAAGGACAAGCTGGACACCAGTTTGTAATGGGATGCTGAATCTGTACTCAGTGTGGTCTTAACTAACTGTCTTACATTACCTTGTTGAAATCTTCTTGCTTAAAAAAATGCCTTGCTAGGCAGTTAGCTAAAAAAAAAAAAAAAGAAATGGAGGAAGTGTTAATTTTTAAGCAAGTTTGACAAAGATTGAGTTTCATATGACAAATATTGTCAGCAAGACAGGATTCTGTCAGGGGAAGAAGTTTAAACATTAACAATTTCTGTCAGGCTGTTGACACAATCATGGCAGACGTTTCCCAAGATGCTGAGATGACTGCTGGCATTTGTCAACAATCCTGTCATAGTGACAGCAATAAGACCATGTCTGGAAATGTGACAGTTTTGGCTTTGTGCTCCCCTGAGCAATAGCCCAGGTGTTCAGAGAAAGTGTGGGAAAACCCATATTTCTGCATTGTCATTCGAACACAGAAAACACAGGAGGAAAATGAGCTGTCACTCCAATTCCCATGATGCCTTGCTGTTTAGCATAACTCCACAGTGCGGCCCTGGGTCCACTGGTCCATACTCTGACAGATAATTAAGAAAGCAGCAGCTTTTTCTAGACGGCTCTTCCTCATGATTTGCATTTTAGCCAGAGGCGACCAGTTATAAAAAAAACATGATGGAAAGATGGTAAGAAGCCAATTAGATGGATGGATGGCTGACTGACAGCTCTCTGGTAATACTACTCCAGATTTCAGACTACATAGCCTGGCAGTTTTCTACAAGAACCAACTTTTTTGCAGGTTGGTAAAGCTGTTAAATGTGGGGCTATATATAGAGCTAAATAATTTTTTGCAAAGTTGTACATTTTCCTTAAATAAGCATGTATTCTTTTCAATCAGAGTTTGCATTAAACAAGTTTTCACAATTTAATCACAAGTTGCGTCACTGAATTTTAGCAATATTAAAATTCTAGACAACTTGTAGGCACATTAGCTGCGCCAGTGGAGAAGTGATTAAAAAACTGAGAACCACATTGGGCCAGCAAAGATAAAGTAAGTTGATGATTAGTGTCTGTGCAAATATGTCTTTTTAAACTTTGAAATGTGCATTATCTTGTTTTGAAAAATAAGAACTTAAACTCTAAACTTGTCCCCCCTCCTTCCAGCCCCTAGATTACACAGACATACATTTTCTTATTTTGGCTTTTACTTTTAAGGTATAAAATATGCTTGCTTTTTTTAAAAGTTATTCTAGCTAATTTAGAAATATACAATAAACTGTTAGTCTTTGCCTTCCAGTTTGGCCATGATATTTCAATAGCTCCTAGCCAATCGGAATCTTTTCCTCTCCTAGTGTTGTCCAAGCGCTTTGTATACCGCCATAGAACTGAAGCACTAAACATGTTTTCTGTTTGCTTTGGGTTTGTATTTTATTTCATTTTTAAGCAGACTATTTGGTATAGCAATGACACTTCTCCATCTGTAGTTTGCAATGAGACGATTCTCTTTCTAAGTCAAAAGATCCCTTAGCTTTACTTGGGATTCAGAGCTACGGAGGGCAGGCAATTATTTCTTGATAAATGGATGTTTCAGCAAGGAACATTAACCCAAACTAGGGTTATGCTATTTTCTTCTTGTCAATAGGGAATCATCTACAAACTGAGATTGAACATTAAACCTGTGGGGGGTAGAAGAGGAAAAGGCTGATGAATAGATTTAAAAGTACATATTTCATGTTTGTTTTCTGATTTATACTTAATGTCAAAATGTGCAAAATTATAAATCACACCTCTAAATGACTTAATGCTTGTTGTATGCTTCAACCTGTTCATGTTTTTTTCTTCCTCTGTCTTTCTTCCTTTCTTGTTTTATTCTTTCATTGCTTTCTCATTTTTCTTTAATTTGTCTATTCATTTTCATGATTCTTTCAGCCTTTTTCTTTCTTTTTTCCATTTAAAAATGATACACTGGCTTAGAATTAGGAGTTATTGTTTTGTGAGGTCTTTTGGCCTTAAAATAATTACTTATATTTTCCCCAAATGATTTGAGAGCAATGCTAAGATATAATTGCCATACTCACTATTACTATTGCGGGTACTCCTTATATAAATGGACATGGAACTTTCAAAATCTCTCAAGAAAATATTTTCAATTCTGTAGATTGGACTTCAAGATAGATTGAGCTAAACACATATTGTTTAACATTAGGAACTGCAAAATTTATCTGTTAATATGCCATAGCATCCAAATAGAGCAGCAGTATATCTTGAAGAGATTTTTCCAAATTGTGTTTTTCAAAAAGAATAGACTACATATTGGCTGCATCCTTATAAAATAAAAGGATACTTTTATTTATCATCATATATATGATACCACAACTACTTTCTAATAATGGAGATAAGCTCTAGAGAAAGGGACATTTTTGATCAATCAATCTAACCTCCTATCATTATTAGAATCATGTACTAAAATTTTCTTGGATTGTGGCTATTTTTTTCTGACTTTATATTTCATTCTTTTTGAATGGTCTACATTGTTTTTCTTAAAATTTAGTTCACTTTTGAATTCTTAGGGTACAGCCTTTTCATATTTCATTTCAGCAGTGAAGGAAGTTTTATATCTTCTTAAAACTCTCTTATGGAATATAAGGGAAATTATAAAAGTTATTCCCGTTGAGTTTTTTTAATTATAAACATCCCTTTCTTTATAAAAATTGTTCTTTTGTTGAATTTAATTGAATTTTTCTTTTTTAAAAAAGTACTCCTTTGCAAGCAGTGGATTTTTAGAAAGAAGAGCATCCTGGCATTATTATTTATGAAAATATGTCTATTGCTTTGTGGCCAGGAACACTTGCTAAAAAATGAGAATATCAGACTCAAAATTCAAAGGCAGTCATCTTATAAATGGTATTCATCTCAACACTGAAATTCTAAGTATCATTCTAAGTTTTCAAGGAAATCTGATGTTGAGAGAAATAACAATAAGGTCTTAAAAAGAAAATATCCAGTCTGTAGCCCTGAGTTTAGAACTGTATTTACAGCTATGACCTTTCAGATGTGAGAAGAGAGAGCAAGAAAGAGAGAGCAAAAGTGAGAGCAAGAGAGAGCTAAAGAGAGAAAGAGAGAGAGAGAGAGAGGGAGAGAGAGAAAAAGAGAGAGAGAGAAAGAGAGAGAGAGAGAGAGAAAGAGAGAGAGAGAGAGAGAGAGAGAGAGAGAGAGAGAGAGAGAGAGAGAGAGAGAGAGGAAGTTTTTATATAGTAAGAAGCTGAAATGAAATTATTCTGAATCTGACTCGGATATAGATGGGAGAAAAGCGTGGAGATGGTAATTGAGATAATAAAGTAAATATAAAAATTTTATATTTTGTACACTAATAAGAGACAGTGAATCATGTCAAGCAGATACATATATAAAATTCATTACTTAAGAAAGTTCAGAATAAAAAACTCTTCTCATGCGCCAACAGATAGCTCATAGAAACAAAGCATTGTGGATCCAGTATGTAAATGTTATATAACAAATATAAGTGAGTTTTTTCTGGTATCTGATGTTCTCTCTAAAGAAAAAACATCCATAGATATATATTTCCTTTGACATCACATCATGCTTTCGTTACTATTCAAATTTTCTTAACTCCATCACCATCAAATAACAATATACCACATAGTGATTCAGTAGATAAGAACGTGTGTGAGAAACACTTCTCCCCCTTTATAATTATACTGAAAATAATTTCTGATTGATTATTAATTATAAATAATCAGTATTCAGTCCGCTTTAACTATATGTGTGATATACTGGGAATTGAATTTTATCTATTTATTAATTTGTTTGTTTATTTTGGGAAAAATTCCATGAGAAAAACAAAACAAGTTGGATCAGTTTTGTGCTTCATTAGTTAGTCAGAAGTCCATCAGACTATTAATTCTGAATTACATATAAAAGGTTTTCAGCTCTCAAGCTTAGGAAAAACATTTGGATTTCAAGAAAACATGTGTAAGTACCACCTGATTTTGTGTTAAACTTTTCTTGAGTATGCAACTGCTCATTTGATTAAGCCCAACAACCACTCATTAAACAATGACCATATACAAGAAATTGTGCTAAAACAAAGGTGAAATAAAGTATGCCTTCCACTCCCACCTCACCATTACCTTGAAGGCACTTCTAGGGTAATCACGAAAAGATGGCATGTGAATAACTAAGTGTAATGCAAGATAAATTGTAGTATAAACAAGATGGGTTTGGAGAAAGTTCAATGATATGTTTTGGAAGGGAAGAACATTCATTACAATTTGGATCATGGGAATGAGAAGGGGCAAATGAATTGAATTTGATTATAGGATGATGAATTTAGTGTTGAGAAGAATCTCAGAGTTTATTTTATCAAATCATCTCATTTTACAAATGAGTAAACTTAACGCCAGAGAGATTATTTTTTCCAAGATCACTGAGCTCCTAAATGGCAGAATCAACTCCACTCAATCTTTTTTCTTCAGCATACCATTTCATTTCATGGACAAAAGGGAAAAAATAAAAACAGAGACAATTAGGGAAGAATGTAGGATAATGAACAATCCAGTTTGGCTGGACCATTTTATTTCTCTTGATTAGAGCAATGTGAATGCAAAAATCAGGAATTTGGCCAAATTTGGCCAATGGTTGCATCAGTCATGGTGGCATGTGGATAGTTCAATACTATTTTAAAGTTCACAATTTTTTTGTCAGGTAGTTGTCATAATTTTAGAAATGATCATAATAATCATAGTGATGGTTGATAATTATGTTTAAATGCATAAGGCTTAAAACATGTAAACACTTCATATTCATTTGGGATTCACCATTGCCAGGTGATATAGTTGCTATTACTTTTTTTCAAATTCCAGAAAAGAAATCTGAGACTTCAGAAAGATCAAATAATTTACTCTGAGCCACATAACTAATCTGTGACTAGCTAGAATTTGAATCAAGATTTTAATCCTTG
This sequence comes from Sarcophilus harrisii, assembly GCF_902635505.1. NCBI lineage: Eukaryota > Metazoa > Chordata > Mammalia > Dasyuromorphia > Dasyuridae > Sarcophilus > Sarcophilus harrisii. The sequence goes on along the minus strand of NC_045429.1, from coordinate 261,020,082 downwards.
ACTCTATCCTATAACACCAAACTACTTAGTTGATATGTTGTGCCACAGCTCTCTTTTATTGTCCTGCCTCAGTTTCCCTAATGATCTTGCCTCAGTTTCCCTGAATTGTTCTGCCTTAATCCCCCTGGTTGCAACCCCCTTCCTGATCAGTAGGACTGATATAACTTAAGGATAATTACTCTAAGGTTATAAATTGTAAATATGTAAACTCAAGATAAGGGGGAGTTCAGACTTCTTGGCTCCTAATTCCTCCTAAATCATCAAGAATTTATGATCCTACCCCTTTCACTGCTGAAATGAAATATGAAAAGGCTGTACCCTAAGAATTCAAAAGTGTATATATATATATATATATATATGTACACACATATATATATCTTTGGGAACTCACATTATCTCCTGGATGTTTTGAGACATCAGCCCTGGGGACAACATACCCCTAGCACAATCTCTCCAATTGTTGGATCCAATCTCCAATTTGAGAGATCCAATCTCTCAAATAAAATATTAAAAAGTCTCTAATCTCTATCTTGCCTCAGTTTTGCCTGCATTACATTGATAGTCTAAAATGTATGAGTCAGAACATAAATGGCAGAGCTGGGATTCAAACCATGACTCTAAGTACAATTTTCTTTGAAGATCCATATTTATCATTGAATTTTTAAAAAGTGTCTATTAATATATGGAATGCAATTTTTTAAAATTGATATGCTTTTGTTGGTTGCCTACTCTATTGCTAAATAAATCAGTGCAACATCTTTATCTTCAACTTCTCCTTCAGAGTGTATTTGCAATTTGTAAAGATCTCATACTCAGAGAGGGAAAGAGAATAGTATCTGAGCAAATCAGCTGAGGCTTTAATGAATACAAACTAGCTGCTACTAGCTTGCAGCAGGTCTGGTTATATAATAGAATGGAACTTGTCTATTAATTTAAGCCTTATGCTCACTCTTCTCATCTAATTGTTAAAAACTGAAAACCACAGCTATTGTCTTGACTCATTTAGAACTTCAAGTCAATGAAAGACAACTTATCTATTTATGGTAGGAGTAAATTCTTTGCTAGTAGACTGAGACAGAGCAGTAGAATGGGCCAGTCTTGCAGAAAGTAAGACATGAGTTTCCTGTCTCTAATGCCAACTAGCTGTGTGATTCTTGACAAATCAAATAACTGCTAAAGACCCAGGTAATTCTAAGGCTTTAAGTGATAGATGAGTTGCTAGTAAATAAAATCACCCTATCTATCTTAAAAGTCATAATCAATGGAGATATGTTTTATGCAGAAAGGGTAAGATTAGCAAAGCAAAATAATAACAATAGCTAATTGTTTCTTTGTGGGAAAAATCCAATTAAAAATAATCTTCATAGTTCTAATTGATTTATTTAGCATAATGTTATGTATATGTTGCTATGATCAGAATATCCAGATGCCAAATGGACAGGAAGACATTAATTTGCTTCGTGAAAGCTCCTCCTTATTCACAGAAAGTAATTTGGGATATTTATAATAAATGCTGGTTGAAAGGTGGTTAAGAGACTGAGAATATGCAGACTAACTACTGAGAGATGTAGGAATTACAATGCAATCATTATTCAAATCAGGATATTATAATGAATAACATAGCTCATGGAGAGGAGGGCAAAGGACAATAGAAAACCAGTGTTGCCTCCTTTTCCATTTTTCTCCCCAGTGTCAAAGACTTGCAGTATTGAATCACTTTCCATTCTATTCCTAGTCCTTGGAATGCCAAAGAGCCTGTAATATATTTTGACTAGCTAGAGTAGTTTGGGGGATTTGTACTCAATCTCTATTGTACACCTGCAGAAATACTGAAACAAATTCTCTTAACGCTAGGATTAACTGCCAGTGGTACAAGTCAATGCCTGTTAGAACAAACCCCATTATAATAAAAATCTCTATGTACCAACAACAAAACCAAAGAATTTTCAAGCTCCAGCTGATGACCAAAAAAAAAAAAAAGGATCTTATACATTCATTCAATACCCAATATAACTACTGAAATCTTGGAATTCATGAAATGGGATTAGTCATATTGAAAATGTTACTTCCTTGAAAAGTTTAGGAAAATAATGCCTTTAAAATTTAATTTCATGTATAAATATATGCTTAATTTATTAATGAAATCTAGAGGGGAAGGCCCGAGTTCTACTACTATTTCTGCCATGTCCCAACTGTATTTTTCCTTTCTTACTTCTCATCCAGACAATGCTATATAGCCTTCTAATTGATCATCTTCCCTCAAGTATTATTCTACTCTACTCCGTCCTTCACAAAGTTTTCAAAGCAAAAGTTCACTCTGAACATATTATCCTTCTATTTAATAAATTCCAATAGTTCCCTACTACCTCTAGAAATGCATCTAATCTACAACATTTTGAATTTAAGGCCTTTACTTGGCTTCCACCTCTGATTATAGGCTTATTAGACATTATTCACTCCCCCCTTTTTTTTTTTTAACTCTGGTCTAGTCAAATTAGCTTTATTGTAGTTTCTTGTGCATAGTACACTATTTTTCATCTTCATGCCTCTGTCCTGGCTACCTTCAATTTAAAAGCACACTTTACTCTTACTTCCATACCTTAGAATCCCTAGTTTTCCTTCAAAACTCACTTTATGTTTTATCATCAATAGGAAATCTTTCCTATTTCCCAAGCTACTAATTCTTTTTCCTCGAATTCACATTGTATCTGGTGTACTTTTTATAAATGTCATTATATGTACATATTTTCTAAGATAATAGCTCTTTGAAAACAGAAACTTCATTTCTGTCTTCATATTCCCTAAAACTAACAGTGGCTTGGAACATAATGGTTAAAAAAAAAAAAAAAAAAAAAAAAAAAACTTGTTGATTGATTGATGAATGACATTTAAGATCTATTATTCCAATGTCTCCTTTCTTTATTCCTCCATTGAAAATAATTAAAGATGAAAGATAAAGACCTAGCATTTACCCTTAAATTTTAGTGTCACAAATTTTATTTTGTTTTAAAAAAACAACACAAATAAAACAACTCTTATATCTTACATTTGTATAGTACTCAAATCTGCAAAACACTTTATATTTTTTATCCATTTGATCTAAATCAATTTCCTGTAATTTCTAATTTATACTTATGAGCCTTTTTAAACAATGATGATAATGAAGGTGTTACGTCAACTTATCTAATAATTTTATTGAATTACTAGAAAATATTATTTATTTTATCCACTATGAAATAGCCCATGGAACATTAACTAATAAAAAAGCAACTTGTCACAGAACATTAAACAAATTTAAATTAGGATAAGAACAAGATGATAATTAAAATTAATTTGTATATTTATAGATATGTATATACATATCTATATCTCTCTATCCATATATATATATATATATATATAAAATTTCTGATAATACCCCTAAAAAGGGTAGCTAATGCAAATATTTTGCATATATAATAAACAAAAATTCAACATAGATCCTTAGCTTTAAGTTCTCAATGATAATTATCAGAGTCAAAGCTGATTCATTGCTGATTTAACATATACAAATTTGGGCTATAAAAACCACAACAAACATTTAAAACATCAAATAAACTTTTTGATCACATTTTATGCCCCAAATAAAGTGAATTGGTTAGTTTGTTTTAGAAAGGTTTGCCAGAGGTTTAGCCTTCAGTTAACCAGAAAATCCAGGAATTATATTATCCTTTCTTCCAGAATTTCCTGTTTGACCAAATTTTTGTTGTTTTGTTTGTTCGTTTGCTTGTTTATTTTCATTTATAGGAAGAAACACTTGCCTGAAGGACTTTTTCAAGTATTTGCTGTGGGAATAATAATGCTTTCATTGTAAAGGAAAAAAAAAAATTGGGCAGCCATGAAGAACCAGAGAGATAGATTGAACCATTGGATACTTTGCTGTATTTAATTAAGGAACTATAGGTTTAGAGTTCAACCAGGCATTCATTAGTTATGTGATTACAGCTAATTTTCTTAATTCTCCTAACCCTAAATCCTCTTCTATAAAATGAGGGGATAGGTCCTGTGTAACTGTGATCCTTTTATATAATGTGAATTACTACATTAAAGAAAACTATATCTAAAACACATCCTGATCCCTTGATTAATGATTGTATTTTCCCCTACAAACACTTATTCTATTCAATCATCCTCTTCATTAACCATTTCATTATCACCTTCCCACTTTAGTGAACCACTCATGGCAAATTTAGCCATGTTTCTCACTATTCAGTAATTCCAACTTTGCTTTCATATTCCATGTAATTTTCTCTCCTTAAAATTCTATCTCCCCAACATAAGTATTTTGGATTTTACTCCTGGATAAGTTCTGATGGTGATCTTCTTTGTCTTACCATGCCATACTCTGCTCCATGCATCCACATACTTCATCAATCAGAAATTATCTTCTCTTTCTTAAACATTACATATCATTGTGCTTAGCTCCTATTTATTCTATTTTGTATTATTGTAATCATGATCATTTGTGCATATATAGTATCACAAGGTTAGAATTCAATGAGGGAAGCTAGCATATTATTTGTGAGAACCATAAAGTGTTCCTTGTGTGTACAAGTCTCATCTCTGACCTATACAGGTTATATTACCCTGGAGAAGTTTCATAGCCTGTTAGTGCCCCCAGACATCTCTTAAAATCTGTAACTTTGGGACCAGTTGGTATTCTGCTTCAATGGAAGAAATTTCTTCACCAAGGAACTCCCTACATCTGTGAAATTTCAGATCTAGATCCTCCAAAATCTTCACTGACTATAGCCCAATGATCAAAACACACTAGATACTCAATAAAGAAATACTTGTTGAATTAAATTAAATTCTGCAAATATATGTGCTGTTGTTGTGCCCTTTTATTGTCCTGATTCAATATCCTGAATTGTCCTGCTTCTGTTTCTCTAATTGATCTGCCTCAGTTTCCCTGAATTGTTCTACCTCAGTTTCCCTGAATTGTTCTGCCTCAATTTCCCTGGTTGCAACCCCCCTTTTCTGCCCATCAGAACTGAGATAATTAGGACTGTGGAGATCTGACATTCCAGAATATAAGACCCAGATGTTCTATCTCAGTTACCTAACTGGCATTGTATATATCTCTAAGTTTCAGATTTCCTGTCTCTAGCTGGACACCTCTTTAACTGCCCAACCTGTCAGAACCAGATTGATGGTGCCTGACTGGAGATTCCCACTCACCAGAGTTTGGACTCCATCCCCCCCCCCCGCTTTGTCTACCTGAGCTTAGAGTCATATACATGTCATTGAGAACTCACATTCACTGCTGGACGCTTTGGACATCAGCCTTGGGGACATCATGCCCCCAGCACAATCTCTCTCTCAAATCAAATATTAAAAATTCTCTAATTTCTATCTTGCCTTATTTTCTCCCATATTACACTATAAATCAAATTAACTGTGAGATACTTCCAATGAATACATACTCAAGTTAGGGAGATGGCAGTGTTCAAAAAACAAATAACAATGTACACAAATATTAGTTTTACAAAAGAATATATTTAATATTTGATATTAATATTTGATTTCCCTAGTGCTATGATAATTCTATATAGGAAAATCAATCAATTGAGAAATATTTCTTGTGAGTGTACTAGGAGGAAGGCACTATGCTAGGTTATAAATTTTATATAGATAAGAAAGCAAAAGTTTCTGACTTAAGAAAACTTTATGAAGAAGACACTTTAGATTCCTTAAAATGGTTTAATCCACCAATTAAAATACATTTATCAAGCATCTTTTATGTCCAGAGAGGATTTTAATAAGCAATAAAAAAGGGAAAAGAAATCCAGATGAAGGGAACTACATGGATCACGAGAGAATAAGAGGTAGGGAAACATAGATGGAGATAGTCTAGTATGGTTGTTTCATAAAGTTCATGAAAATAGTTTGGAAGCTCCTAATGCAAGACCAGGAGGGAAGGAAGCTATTTTTAAAGAGAACCTTTTCCCAACATCCTTCACATCTTATGAGGTCCATCCTTGGTAAGATTACCTGGCATTCTCTGATTCTCCAACTTAACCTGAACTTATGTCTTTGAGAAAAAAAAATCTACACTAGCTTTGATCACAAGGAATTTTCAGGGTGGCAACTGAAGATCACAGATAAATCCTAATTGGCTGAACTGTCTTATTTAAGAAGAAATCCAAAGTTCTAAGAGCAGAAAAATAAGAGAGAATAAGACTAAGGCGGCATTGAAATATGAAGATAAAATCAATACAGAATTGCCTGGAAAATCAATAGGATAAAGGACTTGCAGGGTAGAAAAAATATGTGCTCTGTCTACGGTACAAGTGAAAACTCTGGCAGGCCTGTTTTGAACATGTTGCAATCCTATAATTAAAGCTCAAGGGAGGCATGCATAGAGGGAATCTTAATAATCATGTATAAGAGAAGCCACAGAAATAAGTGGTTTTTTCTCAGTGAAACAATTCCATAGGCACATGCTAATTTTAATATGTGCCCTGAAAATTCTCTGTTGAGTGTTAGCCTGAACCCGAGGAACATAAAATGGTTGCAGTTGCCCATCCTGCAATAGGTCAGTATTTCCTTGAACAATGACTGTCGATTTGGTGGCCCCAGTATTACCTTAAATTCCTCATCAGGGTAGAAGATTACATTATTTTCAATACCCAAGTTACTACTCAAAGGAACAGAAGTTGTGAGGAAAGAATCTTTCATTATAAGAAACATTCAAAGAAAGAAGGAGAGGCAGCACAATATAGTAGGACCTTTTGCATATTATGGAACCCTTTGATAGCCTAGTGAAGTCAATTGGCTTTTGCAAATAAGATTTTGCAATTCATAATGAGATGTGCTATTAATGTAATAAGGTAAATTTATTTTTCACCTGATTCAAGAAATGCCCTAAATCCAGCATTTTAGACTGAAAGCACAACCTTTTAAAGCTACTGATTTGCGCATATCCATTCTAGTATGTCACTTTAAAACATTCTTATTGCTCTGTAGCTGTCATTTGTTTATTTTCATAGAATCACTGAATCAAATGAATTAAAACCAATTACTCAATTTGATTGCCTTAGGCAGAGTAGCATTTGAATTATATCAGCCCTTCTGGTCTTTTCATTATAATAGTCGAAGCTGAAATTTATATAAGACCTTATAGATACCATCGTAATGCTTAGAGAAGTTATGTGATATTGATGCTATAGGTTTTATTATTGCCTTTTTCAGATAAGGAAATAATGTTCAGGGAGTTAAAATGACTTTTTTCTGGTCCTGACACTAGTCTGAATCCAAACAGATTTGAATCCTACTCTTTTTGATATCAGCTCCAATTTTATATCCATTGTGCTATATTGTCCCTCAATTTTCAGATGATAAAATTGAAACTATTTCCACTCATATGAAAGAGTTCCAAATCACTATTGACCAGAAAAATGTGAATTAAGACAACTCTAAGATACCACTACACACCTGTCAGATTGGCTAAGATGACAGGAAAAAATAATGATGAATTGTTGCAGGGGATGTGGAAAAACTGGGACACTGATGCATTGTTGGTGGAGTTGTGAATGAATCCAACCATTCTGGAGAGCAATCTGGAATTATGCTCCAAAAGTTATCAAACTGTGCATACCCTTTGATCCAGCAGTGTTACTACTGGGTTTATATCCCAAAGAAATATTAAAGAAGGGAAAGGGACCTATATGTGTCCAAATGTTTGTGGCAGCCCTTTTTGTAGTGGCTAGAAACCAGAAAATGATTGGATGCCCATCAATTGTAGAATGTTTGGGTAAATTGTGGTATATGAATGTTATGGAATATTATTGTTCTGTAAGAAATGACCAGCAGGATGAATAGAGAGAGGCTTCCAAAGACTTACATGAAGAGTGAAATGAGCAGAACCAGGAGATCATTATACACTTCAACAACAACAATACTGTATGAGGATGTATTCTGATGGAAGTGGATATCTGCGATGAAGAGAAGATCTAATTCAGTTCCAATTTATCAATGATGGACAGAATCAGCTACACACAGAAAAGGAACACTGGGAAATGAGTGTGAACTGTTTGCATTCTTGTTTTTCTTCCCAGGTTATTTTTACCTTCTGAATCCAATTCTTCCTGTACAACAAGGGACCTGTTCAGTTCTACATACATATATATTTATCTAAGATATACTATAACATTTTTCATTAATTCCCTGGAAATTCTCAACCTTTTGTTCTTCCATATGAATTTTGTTGTGATTTTTTCTAGGTCTTTAAAATAGTTTCTTGGGAGTCTGATTGGTATAGCACTAAATAAATAGATTAGTTTAGGGAGTATTGTCATCTTTATTATATTAGCTCGGGCTATCTAAGAGCACTTAATAGTTTTCCAATTATTTAAACTGACTATTTGTGTGGAAAGAGTTTTGTAATTTGGCTCATATAATTCCTGACTTTCCTTTCATAGATAGATTCCAAAATAATTTATGCTTTTGACAGTTATTTTGAATGGAACTTCTCTTTGTATCTCTTACTGTTGGATTTTGTTGGTGATGTATAAAATGCTGAGGATTTATGTGGATTTATTTTGCATCCTGCAACTTTGCTAAAGTTGTGAATTATTTCTAATAGCTTTTTAGTAGAATCTCTGGGGTTGTCTAAGTATACCATCATACCATTTGCAAAAAGTGATAATTTGGTTTCCTCATTACCTGCTCTTATTCCTTTAATCTCTCTCTCAACTCATTGCCAAGGCTAGCATTTCTAACACAATACTGAATAATAATGGCGATAGTGAGCAGCCTTGTTTCACTACTGATCTTACTGGGAAAGGTTCCAGTTTATTTCCATTACATATGATGCTTACTGATGGTTTTAAATATATACTCCTAACTATTTTAAGGAAAAGTCCATTTATTCCTATACTCTCAAGTGTTTTTATTAGGAATGGATGTTGGATTTTATCAAATGCTTTTTCTGTATCTATTGAGATGATTATATGGTTTTTGTTAATTTAGTTATTGATATAGTCAATTATGCGAATAGTTTTCCTAATATTGAACCATCCCTGCATTTCTGGTATAAATCCTACTTGGTCATGTTCTATTATCCTGGGGATGATTTTCTGTAATCTTTTTGCTAATATTTTATTTAAGATTTTAGCATCAATATTCATTAGGGAGATTGGTCTATAATTTTCTTTCTCTGTTTTCAACCTACCTCATTTAGGTATCAGTACCATGTCTGTGTCATAAAATGAATTTGGTAGGACTCCTTCAATGTCTATTTTTTCAAATAGTTTATATAGCATTGGAGTTAATTGTTCTTTAAATGTTTGGTAGAATTCACATGTAAATCCATCTGGTCCTGGGGATTTTTTCTTGTGGAGTTAATTAATAGTTTGCTTTATTTCTTTTTCTAAGATGGGACTTCTTCCTTTGTTAATCTGGGCAAGCTATATTTTTGAATGTATTCTTCCATTACAATTAAGTTATTGAATTTACTGGCATAAAGCTGGGCAAAGTAACTCCTAATTATTGCTCTAATTTCCTCCTCCTTGGTGGCAAGTTCTCCCTTTTCATTTTTAAGGCTAACAATTTGATTTTCCTCTTTCCTTTTTTTAATCAGATTTACTAAGGGTTTATCTATTTTGTTGGTTTTTTCATAGAACCAACTCCTAGTTTTATTTATTAATTCAATATTTTTTTAACTTTCAATTTTATTAATCTCTCTTTTTATTTTTTGAATTTCAAGTTCAGTGTTTGATTGGGGGGTTTTATTTTGTTCCTTTTCTAGCATTTTTAGTTGCAAGCACAATTTATTGACCTTCTCTTTCTCTGTATTATGCAAGTAGGCCTCTAGAGATATAAAATTTCCCCTTATTACCACTTTGGCTGTATCCCACACATTTTGGTATGACATTTCATTATTGTCATTTTCTTGGGTGAAGTTGTTAATTATGTCTATGATTTGCTGTTTCACTCAATCATTTTTTGCTATGAGATTATTTAGTTTCCAATTACTTTTTGGTCTATTTTCCCCCTGGCTTATTACTGAATGCAATTTTCATTGCATTGTGGTCTGAAAAGGATGCATTTGCTATTTTTGCCTTACTGCATTTGAATTTGAGATTTTATGTCCTATATGGTCAATTTTTGCATAGGTTCCATAAACTGCTGAGAAGAAAGTTTACTACTTATGTCTCCTTTTAGTTTTCTCCAAAGATCTATCATATCTAACTTTTCTAGTATTTTATTTACCTCTTTGACTTCTTTCTTATTTATTTTGTGGTTTGATTTATCTAATTCTGAGAGTGCAAGGTTGAGATCTCCCATTATTATAGTTTTGCTGTCTGTTTCTTCTTGCAGGTCTCTTAATTTCTCTTTTAAGAATTTAGATGCTACATCACTTGGTGCATATATGTTTAATATTGATATTGCTTCAGTATCTATGCTACCATTAAGCAAGATATAGTGCCATTCCTCATCTCTTTTAATGATCAATTTTTGCTTTTGCTTGATCTGAGATCAGGATGGCTACCCCTGCTTTTTTTTTACTTCATTTGAAACATAATAGATTCTGCTCCAACCTTTCATCTTTACTCTATATGTATCACCTTGCTTCATCTGTGTTTTCTGTAAACAACATATTGTAAGATTCTGGCTTTTAATCCAGTCTGCTAAACCACTTCCTCCTTATGGAGGAGTTTAACCCATTCACATTTATCGTTAAAATTCTCAATTCTGTATTATTTGCCATCTTGTTAACCCCTGCTTATGCTTTTCTCCTTTCTTTCCCTCTTACCCCCCTCCCTAGTATTAAAGTTGTGAGCACCACTTGCTTCTCATAGGCTGCCCTTTTTAGTATCCCTTCCCTTTTCATTTATTTATTAATTTAGATTCTATACCACATAGTGCATATATGTTTAGTATTTATAATGCTTTATTATACATGCTACCTTTAGCATGATATAGTGCTCTTCCTTATCTCTTTTAATTAGATAATTTTTGTTTTTGCTTGATCTGAGATCAGGAGGGCTACCCCTGCTTTTTTGACTTCACCTGAACCATAGTAGGTTCTGCTCCAGTCTTTTACCTTTACTCTGTATATATTGCCCTGCCACAAATATGTTTCCTCTAAACAACATATTGTAGGATTCTGGCTTTTAATCTAATCTGCTATCTGCCTCTGTTTTATGGGTGAGTTTAACCCATTCACATTTATGGTTAAAATTACTAATTCTATGTTTCCTGTCATCTTGTTAACCCCAGATTATGCTTTTCTCTTTCCTTTCCCCATTACCCCCCTCCCCAGTATTAAACTTATGAGCACCACTTGCTTCACACAGCCCTCCCTCTTTAGGATCCCTCCCCCTCTTAGAGGCCCTCCCCTTTTCTTAAATCTTTTTCTTACAATTTCTGTATTCCCTTCTATTTAGCCTACTCCTTCCCTTTTCACTTTTCCCCTCCCACTTTTCAATGAGGTAAACCAAATATGTCTAATATTTTTTCTTTGAGTCAATTCTCAGGAGAGTAATATTCACATTCTATTCATTCCCCCTCCCTCCTTTCCCTCAGATATAATGTTTTTTTTTTTGCCTCTTTGTGAGATGTAGTACCTCCACTTTTCCCTTTTTCTATTATAATTTCCTTTCCACCTCTAGATCCTTTTTTATATTATAACAGTAAAACTAAATTATACATGTACTCTTTATGAATACTCCTAACAGAATTATAGTCTCAAGAGTTCTTTTTACCTTTTTTGCCTCTTTTGAGTTTTATATTTGGAGGTCAAACTTTTTGTTTAGCTTGGTTTTTTATCAGAAATAAATGGATTTCAACTATTTCACTGAATGTCTATCATCTTCCCTGGAAGAAAATACTGTTTGGCTGGGTAAGATATTCATGGCTGCATACCAAATTCCTTTGCCTTTCAGAATATCAGATTTGAAGTCCTTAGATCCTTTAATATAGACACTGCTAGATACTGAATAATCTTTATTGTGGCTCCCCTGTATTTGTTGTGGTTTTTTTTTCTTGGCTTCTTGTAGTATTTTTCCTTGATCTCATAGTTCTGGAATTTGGCCACCATATTTCTTGGAGTTTTAATTTTGTGATCTCTTTCAGTAAATGACTGATGAATTCTTTCAATGGCTATTTTACCTTCCATTTCTATAACACGTGGGCAGTTCTCTTTGATGATTTTCTGAAAAATAGTGTTTAGGCTCTTTTTTCATATTTATTTTCAGGGAGTCCAATAATTCTTAGATTATTGCTCATAGATCTATTTTCCAGGTCTGTTGTTTTCTCAAGTAGGTATTAATTTTCTTCTTTTTTTTTCTTTCTTTTTCTTTTTTTTTTGTTTTACTTGACTGATTCTTAGTGTCTTCTAGAGTCATTCATTTCCATGTGTTCAATTCTGATTTTTAATGAATTGTTGTCTTCATTTTTTAAATTTCTTTTTGTAATTGTTCACTTGAGTTTTAAAATGTGTTGTTTTGTCCTTTGGGATTTTTTTTCCTTTTTGCCATTTTTAAGGAGTTATTTCCTTTTTCCAGTTGACCAATTCTATTTTTTAGGGAATTGATTTCTGTTCCTGCTTTATCTTTTAATGGGTTACATGTCTTATCCAGACCCTCTTGCAAAGCTTCCTTTTCCTTTCCCCATTTTTCTTCTAGCTCTCTTTTAAAAACGTTTTTAATTTCTTCTATGAGATCCTTATGTGATGAGGACCAGATCATATCTATCTTTGGGTTTTCATCTAGAGATTAACTGTGTTTAGTCTCCTCTTGGTTCAGTATAGAAGCTATCTATAGTTAGAGCCCACTTTGCCTTTTTACTCATTTTAACAAACAAACAAACAAAAAACCTGCAGTTGGCTTTTGGGGCAATGTGGGGCTACAGAGCTTCCTCAACAGATAATAGGAAGTAGCAGTGAAACAGCAATGGGACAGCAATGGCTGTGCTGAGATCAGTCTCTGCACTAGGATCAGCATCTGTGTTGGGATTAGTGGTAGTGTGCTGAGATTATGCTGAGTCCCTCCTGGTGCTGGGTGGATGTGGTCAGGTCCCAAAAGACTCTGGCATTTTGGAGTTATAGTCTTTACTCTTTGTGTTTATAGCTTTTCTGCTGATTTACTGGCTTGCAGCCAGGGAGAGTAGCCAACACTGTGGTAAAGTTCTCTCCCCAAATTTTCATCTGGCAAAGACCACACCCCACTCCCCTTTGGTCTGCTCAGCGTGAACTGTTTTCCATACTTTCACTGCTTAGCTTCCTGAGTCTGCACCTGGCATAGTCCCATTTGGTCCCCACATGCAAGCAAAAACAGACCTTTTCTGACAAATTTTGAGATTAGCTTCTGTAGGTAATGTGTTGAAATCCCAATATTTGTGGGTTTTGACATTCAAGCACTAATTCTGAGGCTGAGTTTCATAAAAAGTAGTTAGAGAGTAAAGGAGAACTCAGAAAGATGTGTGTGCCCTCTCTACCATTTTGGCTCCACCCATTTTCTTTGTCTTTTGTGAAGATGGAAAAGAGACACCTGTCCACAGTACTTCAATTTGGACTGTCTCTGTGAAAAAGAAGGTGGGGTGACATTGGGAAGGAGGGAAATGAGCAAGCTACTATAAAGTTTGAGTCAAACTGAAGAGATTAGTTCTAGAACTTTAAATCTCACCCATAGAGATCAAGAGTTAGCTTGCTTAACATCTTATACCCAGATAAGGTCAAAATGGGTTCATGACCTAGGCATAAAGAATGAGATTATAAATAAATTGGAAGAGCATAGCATAGTTTACCTCTCAGAGCAGTGGAAGAGGAAGGAATTTATGACCAAAGAAGAACTAGAGATCATTACTGATCACAAAATAGAAAATTTTGATTATAGCAAATTGAAAAGTTTTTGTACAACAGACAAAATTAAAAGGGAAGCAATAAACTGGGAAACATTTTTACAATTAAAGGTTCTGATAAAGGCCTCATTTCCAAAATATATAGAGAATTGACTCAAATTTATAAGAAATCAAGCCATTCTTCAATTGACAAATGGTCAAAAGATATGAACAGACAATTCTCAGATGAAGAAATTGAAACTATTTTTAGCCATATGAAAAGATGCTCCAAATCATTATTAATCAGAGAAATGCAAATTAAGACAACTCTGAGATACCACTACACACCTGTCAGATTGGCTAGAATGACAGGGAAAGATAATGAGGAATGTTGGAGGGGATGTGGGAAAACAGGGGCACTAATACACTGTTGGGGGAATTGTGAATACATCCAGCCATTCTGGAGAGCAATTTGGAACTATGTTCAAAAAGTTATCAAACTGTGCATACCCTTTGATCCAGAAGTGCTACTACTGGGCTTATACTCCAAAGAAATACTAAAGAAAGGGAAGGGACCTGTATGTGCCAAAATGTTTGTGGGAGCCCTATTTGTAGTGGCTAGAAACTGGAAAATGAATGGATGCCTATCAATTAGAGAATGGTTGGGTAAATTGTGGTATATGAATGTTATGGAATATTATTGTTCTGTAAGAAATGACCAGCAGGATGAATACAGAGAGGGTTGGAGAGACTTACATGAACTGATACTAAGAAAAATGAGCAGAACCAGGAGATCATTATACACTTCAACAATAATACTGTATGAGGATGTATTCTGATGGAAGTGGATTTCTTTGACAAAGAGCTCTAACTCAGTTTCAATTGATCACTGATAGACAGAAGCAGCTACACCCAAAGAAAGAACCCTGGGAAATTAATGTAAACTTTTTGCATTTTTGTTTTTCTTCCTGAGTTATTTTTACCTTCTGAATCCAATTCTTTCTGTGCAACAAGAGAACTGTTCGGTTCTTCACACATATATTGTATTAGGATATACTGTGACATATTTAACATGTATAAGACTGCTTGCCATCTAAGAGAGGGGGTGAAGGGAGGGAGGGGAAAAGTCAGAACAGAAGTGAGTACAAGGGATAATGTTGTAAAAAATTACCCAGGCATGGATTCTATCAGTAAAAAGTTATAATTATGAAAAAAAAAGAGTTAGCTTGCTGTCTACGTTATTAATATCTAATTCTATAGTGAATAGAAACAAGTATGTAAGATTGAAAGATAGTCTTCAAATGGTCAAAACACATGAACTCATAGTTTTCATAAGAAGAAAGAAAAACTATTCACACCCAGCTAGAAAATTGTTCAAAAGAAGATTAAAATCTCAACCTATAGATACTGAAGTAGGAAATATTTTAAAAGATGTAGAAATACAATACTTGAAGTCATCCATGTTGATTCATTGTGGATAGAGCAGTAAATGGATCTAATCAATCTAGTAAATAACTTGGCATTATACAATGAAAATCAATAGTTTGTTTACAAATTCTGACCACAATTTGATCAACAAAGTGATAAAAGTATTTTTCTAATTTCAAGTTTATTTTTTAAAATATATTTCCAAACACATTTGTTTTATACAGTAATCCTACCAATCTCCAAAAAAGTAGAAATTTTCCAAAACAGTTAAACAAAACTGCCAAACAGTGTCACTATAATAGTTCATGTGATCATCTATTTATATAGTTTATAATTGATGAATTGATTCTTTGGATTTGATATTATAATTTATTGTTATATTTTATATATTTCTTTTTTATTATTTTTTTATTAAAGCTTATATTTACAAAGCATATCCATGGGTAATTTTTTCAACATTGACCCTTGCATAATGTTTTGTTCCATATTTTCCCCTTCTTCCCCCTACCGCCACCCCTAGCTGGCAGGTAGTCCAATACATGTTAAATATATTGAAATACAATTTAGATCCAATATAAGTATACATATTTATACAGTAACCTTGTTGCACAAGAAAAATCAGATCAAAAAGGCAGAAAAAGAAAAACTTAGAAAGAAAACAAAATGCAAGTAAATAACAGATAGTGAGAATGCTATATTGTATTCCACATTCTGTTCCTATGTTTCTCTCTCTGGATGTAGATAACACTTTTCATCACAGCACAAGTGGAACTGGTTTGAATCATCTCATTGTTGAAGAGAGCCATGTCCATAAGAATTATTGTCATATAGTCTTGTTGTTGCTATGTATAATGATCTCCTGGTTCTGTTCATTCCATTTAGTCCATTTAGTCCATTTCAATAGTTCATGTAGGTCTCTCCAAGTCTCTCTGAAACCATACTGCTGGTCATTGCTTACAGAATAATAGTATTCCATAGCATTCACATACCATAATTTATTCAGCCATGCTTCAATTGATGGGAATCCACTCAGTTTCCAGTTTCTTGCCACAACAAAGAGGGCTGCCATAAACATTTTTGCACATGTGGGTCCCTTTCCCTCCTTTAGGATCTCTTTGGGATATAATCCCAGTAGAAACATTGCTGGATCAAAGACTATTTACAGTACTTTTTTTAAAATAGCTTTTTATTTACAAGTTATATGGATGGGTAATTTTACAGCATTAACAATTGCCAAAACTTCCCTCCCCTACATGGGAGGATGATGAATACATGTCAAATATGTTAAAGTATAAATTAAATTCAAAATAAGTATACATGTCCAAACCTTTGTTTTGCTCTACAAAAAGAATCAGACTCTGAAATAGTATACAATTGGCCTATGAAGGAAATCAAAAATGCAGGTGAACAAAAATATCGGGATTGGGAATTGTTCTTAGTCATCTCCCAGAGTTCTTTTGCTGGGTGTAGCTAGTTCAGTTCATTACTGCTCCATTGGAACTGATTTGGTTGATCTCATTGCTGAGGATGTCCAGGTCCATCAGAATTGGTCATCATATAGTATTGTTGTTGAAGTATATAATGATCTCCTGGCCCTGCTCGTTTCACTCAGCATCAGTTTGTGTAAGTCTCTCCAGGCCTTTCTGACATCATCCTGTTGGTCATTTCTTACAGAACAATAATATTCCATAATATTCATATACCACAATTTATTCAGCCATTCTCCAACTGATGGACATCCATTCAGTTTCCAGTTTCTAGCCACTACAAAAAGGGCTGCCACAAACATTCGTGCACATACAGGTCCCTTTCCCTTCTTTATGATCTCTTTGGGATATAAGCCCAGCAGTAACACTACTGGATCAAAGGGCATGCACAGTTTGATAACTTTTTGAGCATAGTTCCAAATTGCTCTCCAGAATGGTTGGATGTATTCACAATTCCACCAACAATGTATTAGTGTCCCTGTTTTCCCACAACCCCTCCAACATTCGGCATTATCTTTCCCTGTCATTCTAGCCAGTCTGACAGGTGTGTAGTGGTATCTCAGAGTTGTCTTAATTTGCATGTCTCTAATTAATAATGACTTGGAGCATCTTTTCATATGGCTAGAAATAGTTTCAACTTCTTCATCTGAGAATTGTCTGTTCATATCTTTTGACCATTTTTCAATTGGAGAATGGCTTGATTTCTTCTAAATTAGAGTCAATTCTCTATATATTTTGGAAATGAGGCCTTTATGAGAACCTTTGACTGTAAAAATATTTTCCCAGTTTATTGCTTCCCTTCTAATCTTGTCTGCATTAGTTTTGTTTGTACAAAAACTTTTCAGTTTGGTATAATCGAAATTTTCTATTTTGTGATCAGTAATGATCTCTAGTTCTGCTTTGGTCATAAAGACCTTCCCCTTCCACAGGTCTGAGAGGTAAACTATCCTGTGTTCCTCTAATTTATTTATAATCTCATTCTTTATGCCTAGGTCATGAACTCATTTTGACCTTATCTTGGTGTATGGTGTTAAGTGTGGATCAATGCCTAGTTTCTGCTATATTAGTTGCCAATTTTCCCAGCAATTTTACAGCAAACACTAAGTTCTTATCCCAAAAGCTGGGGTCTTTGGGTTTCTCAAACACTAGGTTGCTATAGTTGTTGACTGTTTTGTCCCTTGAAGCTAACCTATTCCACTGATCAACTAATCTATTCCTTAGCCAATACCAAATGGTTTGATAACTGCTGCTCTATAATATAATTTTAGATCTGATACAGCTAAGCCACCTTCATTTGATTTTTTTTTCATTAATTCCCTTGAAATTCTTGACCTTTTGTTTTTCCATATGAATTTTGTTGTTATTTTTTCTACGTCATCATAGTTTTTTGGGAGTCTGATTGGAATAGCACTAAATAAATAGATTAATTTAGGTAGTATTGTCATCTTTATTATATTTGCTCACCCTAACGAAGAGCATTTAATATTTTTCCAATTGGTTAAATCAGATGTAATTTGTGTGGAAAGTGTTTTGGTTTTGTAGTTTTGCTCATAAAGTTTATGATTTTCCCTTGGCCGATAGACTCCTAAGTATTTTATAAGATCAGTAGGTACTTTAAATGGAATTTCTCTTTGTAACTCTAATTGTTGGATTTTGTTAGTGATATAGAAGAATGCTGATGACTTATGTGGGTTTATTTTGTATCCTTCAACTTTGCTAAAGGTATGGATTATTGCTAATAACTTTTTAGTAGAATCTCTGGGGTTCTCTAAGCATATCATCAGCAAAGAGTGATAATTCGGTTTCCTCATTACCTACTCTAATTCCTTTAATCTTTTCTCAACTCTTATTGCCAAAACTAGCATTTCTAATAGCAATTTCTAATAGAAATTTTTAAATTTCAACCATATTGAATTGTAATGGTAATAGTGGGCATCCTTGTTTCACTTCTGATCTTATTGGGAATGGTTGTAGTTTGCCCCCATTACATATGATGCTTACTGATGGTTTTAAATAGATGCCACTGATTATTTTAAGGATTTATTCCTATACTCTCAAGTGTTTTTAATAGGAATGGATGATGGATTTTATCAAATGCTTTTTCTGCATCTATTGAGATGATCATATGATTTTTGTTAATTTGGTTATTAATATGGCCAATTATACTGATAGTTTTCCTAATATTGAACGAACCCTACATTCCTGGTATAAATCCTACTTGATCATGGTGTATTATCCTGGGGATGATTTTCTGTAGTCTTTTTGCTAATATCTTATTTAAAATTTTAGCATCAATATTCATTAGGGAGATTGGTCTATAATTTTCTTTCTCTGTTTTCAACCTACCTGGTTTAAGTATCAGTCCCATGTCTGTGTCATAAAAGGAATTTGGTAGGACTCCTTCATTCCCTGTTTTTTCAAATAGTTTATATAGCCTTGGGGCTGATTGTTCTTTAAATGTTAGGTAGAATTCGCATGTAAATCCATCTGGTCCTGGGGATATTTTTCTTAGGGAGTTGATTAATAGCTTGTTCTATTTCTTTTTCTGAAATGGGACTATTTAAGCAATTTACTTCTCCTCTGTTAACCTTAGAAGCCTATATTTTTGGAGGTAGTCATTCATTTAACTTAGGTTATCATATTTATTGGCATAAAGTTGGGCAAAGTAACTCCTTATTATTTCTGTAATTTCCTCCTCATTGGTGGAAAGTTCTCCCTTTTCATTTTTAAGACTACTGATTTGATTTTCTTTTCTCCTTTTTCTAATCAGATTTACAAAAGGCTTATCTATTTCATTGGTTTTTTCATAAAACCAACTTTTAGTTTTATTTATTAGTTCAATAATTTTTTACTTTCAATATTATTAATTTCTCCTTTTAATTGTAGAATTTTAAGTTTAATATTTGATTGGTGGTTTTTAATTTGGTCTTTTTGTAGCTTTTGAAGTTGCAAACCCAATTCACTGATCTTCTCTTTCTCTATTTTATTCAAGTAAGTCTCTAAGGATATAAAATTTCCCCTTATAACTGCTTTGGCTGCATCCCACAAATTTTGGCATGATATCTCATCATTGTCATTATCTTGAGTGAAATTATCAATTGTGTCTATAATTTGCTGTTTCATCCAATCATTCTTTAAGATGAGATTATTTAGTTTTCAATTACTTTTTGGTCTATTTACCCATAACTTTTTGTTGAATGTTGTTTATATTGCATCGTGATCTGAAAAGGAAATATTTACTATTTCTTCCTTCCTGAATTTAATTTTGAGGTCTTTATGTCCTAATATATGGTCAATTTTTGTATAGGTTCCATGAACTGCTAAGAAGAAAGTATATTCCTTTCTGTCTCCATTCAGTTTTCTCCAAAGATCTAACATATCTAATTTTTCTAATATTCTATTTACCTCTTTAATTTCTTTCTTATTTGTTTTGTGGTTTGATTTATCTAATTCTAAGAGTCCAAGGTTGAGATCTCCCACTATTACAGTTTTGCTGTCTATTTCTTCTTTCAACTCTCTTAACTTTTCTCTTAGGAAGTTAGATGCTATACCACTTGGTGCATATATGTTTTGTATTGATGTTGCTTCATTGTCTCGGCTACCCATAATCAAGATATAGTTTCCTTCATTATCTCTTTTAATTAGATCAATTTTTGCTTTTGCTCGATCTGAGATAAGGATGGCTATTGCTGTTTTTTTGACGTCACCTGAAGCATAATAGATTCTGCTCCAGCCTTTTACTTTTACTCTGTATGTATCTCCCTGCTTTAAATATGTTTCCTGTAAACAATGTATTGTAGGGTTCTGACTTCTGATCCAGTCTGCTATCTGCCTCCACTTTATGGGAGAGTTCATCTCATTCACATTTATGGTTAAAATTACTAATTCTGTATTTCCTTCTATCTTATTATCCCCAGATTATGCTTTTCTTTTTCTTGCTCCCCCCCCAACCCTCTTTCCCAGTTTTAAACTTATGTGCCCCACTTGTATCATGCCGCTCACCCTCTTTAGGATTCCTCCCTCCCCCCTTTTAATCTCTTCCCTTTTCATGTACCCTTCCCTCATTACTCTTCTCCTTTTCCCTTTTCCTCTCCCCTTGTTAATGAGAGCAGAGAATATTTTCTGTAAAACAAATATGTCAATTATTTTCTCTTTGAGCCAACTCTTATGAGAGTAAGATTCACACAATGTTCCTTACTCTCTAAATTCCCTCAGATATGGTAAGTTTCCTTTGCCTCTTTATGGGTTGAAGTTTTCCCCTTTTTATCCCTCCTTTCCCCCTTTTCTGATACTATCCCCTTTCCATTTCTACTTCCCTTTTTATGTTATATCAGTAAAATCAAATTATACATGTAGTCTTTTTGTCTATCCACAATAGAAATACAGTTCTCAAGAGTTCCTTTACCTTTTTCTGTTTCTCTTGAGTCCTATGGTTGGAGATCAAATTTTTTTGTTTAGTTCTGGTTTTTTTCTTAGAAACAAATGGAATTCATCTGTTTCATATTAAATGTCCATCTTCTTCCCTGGAAGAAAATGCTCAGCTTGGCTGGGTAGTTTATTCTTGTCTGCATTCCAAGTTCTTTTGCCTTTTGGAATATCAGATTCCAGGCCCTCCAATTATTTAATCTGGTGGCAGCCAGATCTTGGGTGATCCTTATTGTGGTATTTGAATTTTTTACCTCGGTATTTGAATTTTTTTCTGGCTGCTTGTAATATTTTTTCCTTAATCTGATAGTTTTGAAATTTGGCCACTATATTCCTTGGAGTTTTTATTTTAGGGTCTTTTTCAGAAGGTGTTCAATGAATTCTTTCAATGCCTGTTTTACCTTCTGATTCTATTACCTTTGGACAGTTCTCTTTGGTGATTTCCTGTAAAATAATATCTCGACTCTTTTTTATCATAATTTTCAGAAAGTCCAATAATGTTCAGATTATCTCTCCTAGATCTATTTTCCAGGTCTGTCATTTTTCCAACTAGATATTTCATGCTTTTCTCTAATTTTTCATTTTTTTTGTTCTTGGTTGATTGATTCTTGATGTCTCAAGAATCATTGATTTCTATTTGTTCAGTTCTGATTTTTAATGAGTTATTGTCTTCTTTTGCTTTTTTTAAAACTTCTTTTGTATATGTCCAATTGAGTTTTTAAATGAGTTGTTTTGCTCTATGGAATTTTTTTTTCCATTTCACTATTTTTTTAGTGAATTATTTTCTTTTTCCAATTCACAAATCCTACTTTCCTGGGATTTTTGTACCTTTTCTAATTCAAAAATTCTGTTTCCATGTACTTCCTGGTAATTTTTTACCTTTTCCAATTCATATTTCAGGAAGTTGTGATCTTCTTGCAAAGCTTCCCTTTCCTTTCCCCATTTTTCTTCTAACTCTCTTTTAAGACTTTTAATAGTCTCTTCTAGGAGAGTGTTATGTAAAGGGGATCAGGTAACATTTCCCTTTGGGGTATTGTCTGGAGACTGTTTGCTATTAATCTCCTTGTGGTTGCAAACCTGCTCTTTTTCTGTATAGAAGCCATGGATTTTCCTTTTGAATTTTTTACTCATTTTTAAAGCCTTTTGGGTCTGGCTTCAGGGCAAGGGGGTTACCAGCTTCCTCTGCAAAGCTGGGAAAGATATAAACAGTGCCCAGTGGAGAACCCTGCTGTGTGGTTTAGCTACTGACCTAAGGCTAGTGACTAAGTGGTGAAAGTGTCACAGCCCCAGGCCAAAGCCCCCTGTGGGGCTGTGGATATTACCAGCTGACCAATGAATAGCCCTGCATAGACAGAAGTGTCTCTGCCCCAAAGCAAGTCATGTTGCAGCAATTCTATTGCCCTAGGCAAGTCCCCCACTGTGCAGATTAGAGGCTGCCCCCCCCACCCCCGGCTGTGCCCCCCTGCTGTGCAGGTTTTGAAACTGCCCCAAGGAAAAGCACCATATTGCAGGTTGGGGCTGCACAGTTGTGCTGTGATCTGTGCTGAGTCCCTTCCAATTTTAGCTGGGTATAGCCAGATCCTGTTAGGTTCTGGCGTTTTTTTTTTTTAGAGTGGCTTTGATTTCTCTGCTGATCTACTGTTTTGCAGAGCTATCAGTCTATGCCAGTGTTGTTTCTGTAATTTTCTAACGACAGAGACCACTCCGAGGTGGTCTGCCTAATATGCTTGCCTCTCCCTGCCTGTGCTGGTCTGTTCCCAACCCCTCAGGACATACCTTTTCTGATGAAATTCCAGATTATCTTCAGTTGGTAAGTTGTACTTCTAGTCTTCATGGGTTTTACCACTCAATCGCTATTTTTGAGGCTGATTTTAATAATTGGTCATGAGGATATGAGAGAACCTAGAAAGTTATGTGTGACTCTCTCCACCATCTTAGCTACTCCCCAATTTGATAATTTTTTGAGCATAGTTCCAAACTGCTCTCTATAAGGGTTGGATCCATTCACAGTTCCCCCAACAATGTATCAGTGTACCAGTTTTCCCACATCTCCTCCAATATTCATCATTATGTTTTCCTGTCATCTTAGCCAATCTGACAGGTATGCAGTGTATCTCAGAGTTGTCCTAATTTGCATTTCTCTTATCAATAGTGATTTGGAGCACCTTTTCATGTGACTACAAATAATTTCAATTTCTTCATTTGCATATTGTCTGTTCATATCTTTGACCATTTATTAATTGAAGAATGGCTTGAACTTTTATAAATTTGAGTCAATTCTCTATATCTTTTAGAAATGAGGCCTTCATCAGATCTTTTGAATATAAAAATGTTTTTCCAGTTTATTGCTTCTCTTCTAATCTTGTCTGCATTAGTTTTGTTTGTACAAAAACTTTTAATTTAATATAATCAAAATCATCTATTTTATGATCAGTAATGATCTCTAGTTCTTCTTTGGTCACAAATTCCTTCCTCCTCCACAAATCTGAGAGGTAAATTATCTTATGTTCTTTTAATTTGTTTATAGTATCATTCTTTCTATCTAGATCATAAAGCCATTTGCCCTTATCTTGGTATACGGTGTTAGATGTGGATCTGTGCCTACTTTCTTCCATACTACTTTCCAATTTTCCCAGCAGTTTTTTGTCACATAGAGAATTCTTATCCCAAAGGGTGGGGCCTTTGGGTTTGTCAGGTGCTAGATTATTAGTCAATGACTTTTTGTTCTGTGAGCCTAACATATTCCACTGATCAATTTTTCTATCTCTTAATCAGTACCAAATGGTTTTGATGACCACTGCTTTGTAATGTAATTTTAGATCTGCCATAGCTATACCAACTTCATTTACTTTTCTCTTCATTAATTCCTTTGAAATTCTTGATCCTAAGGATATGAACAGACAATTTTCAGATGATGAAATTAAAACTATTACCACTCATATGAAAGAGTGTTCCAAATCACTATTGATCATAGAAATGCAAATTAAGACAACTCTGAGATACCACTACACACCTGTCAGATTGGTTAGAATGACAGGGAAAGATAAGACAGAATATTGGAGGGGATGTGGGAAAACAGGGACACTGATACATTGTTGGTGGAATTGTGAACACATCCAGCCATTCTGGAGAGCAATTTGGAACTATGTTCAAAAAGTTATCAAACTGTGCATACCCTTTGATCTACCAGTGTTCCTACTGGGCTTATACCCCAAAGAGATACTAAAGAAGGGAAAGGGCCCTGTATGTGCCAAAATGTTTGTGGCAGCCCGGTTTGTAGTGGCTAGAAGCTGGAAAATGAATGGATGCCCATCAATTGGGAAATGGTTGAGTAAATTGTGGTATATGAATGTTATGGAATATTATTGTTCTGTAAGAAATGACCAGCAGGATGAATACAGAGAGGATTGGCAAGACTTACATGAACTGATGCTGAGTGAAATGAGCAGAATCAGGAGATCATTATATACCTCAACAACGATACTATATGAGGATGTATTCTGATAGAAGTGCATTCTTTTGACAAAGAGAACATCTAGCTCAGTTTCAGTTGATCAAGGATGGACAGATGCAGCTACACCCAAAGAAAGAACACTAGGAAATGAATGTAAACTGCTTGCATTTTTGTTCTTCTTCCCAGGTTATTTATACCTTCTAAATTCAATTCTCCCTGAGCAACAAGAGAACTGTTCAGTTCTGCACACATATATTATATCTAAGATCTACTGTATCCTATTTAACATGTATAGAACTGTTTGCCATCTGGGGGAGGGGGTGGAGAGAGGGAGGGGAAAAGTCAGAACAGAAATGAGTGCAAGAGATAGTGTTGTAAAAATTACCCTGGCATGGGTTCTGTCAATAAAAAGTTATTAAAAAAAAAAAAGAAATTCTTGACCTTTTTGTTCTTCCAGATGAATTTTATTGTTATTTTTTCTAGGTCAGCAAAATAGTTTCTTCGGAGTTTGACTGATATAATACTAAATAAACAGATTAATTGAGGGAGTATTGCCATTTTTATTATATTTGATCAATCTATCCACAAGCCCTTGATATTTTCCAGTTGCTTAGATCTGACTTTATTTGTGTGGAAAGTGCTTTGTAGATTTGCTTATATAGTTCCTGACTTTCCCTTGGCAGATAAATTCCCAAATATTCTATATTTTATATTATCAACAGTTATTTTAAATGGAATTTCTCTTTGTAGCTCTTGCTGTTGGATTTTGTTAGTGATGTATAAGAATGCTGAGGATTTATGTGGATTTATTTTGTATCCTGAAACTTTGCTAAAGTTGTGGATTATTTCTAATAGCTTCTTAATTGATCTCTAGGGTTCTGTAAGTATAACATCATATCATCTGTAAAGAGTGATAATTTGGTTTCCTCATTACCCACTCTAATTCCTTAAATGTCTTTTTTTTCTCTTATTGCCAAGGCTAGCATTTCTAATACTATATTGAATAGCAATGGTGATAGTAGGTAACCTTGTTTCACCCCTGATCTCCTTAGGAATGGTTCTAGTTTATCCCCATTTCATATGATACTTGCTGATGGTTTTAAATAGATGCCGCTGACCATTTTAAGGAAAAGTTCATTTAGTGCTTTTAATAGGAATGGGTGTTGGATTTTAAAAAATGCTTTTTCTGCATCTATTGAGACAATCATATGGCTTTTTGTTACTTTGGTAATTCATAAAGTCAATTATGCTAATAGTTTTCTTAATATTGAACCAGTCCCACATTGCTGGTATAAATCCTACTTGGTCATGGTGTATTATCCTGTTTTCCACAGGAATCCCACCAATCTCCAAACAGTACAAATTCTCCAAAACAGTTTAAAAAACTGCTAAACAGTGTCAATATAATAGTTCATGTGATCTTCTGTTTATATAGTTTAGTGACTGATAAAGAATTTATTTTCTGGATTTGATATTATCATTTACTGTCATCTTTTGATAATAGTTTATTTTATATCACTTTATGTCTCTGAATATCTAAATATCTTCATATTCATCACACCCTTTATCAAAAATATATTTTAAGATATCATAATTTGTAGTTATACCTGAATCATTAGTCAAAATTGTATTTCCATTTTTATGTCAAAATATTTAATGCTATATATATATTTTACACATATATAGAGCATAGTATTCTATTAGTGGCTGTGTAGGAATATAATTTTTGTTGTAGTATGTCTTAGTCAAAGTATATAAATAATTTTGTTATTATTGTGGGTAATAATAATATATTCTAAGTGAGACTGGTTTATCACTTCACAGCTTCACAGATAATAAATTAGCATGGATGTTGTTAACACTGTATTTTCCCATTTTTTAATGGTTGCTAATTTGATTAGTATAAATTGACAGCTTTAGGCTGTTGTAAGTTTCACTTCTCTGACTGCAAGTGATTTGGAGCAATTTTTCAGATGGCTGCTGGAAATTTTCATCTCTTGTAAACTGTTCACATGCTTTGAACATTTGGTGAATGTCTTTTTAAACTTATAGATTTGAACCAATCCTCTGTAGATTTTGAATGTCAGACTTTTAAAAATGAAGTTTAACACTGAGATTCAACCCCAGCCACCAATTTATTTTTTCCTAAGTCTAATTGTATTGATTTTAATCCTGCAATTAAAAAAAGTTATCTACTTCATGGTTTATTTTTCTCTTATAATTTTATACCAATTTATTTCTTCTTTATAAATTATTTCACTACAAATTTAAAAAAAACATTTATTAAGAAATTATGTCTTGGCTTTTTAGATAACTATTAGAATACAAGACAAAAATGACCTCAATAAGTTTGCATTCTAAAAAACAAATTCAGATAACATATATAGGGGATGGAGCAAAGATGGTGGAGTAAAGTCAAGAAAGTGCTACAGCTCTCCCAATTTCCCTCAAAATTCACATGAAACCAAGCCTCTGAACAGAGTCTGACTGAATGAAAGCAGTGTCCAGCTCAAGATAGATCTAAAACATTTCAAGAAAGGTCAATTTGGTGGAGTTAAAAAGGTATTCAGCCCAGATCAAATGGATTCTAGGAAAGCCAGTGAGATCTTTTTTTTAAATTTATTTTTAATTAAAGCATTTTATTGTCAAAATATATACATGGATAATTTTTAACATTCATCCTTACAAAATCTTGTGTTCCAAATTTTTCCTTCCTTTCCCCTCATCCCCTCCCCTAGTTCACAAGTAATCCAATATATGTTAAACATGTCCAATTCTTCTATATATATTTTCAAAAATATCATGCTGCACCAGAAAAATCAGATCAAAAAGGAAAAAATGAGAAAGAAAGCATAATGCAAGCAAACAACAACAAAAAGTAAAAATACTAAGTTGTGATCCACACTCAGTTCCCTCAGTCCTTTCTCTAGGTGCATATAGCTCTCTTCATAAAAAGACCATTGGAACTAGCCAGAATTATCTCATTGTTGAAAAGAACCACATCCATTAGAATTGGTAATCATTTAATCTTGTTGCCATGTAAAATTATCTTTTAAGCTTAATCATATCACTAAGCATTAGTTAATGTAAGTTTCTCTAGGCCTCTCTGAAATCATCTTATAAAATTTCTTATAGAATAATACTATTCCATAACACTCATATAACTTATCCAGCCATTTTCCAACTTTAAGGGCATTCACTCAGTTTCCAGTTTCTTGCCACTACAAAAATATCTTCTACAAACATTATTCCACATATAGTTTCCTTTCCCTCTTTTATGATCTCTTTGGGATATAAGCCCAGAAGAAACACTGCTGGATCAAAGGTTATACACAATTTAATAGCCCTTTGGCATAGTTCCATATTGCTTTCCAGAATGGTTGAGTCAGTTCACAACTACACCAATAATGAATTAGTGTCCCAGTTTTCCCATATGCCCTCCAACATCTATCATTATATTTTCCTATCATCTTAGTCAATCTGAGAGGTATGTAATGATACTTCTGAGTTGTCTTAATTTGAATTCCTCTGATCAGCAGTGATTTAGACCACCATTTCATATTATTAAAAATTGTTTTAATTTCTTCATCTGAAAACATGTCTGCTCAGATCCTTTGACCATTTATCAATTGGAAAATGGCTTGAATTCTTATAAATCTGAGTCAATTCTCTATATATTTTAGAAATGAGGCTTTGATCAGAACCCTTGAATGTAAAAAAAAAATCCACCAGTTTATTTATTCCATTCTAATCTTGTCTGCATTGGTTTTGTTTGTACAAAACCTTTTCAAATTAATATAATCAAAATTATACATTTTGTATTCAATAATGTCTCCAGGACTTCTTTGGCCACAAATTCCTTCATTCTTCACAGATCTGAGAAATAAATTATCCTTTGTTCTTCTAATTTGATTATAGACTTTGCTTTAGACTTTAAGTCTAAATCATGAACCCATTTCAACATTATCTTGGTATACAATGTTAGGTCTGGGTCAATGCCTAGTTTCTGCCACACTAATTTCCAATTTTTTCCAGCAGTTTTTGTGAAATAGTGAGTACTTATCCCAAAAGCTGGGGTCTTTGGGTTTGTCAAAGAATAGATTATGATAGTCATTTACTACTTTGTCCTGTGAGTCTAATATATTTCACTGATTGACTACTCTTATTTCTTAGCCATTACCAAATGGTTTTGATAACCGCTACTTTTACATCTGGTACAGCTAGGACATCTTCATTTGCATTTTTTCATTAATTTCCTTGAAATTCTTGACCTTTTCTTATTCCAGATGAATTTTTTTTTCTAACTCTGAAAAGTAATTTCTTGGGAGTTTGAATGGTATGACACTAAATAAATAAATTTAATTAGTATTGTCATTTTTATTATATTAGCTCAGCCTACCCATGAGCACTAGATGTTTTTCTAGTTGATTAGATCTGACTTTATTTGTGTTCAAAGCGTTTTGTAATTGTGTTCATATAGTTTCTGAGTTTGTCTTGGCAGATAGACTCCCAAATATTTTATATTATCTACAATTATTCTAAATGGAATTTCTCTGTGTCTCTTCCTGCTGAACATTGCTGGTAAAATGATGATGTATGTTGATTTATTTTGTATCCTGATACTTTGCTAAAGTTGTGAATTGTTTTTAGTAGTTTTTTTAGTTGATTGTCTAGGATTTTCTAACTATACCTTCTTATCATTTGTAAAGAGTCATAATTTAGTTTCCTCATTACCTACTCTAAACTAACATTTCTAACACAATATTGAATAGCAATGGTGATAGTGAGCAACCTTGTTTCACCCCTGATCTTACTGGGAACGTAACCATTTATCCCTATTGTATGTGATGCTTGATGATGGTTTTCAATAGATGCTACTGATCATTTTAAGTAAAACTCGATTTATTCCTTTACTCTTTAGTGTTTTTAATAGAAATGGATGTTAGATTTTTTCAAATGCTTTTTCTGCATCTATTGAGATATGATTTTTGTTAGTTTGGATATTGATATAGTCAATTATGCTAAGGGTTTTCCTAATTTTGAACCAGCCCTGCATTTCTGGTATAAATCCTATTTTGGTCATGATGTATTATCCTGGAGATAATTTGCTATAATCTCTTTACTAATATTTTATTTAAGATTTTTGTATCAATATTCATTAGGGAAATTGATCTATAATTTTCTTTTTTTGGGGGGGGTGATATTTTATTTAATAGCCTTTTATTTATAGGTTATATGTATGGGTAACTTTACAGCATTGACAATTGCCAAACCTCTTGTTCAAATTTTTCCCCTCATTCCCCTCACCCCTTCCCCCAGATGACAGGATGACCAGTAGATGTTAAATATATTAAAACATAAATTAGACACAATAAGTATACATGACCAAACCGTTATTTTGCTGTACAAAAATAATCAGACTCTGAAATGTTGTACAATTAGCCTGTGAAGGAAATCAAAAATGCAGGTGGGCATAAATATAGGGATTGGGAAGTCAATGTAATGGTTTTTAGTCATCTCCCAGAGTTCTTTCTCTGGGCGTAGCTGGTTCAGTTCATTACTGCTCCATTGGAAATGATTTGGTTGATCTCGTTGCTGAGGATGGCCAGGTCCATCAGAACTGGTCATCATATAGTATTGTTGTTGAAGTATATAATGATCTCCTGGTCCTGCTCATTTCACTCAGCATCAGTTTGTGTAAGTCTCTCCAGGCCTTTCTGAAATCATCCTGTTGGTCATTTCTTACAGAAAAATAATATTCCATAATATTCATATACCACAATTTATTCAGCCATTCTCCAATTGATGGGCATCTACTCAGTTTCCACTTTCTAGCCACTACAAAGAGGGCTGCCACAAACATTCGTACACATACAGGTCCCTTTCCCTTCTTTAGTATCTCTTTGGGATATAAGCCCAGTAGTAACACTGCTGGATCAAAGGGTATGCACAGTTTGATAACTTTTTGAGCATAGTTCCAAATTGCTCTCCAGAATGGTTGGATGTATTCACAGTTCCACCAACAATGTATTAGTGTCCCTATTTTCCCACATTCCTTCCAACATTCCGCATTATCTTTCCCTGTAACTCTAGCCAGTCTGACAGGTGTGTAGTGGTATCTCAGAGTTGTCTTAATTTTCATTTCTCTGATTAATAATGACTTGGAGCATCTTTTCATATGGCTAGAAATAGTTTCAATTTCTTCATCTGAGTATTGTCTGTTCACATCCTTTGGTCATTTATCAATTGGAGAATGGCTTGATTTTTTATAAATTAGAGTCAATTCTCTATGTATTTTAGAAATGAGACCTTTATCAGAACCTTTGACTGTAAAAATGTTTTCCCAGGTTATTGCTTCCCTTCTAATCTTGTCTGCATTAGTTTTGTTTGTACAAAAACTTTTCAATTTGATATAATCAAAATTTTCTATTTTGTGATCAGTAATGATCTCTAGTTCTTCTTTGGTCATAAATTTCTTCCACTTCCACAGGTCTGAGAGGTAAACTATCCTGTGTTCCTCTAATTTATTTATAATCTCATTCTTTATGCCTAGGTCATGAACCCATTTTGACCTTATCTTTGTGTATGGTGTTAAGTGTGGATTAATGCCTAATTTCTGCCATATTAGTTTCCAATTTTCCCAGCAATTTTTGTCAAACAGTAAGTTCTTATACCAAAAGCTGGGGTCTTTCGATTTGTCAAACAATAGGTTGCTATAGTTGTTGACAATTTTGTCCCTTAAACCTAACCTATTCCACTGATCAACTAATCTATTCTTTAGCCAATACCAAATGGTTTTGATAACTGCTGCTCTATAATATAATTTTAGATCTGGTACAGCTAAGCCACCTTCATTTGATTTTTTTTTTCATTAATTCCCTTGAAATTCTTGATCTTTTGTTTTTCCATATGAATTTTGTTGTCATTTTTTCTAGTTCATTAAAATAGTTTTTTGGGAGTCTCATTGGTATAGCGCTAAACAAATAGATTATTTTAGATAGTATTGTCATCTTTATTTATTTCTCCCCCTATCGGCATTTAATATTTTCAATTGGTTATATCAGACTTAATTTTGTGAAAATGGTTTAATTTTGCTCATAAAAGTTTCTGTTTTCCATGGGATAAAGTCCTAAAGTATTTTATACTATCATATTTAAATGGGAATTTCTCTTTTAACTCTGACTTTTGGATTTTTTGGTGAATATAACAATCTGATGATTTAGGGTTTATTTTTATCCTCAACTTTGCTAAGTTGTGGATTCTTCTTTTTTGATCTCGGGTTCTCTAAATTTAAATCAATCATAAAATATAATTGGTTTTCCTCATTTTCTCTAATTCCAACTCTTTCTCAACTCTTATTACCAAAAATAGCATTTCTAATACAATATTGAATATAACAGGATATGGGCACCTTGTTTCCCCTGATCTTAATTTGGGAATGGTGGAGTTTTCCCCATTACATATGATGCTTACTGATGGTTTTAAATAGATTTGATTATTTAAGGAAAATCTATTTTTCCCTATACTCTCAAGTGTTTTTTTAAAGGAATGGATGTTGGATTTCATCAAATGCTTTTCTGCATTATTGGATGATTTGGTTTTTTTAATTTGGTTATTAATATGACCAATTATTGATTGTTTTCCTAAAAATTGAACCAACCCTGCTTCCTGGTATAAATCCTATTAATCATAGTGTATTACCGGGATAATTTTCTGTATCTTTTGCTAATATCTTATTTAAGATTTTAGCATCAATTTCATTAGGGAGCTTGGTCTTTTTTTCTTTCTCTGTTTTAAACTACCTCTTTAGGTTCAGTACCATTTCTGTGTCATAAAAGAATTTGGTAAGCCTCCTTCATTCCCTATTTTATAAATAATTTATATACATTTAATTTTCTTTAAATGTTTTAAAATTCAATTAAAATCCATCTGGTCCTGGGGTTTTTTCTTAGGAGTTATTAATACCTTTTCTTTTCTTTTTCTGAAATGGGACATTCAAACCTTTACTTCCTCCTCTGTTTCGGAATCTATTTTTTATAGGTAGTCATCCATTTCACTTGGTTATCAAATTTATTATAAATTGGAAATAACTCCCTAATTATTTCTCTAATTTCCTCTTCATTATTAAGAAGTTCTCCTTTTCTTTTAAGACACTAATTTCATTTTCCTCCTTCCTTTTCTAATAGTTTCCAAAGGCTTATCTTTTTATTGGCTTTTTCATACAACCAACTCTATTTTATTAATTAGTTCAATAGTTTTATTTTACTTTAATTTTTTCTCCTTTTAATTTTGAACTTCAAATTTATTTTGTTAGGGGTTTTAATTTGGTCTTTTTGTGGTTTTGTTTTAAGAATTCATTAATCTTTTCTTTCTCTTTTTATTCAAGTAAGCCTCTAAGGATATAAAATTCCTCTTACCCTTTGGCTGAATCCCACAAATTTTTGGTATCCTCTCATCGTTGTCTTATTTTGATGAAATTATTAATTTTACCTATAATTTTTTTTAATCATTCTTTAAGATGAATTTAGTTTCCAATTAGTTCTTGTTCCATTTACCCCTAACTTTTTTGTTGAATGTAGTTTTTTATTGCATCTTGATCTGAAAAGAAAGTTTACTTTTCTTTCTTGCTTTTAATTTTGAGGTCTTTATTGTCCTACTATTGTCAATTTTGAATAGGTTCCATGTTGCAGGAAAGTATATTCCTTTCTGTCTCCATTAATTTTCTCCAAAGATCTAACATACCTAATTTTCTAATTTCTATTTACTTCTTTTTTCTTTCTTATTTGTTTTGTGGTTTGTTTGTCTAATTCAGTGTACAAGGTTGGGGATCTCCCACTATTACAATTTTTTTGTCTATTTCTTTTATCTCTTAACTTTTCCTTTAGGAAGTTGGTGCATATATGTTTAGTATTGATTTGCTTTTTGTCTTGCTACCTTTTAGCAAGATTTAGTTTCCTTCCCTTATCTCTTTTAAATTAGACCAATTTTTTGCTTTTGTTGATCTGAGATGAGGGGGTGCCGCTTTTTGACTTTGCCTATATATTAATTTTTATTTTCCTTTCTGAGTATATCCTCTCTAAATTTTTCAAAACAACTTATTTAAGTTATACTTTTATTTCTCTATTGTTTTTTGGGGTTTCCCATTCCCAAAGTTACAGTTAGAATTACTAATTTTGTTTTCCTGAATCCTAATTCGAATGTTTCTTTTCTTGCTCCCAATTTTTTCCTTTTTCTTTGTGCCCCACTTTATCATGGTTTCCCCTTTTTAAAACCCTCCTTTTGTATTTTTTCCCCTTTTTCCCCTTTACTCTTTTTTCTTTCCTTTTCTTTTTTTAAAAAATTTTTTTAAAACTATGTCTTATTTTTTCTTTAACCATTCAGGTAAGAGATTCTGTTTCCCCTTTTAAATTCCCCAGATTGATAATTTCCCTTTTCTTTTCATGGGATTGGTTTCCCCTTTTTTTCCCCCTTCCCCTTTTTATTCCCCTTTTCCCATATCTTTTCTTTTTTTTTTATACAGTAAAACAATTATCATTTCTTTTGTATATCCAAAAAATCAATTTAGGGTTTTTGCTTTTTCACTCTTGGGTCTAATTTGGAGATCAAATTTTTGTTTAGTTCTGGTTTTTTCCTTAGAAACAAATGGAATTCATTTATTTCATTAAATGTCCGTCTTCTTCCCTGGAAGAAAATGCTCAGCTTAGCTGTGTAGTTTATTCTTGGCTGCATCCCAAGTTCTTTTGCCTTTCAAAATATCAGATTCCAGGCCCTTCGATCCTTTAATGTGGAGGCAGCCAGATCTTGGGTGATCCTTATTGTGGCACCTCGGTATTTAAATTGTTTTTTTGTTTTTTTTTTTTTGGCTGCTTGTAAAATTTTTTCCTTAATCTGATAGTTCTGAAATTTGGCAACAATATTCCTTGGGGTTTTCATTTTAGGGTCTTTTTCAGAAGGTGTTCGATGGATTCTTTCAATGCCTATTTTATCATCTAATTCTATTACATTTGGGCAGTTCTCTTTGATGATTTCTTGTAAAATAGTATTTAGGGTCTTTTTTTCATCATAACTTTCAGAAAGTCCAAGAATCCTCAGATTATCTCTCCTAGATCTATTTTCCAAGTCTGTCTTTTTTGCAAGTAGATACTTCATGTTTTTTTCCAGTTTGTCATTTTTTTTGGTTTTGCTTGACTGATTCTTGTTGTCTCAATGAATCATTAGTTTCTATTTGTTCAGTTCTGATTTTTAATGAATTATTTTCTTCATTAGCTTTTTTTTACTTCTTTCTATATATGTCCAATTGAGTTTTTTAGTAAATTGTTTTGCTCTATGGAATTTTTTTTCATTTCACTAATTTTTTTTAGTGAATTATTTTCTTTTTCCAATTCACAGATCCTACTTTCTTGCAAGTTCTTTGTCTTTTCCAATTCACAAATCCTACTTTCTAGTGAATTCTTTATTTTTTCCTTCACAAATCTTACTTTCCTGAGATTTTTTTACTTTTACCAATTCACAAATTTTGTTTCCCTGCACTGGCTGGGAATTTTTTATCTTTTCCAATTCAAATTTCAGGAAGTTGTTGCTGTCTTTAATGCTTCTCTTTCATTTCCCCATTTTTATTCTAACTCTCTTTTTAGACTTTTAATGGTCTCTTCTATGAGAACATTATGTAAAAGGGGACAAGTAACATTCCCCTTTGAGGTATTGTCTGGTGCCTGTTGCTATTAGTCTTGTCAGGTTTGCAGACCTGCTCTTTTTCTGTATAGAAGCTGTAGATCATTATTTTCATTTTTTTATTCATTTTTTAAAGCCTTTAGGGTATGCCTTCTAGGCAAGGGGGTTACCAGCTTCTTCTGCAGAGCAGGAAGAAATGTAAACTGGCTTTCGGCTCCAAGGTATGGGAGTGCTTTGAGTGAGAGTTTTCCCTATCCTCAACCAGAGGTGGATTTAGCACTGGCTGAGCTATTGAAGTGCCCAGTTAAGCTGTGTTGTTGCTATAAGGCTAGAGACCAAGTGGTGAAAGTGTCACTGCCCCAGGCCACAGCCCCTTATGGGGCTGTGGGTATTAGCAGCTGACCAGCAGATAGCCTGGCTTTACTGGAAGTCTGCCTGGAAGTCTCTGCCTGGATGTCTTGCCCCACGCAAATCGCCCTTTGAAAGCTCTATTGACCCAAACCGAGCCCCACACTGCAGATTAGAGACTAACCTGGGCTGTGCCCTCCTGTCATGCAGGTTTGCAACTGCCCCAAGGAAAAGCCCCATATTGTGGGTTGGGGCTGCGAGCTTGAGCTGTGATCTGTGCTCTCACTTCCTGTTTGGGACTCTGCTCAGCGCTTTAGTTCTCTCCCTGCTTGTGCTGATCTCTACCCCCCTCTTCTCCTCCTCCCCCAGCCCCAGGACAAACCTTTTTTTGGCAAGACTGCAGATTTTCTTCGGCTGGTGAATTTTTATACTTCTAATCTTTATGAATTGTAGCAGTCAAGACTATTTTTGAGGCTCAATATAATATTGATAAAGAGGGTAAGAGAAGAGCTTAGAAAGTCATGTGTGCCTTCTTTACCATCTTGGCTCCACCCCTATAATTTTGTTTCTCTGTTTTGATCCTACCTGGTTTAAGTATCAGTACCATATCTGTTTCATAAAATGAATTTGCTAGGATTACTTCTTTCCCTGTTTTTTTCTACATAGTGTGTGCATGGTATTGGAATTAATTGTTCTTTAATTGTTGGAATTCACATGTAAATCCATCTGGCCCTGGGATTTTTCTTTTTTCTTTTTTTGTTTTTTGTTTTTTGTTTTTTGTTATTTTTATTTTTTACACTCAAAAAGATTTTATGGAATACAAGGAGATTCATGGGAACTAACAAGTATACAAGTTAGCAAATACAAATGTATACAAAGAATTTCTTTTAAGAAAGCTTGTGGAGTCAAGAAAGACCATAATAAAGCTGCCACATGAATTGAACTTTGTTGAAGTCTTTAATTTCTTTTTTTTTTATTTAATAGCCTTTTATTTACAGGTTATATGCATGGGTAACTTTACATCATTAACAATTGCCAAACCTCTTGTTCCAATTTTTCACCTCTTACCCCCCACCCCCTCCCCCAGATGGCAGGATGACCAGTAGATGTTAAATATATTAAAATATAAATTAGATACACAATAAGTATACATGACCAAAACATTATTTTGCTGTACAAAAAGAATCAGACTCTGAAATATTGTACAATTAGCTTGTGAAGGAAATCAAAAATGTAGATGGGCATAAATATAGGGATTGGGAATTCAATGTAATGGTTTTTAGTCATCACCCAGAGTTCTTTCTCTGGGCATAGCTGGGTTACTTCATTACTGCTCCATTGGAAATGATTTGGTTGATCTCATTGCTGAGGATGGCCAAGTCCATCAGAACTGGTCATCATCTAGTATTGTTGTTGAAGTATAATGATCTCCTGGTCCTGCTCATTTCACTCAGCATCAGTTTGTGTAAGTCTCTCCAGGCCTTTCTGAAATCATCCTGTTGGTCATTTCTTACAGAACAATAATATTCCATAATATTCATATACCACAATTTATTCAGCCATTCTCCAACTGATGGGCATCCACTCAGTTTCCAGTTTCTAGCCACTACAAAAAGGGCTGCCACAAACATTCATGCACATACAGGTCCCTTTCCCTTCTTTATGATCTCTTTGGGATATAAGCCCAGTAATAACACTGCTGGATCAAAGGGTATGCACAGTTTGATAACTTTTTGAGCATAGTTCCAAACTACTCTCCAGAATGGTTGGATTCCTTCACAACTCCACCAACAATGCATCAATGTCAGCCCTGGGATTTTTCTAAAGTAGTTGCTTAATAGCTTATTCAATTTCTTTTTCAAAAATGGGATTATTTAAGTAATTTATTCCCTCTTCTGTTAATCTGGCAATTTATATTTTTGTAAGTATTTCTCCATTTGAGAGGGTCTTAGTCATAGCAAACCAGCAACTAAAACCCTCAGTCTTGGCTCAGTAGAAGAGCAAATCAGTATGGCAATTTCTAGTCCTAGCTCAGAATGCAAACTCTGGGAAACCAGTCTGTTCCTTGAACAGAGCAGTTAAAACTATCTCCTACAAACACCAATGGTCCCTGTGCTCAAAGCCAAGGCTCAGATATTCACAGGAAGTACCCCCTTTACCACAGGAACAAAGCTCCACCTTAAAAGTAAAAAAGAAGAAATATCAAAAGAATAGAAAGAAAATAAGCAAAAAATAGAAAAGAACTTTGACTATAAAAAGCTATTATGGTGACAGACAGGACAGACCACAACACAAAATTAGATGAGAACAGAATGTTCACAGAAGAAATCTCAAAGAGTGACATAAGTGACATCTCAAGCCCAAAGAGGCATCTTGGAAATGCTCATAAAAGATTTCATAAAGCAAATAAGAGAGAGAGAAGAAAAAAATGGGAAAAGAAATGAAAGCTATGCATGAGAGACTCAACAGTCTGGAAAAGGAAGGAAAAATTTGTCTAAAGAAAACAACTCCTTATTACAGTAGAATAAACCAAATGGAAAAGAGATATAAAAGATAACTGAAGAAAATTACATATTAAAAAGTAGAACAGGGCAAAAAGAAGCTAATAACTTTGTGAGACTACAAAAATTAAACAACCTAAAAAGATTTTTTTTAAAAATGGAAGAAAATGTGAAATACCTCATTGGAAAATTAGCCGATCTGGAAAAGAGATCCAGAAGAGACAGTTTAAAAATTATTGGTCTACCAATAATGAAGGCTATGACCAGAAAAAGAACCTGGAGAACATTCTACAAGAGATCATTAAGGAAAAATGCCTCAATATTCTAGAAACAGAGTGGGAAATATTCATTGAAAGAATCCATCTCTCACCTCTGGAAAGTGATCCCACAAGGAAAACCCCAAGGAACATTGTTGTGAAACTGCAAAACTATAATCTCAAGGAAAAATTACTGCCAGCTACCAGATAAAAAGAATTCAAATATCAAGGACTAAGAGTCACGACTACCTAGGATCTACAGCTTCTACAAAAAGAATAGGAGGGCCTGGAATACCATATTTCAGTAGGCAAAGGACCTGGGGTTACAACCAAGAATTAACTACCCAATGAAATTCAGGATCATCTTTCAAGGGAGAGGTTTTTCTGTTTTTTTTTTTCCTAACCAGAACTAAACAGAAAATTTTAATCTATAAACACAGGACCTAAAAGAATCATAAAAAGGTAAAATAGGGGAAAATATATATTTAAAGACTAAACCATTTTATGTTAATCTCCTATTCCACCAGTTTAGTAACTCTAATAAAAAAAAAGTAATGAGATTTGTGCAATAGAGATCCATTTTTAGTTCCTGTCCTTATTGAGTTCAAAGTAAAACCAATTCCAGTAGAATTAAAATATTCCCAGTAAACTCTTGAGAATTTGTCTAATGAGCCATATAAAGAATTGTCTTCTTCTCCTCCTCCCTCTTACCCTCCCTCTCCTCATCCTTCTCCTCTCCTCTCTCCTCCTCCTCCTTCTTCCTCCTTCCTCCTTCTTTCTTATTTCTTCCTTCTTTTTTCTTCTGTCTTCTTTCATTTTCCTTTTTTTTAATTTTAGATAGCTAAGAGGTCAGAGTAATAACCCAATGAAACCTGAAAACTCAGCCTAGTGATCTTACATCATGGAAATCTGTTTCATGGCTATCATCTAAATATGTTTCAGGTTATGTTTGCCTTATTGAAACCTTTCTAAGTTTTCTTCCACCTAAACTAGAATTTTACCTCATATGCTTAGTGATGAAAGGTTCAATGAGAGGTGGGGAGTCAGTAAAGAACTCTAAAATGCTGTTAAGGGTATCTTTAAAATGCCTTCTGTTTTAACTAATTCCCTCATTGTCATGCCTCAATTTTCAGAAGAACACCAATGAATTGAAAGATCCACAGAGTGACATGAAGACTCAAAATTAATTGGCACAGTCAGGATCCAAGGCTTTTTCAAACACTGTGATACTTTGGTTAACAAATCCTTTAAGAATAGAATCTCTTTTAGTGAAATTTCCCTGATTGAAAAAGAGACTGATTGATTGTGGTGGCTGAAGAAGATGAAGTAGTGATGCTGCCTCAGATAAATTTTTCCTAAGGGCAAGTTGATCCATATCTGGATCTATCTGTAAGACTCACACAATGCTGTCACTTGAGAATGGAAGGAAATACATTAATCACAAAATGAGGAATGGAGAAAGGTCTTCCAGGTGGGCCAAAAGGAATGAAAACTGATGTATTTCCTTCTGAATAGGAGCAGAGGGAGAATTCTAGTGCAATGTTCTTGCGATATTTAATATTTTTATAACTTGTATAAAGCATAGAAAGCATACTTATTACATATGTAATTGACAAAAAGCTCAAAGGAATATTTAACACATTGGATTGCAGAATGAAGATTTCACAGTACTTATTAGTCTAGAAAATGGGGTTGAATTAAATAAAATAAAATTTATTAAGAATGAACCTGACATTTAATATCAAGATTTAATACACCTCCTTAAAAGATACAAGACAATAAAGTTACATTTCAAAGTCAGTTTATCTGTAGAAGACCTACAGGTCTTAGGGGATGGCAAATTCAACATGAGTACACACCATGATATGACAATTATGGCTAAGGCTCTTTCAGATTACATTAAGAGAATCTGCTATATTCTGCTCATCTTATGTTATATTATAGCTGGGAGACTGTGTCTGTAGAATCAGGATAATGAAAGATTGTATTTTCATTACCAGTGGAGATAGACAGAAGGAAAGAAAAGTTTTTTTGGAGCGAGGAACCATCTGTAATTATATTTTCAAAAGAAATTAGATTTATTTTGCTTGATTCCAGGAAAAAAAAAAGAACTTAGGAGCAACAGGTTCAAGTTGAAAACTGTGTTTAGTTAGATGTGCCTCTGTGAGATGCTTTGTTCTGTGAAGTATATATGAACAGAGAAACACTTGTCATAACAGATAGTGATAATCTCTACCTCATAGTGAACTTCATAAAGTTTCTGGGGAAAAAAAGGAACATCAAGGCTTTCAATTCCTGAGTTGTTTTGGACATATGTATTCCTTATATAAGTAGTTCATTAACAATGTGCTTTAAGTTTGTTTTGATTATTTTCCTTCAGATTCTGTTTGTGGTCCTCTATCCAATGAAATAAGTTGTCTTTAATTGTATCCCAAATATAGCCGTTTAAAAATACAATT
This sequence comes from Sarcophilus harrisii, assembly GCF_902635505.1. Taxonomy (NCBI): domain Eukaryota; kingdom Metazoa; phylum Chordata; class Mammalia; order Dasyuromorphia; family Dasyuridae; genus Sarcophilus; species Sarcophilus harrisii. Next base: position 260,979,228 of record NC_045429.1, on the reverse strand, counting down.
AACTTCTTTAAGGAGCAGATTCTGCCTCACAATAAGTCTTCAGGCAAAGATGAGATGATTGCTTGTTGGTTAATTCCTAGAAGAGATGCTTGTTCAGGTTTGTATTAAATCTCTTTCAACTCAGGAATTCAAATAGAGTTTGGATGCTTAGAATTCATTGTTTGGGGAGTGATTATGGTAGATAAAATTCATGTTTTAGCTGAGTTACATGGTTTTGGAACTTTAAGATTTCATAATTCTAAATAAGATAATTGAGCCTTGCTATCAGTAATGGAGCATAGGAAGAAATTGGTTTCACTGCTCAATGATGTTACTTGGGAGAAAACATGTTGGATTTCAATAAAACTTTGACTGAGTCCTGAGTTTGAAGAACTGAGAGCTAGGCTCCTAACTGCTACTAAGTATCTGTTTAATTTTGAAAAGAGCCCTCATTCCAGAAAATCTTCACTATTGTCATACTCCTGATGAGAACTACCTATGTGATCGTGACCTCTTCATTTCTCTGGGCTTTGGCTTGCTCAGCTGCAAAAGTTCTATTCCAGTTCTAGATCTATGATCCTTTTTTCCCCCCACTCTTATAATTTTATGACATTTATTAGATAAACATATTACTATCAATATTGCATCCCTCCACTTGGAAGGAAGGAAGGAAGAAAGAAAGGAAAAGAAAGAAAAGAAGAAAGAGAAAGAAAGAAAGATAGAAAGAATGAAACAAAGAGAAAAACACACACAGAGAGAAAGAGAGAGACAGAGAAAGAGAGTGAGTGAGAGAAAGAGAGAGACAGAGAAAGAGAGTGAGTGAAAGAAAGAGACAGAGACAGAAAGGAAGGAAGGAAGACAGACAACATTGACCCAATGGAAAACCTGTTAGCGTTGACCCAATGGAAAATCTCATTGTTAATCCTAAAGGTCCCATATTATCTTATTTTAAAATGCCATGTTTCCCTATCCTGTACCTAAAATATCAAGTGGAATTCCTGTATCTCTGACTTTAAAAAGAATAGAATCGCCACACATTTACAAAAGGGAAGGAAGCCTATTTAACACACTCTCTCTCTCTCACTCATTCTCTCCATCTATCTATCTATGTATCTCCCATGAGCTTCAGCACCATATCACTCAATATATGTATATATGATTTGATATATATATATATATATATATATATATATACACATACATACCTATATACATATAGAATTTCATATGTGGGTATATGAAAATTAAAGTAGATGTTTACATTTAATGTTTGTAAGATGGAACATTTGGAGAGTTTGTGTGTATGTTTTCTCTCCCAATTCATTCAAATTTCAATATTTTTAAAGGAATTTTGATTTCTAACACTACTGACTTTTTATGGATTCTGATAAAAGGAGTTCAAACATAGTTTTAGACAACATAACCCTGGCAATAGTTGTGAAAATCCTGCTGAAAGCAATAATTTCTTCATTTTACACACAGAATCATGGAAGGGTTTACTATTCTCTTTTCTATATTGTTGCTTCTTCAACATTTTCTTTTATTTAATTTAGTTTCATGGTTATCCTTCAACTGACAGTGGGCAGCATCTGGGTTTCCACACCATTGTCTCTTTTACATTCTTGATTAAGTACATTTTTCTGTTTATCCTGATATTCAAAGAGAGGATAAATATACATTGTTTTTAATATCCTCTCTTTGAATACCAGAATTGGCAAATTTCATCATAGATGCTAAAATAGATGAATACTAAGATAGACTGTTCCAGTCTATCATTGCATTTATCATTGCATACATATGCATACATATAGGTTGATTGTAGGAAATTACTGGTTTATATATCAAATTGCCAGAAAAAAGTTCATATTTATGTAGCTAGTTAGAAGGAGCATGGATATAAATCATGTCTTCTGATTCTAGATTTAAAGCACTCAAGATTTCCAGCACTATACTATCAACTGCTATCAAATATTTCATACTAGACATCTTGAAGATATTCATATTATATATATATATATATATAATTTATACATAGCAATATATTGCATATATAGATATGTATATACATATATATACATCTATGTAGTATAGATATGCACATATATATGCATATCTATATAGGTATGTATATTACATATTATATATGTATTTGTATGTGTGTGTGCCTTCTCTACATTGTAAACACAATTTGTATACACAATTGTATACATTATATACTCCCTTGAAAATAAACCTCTTTCCTCTTTCAAACTTTTGTTTGAAAGTTTTAAAAAGATTCCATCTCTACTACCACTCCCTCCCACATGACAAGGTCTTTAACTTTGTTAGTTCTTGTTGTCTTATTTATAAAATTAGAGACTTCAACTAAATATTCCCCAAGATCTTTTTGGATGGATTTGAGGGTTGGGGGGAAAATAGAAGAAGGATTTTTTTTTTGTCTATGGGGATAAGAATTCAATTATCATTGGCTACAGCGTAACATTCAAAATTTATTTCATTATCTTTATGATCATTCTATTACCAAGTCTCCACTTATTTGGAAGTATCCAGATATTGTGACAAATATTTCAGTTTGGAATTTGCTGTGTGACAATTTGCATATAACCACATAGCTGATATGAAATGAAACATAACTGATATGGTTATTATTATCATTGGCTCATAAGTCTAGAGGCAGAATAGTCCTTAGGAATCTTTGGTCCAATTTCCTCATTTCATATATGAGGAAATTGAGGCCCAAGGATATTAACTAACTAATCAAATAAACCAAACAAAAATAATAAATACTAGAGGTAGAATTTGAAGCAAAGTTCCCTTATTTCAGTCAATGCTACTTCTACTTAATATACTTTTTGAATGGTTTATTTAATTTGTTTTATATTTTTACAGATGAGAAAAGTGAAGCCCAGTATGATTAAAGATTTGTTCAAATCTGCACAACTATTAAGTATCAAAAGTAGGATTTGAACGTAGGTTCTCTCATGCTAATGTACCAACATCTTTAGTAACTTGCTTAATTTGATTATTTTTTTTTTCTCTCAGAAGAGAAATGCATAATTTTATCAGTCATTGAATAGGAAAAATAAAGACAGCTGACCGAATAATTTGCTGAAGGGTAATTCTCAGATTACAGCATTAGGAAGCAACTTCTCCAGTTGCTGGCAAAGTCAAGCCTAGAACACTGGTCTCCTCATCTACTAGTCTATTGCCAAACTAATTGGTCTTTGTTTTTTAATGGCAAAAATCTTCAGAACTCTTAACAGTCATGTTTCTTTGCTGTCACTTCACTAAGCTTATCACGTACAGATTTAGGATGAGGATTCCTCTTCCATGAATCATGTTTTTTTTTCCTTCATCCTGGGAAAGATTCTCCTTATGCTTGTACCCCAACTGCTCTCTCTAGTATCTAAAATGAGATATCAGTAGGTGGATGTAGTACAGCAAAAGGAAACCCTCCTTTATTGGAAAGCGATCTTATCACCTTCCTGCTCTGTGACATGAGAGCTCTCTATCTGCATCCTCAAATAGCATTAGCCTTTTCTGATTCAATATCACATCTCTACCTGATTACAATATCATGCTGTAAACCATCTGCCCTCCTCCTATAAAATTGTTTGACACTACATTTTTTCTATTTTTTCTTTTTGACTAATAGAAACCAAACATTCAAGTATGTTCTTGCCTTTTTTTTTATTCAAATGGAATCTCATTTTGTCATTTCCAACTCCTACTTAAAATTACATTGGATGGGAACATAATAAGGGTCTCTTAATCTTTGGGTGTATATCTCTTTGCATCTTTCTATGCTGTGCAGAATGCAGAGGCAATACTTTTCTGGTAAGGGATATTTTTCCAGAGAGAGAGAGAGAGAGAGAGAGAGAGAGAGAGAGAGAGAGAGAGAGAGAGAGAGAGAGAGAGAAACCAGAAAAAAATCTGGTGCCATGTTTTATAAATTGACCTGACTTTTAAAAAAAATACATGCAGCAAATCCAGCCCAATTACAGAAATAGGAAGCTCACACCAGCCACTTGTTCCAGCTTGTTTTACTACATGTAGGCAGTCTGATAAGCATCAGCAGGACAACTGTTATATATTTTATAGGGGAAGAAGAATTTGCTTTGGATGACTGTGGGCATCTTGTTACATCCCATTCCTAAATCTGTCAAACATCTAATGACAGCTGGAGTACAGTACAATATTTCCCTTGTTCAAGAACAACAAGGTCCACAAATTTTTTAATGCTATTTTCCCAAGGTTTTTAATGGTAAGGGGGCAAGCTACAGGATATATACCATTTGTTCTTGTAAACCATCATAAAATATCAGGCATGTTCACCTTCTGCAGGGCCAGTCAACTAGATTCTATATTTAAACTCCCATATAATACAAATACTTCTAGTAGAGAAGTTTAACAAAAGTCAAACCTATTTGAAGTTGTGTCCACTCTCATAATCCAGATGCTCCTTGGAGAAGTTAAACCACTGTGAGGGTAAATTTGAGGTATCTGGAATTTTATCTTTTTTCCTTTGATGTTATTAAAAGTTCCAGGATATAGACTTCTGAATTAATATTTTATCCTAAATTTCTTGGCTTGCTTCTTTCCTTCCTTCCCTCCTTTCATCGATCACTTCTGCCTTTCCTCCCTTCATTTCTTTTTTCTTCCTCCATCACTTTCTCTCTTCTTTCTTTCTTTTCTTTCTTCTTTCCCTCCTCCTTTTAATTCAAATAAATAAGCACTGAGTTGGAGAGAAACAACATGGGATAATGAAGTTGCACATCTAAATTCTAATAAAAAGAAAGAAAGGAAGGAAAGAGGGAAGGAGGAAGGGGGAGAGGGAAGGGAAGGAGGGAAGGGGAGGAAGAAAAGAAGGGGAAAAGCAGGATGGGGAAAGAGGGAGAGGAGAGAGATAAAGGGGAGAGGAGAGGTAGAAGGGGCAGGGAGAGAGAGGAGGGGAAATTTCTATGTGTAGAAACACTCATACAAGATGTTAGGAGGGATGCAAAAATGAAATGATGCAATGTCTGATATCAAGGAACTTATAATCTAATAAAGATAATAAAAGCCAGAACGTTGTAACTGTAGTGTGAGAGCAAGAGCAAGATTCAAGAAAAATATTATGAGAAGTTTCAGATAGAAGAAATTACTCTAAAGAGAAATTCAATTGAGACAATGGCAATTGAATTGCATCTTAAAGCATAAAAAGAATGGAAAGGTGGATGAAGAGTCCACAATTTTTTTTGTTTCAACAAATTTTACAAGTAGTTCAATTCCTTACTTCTTTAACCATTTGACATAGCCTTTATGTCCTCTTATCAAATTCCATACAGATGCCAAGTTGATAATTATAAAACACAAATCAGGCATTGTGTAAGAAGATCCTTTTCTAAAAAGATAGACTGACTCTTTATACCCTCAAAATAATATACAAATTTGAGGTGGAGCCACGTTTGTGGAAAGTGGACAAGGCGTTGCCTGAGCTCTCCCCAGTTTCTCTCAGAATCAACACTACATCCAGCTTCTGAATAGATTTTGGAGTGGCAGAACCTACAAATATTCAGAGTGTAATGATTTTTCAGCCTAAAATATCTTGGAAAAACTTCAGGAAAGATCTGTCTCAATTGGGCAGGGACTAACCCTGCCCAGTGCAGGCTCATTGTGGGAGGACTGGTGTGGGTATCTAGCAGTAATCTCTTAGCCAAAATATGGCAGTATTTATTACTTTGTCTTGATTCAGAAAGCCAATGGGTCAGTAGACCAGCTGTGAGACTACCAGTATAACTACAGAAGTCAAATTGTGAGCTCTCAAATTCCAGCATAACAGGTGGGACTTGTTGAGGCTTACCCAGAACAGTGAGGAAGCCTTCAGCACCACAGGCCCTATCATAGTCAGGTAGAAGCCCCTGTTTCTTTGCTCATGACAATCTATCCTGTTCCCCATGATCAGATCTCAACCTTTAAAAATAAGCAAAACATCTCTGACCATAGAGAGCTATTGTGGAGAAAGGGAAGATCAGAACATAAATCCACAAGAGAAAGGCAAAGGCAAATTGCTTACAGGTGAAGCCTCAAAAGGACTGTGAATTGGTCTCTAACTCAAAAGACTGCCTTAAAATAAGACCTATGCAGGAGAGTTATGAAAGGTTGAAGAAAAAGCCAAAAGCCTTGACTGAAAAAAACACCTCCTTAAAAAACAAATTTTGTGAAATAGAAAAAAAAAACCCACAATTCCTTAAAAATAGAATTGGAGAAATGGAAAGTATCCACTGAACAAAACAATTCTTTAAAAGTATGATTAGCCAAACGCAAAAGGAGATTTAAAAAACTCAAGAAAATAATTCAATTATAATTAGAAATGGAAAAATTAAAGTGAATAACTCAATGAGACATCAAGAATTAGTGAAACAATTTTTAAAATGAAAAAAATATATAACAAACGGTAAAGTACCTCATTGGAAAAGCAAGTGAGCTGGAAAATAAGAGCAGGAGAGAAAATCTAAGAACTACTGGATTACCTGAAAACTCGAATTGAAAAAAAAAAAAGAGTTTGGATAACATCTTTCCAAATTTCAAGAAATTATAAAAAAAAATACTGTCCTGATATTCTAGAAGCAGAAGATAAAATAGTTATTGAAAGAATCCACTGATCATCTCCTGAAAGGGACTCCAAAATGAAAACTTCATTAAAATATAATCAGTAAATTCCAGAATTATCAAGTCAATGAGAAAACCAGTCAGAAGGAAACAATTCAACAATTGAGGAACCACAATCAGAATTACACAAGACCTAGTAGCTTCTACATTAAAGGATCAGAGGGCCTAGAATATAGTATTTTGGAAAGCAAAGGAGCTTTGATTAAAACTAAAAATCAGCTACCTAGCAAAATTAAGCATTATCTTTCAGAGGAAAAATGGACATTCAATAAAATAGGGGATTTTCTATCATTTGTGATGAAAAGACCAGAACTGAACAGAAAATTTGATCTCCAAGTATAAGACTCAAGCATAAAAAATAAGATATAAGAAAAGAAAAACTTTGTTTTTAAAGGTTAAAATATTTACATCCCAACATGGGAAGATGATATGTGTAATTCTTGAGAACTGTATCTTTGTTAGGGTAGTTAGAAGGGGTATACTTAAGAGTATGTAAGTATAAGTTGACTTTAATGTGACAATATAGAAAAAAATCAAGGATAGAAAAGGGATTGTCTTAGAAGAGGAAAAACAAGGAGGTAAAATGGAATATAGTGCCTAACATGAAGAGGCACAAAAGACCTATTATAGTTGAGGGGAAAAAGGAAAGGGAATGAACGTTTTTTAACCTTAATTTCATCAAATTTGACTCAAAGACAGAATAACATACATGCTTAGTTTGGTATAAAAATTTGTCATATGCTATAGGGAAGTAGGAGAGAAAAGGTAAAGAAAAGGAAGAGGCTAATAGAAAGGAGGGCAAAATAAAAGACAAAAGGAATAAGAAAGTCAGGGGCTGAAAAAAGGGAGGGCAGATTGAGGGAGCTGGTGGTAAGAGACAAAACACTGGTGAAGAGGGAAAGACTAAAAGAAGAGAGAAAACTATAACTTTGGAAAAATAGCATGGTGGGAAATATGGAATCATAACTGCGAATGGAAATAGGATGAACTATCCCATAAAATAGAAGCAAATAGCAGAGTGGATTAAAGGCCAGAATTCTACAATATGTTGTTTACAAGAAACATGTTTGATCAGAAAGATATATACAGAGTAAAGATTAAAAACCCAGAAGAGCAGAATCTATTATGCTTCAGAAACAACAGATTTGAATCTCAGATCAAGCAAAAGTAAAAATAGATATAATTTAAAGAGATAAGGAAAGAAACTACATCTTGCTAAAGATTACATAAATAATGAAGTAATAATATCAATCAATACTGAACATATATTCAATAAGTGGTATAGCATCAAAATTCCTAGAGGAGAAATTGTGAGTTGCAAGAAGAACTATACAATATGAAATATTTGTTATATACAAATTTGTAGCACAGCATTAAAACATTTTATAATCTGCTTTTCTACTTACTTACCTTTCCAGTATCATTTCATATTTCACAGTGACAATGGCAGAATGAAAATAATCTGGAGTCCCTTGAGTTTGAATTCTGCATCAAACTCTTACTATCTGCATGATCCTGAACAAGTCAATTAACTTTTCTGAGTCACAATTTTCTCACTTATAAATGAAGATAATAATGGAATCTAATTCATAAGGTCATTATGAAGATCAAATGAGATAATATCTCTATACTGCATTGCATTGTACCTCAAAGTACAAAAGAAATATTAATATCATTGTGATCATCCTTCTCCTCCTCCTCCTCCTCATTATTATATATTCAACTTAATATGGTCTCTTTTTTTCCATTAGAATAGTCTATTGACTCTTTCCCATTCCCACTTTCCCTATTTGTTTTTATTCTCCATGCCTGGAATGCAGTGTTTCCTCACATCCATTTGGTATAATCATTAACCTCCTACACATGCCTTTCTTGATTGTTACAGTTGTTAGCATACTATAGCAAAATCACTGTGTATTATTTCCTGAATACTTTACTTTATTACATACATAATTGATACACAATTAATTATTTTAGTGGGATATAAGCTCTTTCCAGGTAGAGATTGATTCTTTCTTCCTTCCTTCCTTTCACCCTCCCTTTTTTCTTTTTTCCTTCCTTCCTTCCTTCCTTCCTTCCTTTCTTCTTTCTTTCCTTCCTTCCCAGACACAGTAAAAAAGGTGATCATATGAACATGTAATTGAATAGAACAAAAATAATTATTAATAGAGTGAGGGGAAAAAGTGCAGTGTAAGTAAAATTAAAGGTTGTTCACTTTTAATCTCCGTCTTTCTAACTACATCAATAGAATCCTTTTCACCTGACAGTGAATTGCAAAATCTTATTTTTAACTGATACCTAAGTGTAAATTAAACTAGCAATACTGACCTCAGGTCATCACTTTTAAATATCAAGGATCAAATCACCCCACAAAATTCCACAGGTATTATTCTCCTTTTATCTTTGTGTGCTGACATTTATAGAGAGTAAAAAAGAAATCACATACTGATAATAATACTATTAACCAGGTGATATCACAACCAGCTCATAATTTCCTAGGTCAATTAAAATCAGTGGAGAAAATTTGAGTTCTCATCTTCTCTCTAATATTTATTGAAGATTTTTGTGACTCTGGGTAGGTTATTTAACCTCACTTGATCTAAGTTTCCTCAACTATAAAATGGCAATAATAATAGCTTGTAAATCTTAGGGTTGTTGTGAGAATCAAATGAAATAACGTTTGTAAAGTGTTTTGTAAATTTTAAAATTATCCATACATATGTTAGCTATTGCTATTATAATTATATTCTTTTGAACTTTCATTTGATGAAGTACATTTTAGGAGAAAATGCCCTATGAAATAAGTTCTTAGACTTGGACTCCAAACATATGTTACTGTCCAAACATTGCCACAATGCCCTCCAATCCTCACATTCTGACTCAATTAATTGAGGATGTTGATAATTGAGGCAACCAAGTATCACAGTGCATAGAGTGATAGACCTTGAGTAAGGAGTAGGTCAAATGTAGTTTCAGTTGATACTTTTGTGACTCTGGGAAAATTCCATAATCTTTCCCAGCCTCAGTTTACTCACTGATAAAATGGGGATGATAATAGCAATTTACTTCCTGGGATTGTTGTGAACACTGAACGAAATAATATATGTAAGGTGCCTCACAAAACTTAAAGCATTATATAAAAGGCAGTTATTTATTATTATGATTATGATCATTGTAGACTCATTTAATGTCAGAATGCAAAAGCACTATTTAGTCTACCTCATATTTGAATAACAATCCCCTCTATGAAGTCTTTATTAAACCCTGTTAAGGGACAGGCCAATTCTCTGAGATCCTCCACATCTGTGGATCATAGCATCTGAAGGAGTTGCAAGGCAGCCTTTGCTGATACAGGTGTTGCAGATTAGGAATAAGATAAATTGGAGGCAGAGGGAAGAAGAGAGAGTTCAGACAATGCAACAGCTTCTTAGTCGGAGAGGTCAGAGAACAGCAACTTCCTCTCAGTCTCCTTGCATTAAACCCTCATAAGACAAGATCCATTCTAGGTTGGACCTCCGGCAGCCACTGTCTGGTGGCTCCCGTGTATTCCAACAGCATTCCTGTGTATTCCAACAAAAGCCTATTGGACAGGTAGTTCAAGAAGACTCACTGTTACTGCCCTGGAATTGTTACTGGAAGATTCAACTTTCCAGAAATATCTCTTTGGAATAGCAAGAGATTGCTTGGGATTCCAAAATATACTGAAAGTTCCAGAACACTGCTGTTGATGTAGGTTAGTGAACATAAGCACCATCCCACCTTGGGTTTAAGAATTTCACTGAGGGGAAATGCATGAAATTCTGTTCAAACACCCCCTTTTTTGGTTATTTCTAGTTGCTAGGAACATCTTTCTTCTTATAACATAAATAAAATCTGCATCTTTTTAAGCTCCACCTTCACATCTCACCTCTTGGACCAAGAAGTCTTACAAAACTTACCTTGCAGGTTGTTGTGGACATCAAATAAGATTATCTACAATAAGATATAAAACCTCACAACATTATTAGCACTATCAATAAATATAAAATATGACTATAAAATAAGAGAAGTTTTAAAATTAGAACTTTTTTGCAAGTGACTTATAGAATAGATTTTAGGTGCTTCATTCTGCAAAGTCAGTGAAGTCATCTTGGAAAGTTTTCTAAATAAAGCTCACAAAATTCACATTTGACCTTTGCACTGATCCTTTCTTCACTTACCATGGTCACTCATTCCCCACCAAACCCTGCTCTATCTTCTAATTTTCTTTAAAAAAAAAAGAATTAATATTAATGAGAAATGAAGACAGGCAATATATAAATAATATTTTCTTGAAACTCAAATGGGAATAGAAAAGATAGGTAGAAGATATTATTTTTCTTTAAAGTATGCATTCTGATTTCCTTAGGTATCCTTTCTGCTTTGCATTAAGTTTATTTGTATTTATTGTCCTTCAAATACACTGCACTGCTCTGTTGGCACATATACAAAATTTCCTTGTATTGCTAACTTTGTATGGTGGATCTTATTGTATGTATATATAACTCAGCTCCCCAACTTGACTAAGTTTTTTATTAGAGAGTTATGTGACACTATGGATGAAAAGCTGGTCCTAGGACTAAAAAGACTCCAATTCAAATCTAACCTCAAATTCTTAGTAGTTGCATAATCCAGGACCAATCATTTAACTTTTATGTGTCTCCTTTTCCTTAACTATAAAATGAGAATAATAATAGCATTTACTTTTCAGTGAAATTATGTAAATAAAATGAAATACTATTTATAAAAGTGTTTAGCACAGTGCCCACATATAGTAGCACTATATAAATTCTTATTCTTTTCTATCTGCTTGCTTTCTCTCTCCATTATTCAGTTTTTCTCTATGCATTGCTTTGTATGCTCCACATAATCTGAGTGATATTATGTAATAAATGTCTAATAGCTGCTTAAAATACATTGATTTGTTTTCCTCACTAGGTTTTAACATATGTTTTTAGTCCTTAAGTCCTGAAAACCATGTTTTAGGAAAGATGACAATAATAATTTGTCACAATAAGAGGAAACAGAATAATGTCCTTGACATCATAACATATGAAGACAAGCTGAAAGGAATAAGCATGTTTAACCCAGAGAAAATAAGACTAGATTATAAAAGTGTTATAAAACACTTGTTATAAAATTAGAGTTGGCCATCTAGTCCAAACTCTTCATTGTCAGATTAGAAAGCATAGGCTAAGAGTTGTCATTTTTCCAAGGTTATATAGATAAGGAGGGAAAGAGTTAGTATTAGAACCCAGGTCCTCTGTAAACATTAGACTTTACCTACTGTATTTACCATAGTTAGTGGCTTGAAAGGTTAAGTAGAAGAATTTGAATTAAACACTGGATATATCATAAATACAAATATTTAAATACAATGTAAAATAATTCATAAATTATAATTGTCTAACAATGCAATTATTGTTTGGGAAGTTGTGTCTCCTGCAGTGAAGAATAAATGTTCATTTATTGAAAATGTTATAGGAAGAATTATTGTTTGGATACATACTTTCAAATCTTTGAGATCTGATAATAGCACAGTGTAGTATGTGCCTGGAGATTAATTAATGATATCCAACTTTTTATTTCCATCCATATCTGGTGGGATCTTCTGGGGGAATTCAATGAATCCCTGTATACATTTCTTTCTTCATACCTGTAAATTTAGGAGGGGCAGATGGCACAAAAGTGTATTAGTAATATGATACTTTTGAGATCTTTGGGACAACGTTAATTCTGTAAGCATTTTGTAAGCATTTTGTAATATGCCTATACTGTTAATTACATTTGTGGCCAATTGTCAACGCCTCTACATAGGTACTAGGGTTACAAAGAGAAAATAAACATATACCCTATTCCCTAAGAATTTACTTTCTCTGGGAAGAAAGTCTGGGCAAACAGAGAAGTAAATTTAAAAAAATTACAAAGTAATTTGGAGGGGAGAGGAAAATTCTGACAATTTTCTAACAACTTGGGATGCAGGAGGGCAGAAAGGAACAAGAAAGATCTACTGCTCCATATAACATGAACCTTTAATGGAGCTAAAAATTCCAAGAAATTCTATAAGAAGAGAGAGCATTTCATAATAAGAAACAAATAGTGCGCATAGACAGAACTGATAGTTCATGTATGGGGGAAAAACAATTGGAATAGTTGGGCTAAAAGACAGCATTCATGAGTGGAAGTAATGTGGATAATCCAGGCTGGTTCACATTTCTGTAGCACTACAAGGTTTATAAAGAAAACACTTTCTGGAAATATTTATGCAGAAATATATCAGATAATAGAACTTAAAGCTATAAAACCTTTAGAGAACATTTAGTCATGACTCCTTGTTTTACATTTATGGAATCTGAGGCCCAGAGTGACAATAAGATTTCCCTAACAACAGATAGTGGTCAGAACTGAGATTTGATTCCAAGTCCTATGACTCCAAATCTGAGGCTTTCTTTTTTCCTACAATACCATACTGAGTCTGATTTAACAATTAGTAAGAAAAGTCTTGATAAAACTCAACAGGGAAGAAAATAATAGAAATTATCATTTGGTCAACTTTCACTTCACACATAGAGGTTTTGTAGATAGATTTGTCTTCAATCTTTTGTGCAATTTATATGTATCTAAGTTCGAGTAATCTTTACAAATCAACACATATTAAGTATTTACTATGTATAGAGCCCTCATTGTGCTGGGTGCTGGCAATACAAAGGTGGAACTTTTGTTTGTTTATTTTGCTTTATTTTAAAGAGATCTAACCCTGAGGAGCTAGTCTTTGCTAGATATAAAACATACATTTAATAAATGTGACACAAGGTAGAATGTGAGAGACAAAGATGAGATCTAGACAAATTACCAAAACTATTTGAAGTTTTAGTTAATCAAAATTCTATTTAACTCAATTTCATATTCTACTGTAGAGACAACTCAGCATAGTGTCATTGACATCAAGAATACAACAAACAAACTTCTGTTTCAATCCAGTGTTGACCCTAGGAGATACATACATATATGCATACACACATATATATGTATATGTGTAGGTATGTATGTATATATATTTTCTGAGGCAATTGGGGTTAAATGACTCGCCCCCAAGGTCACACAGCTAGGAAGTGTTAAGTGTGTGAGACCAGACTACTCCTTAAGTCATAGATAATTGTGATGTATTTACAAATGAATAAAGTATATTGTAGTCTTCTATAGTTTTCATTCTTAAAATGTTTAGCATCTAGTCAATATATATAAGATTTAAACAATAACAAATGAATAATTTAAAATATGGATTTTTTCCCCTACTTTTCCAAAAATAAGATTTACCATGTTGATGTTTGGAGCAAGGTGGGAATATTACTCTAACATAATAATTAAACGGTCATAGAATAGAAACTAACCATTGTGGCCAATGTAAAATTTAATTAATTGGCACTGTTAGTTTAGAATTCATTATAATTTGGACTAGGTATATATCTTTGAATTATCCATAGGGGAAAGAAAGAAGACATTATTTCAGTAGCCTAAATAAATGTTTATAAGTGTCATATTTAGTGCTAAGAGAACAAATTAGCTTTAATTACCAAAGAAGCTTTCATTAGTGAGGAAACAGAGGCCAAGACAGAGTAAATGACTTCCCTAAAGTCACACAAAGTCTAAACAGAAGAGTTTTTATGTAAAGGCAAGCCCAAATAAAAATAATAAAAACTTTGTTCAGTTTTCATAATAGAAACTCCCGTTTATATAATTTAAAAGGAACACAGATTTCCCCCACAGAATTAATAATTGACTATAATATGTAATTCTAGAAATGCAATTTTGAAATTTAATTTTGACATGTTCTATTCAACACAAATTCCAATTTGGAATCTTCTAGCCAGTTTTTAAAAATGCTGTAAAATATCCATATGAAACACTAGGTGGCACTGTTGTCACAATGAAAACAACATATCTGGTAATTTTTACATATGAGCAGAAAGTGGAATAGATCTCTTCCAGCTTGATGTAAGTTCACATTTCATTACCAGCTTTTCTGCCCCTTAATTTTCAAATTTGATTTAAAAACATTTGTAATCATCATAAACTAAATAGATTAAAATTTATATTCAAATCTGCTATTTACTAAGAAGCTTGAAAACTTCTGAAATAACTTTTTAAGGAAATAATTGCTGTGTTACAGCAGTAAACATTTTGATGGAAAATTCTTAGCCAGTATGAAAGAACATTGTAGATTATTTAGTTTAACCTTTCCCTCCAGTTAAGCTGATTTCCAATAATGACCCTTATTTTTAATTTGTTTGTTTGGATTTTCCCCTGAGGAACCCTGGCTAAAATTTTATGAGATGTCTTATAATTTCAGAAGCAGGTCTCAATTCATTAATGATGTGGGAGGAAGTTACTTCATCCTATCTTTTCACTGCCGTGGAAGCAAAGCAGACCAGGATTATAAACTATGATAGCAACAATAGTCAGACCATGAGCCAGTGGAGTTTCAACCAGGTAAAAGGAACCATATTCATCAAATGATCAAAGAAAATAAAGCACTTATGATCCATAAATTATAACAAAATGGTTTGGGAAAGTAGAACATAAAAGAAAGTAAAAAGAAAATGAACAGATTTCTCGCTTTGTGAAGTTGTTACTCAATTACATTGTTTTTAAATACTGTCTTACTCTCATATTCCCATCATGGAGGGAAGATGAGCCTCTTCCTGTGGAACTTCTGTTCTTTACTGAAAGGATAAACATTTCCTGGATAGCACAGGTAACTGACATTTGCCAGCACAGCTTTTAGGATAGGGATCATTGGTCAAAAGACCTTATATTTAGAGCTGGCAAGAATACCTTCTCATTTTGCAGGCCCCATTTTAACTGAGCTTTATGGATGTCAAGTGATTTTTCCAATGTTACCCACATGCAATAACTAAATTCATTTCCTCAATGCCCCTTTTAGGAGGCTTACAACTCTTCAGTTTATGTCAATATAAACAGACAACTTTTTCAATAGCTAATGTACTCTGAGACTTTTATAACAAATATTTAAGATTAGACATGAAAAAAGGTATAAGAGAACACAGTCTTGGAAAAATTTATATTTATCATGGAAAAGAGGATAAAAATAACTCAAGCTGTATCTCTATGCTGGCTCTTTTCCTCTGACTTTGAGGAAGACTTAATCATTGTCATCTAAAAATTATGTAAACTCATAATCTATTTACCTCAAAGCAGGGTCTTAAAGTAAACAGAACTATAAATCTCAAAGTAAGAATAAAATCATTAAACCTTTAAAGAAATTAAGGTGTTAACTTTTTTATTGAACTATGTATGGAACTTGTTTTAGTTAGCCCCACTCTGAATATCAAATATCTCAGATTCAGGTGTAGACTCAGCTTTACTGTAATCTATCCTAACACCTCTCTTCCTATCTACCCCCATTTTTTTTGCATCTTCTGCTCTGATCAAAGTAATCAAATCAATAAGAATATTATTTTTGCTCATTTTTGGAAAATGGCATATCAACTAACTATCCAAAGTGTAAACTCCCCATCACTTCCTCGACAGCATAGGTAACTGTTATTTGTCAGCTCAGCTTTTGGGGCAGGGATCATAGGGTAAAAAATTTTAGATTTAGAGCTAGAAGACATAATAGAGGCCATCAACCCCACCTCCTCATTTTTCAGGCCTCATTTTAGCTGAACTTTATGATTGTCAAGTGATTTTTCATAGCCCCAAATACCCTTCCTCAGCACAAAATCCCTGTATAACTTGTCTCTTATTAGAAGGCAAGTTCCTATTTACTACCATGCCTGGCATATAATAAATACATAATAAATTTTCACTCACACCCTAACTTCAGCTATCTTTTCAAACACATGAATTCAGATTCCTTTCAAAATAAATAATATCTGAACTTAAAATTTTAGGAGCTTTTATGGGATGAGATGTTTCTTCTCCTTATAAATGAACACTAAATCAAACTTCATTCATAGACACTCTCCAGAGCTGATCTTCAGGGCACCTTTAGATGTCATATAAAGGAGAAACTTGTCTCTGGAGTTCCTTATCCATATAGGCCTCAATCTGCTGACCATCAGGAAATGTGAAATAGAACCATCTTTTAAAAATATTTATAACCTCATCTTTAAGAAAAAATCTTTAATAGTGGTTGAGGAAAATAATTTTAAAACTAATGGTTTAATCTGTATTATTAACATGTGTTATTCCATTTTGCATAGTTTATATTCTGTACTTGAGCCCTATGATGATTTAGCGAGAAAGAGCACAACTTTTTATGAATGAAATAAGTAAAACTAGACATTTCTACTTAATGATTTTGCATCCTCCTTCTGAAAAGGCACATCTGTCTGTAAATATTTTTGTTGTAATTTTGTCATCATATATATGTGTGTGTGTATACATATGTATGTCAGTAACTGAATGTAAAACTTTATGAAGAATGTTTAATATTTTGTTCAATGTACACTAAAAGCAAAAACTAATTACCTTCTCAACAATTTGTTAAGAGCCTATTTTGCATCAAGCAGTGTATTAGGGGCATAGAATATGAAGAAAAACAAAGTAAAACAATCCTTATCTCCAGGAAAATTATATTCTTCTAGCAAAAATACAATATCTACATAACAAGTGAATATAAGAAGAGAAGATTAATAACTAGAGGGAGAGGGATCAATCAGCAAAGGTTTACCAAAATATCTACTTTAAAGGAAATTTGAAGAGAGATAAAAATGTAGTACATTGTAGGGATCTAGACAAATAGGCTACTCATGGGTGTGTGTGTGTGTGTGTGTGTGTTTGACATTGGGGCTGAGAGAAGTTTAAGGAGAATGATAGTAGTCTTCAAGCAAATTGTCTCAGATTGGAAAATAAGGGGGAAACAACCTCCTAACAATTAGAGGTATCCAAAAGTGGAATAGGCTATCTTGTTTCCTCCTAATTAGTTGTTTAAGCAACTCCTAGACAGCAATTTGGTAAAATGTTGTAGCTCAGATTTTTGATCATGCATGGATTAGACCAGATGGATGCTGTGATCCCCTTCAAATCAAAAGATCTATGATTTTGATTTTGACATATTTGAATGTACCAAAGACTCTAGTATAGTTTGTACAAGTTGCTATAGATGACAACTCCAAGGGTTGATTACCACAATTACCGATAATACAGAAAAGGAATCTCTTGAAATACAATTGTTACTTTAAATAGTTCAACATCAGAAACCAATATTTTATCATAAGAAATATTAAAGAAGATGCTCTACTACAATCTACTTTGCCACTGAACCCTAAAGACTATGGGAACATTCCATTTGATGTGGCTGAAGCCTCATGTATCTATTGCCTTCCCTCAAAACACTATGCACACCTTGAAAGCAAGAAATCTCAATCTCTCTCTCTCTCTCTGTCTCTCACTCTATCTGTCTGTCTCTCTCTCTGTCTGTCTCTGTCTCTCTTTTTCTTTCATTGGTAAGTCTAGCGCTTTGCACTATGCTCTCCACAAAGTAATTGCTTAATAAATGATTATTCATTCATTCACTCTCTTCACATGAAGGTGAGACTTGCTTTTGGAATGCTTCATTCACTTCAAGAATGAGCCACTGGGACTCAGTGTTTTGTTTCGACATTTGAGAAGGAAGATATTGAAATAGAGGACTTATCAATGTGCTAAGAGTAAAGTAATGTCACTGGAGAAAAAAATTAATCAAAGTGAATGAGGTAGGTTATATTATTTTGACTCCAACTCCCACAGCATGTGTCTAAGCAGCCTGCCTGCTTTCCCCTTTATCCATGCTCTGTTCAGCTTCATCTTTTATCAGCTTCATCGGTCAGGAAAGTAAGTGGCTGTTGTATCAATATATTTCTTATATTAAGACCATCTGCCAGCTCAATTACGTGAATAGATTTTCACAGTGTGGGATTTCTCAGAGGAGTGATTCTATTGTAAAGCTGAAGAAATTATATAAATGTCCTTCTACAGGCCTGGGAGGAGAGAAAAATTTAGGTCGGCAGTTGCTTATAAGGTGATGTTTCAATGTGCTATTTTTTCTACCCATTCCATCCCTAAATGCCATCACTTGTGATGTCCTAGTTTAGTCACTTTAAAGTAGATGTGCAGTATATATCATTTAGTGACATAAAATAAGGGAAGAAATCACGGTAAGAATTTCAACTCATTTCATGATTTTAGCCCATTTGAACTTTATTTTCTTCATCTATAGCAAAACTGGGAATTGTCCCCAGTAGCTCTGTTTACAAATTTATTACAATATTATCATTATTTCTCTTAATCTATAGCATCAGAATCATAGACTTTCTGATTTGAAGGGGATCACAGTAAGCATTGGATCCTGTCCAAGTCTGAACAAAAATCCCCACTACAACACTTATCAAATTGCTATACAGCAATTGTTTAAATGACTCTAGGAGGAAGTCATTAATTCTCAAAGCAACATCTTCAACTTTTGAATAACTCTATTATTATACATTCCTGTAGTCCAAAGGACTTTTTTTGCTATTTCCTTCACCCAGTGCTCTAGTTCCTTTTTCTACACTGTGGCTCCTTTCCTGAAATACTCTCTTTCCTCACTTCTGTCTCTTGAAATCTCTGGCTTTCTTCCTGGATCAGTTCAAATGTTATATTCTGTGCAGAGAGCCTTTGCTTCTTTGCGTAACCTGTTAGAGCCTTATCTTTTAAGGCTACCTTTTAAGGTGTCCCTGTGATATTTGAAGACAAAGAATAATATTGTTTTGTGATCCTGAGATCCTGAGTGCCTAACATATAGGAGTACTTGGTACATATTTGTTTATTTAGTTTTTGATTGCTTTGAATATAAGAAGCACAGAGACAGATTTAGATGTAATATATTGAGTGTAAAGTGCTGAATCAAATGTAAGAACAATCAGTTATTTGTGTGTCAACTAAAATACTTAGTTGCTGTGTGACTGTACAAATCACTCATTTTCAGTCTCTATCTGTAAAAGGGCGTTATGATAATAATGTCTCTAGTACATAATTCTTGGGATAATTATGAATGTTATATAAGATAATTTAAAAGAATTTTAAGAGCCTACAGTAACATGCCAAGTATTGTGTTGGCTTTAAAGCCCTTTATATACGTTAGCTATTATTACATAAGGAACAGCTAGATAAATTAATGAATACTCATTAATTTAATTCTACAGTTTAAAAAAAAACAGTACATTGCACAACAGTGATTCTTATTTGTTTTGATATCAAGATCATTTAAAACTCTTAAATTTACTTAGAACCCCCTCAAAGAACTGTTGTTCATGTGAACTATATCTATTTATATTTATTATAGTAAACATTTTAAATATCAATTGTTAAAACACATATTAATTCTTTAATAAAATAACAGTAATAAAGCTATTAAAAGTTAATACAAATAATGTATTTTATGAAAAATAAACTTAATTTTTCCAAAACAAAAAATGTGAGCAATGTCTTATTTAGCATGTTTTATAAATCTATTGTCTGGAATAATAACACGTAAGTTATATCATATCTACATCTTCATTCATTTGGCTATGGTATGTTGTACTGGTCAAAGTAGATGAAAACAAAACAAAACTGAGACCTGCTCATATACAAGAAAGAAAAATGGATTTGGAGTCAAGAATTGCCTAAGTTGGATACTATGTCTTATATTTAATAGATGTGTGGCTATAGGTAAGTCACATCAACTCTGCATCTTTCTTTCTTCATCAGTAAAATGAGGATAATAATACATGGAATAACCATATCACAGCTTTTCTAGTAATGAGGTAAATTAAATGAGTTTTAAAAGGCTATGGCATAAGTTTTGGCTCATTTTACCTTAATTCTATGAAACTTAAATTTTCAATTCCATGTATACATGTAGGTCTCTTGATTCTCTTCCAATGTGAAGATGGCAAACAATAATACTATGCCATGAGCAAAAATAAATTAGTTTGAGAAACACACTGATAATGTATATAATGTGATTTGAAAACATTGAAGTTTAATATAAATGTCAAATATTATTAATACATCTTGGCACCTTCCCAGCTCTTTTATTTTCAGTCACCTCCAAATGATAGGGAAATATGAAGATATTTTTCAAAAGAGGCCTGTGGGAGAAGAACTTAAAGTTAGAAAAGAATACTTATAAGAAAAGGCTAAAGGAATCAAGATTATTTAACCTGTCTGAAAAGAGACAATTTTCATATGTAGGAGGGATTAATATATAGTTGTTCTTTGGAAAAGAACAAGAAGAAATGGCCTCAAATAGCAGCAGTAGGGATTTAGGTTGGTCATACAAATGTATTCATTGTATTTCAGAGTTATAAAATGGTAGCAAGATTACTGATAGAGGCTCTGGAATTGCTTTTCTTAAAAAGTTTTAAATAGTCATAGATCTGATCTATTCCAAGGGGACAGCATTATCACTATTCGGGAGAAATAATAAGCTAGCCTAACTGATGAAGGGCAGAGGGACAGGAAGAGACTATTGCAGAGAATAGTCCTATCACAAGTGAATGCTATCTCTACAAACAAAACAAAATAAAACCTAAAACCCCAGGAAAACAGCAACAAAAGCCTTGCCTTCTGAGAGAAGTTAAATAAATTACCAGAAAGTTCAAAGCTAAACAAATTACTGCAACTCAAGCTTGATTTTATTTTTCATAATTTATTTCAAATAAAATATTGAAGAAGGTATTTCTGAATACTGAAGACCTTGATTTGGTATAAGAAAATATTTACTAACAATTCATTAATGCAAGTATTGTAGTAGATAGAGCATTGGGCTTGGAATCAGAAAGATTTGTTTTCATGAGGTCAAATTTAGCCAATGCCATATTGTTCTTCTCTTATATACATGCATATATTACATATATATATATATGCATATACATGTATTTATAGTGTCTATAGGGCATATATGTGCATGTCCATGTATACACCAACATACATACTATATATACGTACTATATGTTTGTGTATATAATATATACATATAAAGCATACAAATAAATACATATATGCCTACATTTATATGTGTGTATATATACATAAATATAGATCTATCCATCTATATTTTTCTTCTTTTTAGTTACCATTCCAGCTCAGTTGTATACCCAAGTGATATAAAGCAGAGAAGACAACCCTCTTATGTCCAAACAACTAGAGAGAGTTCTGTGCAGGTTTGAGCATCTGACAATGTTACTTCTTTAAGAGACTTTAAAAGGACGTAGTTGACACATGAACACCTATCAACACAGGACAAACTGTCATTCAGTCATAGGCTCTGCTTCCAGTTTTATTTCATATCTCCAAGTTTCGTGACAACTTTGCCTCATCCCCAGGATACTACTCAGCTTGACTTTTACTTTTATCTACTGGTTCTACCACCACAGACCAGGCCTGTACTGTCGTATTTGCTATATTGGAAGGGTAATTCACTAGGAGTTTATATTTCTTTAGTACTTTATGGCTTACATACCACATATCTTACAAAAGGTCTATGAAGAGGATTATACAATGATTATCCTCATTCAGAAAGGCACAACTAGAGAGTCAGAACTTTTTCTCAGGCTCCTATATCTGCTGGTCCCTTTGCTTTTCAAGGTTATCTTGTTTCTGCTTTGACAATGTATTGTAAATTATAAATAGTAAACTGTGTATTACAATATGCATTCAAAAAAATAAAAAGTAACTTTCTCTGTTTGTAAATATGTATAGAAACAATATATATATATATCATGTAAACATAAATGTGTATATAAATATATGTTATATATATACACACATACATACATGCACATATTTATAAAACATCCATACTAAGATATACACATACCACCTGAAGATGTTCAAATACAAGATATTTCAATGTCTTTGTCTTTATCTTTTATTGAAGCCTTTAATAAAGTATTTATTTTCATATATATGAATATGCTATATAAATAAGTACATGCTGACTTTTGTTTTTTGGTTTTTTTTGCTAGGCAATTGATTAAGTGACTTGCCCAGTAAGTGTTAAGGGTCTGAGGCCAGATTTAAACTGCCAGACAGGCTCTATCCATTGCACCACTGAGCTGCCCTGAGTACATACTTTCTTCACCCCCACCTTTAGAATGTTAGTTCCTTAAATGATGGGACACTTTTTGTTTGTGTGTCCCTGGAACTTCCCATGGTGTCTGGAACAAAATAGACTCTAAGTAAAGCTTTTCTCAATCCCAATCCGTCTTTATTTGAGAACTTTATGCTGTTTCAAAAAGCTTATTTGTACATAGTTGCTTGCATATTATCTTTTTCAGAATCTGCCTTTTGTTTCTTTTCCTTTTTATCCCTCAGTGTTTAGCACAGTGACTGAGACACAGTACATGCTTAATGAATTCTTGCTAAGTGACTGATTGATCTGAGGGGGGGGGTGGATGTGCTTCTTTTAGCTAAGAGAGGGCTGCCCACCCAAACATCACAATTCATAACCTGAGAAAGAGGTAGAACTATTTACACAGTAGCCTTGTGTAAGGAAAAAGCTCTATTGTAAATACTAAGATATGTAACTTTCAGCAACATATTTGGCTAGATAACCTCAAAAATCCTTTTCATCTCAAAATCTTTTAATTCTATGATCCTTTCTTTTCTATTGCTAAAACTATGATCTTATGACCTCCCATAGTCCTCGAAGGGTATTATTCTTCTGGTGTTCCATTTCCATTGAGTAATGTCTCTGATGCTTGATCTAGTACTCAGTGCATTCTGAAGACATGATATGAAAGGATTTGAAAGATTTATTAATCATCGATTATATGGCAACCACTGTTCTAAGATCTAAGGACAAATAAGGAAAAGAAAGATGTCTTGCCCTCAAGGAGCTTAGAATCAAATGGAAGAAGATATGATATGACAGGAGGCTAAAAAGAAAGTGGGGGAAGAAGGTAATAGATCAACTAATTATAGGAAACTCACCTCACCCTCAATTTCTTCTTTCCATGTGTCTTCCTTTGCCTATGCCTCATAAACATTTGACTTTCTTCTGAGAGTAATGCATCTTTTGGTATACTATGCAAAGATATTTCTTCCTTTTCTTATATGCTTCTCTGGTATACAAGTCCAGAAGAGATCACCATACTACTTGCTTGTAAATGTTCTTTTCTAAACTTCTGTTTGTCCTCTTCATTTAGGAGCCACCTTTCCTCATTTAAAGTTCACTCATCCTTTTCAGTTCATAGCTACTCTTATTGAATGACCTCCAGGTTTTGCTTCTCTTCTTCTCCAAAAGGCTCTACATATATGAGTCTAACACCTGTCCTCTTCAAATACCCTGAACTTCTAGTGCTTCAGTCTTCCCCAGAAATCCATTCAATTGCATTTATTCTAGGTATACAATTCCCATTTGTGATACTGAAGAATGCTTATATCACTTGTTCAGAAATATGCAACTAGTAAATTTAATATTTGGGGTTTTATTCTTTTTGACTCTAAATTCAGTACCTTTTGTGGTATAATCTCTACTCCTAGATAATAGTCTCTCTACTCCTGGTCTTTTCATTTGTTATCTTTATCTTTATACATCAACTGCCACTTATTGTCCTTATTGTTGTTTATGATCCCAAACTCCTGCAGTCACACAATAAAAAGATACCTTTGATAACTAGTTGTATACTTATTAACTCTGCATAACTCAGTTTTTCCAAGAGAAAAATGTATGATAATCCTATAAAGTTCAATTATTGCTATTCCTCCATTCATTCATTCAATAAATAAATAAATAGTTATTGAATAGTTAGTACATGAAAAATAGAGAGTGCCATTTATCAGAAGAGAGAGAGTTTCAGACTCATAGAGACCAGTGTTTAATTCCTGCTTCTGATACATAATGGTTATATGAACCTGGGCAAGTCCCTTACTAGTGCTTCAGCCATCTTTCCCATCTAGATTGCAGTTGTTCAGTCATTTTTCAAAAGTGTACAATGCTCCATGACCCTATGGAGGATTCTCTTGGCAAAGAGAATGGAATAGTTTTCCACTACTTTCTCTAGTTCCTTTTACAGGGTTAAATGACTTGCTGAGAGTCACACAACTAGTAAGTGTGAGGTCAGATTTGGGTTCAGGAAGATTCATCTTCCTGACTCCAATTCTGGTACTCAATCCACTGAATCACCTAGTTACACAAAACTTATAGGGAAAGTGTTTTTCTGTCTTGGTGGAGGAAGGCACTTATTAGAAATTCTCTGCACCAGTGACATCACAGATCCAGTGAGAAAAGCTACTAATTGGCCTTAAAGCTATCCCCAAATGTGAATAGAGAAATAACTAAACACTGTCTCTGATAGCCTGACACACTTGGACAAAGGAGAGAATTAGTTTTATGTCCAGATAATCCATTTTAAAGGGGCCATGATGTGGAAACTATGGGGATCCCTATAAATTGAAGAATAGATAAAATATGGTAAATAAATAATACATGGTTTAAAGGATGATTAAAATGACAGTTTCACTGTTTGCATTTTTATTTTTCTTCCTGGGTTATTCCTACCTTCTGAATTCAATCCTCCCTGTGCAACAAGAGAACTGTTCGGCTCTGCACACATATATTGTATCTAGGATATACTGTGACATATTTAACATATATAGGACTGCTTGCCATCTAGGGGAGGGGGTGGAGGGAGAGAGGGGGAAAATCGGAACAGAAGTAAGTGCAAGGGATAATGTTGTAAAAAATTACCCTGGCATGGGTTCTGTCAATAAAAAGTTATTATAATAAAAAAAGAAAAAAAGAAAAATTTGAAGCTATATCCAAGTACATTTAAATAACCCTAAATACATTTAAAAATAAGAATAAAAAAGGACAAAAACAGAAGATGGAAATGATCTATATTGTTAGGGAAAAACTCTTTTCATCATTTAGAAGGTGGCATTTGAGTTTAGCTTTAAAAAAAGCTAATGATTCTAAGATGCAGAAGTAGGGAAGGAGGTAATTCTAGGCATGTGGAACAACTAAGCAAAGGTACATAAATGAAAAATAGAGTAGATGAAGAATAATAAGAAAGTGAGTTTGCCTAGACTATGAAAGAGAATGATGAAAACATAGCTGGAAAGATAATCATCAAAATATAATTGAAATAAAGGGCACAATATGAGGCAAATTAGTACAAGCAACAAGTAAAATGGTTTAAAACAGATATTCAGAATAAAAGAATGACAGTTGAGATCAATTTAATACTTCAAGAACAAAGAATTCTAAATACATCATTTCAAAATTCTTCACAACTCCATAAGATAGGTACCTTAAGCAGCAGAAGCTTGCTTTTAAATGTCAAAAAACTTAGATCTGGGTGGAAAATATTCTAGCTATTAGTGTACTGCCTATAAAAATCAAAAGCACTATCTTTACTGATTAGAATTGAATGTCCCTTATGGTATATTGCATTTCCTTGTTAATTTTTACTCCACATATTGCTGTTAAGGAAAATGTGTAGCACAGGGGATAGAGAACCTATTGCAGATGCTATTTTTGGGACATCCCGATTATGCAACCCTGGAAAAAATAATATATGATCTGATAATGCTCTAAGATTATGGTTTACATACTAGGACCAATCTGAATTGAAAAAGGAAACTCCTTCTTATTCTAATGAATTCTTATTCTAATGAAATCAAAAGTCTGTACAAAATAAATAAATAAATAAAATGACAGTTTCAGAGAAACCTGAGAAAGTCCACGTGAGCTTAGAGTAAAGTGAGCAAAACAAAGAAAATAATTTTTACAATAATAACACTGTAAAATACAAATGACTTTGGAAGGTTAAAAAAAACTTATTAATGTAATAAACAACTTTATTTTAAAAGGATCCAATGATGTTGCATAGTGTTGTTTTTGTTCATTCTTTGTTTTCTAAGACCAATGATATATGGGGTGATATATTATGGGGTAATATCTTGACTCGTGCATGAATTGGATTTTTGTGAAGCACAATTATTCAAAGTCATTAGCTTCACTGTCTATTCTAGAGTGAAAGACTAGTGGCAAGACAAAAGTCATGATAACTGATGACAGCCTGGGATGTATTGAATGATTTTGATATCTTTGAGGTCTGACAAAGCTCTATGTAATCTGCTTCAGCCATCTTCATGGCCATTGAAACAAATTGTTCTCATACACCATTCTGCAGAGGAAGTCTTTATATGTTTGGGCCAGTCATCCTTCTAATTCACTGATGAAGTCATGGCTTGTTAGTTACCCTTAACCTGGTTTAGCCTGTCTGCTAAGATGGTTTTACCAGAGTATGGCCTGCTGCAGCATCTTGGAGCTATGGGGAGGGTTGGATGAATTAGATGGATGCCAAAGATAGATGAGCACCCTGGGAAGGACTCTCAAAATCCTCATAGCAGAAGTGCTCGTCCTTCCTTCAAACCCTGTATACCTGCCCAAATATTGAAAGAGAAGAGAGGCTTTTAATACACAAGTTAAGATATGTATGTGTGTATGTGTGTGTAAGTGTGTATTCAGAATAAAGAATATTAGGCTACCTAGTTTTTCAGGTTCCTTCGAACCCTAAATCCTATGATTTTTTTTTTTACTATGGAAGAAATTTGCAACATAACTGTTGGTCCCTGAGAGGATGAGATACAGGAAAAAATGTCAACCTATATGTGTATAGGAAGAGTAAGAAAAGACTTTGTATAGAGGAGATAAATATGGCCAGCAAGAGCAAGAATTAAATCATTAGATGTATCTGTTTACTTGAAGGAGAGAAAAGAGGAATAATAGAACCTAATATTATCATTTCAGAGCTCTATGTGTATTTTTAGCTATCAGATCCAACTTCCCCTTTTATATATATAAAGAAACCAAGGCCCACAGAAGCTACCGAATTTCCCCGATATTATTCAGTTATTAAATGGAAGAACTGGGATGTAAACTCAAGAGTCATTGAATCCAAATGCAGTGTGACTTCTCTTATCCCTTAATGCTTCTTTAAATTCCTCTCCCCCTTATTCTTGTCTAAGGCCAACACAATCCTGTCAACTTCATTCTAAGAAGCAGCCTCCAGTCATGCTTTCTTCCTAGGTGTTTCCCCTTTCTGTATGAATATACTGCAGATATGTCAAAACAGATTTGTTAATGAATTGTAAATGGCAGTTTAGAACAAAACTTTGGAGCTCATAGTTAGATATAAAGGAAGTGGAAAAGGAAGAATAACATATTCTGGGTTTTTAACAAGCAGGAGTTATGGAATATTGATGAGCCAAATTTGCTGGGCTGGAGTTGGAACACTTTCTTATAAATAAAGACAGGAGCCAAGTGAGAGAACTAGAAAATTGGGAATCACCTCAAAGATACAATGTCTAGAAATCCATTTGTATTTACCATATTTAGACTCCTGAGCAAGATTACAGGGTTACTTTTTGAAAATTTTGTTTTAAGACCAGTGATGGCTCATTAGGGTACTTCTAGTCCCACTTATTTCAATGAGGCAAGCAACACTGAAAACAAACATGTAATTCCTAAATGAGCAGTTGTTTAGATATATTACTACTTAGAGATGTCACAGAATAGGGGTTTTCCTATCTGAAGCTAGATTTCAGGGAGTCCCACAATTTGGATGGGAAAAAATCAATCTTTTTTTCTCTACCTATTTCATTTGTAATCATATATATTTTATTCCATGAATTTTACAATATTACCTTGAGAAGAGGTCCATAGACATCATAAAATTGTCAAAGGTGTCCATGAAGCAATCAATCAAACAAAAAACCTTCCACTTTAGAATCTTTATATTTATAGCTTTTTCTAACAAACTTTTAAGATTTGGTGGAATGAAAAAAATTAAAACCAACTGCTATAAAGTTATCTTGGTCTAATGTAATTCACTGTTCTTTTCATCCCAAATCACTGCGAATATTGTGACATGTTTAAAGACATGTCTTTCTCTCCTGTTTCATCTTGCCCTCAAATTATTTTTTTTATAATTTGACCATGATCTTTCAAAGAGTGGATTTCCTTATCCTCACTAGAGCACAATTATTGTTGTATAAGCCTAGATCTTGACTTCATTAGGGAGACAAAAGAAGGAGGCAAGGTGATGGCCTAGACCTAATCTATATGAGTCTTACATATAGAATTAGTTAGATAGGGTAGGAGGAGATGGGGGGAAAGTCTGGTAGTAACATTATATCAAAAAATAGTTATATTGTCTTGGTCCAAGGGGCTTGGAACCCGACTTCTGTCATTTTGTGAATTTAAAGCACTCTCCCCTGTGTGGGGTGTTTGGAAGGAACACTGGACAAGAAATCCAGAAATTTGGATTATAACCCTGGATCTAATACTAAACATTTCTATGTCTTGAAGCCAGTGACTTCACTTGTGTAGTAATCAATTATAGCCATCAATTTTCTCATCTGAAAAAAATAAAGGGACTAGACAAGAAAAAACTTTGCTTTTTCTATAAACCAAGGGTAGGCTGGAGTCAGATCAAACTGACTCTGAAGAGAGAGCCAAATGTTGAATTTTCTAGCATGAGAATTACATCTTGGATATCGGCAAATGTTATGAATCAGGACTTAATTTTTTCTGTTTTGTTGTTCATATCTGTATGAGTACATACATACAATATACATGTATATGCAAATATCTGTGTGTGTAAATGTCCAAATGTGTATTTATATGTATGTGCATATATCTGTAATATATGCATGTAATACACAGCTACATACACACACACCATTTATATATATATATATATATATATGTATATATATATATATATAAGATTCAACTATTAAACATTTACTATAATATTGTTACTACCATTAAAATCCTATATTCTATGTTTAATCCTAGGTGAACCGAGGAATATAAATGGGATGTATGTTGTCCACCTTCCCAACACACATTCCCAAATGATGAATCTTTTAATTATCATTATTTCAGCCATAAAATACCATAGCACATTGGCTTATACAGAGAGTATTTAGAGTATGTCCCAACAGAAGTCAGTTGCTGTATGGGACAATCATTCAATAGCCTCTGGAAACCTAACTTCTGAAATAATATGACTTCTTATTGCTACTTGATATAGGTCTTCATCAATATTTCAAAGGTCAATGTGATGGGGCAGCTAGGTGGTGCAGTGGATAGAGCACCACCCCTGAAGTTAGGAGGACCTGACCAAATTCTTGTCTCAGACATTTAACAAACTGTGTGACCCTGGGCAAGTCACTTAACCCCAAATGCCTCAGGGGGGAAAAAGAGTCAATGTGATATATCAGGAAGATTACTGAATGTTAAATTAGAAGGGGTTGGCTATGATCTCAGTGTTTTTTTTTTTCTTTATTTAAAACAGGTACAAAATAGGAAAAGAAAAACAAATATCATGTGCTTAGAACATAAGATAGAATTCAAAATATAAAACAATTATATTTAGATTTCAAGAAAGCTTATATAATAAATTCTATATATTGTGTTCAAAGCTGTCCATCTTTTTTTTTTTACTTCCATGGAAGTTTTCTTTTTTTGTCTGCTGTATGCTTTTTACTTTATTTTTTAATCCTTTTTTTCTCCTTTCCCCCCAAAAAATTACAATTAAGCTCAGAGAAAAAAAGAGATGGATAAAGATATAAATATAACTATATAGATAGGTAGATATCCATCTATATTTACATATACATAAAGACAGATATAATACATACTATATAAACATACATATATATGCATATATATCACACATATGTATGTGTATATATATATATTACACTTATAGATCTTTATAATTATATACATATACATTTATATGCCTTTTTATACCATTTTTTTTTTTGCTCTCTGTTTCTTTCTATGTGCCTAGCACTGTGGCACTGTGATAAGCTTTGAAAATGAAAGAATGAAAAAAAGAAAGAAAGAAAGGGAGGGAGGGAGGGAGGGAGAAAGGAAAGAAGGAAGAAAGGAAGGAAGGAAGGAAGGAAAGAAGGAAGGAAGGAAGGAAGGAAGGAAGGAAGGAAGGAAGGAAGGAAGGAAGGAAGGAAGGAAGGAAGGAAGGGAGGAAGGAAGGAAGGAAGGAAGAGACAAAGAGAGAAAGAGAGAAAAAAGAGAAAGAAAGAAAGAAAAAAGAAAGAAAGAGAGAGAGAAAGAGAGAAAGAAAAAGAGAAGGAAAGAAAGAGAAAGAGAAAGAAAGAAAGAGAAGGAAAAAAGAAAGAGAAGGAAAGAAGGAAGGAAGGAGGAAGAAAGAAAGACAGAGAGAAAGAGAGAAAAAAAGAAAAGAAAGAAAGAGAGAGAGAAAGAGAGAAAGAAAAAGAGAAGGAAAGAAAGAGAAGAGAAAGAAAGAAAGAGAAGGAAAAAAAGAAAGAGAAGGAAAGAAGGAAGGAAGGAGGAAGAAAGAAAGACAGAGAGAAAGAGAGAAAAGAGAAAGAAAGAAAGAGAGAGAAAAGAGAAAGAAAAAGAGAAGGAAAGAAAGAAAGAAAAAGAGAAAGAAAGAAAGAGAAGGAAAAAAAGAAAGAGAAGGAAAGAAAGGAAGGAAGGAAGTAATGAAGGAAGGAAGAAAAAGAAGTGAGGGAGCAAGAAAGGGAGGGAGGGAGGAAAAGAAGGAAATAGGGAAGGAGGGAGAGAGAAAGGAAGGAAAAAAGAAAGGAAGTAAGGAAGAAAAAAGAAAGAGTAAGTTAGAAAGAAAGAGTAAGAAAGAAGATAGCCCCTGCCTCAAGGAGTTCACAATCTAATGTAATAGACAACATGCAATGAATATATAAAAACAAGTAATATATAGGAATTAGTTAACAGAGGAAAGATACTAGTATTAAGAAGGGAAGAACTTCTTGTAAGAGTTGATATTTTAGTTGAGACTAAAAGGAAGCTAGAGAAATCATTAGGCAGAATTCAGGAGGGAGACCATTTCAGGCATGGGAGAAGGCCATCTATCTACTCTCTGTCTATCTATTTATCTATTTATCTGTCATCATCATCTTTGTGGATATTTATTATTATTTTTTTATTTTTATCATGGAAATCCCTTTACTTTTCTGATCCTCTTTCCTCATCTATTAAATTGAGAGAATATATTAGATGTAGTAGTTCTTAAATTAGGCCCACAAACTTTTTGAAAAAGAATAGACAGATAGATAGAGATTTCAATATAATCAGTTTCTCTTTTACTCCTAAGAATTCATTTTATCTATTTAAAAATATTGTTTTTAGAGGGGCTTCATAAGGACTCTAGAGATTATCTAGTCCAGTTGTTTTATTGTACAAATTGAAAAAAGTTAAATGATTTGATTAAGGTCAACAAATAGCTGGTATATGGAGGAACTGGAGGTGACCCAGTTCCATTGGTCTTCCCACTATTCCATGTTGCAAGGCTGTCCCATTTCTGAAAAATAGTAAGAGCTGTCTTCAACAATATTATTTTGGTTATTTGAAATTATTGATAGAGTTTTAAAAATAGTAGATGCTTTCTTAATAAAAAAACAGTAACAAGATGATATAATCAGAAAAAATCTTGATTTTTATTCTCAAAATTGGTCCAAGTATATACAATAAACTTTCTCTTATTCATTTTCTATATTTCATTCACTTTCATTATCATCCATCTCAGAAAATTAATTATTTTTGGATTATACATAGGTCAAACAAAGTAGTTATTCAATCAAAAGAAATTGTTTCTTTTAAGTTGTCATGCTTTAAATGTTCTACAAGAAACAACAGTGCCCTTTAGCAAATGGAAATTAAACAGTTGAGAATCGTTTATCTCCTACTTACTCCTTCTAACTCTGCTTTGCATCTTCAAGGGAATCTGTGATATCATGGGATAGCACCCACATCCCCACATTCCCACATAATTGTGTATGCACAAGTAATTTGGTTAAGAAGGTAGTCTCAACCCAAGCAAATCTATATTTTTCCTTATTAGTGGGTAAAAGAACATAGCAAAGGGAAGGTAAGAAATACACTTTTCAGGCAAAGTGGGTAATTGTACAAATAAATAGTATTTAGTTAATGTTTTATTTTTATACACAAATGTTTTATTCATGCATCCCCTTAACATGATATTGTCATGATCTGCCTGATCACAATGACTCTTCCATCTGTACCCTCTTCCCATCCTAGGTATGTGGGTAATGCAAGGCCTAGAATATTTGAATTAGAGTCAGAAAGACAAGTTCAAACCCAATTTTAGGTACTTATTAGCTGTGTGATCCTGGGCAAATCTCTTGATTTCTGCTTGTCTCAGTTTCTTCAGTTTTAAAATTAGAGATACTAACAGTACCTAACTCCAAGGCAACCTGTATGAGAAGTAAATTAATTTTTGAAAAATGCTTAGCACAGAATCTAGCACACATTAGGTACCTGACAAATGTTTATTTTCTTGTAATAAAGAATAACAGCTGAACAAAACAAAATGATGCACAGGACTTGCTTGAAAATAAATGCATCTTTCGTACTGATAGCCTATCATTATTTTAAAGAAAGATGAAAACATCACCATCAAACCTCTAAAGTCTTGATTGCCTACTATATACTTTAATCTATGACATCTTTCAAGGTTGTTTTCCTTTCATCACTGCATGTATAGATTTTTCTCCTGATTTTTCTTTACTTTCCTTTGCATTAATTCAGCTGTTTCCAAGTTTCTCCCTAATAATACCTTCAGGTGTCACAGAAAGCCCTTGTAAATGAAAAGGAGGCTGTAATGTTTTTAAACAGTCTCCTAATTATATTATTTGGAATTTATTATTCTTCTCCCCTGCCTCCAGTCATGATGTTGTGAAGAAAGTACCCTCCATCCAGATGAATTCTCTATGCAGGGAGATTATTAAGGACATATTCTCAGAGAATTTTTATTTGACTAAATTACCATACTCTTAGTGAAGTCATCCTTTAGTCAATTAACTAAGCAATTATTTTTGCTGATTGCAATAATGTTACAGTAATATTTATTACAATGATCAGCAATGACTTAATATTTCTTGATTCCATCCTCTCTTCAGATAGAACATAAAGTAATATCTTTCTTAAATATTATCAGGTCTGCAAAAATCATAAAAAAGGGCACAAATAACTCCAAGAATAGTTTATTGTTACTCTTTAATTACATATTTATCCACATAAATATGCATTGATTTAGAATAATATTAAGCTTATTTATCACACAGGCAAAACCATTTAATTATTCCTATGTCAAGTCTTCATATGTAATATGAATTCACTTTTTACCTTGGAATGTCATAAATTCCCAAAACATCAGTTATATTTATATTCAAGTGAAGATACAAAAAGTATGCCATCTCACAAAATTATTTTTTTATAAAAATGGGACATTTGAGATAAATGCATTTTCTTAATTCTCCAAATGAAAACTATAAATTCCCCAAACATAGAGATTAGAGCCAAAGTTCCATATTCTGCTTTATAAATACAAACTTATTCTTATCTCTATTTGACTAGAATCTAATTCAAAGAGTTTATTTTACAACAGGGGTTCTTAATCCCAGATCAATGAATTTGAAAAAATACTTAATAATAGTATTTTAGTATTATTAATTTCTATAGATATCCAAGAATACAAAGACTTCGATTAATTCTCAAAGAGGTAGATGACCAAAAAACCAACCAAACAAAAACCTCAATTGAACATTTATTAAGTGACTTAATCAAAAAATAATAAACAACATTTATGTATTACTTTAAGGTAAAGTAATGCTCTCACATGCGATCTCTAGATCTATAAAACCTATAAGAAAGAATGTTAGATTGTGATAAATGCAAAGAAGATGCTAAATAGAGAAGACTGAAAGCTGAATCTAGATGTCAAACTAAGGGCCCCTGAGTTCCAGTCTATGGCAATCTAATAGATAAAATTGCCCAGAGAATAACAGATAGATTATTCTTAGAGTTAGGTATTGTGCTCTTTACACAATTCCTGGATGCTTCTTTTCTGATACTTTAAAGTTGACTGCTAGAAAAGTCCAAGATGTTAACTATAATGTCCTAATGTCACTAGCATAAGTGAATTTATTTCTTTTTCTTCAGAATGCTCAAATATGCTATCTAGATAGCATATTTCAAATTGCTAAATCCTATCTTTTACCATTTATATTTATTTAGAAATATTTATAAAAAGAGTTTTGAAGCCCCTAAAGTTAGCTCCACTACAATGATTAATAAAAAGTCAAACTCTGGGGAAAGGGCAAAGTTTTGGAGAGAATGACCAAAGTTAAAAATAAAAAAAAGATTGTCATTACTAACAAAATCCAATAGCAAGAGATGCAAAGACAAATTCCATTTAAAATAAAAACTAATTTATTTACTAGTATTCTAAGTAACCAAATTCCCCTTTCTCAAGTGCATTCAGCTTTCTCCTACTTCTGTATTTTTAACTTATTCCATCTTTTCCATTCCATTGCCTAGAATGACATCTTCTTCTATATCCACCCATTCTTTGATTTCCACTCAGCTGCTATCCTCTTATGAAACTTTTTTCTGATCCCCCCAGTTGAAATCTGTCCTACTTTAGAATATTCATAGTAGCCTGTTATGTAGGTCTCTCTGTTTTGAATTCACCACCACATATTATGGTTATTTTTGTCACTATTTTATGTCTTTTATGGTAAGTTTGCAACTTTAAAAATGTTGATATATGTCTTTTGTATTGATCTTATTCTATTTGGCACTTTAGTTATATATTTTTTTCCTTTCTTATTTACCTTACTAAATTGTGAGCTCCTTGAAGCAAGAACTGTATGTTATTTATTTCATCAAAGTTAATACTTTAGAAGAAGAAGAACAACAAGCATTTATACAATGCCTTAAAGTTACAAAGGGTTTTCAATATTTATTTTTAATTAAATGGTCATTTATTTATTTAATTAAAGATTTAAATTAAATTTCATTTGATCCTCACAATAACCTTGAAGTAAATGCTATTATTTTCTTATTCAACATGTAAGGAAATGGAGCCTGAAGAAAGTTAAGCAAGTTGCATAGCTCATATAGCTATGCTATTTATCATAAGCAAAATCCAAATTCAAGTTTTCTTGACTCCAAAGTGAATAAATTTGGAAATTAGTTATTTGATGAATTAAGAAGCTAATTGCAGACTTCTACATTGTCACAAGAAGTTTATAATGTCATTCATCATACATAGATGCTGTAGTGTTGTAATGGTATTTATTGTGACAGGCAGTATGCCCTGTAGAAAAGTATATTTAAGAACTGTTCCAATCAAACTCTGTCATTAATAATCTTTGAGACCAAGGATAGTCTTCTTCACCTTCCAAAGTCCCATTTCTTCATTTGTAAAAGATAAAAAAATCTATTCTAGTTCACAGGATTATTGTAAGAAAAGTACCCTATAGATGTCAACTATTATCAGCTTAATATTGTTGTTCATATTTAATTGGCACAATGCATATGCAAAAAATGCTTAATAAAGGTTCAGGACTGTGATAATCATCCATATGGACTTAATTGTGCTTTCAACATCAGTACTAATTCTAGTGTGTTATAAACCTTAGAAAGAATAGAGGCAGTTTGTCTAATGTTGGCACAATCTGTGCTCAATTATAGCAATAGCCAGAAAATTGTCCATACCTGCTATAAAGAACAAACCTTTAAGGTATGTCATTGGTCCACTTTTCTCATTAACGTGCAATTTCTTGTCTCTCGTTTTTCATAAGAACACAGCCTCTCAGCTACAAGATTCAGCCCTTTGCAAGCATTTGTTAAATGTGCTTGGGTCATGCAAAAAAAAACAAAAAAAAACACTCAATTTCAGGGATATTTACACCTCAGTGGCAAACTTCAAGTATGATCCAGTATTGATGTTCCCAAAACAGGGCAGAAGCTGCCTTCAGAAGCCTGCTATTGCTGTTTCATTACCAGACCCAAGGAGGGCGACAGTCTGGTTATCTTTGATAGTTCAAATAGGATATTTTTTGTCAGTGTGTTTAATTCAAGACTATATGTGCACAAAGCTAACCAGACCTTTTCTAAACCCTTATTACAGGTTTATTGTGGGTTTCAGTGTTGTCGCTAGTATTTTTCCCCCTCTTTAATAGGTGAGGCAGCTGACAACTGAATTAGTACTCTCTTCTTAGTATGCCAGTGGCTCATGACAATAGCCTAAGGGGGAAGATATAGATAACTGAGGAGATTTCTCACTGTTGTGATATATTTTTTCATATGGCTAATAAGGCAATTGAAATGACATTCTGTCACAGTGGTAGAATTTAGGGAGTTAGTGATTTTCTGTGGTGCTGCCACTAGGAGGAGATACATTTGAAGAAAGAAAGAGAGAGAAAGAGAAAGAGAAAAAGAGAGAAAGAGAAAAAGAAAGAGAGAGAAAGAAAAAAAAAGAAAGAAAGAAAGAAAGAAAGAAAGAAAGAAAGAAAGAAAGAAAGAAAGAAAGAAAGAAAGAAAGAAAGAAAGAAAGAAAGAAAGAAAGAAAGAAAGAAAGAAAGGAGGGGGGTTGGAACGGCAAAGAAAGGAGAAGAAAGAAAAACACAGGTTTTTAAATGGATAACAGTCTGCAACCTTGAATATGCTTCATATTTGATAAAATTATCTCTGTATTACTAATAATCAACTATGCTTAATATGTGATAAGTGTGTTAGGAAATGTTCAGTGGACCACATTTGTTATTGGGGAAAAAAAGATTAAGTTTAAACTTGCTGTCCTGAAGTCAGTTTCAATATTTGTTTACTAGTTCAGTTACTTACGTGTATTCCTGGCCAAATCCCAACCCAGGTGGTCAAAGGCTCTTGAAAAGTATGAGAATAGTTTAAAAGATGTGATGATATTTAATCTGGAGAAGACGGGAAAAGGTATGGAAGGAGAAGAGAGGAGGCAGTGAGAATGATTGCAATATTCAAATATTTGATGGATTTTATATGGAATATCAGTTAACTTATTCAGTTTGTCTTAAGATAGAACCAGGAACAGTGGCTGAAAGTTGTATAAAGACAAATTGATTTTTGACATAGAAGGAAAAATCCAAAAGTAAATTAAGTTGCTTTAGGATATGGCACATTTCCCTTTATTGGAGACCTTCAAATGAACGACGGATGATTGTGACTTTCTGGACATCAACTTCATTGATAAAATTAAGGGGAGGAAGTGGCTCAATATCTAAGGCATTATTCCTTTTTAAATCTATAATCCTATCCTGTAGATTTTGAACATATGCCCCCTTCTCTCTTCTGCTCCTGTCACCATGCAGGTATATAGATGTAGCCAGCCCCTCAAGACTAGATGATTTTAAAAGCTTGCTGGTTGATTTGTTTGCCACAAATCTCTTTCCACTATAATCCATCCTATATTGAGTTATCAAAACAATCTTCTGAAAACCCAGGTCTGACCATATCACCCCTCTCTAATCAATAAACACTAGTAGTTCCCTATAACCTACAGGCTCAAATATAAAATCCTTTGTTTGGCTTTGAAAGTGCTTTATAAACTTCGTACTGAATCTCCACTTCTCCAATCTTCTTATACTTTATACCCCACTCCTCCATATTCCACCTGATTCATTAACACTTGACTCATTGCTATTATTCACACAAGACACTATTTCTTGACTATGGACATTTTTATTAGCTGTCTCCCATACCTAGAATTTTCTCCCTCTTCATCTTCACTTCTTGGCTTCCTTTCAATTCTAGTTAAAATTCCAACTTCTACATGAAATCTTTTTCTTTGTCCCCTTAATCTTAGTGCTCCTCCTCTGTGATTGTCTACAATTTATCTTGAATATATTTGGCATGTATATATTTGTCTACATTGTGACTCTTTCATTAGTCTGTGAACTCCTTGTAAGAAAAGACTGTCTTATTTTCTTAATATTCCTAATGCTTAGCATAGTCCCTGAAATCTCAATAGGTACTTACTAATTGTGTGTTGATTCATCAGAGAATTAAAGTAGGGATTATCACCTAATAAGAAGGGGAGGAAAAAGTTATGTAAAGTTTTTCAACATGTTGGAAATCAGTGAGAGCTTTAGAAATCATTTTGTACATTTTCCTCTTCTTTACTTCATTGATTTTACGTAAGCAGAAATGTTTAATGGTATGTCATCAAAATTGTTCATTTAATGTTCTGCAGCCTTTCTATCTCTAATTTGATCATGTACTTTTACGCTGCATGTAGCATTGAAAAGCATTGAATTTTTTCTTTGCTCCCTTAATTTGTTTGTTAAGTGACTCTTAAGTCAGAAATCCATTTGTACATTATTTTAACATATACTGTGAAATGCTGATTGATGCCTAGTTTCAAACAGCTTATTTTCCAGATTTCCAAGAAGTTCTTGTCAGATAGTGATTTTTTTTTTATCCTGCTAGTTTGGCTCTTTGGATTTATCAAACACTAGACTACTTGGTTCATTTCTTTCTGTGCACTGTGCACATAATATATTTTGATGAATTTCTTTATTTCTAACCAGGATTAAATCATTTACTGCTTTGTAGTATTACTTAAGCAACTCCCTCCTTTTGGAGAGGAAATTGATTTTCCCACAGAGAAAGCTGGTGGGAATTCAATCATACTCTAACACCTGTTAATGTTCCTTTCATTACCTTATATTGGAATCAAAAGCAGACATGTCCACTTGTCATTAATCAGAAATATTCTTCTTCTATTTTTAAGCTTTGAAATCTTTAGAATTCTACTTTGACAGGAACATTTACTTCACTCTTGAGAAACCAGGTCCTGTTCAAGTGCTACTTCTTTCCTGGATATTATCCTGATCCTCTCAATTATGAGTTCTCCAACCTTCACTCTAATGGTACTTTATATTTACTTTGTGAGGAGAGGAAGTAGCAAATAGATGCCAAATTCAGGAAAACCTGCATTCATATCCAACCTCTGCAGGCTGCATAAACAATTCAATTAATTGAATCACTCAATGTCTTAGGCAATTCTCCAAGAGAATTGCCATTGTATATTGGTGGAGGGATTTTCCTTACCAGGAGTACCACTTTCCTTTTTTCTCTCTCTTTTCTTTTCTCACACTCTTTTTCTATCTCCATATATTTGAATATTAATTTCTACTGGAACATTTCTTCTATACCAATCAACTATTAACTACATATTGCTCTCTAATATTTTAAATGTTAGTGACTTCCAGGATTATGTGACCAGACAGAGATTGTATATGGCCACATGAACAGCAAGCAGTATCTAATTGGAAGACAGGGCAGATTTTCATCAACCCTTTACAAATGAAAGAAAAAAAGTAGTAAGAAATTGTACTATTCCTCTTGGCTCTGCCAGCAGTTATGTATTTTCCCAGGACTCACAAAAAACCCTAATAATATATTTCCCCCTGATTAGTTCTTCCTCCTCTTCTCCCTCTTGTTTCTAGCTCCTTTTATGATTTTAAATGTTGTTTTCTATTCTTAGAATAAAAGTTCTTTAAAGATAGGAATGGACTTTGGTTTTGGTTGTATTTATCTTCCCCATAATTGGAAGAATGCTTGGGCTTTATATTGACTTATAAGGTTTGCAAAAAGCTTTTTAAAATATTATCTCATTTTCCCATAGTAAGAAAATTTTCATTTTTTTCTATCAATCAATGATCTCTCTCTCTCTCTCTCTCTCTCTCTCTCTCTCTCTCTCTCTCTCTCTCCCTCCCTCCCTCCAGCTACACCCAGGGAAAGAACTCTGGGAGATGACTATGAACCACTACATAGAATTCCCAATCCCTCTATTTTGTCCACCTGCATTTTTTATTTCTTTGACAGGCCAATTGTACACTATTTCAAAGTCCGACTCTTTTTATACAGCAAAATAACTGTTTGGACATGTATACATATATTGTATTTAACTTATACCTTAACATATTTAACATGTATTGGTCAACCTGCCATCTGGGGGAAGGGGTGGGGAAGGAGGGAAAAAGTTGGAACAAAAGGATTTGCAACTGTCAATGCTGTATATATACATATATATATATATATATATATACATATATATGTATATATATATATATATATCTTGTAAATAAAAAGCTATATATGTATATCTTGTAAATAAAGATATATATATATATATATATATATATATATATATATATATAAAAGGGCTGCCATAAACACTTTTGCACATGATGTGGGTCCCTTTCCCTCCTTCATAATATCAATAGAAATGCCGCTGGGTCAAAGGGTTTACACAGTTTGATAACTTTTTGAGCATAGTTCCAAATTGCTCTCCAGAATGGTTGGATCTGTTCCCAGTTCTACCAACAGTGTATTAGTGCTCCAGTTTTCACACATCCCCTCCAACATTCATCATTATCTTTTCCTGTCATCTTAACCAATCTGAGAGGTGGGTAATGTTATCTCAGAGTTGTCTTAATTTGCATTCCTCTGATCAATAGTGATTTAGAGCACCTTTTCATATGACTAGAAATAGTTTCAATTTCTTCATCTGTGAATTGTCTGTTCATCCTTTGATCATTTATCAATTGGAGAATGGCTTAAAATCTTATAAATTATATTGTATATTTTAGAAATGAGGCCTTTATCTGAACCTTTGAATGTAAAAATGTTTTCAAGTTTATTGCTTCTGTTCTAATCTTGTCTGCATTAGTTTTGTTTGTATGAAAACTTTTTTAGCTTAATACAATCAAAATTATCTATATTGTGATTAATAATGATCTCTAGTTTTTGGGGGGTTTTTGTTTGTTTGTTTGTTTGGTCACAAATTCCTTCTACCTCCACAGATCTGAAAGGTAAACTATCATATGTTCTTTTAATTTGTTCATAATAACATTCTTTATGTCTAGATCATAAACCCATTTGGACCTTATCCTGGTATATGATGTACATGTGTAGGTCAATGCCTAGTTTCTGTCATACTAGTTTCCATTTTCCCAGCAGTTTTTGTCAAATAGTAAGTTCTTATCCCAACATATAGGGTCTTTGGGTTTGTCAAACACTAGATTACTATAGTCATTGACTATTTTGTTCCATGAATCTAGCTTATTCCACTGATCAACTAGTCTGTTTCTTAGCCAATACCAAATGGTTTTGATGACCACAGCTTTAAAATATAGTTTTAGATCTGGTACGGCTAAGTCACCTTCATTTGTTTTTTTTTTTTTTTTTTTTGGGGGGGGGTTGCTTGTTTGTTTGTTTATTTTCATTAATTCCCTTGAAATTCTTGACATTTTGTTCTTCCAGATGAATTTTATTGTTATTTTTTCTAGGTCAGTAAAATAGTTTCTTAGGAGATTGATTGGTATAGTACTAAATAAATAGATTAGTTTAGGTAGTATTGTCATTTTTATTATATTTGCTCAACTTTCCAAGAGCACTTGATATTTTTCCAATTGGTTACATCTGACTTTATTTGCGTGAAAAGTATTTTGTGTTTTGCTCATATAGTTCCTGGTTTTCCCTTGGCAGAAAGATCCCCAAATATTTTATACTATCATCGGATATTTTAAATGGAATTTCTCTTTGTATCTTTTTTCTGTTGGATTTTGTTAGGGATGTATAAAATACATGATGATTTATGTGGATTTATTGTAAAAATGACAGCATTTCTCCTTTAAGTGACCTTCTATGTACTCATACAGCAAAATCCCTTCTTCAGTGTTCTTACCTTCCATGTCACCTAGTATGCACCCCTGAATAACTAATGTGAAATGAAGATTATTTTTGTTTGTTTTCAGCAAAGTACAATTGTAAAAAAAAACTACAATATTAGGATCAGTCTTTTATATGTTCTCTGCTTCACGAAATTGTGTGTCATCTTTGTGCTTGGGCAATGCTAATCTTTTCTATATCATTTCTATTTAGTAAAGTGCTGCCAAAACAAGCACTGTCATATGTTCTCTGAATAGAGTATTTCTGTAATACTCTAATTAGTTGTAGGCACAAAACTGTAGGAAACACAAGATAAATCAATGCATATGCAGAAGAGAATAACCATTTTCAATTTCCCCTGAATTTTCAAGATACTGCTTTCTCAAAGTTCTTTGCTTACCATTTCCTCATGCCTAACATTATATCTCTTTTCTCTGTTTCTTGTTACTAACTATTCTCTTTGCCTGGTATGAACTTTCTCCACATCAGAAAATATCTTTCTTCTTTAACATTTGGTTGAGGTACCATCTTCTGCATCAAACCTTTCTTAATGCTTCTATTAGTGCTCTCATTCTTAAATATCTTATATTTATCTACCTCGCATAAATTTGTATTTATTAACTTCAAAATTATGCTCTATATGCATTATATATATATATATATGTACATGTACATGTAACCTATATATCCCACCATTAGAATATAAACTATGAGTAGGTATTATTTCATTTTTTGTACTTCATCTCCAGTTCCAGTATGATTCTTGGTGCATATAAAGTGCTTAACCCATTATTGTTGCTTGATCAAATAACTTAGCTGAAAAAGCCTTCAAAATTTCTATTGCAAGTTCAAGATCTAAATCCTGTTCCCTAAACATCCTGAGCTTCTCATATTGTCTCTACTCATTCTATTCTGCATCTTATATATTTGGCATCCTAGAACAAAATCACAGTTGGCTCAGTCTAGTAGCATTAATTGCTAAAATGTTTAGTCACTACTGATAATGTAGTAAATTAATATTTTTATTCTTTTGTTGATTCAATTTTTCTTGGTTCCACAGAAGCCCATCTTTCAACACCAATATTCTTCCAATGATTCTGAATGGTTGTTAATTAAGATCTCCATAATCTTAAAGTAATTGAAATTGCAAGTAACCCCAAACTACAATTTAATGATGTATTCTAAGAATCAGCATTTCAAAGCTTATCACTATATACAATTTGTGCATGAAAAAATGACGAAAGAAATAATTATATATAGGCTTAATTGGGAAAATGTTAACCATATATTAAGAAAGATAGATTACATAAGGACTACTCTAATGTTGCACTAGTACCAATGAAAGAATTATAACTATTTTTAAAATAACCTCTACTTTTATGTGGTTGGTAGATCTTTAGAAGAGTATTAATGGGGGCAAAAATTCTTAATAATGTTTACCTAGTAGAAGAAGTGCCCTATTAAAGCCCCAGTGATATATTCAAAAATTTAATAATCACAGTTGTTATCTATGCACAAGAAATAGAAAACCAAACATCTCTTTTTCTTTATTTAAATAAGTGTCAAATATATGAAAAGGATTTTTCTTTTGCAATTTTGCACATATTTATACAGGAAACTTCAGAACATAAGTACCTCAAGATAATAAGGAATGTAAGGATCTTAAAATGGATTGGAAGGAAGAAAGTTGTAGAACATTCATGGGAAGTTTTCAAAAGTTAATTGAAAGGATTCAGATGAATAGATATAACTCAAATGAACTCTTCACAGATATTAAATAATGATACTGAATCTCTGAGTCTTGCTACTGCTAGAGCCAGAAAGTTTTTCCCTTAATGCTTTCAGTTCTAATTCATATGTAAACTAGCAGTAATGATGGCATAGTAAAAATAATATGAGATTTGTAGAAAGAGATTTTTGAGTCTGAACCCTTAGAATCCCGGTTCTATCCCCTATATGAATTTGGCCAAGTCATTTTATTTTGCGAGGTCTC
Source organism: Sarcophilus harrisii (assembly GCF_902635505.1). Lineage (NCBI taxonomy): Eukaryota > Metazoa > Chordata > Mammalia > Dasyuromorphia > Dasyuridae > Sarcophilus > Sarcophilus harrisii. Next base: position 260,935,018 of record NC_045429.1, on the reverse strand, counting down.
AGTTTCCTCATTTTCTAAATGAAAGAATTGGACAAAGTGATCTCAAAATTTCTTTTTCATTATTATCTTATGATCATTTATCTAATGTATTAAATTAATTTTGTGTACTTCTTTCACTACTATGTGAACGCACTTGATTCCCCAAAGGAGTTTAGATTCTATTGACAAAGAACAACATATAGATGGAATATTTAATTTCTAGAGTACAGCATTAGCACATATTAGGTGTAAGGGTTAGTATGGAGTCTTGTAGGATGAAAAACTTGAGCAGAGTTCTGAGATTCTTTATGAAGGTGGGGTATATATTTTGCAAGTGAAGCATCCTGAGTACCAGGGAACAGCCTCTGCAAATGGATAGAGATGGAGAGTGGAATGTCAAATAGCAAACATAAAACAAGCCATCTTCACTAGAAACATTGAAGTGGAGAAACTGTGTAAATAGCCTGAAAAGATGGATTGGAGCTAGATTGGGTTGTGAAGCCTTTCAAAAAGCAAACAGAGATAAGAGGGAGTTGCTGAAGCTTCTTGAGAAGAAGATTAATATGGTGTAACTTGTGCTAAATGAATGGTAGTTTGACAACTAGATTGGAGGATAGAATGGATCTCTAGGAGACTTGAAGCAGAGAGACAAATTAGAAAACTATTAGAACAGTCCAGGGGAGAGGTAACAAAACTCTGATCTAAGATGACACCCATGTGAAAAGTATTGTAATGTTAGAAATGACAAGATTAGAATCTTGATAATTATGGACATTTTATACCCAATAGTCCATTTCTGGGTGCCCCGTAGAGTTGGAAGAGATATCAGAGGCCATATACTCTATCCTTAACCCCTTTATTTTACAGTTGGAGAAAAAAATTGAGAGACAAGTGACTTATCCAGAATCATACAGGTAATATGCAAAAAAAGATAAGACTTGAAATCAGGTCCTATAACTCCAGAACTAATGTATTTTTCACTAGTGTATAATGATTCTCCAAATCCCAAAATTTGTTTTATCTGGCTTCTAATTTTAATACAAGCTGTACCATTCATGAATTCCTTTGGCAACCATCGAAGTAAGATGAACAAGATGAGTTGGGTTCAAACTATAACTTTTCTGCATATTTTTGTGCAATCAGGGCAAATCAGTTCTTCTCTTTGGGTCTCTATTTTGAGATCTATAAAATGAAGAGATTCGACTAGTTAATTCTTTTAAATTCTATGGTCCAAAGTTGGTGACATGACTTTTGGAAAGAGTCATCCACTTACTCTATCAGTCAGAAACAAAACAGTTTGGAGTACAAACTTCTGAATTCTAAGCATCTCTTGGAACAAAGAGGAAAGTAAGCTCATCATTACTTTTGTAATGCATTAACTGTTTTACTTCGTTCTGTGCTGTACATAACCTAGAGACAGACCAAATTCCTGCCCTCAAGGACCTTGTACTCTTTCTTAAAATTCGGAAGATACATTTGCATTTTAATGATGCAATAATTCTGTGATGCCTTGGGAATTATATTGTTTAAATGGGTGCAACAGCTTCATTTTATTATAATGTACATTCAATGACAATCTGGATTGGTATTTACACAACATTTGCCAGTGGGAAATGGCTATTAACATTGATGTATGTGTACAAAAATACCATACTCACACAGAGACCATGTTTCCTTAAAGCAAACACATGAATGACACTTTATTATTTAGACAGTACCTTTTGTCTCAACTTTTGGGATTATATAAGTTTTAGTGTTCAGAATTGAAAAAATGTGGTAGAATATAGAGAGGTGATCCTTGCATACAAATACACAAAAGCAGGAATTCAAGTTTTGTCTAATGGCTCACCTCACATTTGAAAAGCAAGCTAACCTAATGTTTTATGCTTTGACAATAAATAAGATACTTTCTCTGGAAATGTCCCTATGACAAGACCTCTGATTTCAATGATATAGAGAATTCCCTGTATCTTCTCTTAAATTTATAGGTTTAGAGAGTTAGCCATATCATATACAGATTTTCTTTGAAAGTCATATAACTAATATATGCCAGAGAGAGGCTTGGACAAATATCTTTCCAAATTTGAGGCCAGCCCTCTCACCACTGTATCTTAGCTGCCTTTTTTTATAGGGCAGAAACAATTTACATAGTAATAACCCAATCTTTTGCCCACGGGATTTTTTTTTCATATACATATAGTCACATAAACACACAAACCTCCAAATACACATATAACATTAATTCATGAATCATAATGATATTGCATTAAATAGTTACAGAATAATATATGAAATACAACTTCATTTATAATGCTGGAGAAACTGAGGCACGATAGAGATTAGAGAGTATTTAATAATTTATTAAATGGGAGATTTACTGGGACTAAATGGATCCATGGTTCGGTCCCAAGGCTCAATGAGACTATCATCTCCAAGAATCCAGCAAACAATGAGAGTTCTCAATGACATCTACATGTGACTCAGATACAGGGGGTAGACTGAAGCAGGGGCAGAGTTAGGGTGGTGATAGCAGAACAGAACTATGACAATCTGGTTCTGAGAGGGTGAAGGCAGGCATCTCCCCGGAGATGGGGAGAAGCATCTTGATAAGTCAATATCTGACATTCCGGTAGCTTGGGATGGGGCGAGGCATTATGATATTCTAAAACATAAGATCTTTTATCCTTATCAAATATTCTGATAAAGAGGGAAGGGAGGTTTTGTAGGACTAAGCTTTGGGCTGAAGCAGAGAAACTGAGTCTGGACTGGGTCAGGATAATTATGGAAACTGAGTCAGGACAACAAAAGAGAACTGTGGCCTAGCAATTTAATGTTTACAGCAACTCTTCAAGGATCAAGTTCAGTGTCCTTTCAGTAAAGGAGTAGGCTAGAGTTAAGAGAGAATGTTTGACTTTCACAGTCATTCACTTAGTAGTTGATAAAGTTAAGATTTGAAACCTGGACTTCTAATTCCAAATACAATGCCTTGACACTCAATCTATTACCCTTGTACATTTCATGACAGATCCAGGGGTCCCAAAAGTCTTAGTGCAAATTTATTTTACAAAAGTAAAGAAGTATAGTAAAGTGGTACTAAGACTTCTGGGACACCGTGTATAAGAATGGGCAGAAATTATAATTTCTGATGTATTAGGAAATCCTGAGTGAAGAAATCTCATCTCTCCCCAAAAGCAAGGTTGTACCTTCTCTGAAACTTACAATCACTCAGAACTTAAATGACTTGCCCTGGGTAACACAGCCAGTATATATCAAAAGCAGAACTTAAGCCCAAATCTTCCTGGCTCTAAAGTCAGCTCTCTGAACTGAGGGAATTGAGTGTGGTTCACAATATAGCATTTTCACTCTTTTTTGTTGTTGTTTACTTGCAATTTATTTGTTTTTCTTTTTTGTGTGTGTGTGGCACCATAATTGTATAAAAATTTATACATGTATTGGATTTAATATATATTTCTACCATATTTAACTTATATTGGATTACTTGCCATTTAGGAGAGGGCATAAGGAGAAGGGAACGGAATTGGAACACAGGATTTTGCAAAGGTTAATGTTGAAGAATTTTTTGTTGTTTTGAAAAATAAAAAGCTTTAATAAAAAAAGAAAAAAGTCAGCTGTCTTCTTCATGGCTGCCTCCATTTCTGTCTGTCTTTCTGCCTCTCTGGCTCCCTATCTCTGTTGTCTCTCTTTTTTATCGCTGTCTTGGTCTCTCTCTCTTTGTCTCTGTCTGTCTTGGTCTCTATCCCTGTCTCTGTGTTGTGTCACTTTCTCTGTCTCTCTCTTTGTCTCTGTGTCTTTCTCATACATACACATATACATATATTTTTTCTACAGAGAAAAATATAATCATAGACATTATATATACCTATACAAAACACAATTTTAAATGACTATTGTAGATGAACATGCTGTCAATAAAAACAAAGACAAATTGAATGAAATAAAACAATAGTAGTCATTCCCCCTCCCACCCTCATGGGAAGTAGCACTCATACCTGATTTTCTGCCTATGGGGTTTAACTCAGGTTAGAGATAATGGCAGCACCAGGGCAGCTCCTGCTTATTTTGAAGGGTTACCTCCACAGACAAATCCTCCAGCCCCCCTGACACCACCTTCCATTTCAATGGAGTTCTTTTTGTTTGTTGTTTCTCTGCTTGTCTTTCTTATTCTTGTGAGCTTTGATGTCTCTAATCCTACTGATCCAAGCAGGTGACCAAACTTTCATCCATAATCTGTAGCATTCAAATTAAAGGAATGGTTTATAGATTCTGGGATTTTCTGTGCACCTCGGGTAAATCCTTTTCAGGCCCCTTATGAATGGATAAACCCATGAGCAGAGTGTGAAGTTAAATTGATCCCAATCAATGTGCCACATAAAGTCAGATTGTATCCACTTCAAGTCAACAAACAAATGAAACTGTTTTTCTTTCTCTTTCTTTTTCTCTTTCTCGTTCTTTCTTTCTTTCTTTCTTTTTCTTCTTTCTTTCCCTCTTTTTCTCTTCCCTTCTTCCTATTTTTCCTTCATTTCTTTCTTTTTCTTCATCAATATTGCCTTTCTCTTTTTATTTCTTCCCTTGCTTTTCTTTTAACCACTTTTTCCCTCTGTTTTATGTTTTCCTTCCTTCCTTCCTTCCTCCTATCCTTCCTTCCTTCCTTCCTTCCTTCCTTCTTTTCTCTTTTCCTCTTTTTCCCCTATAGATTGAAAAGCTGTTTTGGCCATAAAATATGATAGAGAATTAATTTATTAGTAAAGAAGCATTTATTAAACTTTATCCATGTTCCAGACTCTGTGCTAAAATGCTAGGGATACAAAGCAAAACAAAAAACATAGTTATTGTACCTAAGGATCTCACTTTCTAATGGGTATTCAATATGAATCAATGACAAAATTAAGGAAGCATTTATTAAATTCTTAGTATGTGCACAGTAGTATGTAAATAACTATAATAAAGGTAAATGAAAGGTCGTATCACAAGGGAAAGCACTAGCACAAGAATTGACTAGGAAATAAATGTATTCTGTAGCATATGGGATTGGAGCTGTGTCTTCAAGGAACTCTCGGAAACCGAGGAGTTGAGAGCATAGAGACTATCTTCCTTCATTAAGTATGATGCTACATTACTTTTCCACAAAATCCATTTTCATATCTTTCCTTTCAATTGAACACTTCTGAAACACACATGCCCAGGTTTGTGTTACACTAAGAACAAATATGATCATTTTCACAGCAAACTTGTATACATCTTTAAAGAAAACAGATAGGATAGAAATAAGTGCTCTTCCTCCCAGTCACATTAAACAAAAAGGTTAAGCCCCTACTGACAGGAAAGATGTATTTGCAAGTGATTAGTTATATTTCTATCATACTGCTTGCCTGTGTTCTTCGTTTGATGTTTAAACAAAGCTCGTGAACATGCTGGGTTGTATTCTCTGATGTTGATTTATAGGTAGAACTGAATTCTAAACACTAAGCCGGTAGGTAGGCTTTAATAAAAGGCACAGACTTTCTTCCTGCTGGTTAGTGTGTGAGGAAGCTATATTGTTTTAGGGCCTCAATCTGTCAAGCACAGGTGTATAATAGGGGAGTCCTTCAGGCACAAAGACCTCAGCTATCCACAGAGGGCTAGCTGCATTTTACTATATCCCAGCTTGTATTCAAACATCTATAATAAGAGATTGTGTGTGTAGGGGTAGATTTGATTTTAAAATATTTTCTTTAATGATGATATAGACACATGATTTGGACTAGATAGAACCACAAGGTGCTACAAAAAGGTATTTTAAGACTAGAAAGTTCTCTGAAAAGTGTTAGAAAGAATATTGGCAAATGAGATTTAGATTAGCACAGCATAATGTACATCAGAAAGAATAGTTTAATAAGTCCTCATCCATGCTGATTTTTGTTTAAATGGTTGACATATCTCAATGAATCACTGGGCAGAACTCTAGGCATCATTGTGGGTTATTCAATAAAGATGTCTGACCAGAGTACAAAACTAGTTGAAGATAATGCAACAGAGATGTTGGACTAAATTAAGAGAGGCATCCACATCTGGCAAAACCCAGGGAAGCATATATCGCTATTATCATCATGTAAGTAGGATAAATGCCCTTCCTTAACATTTAACTGTGGGTACATTAACTGACATAAAATGAATCAAGCTGTATATTCTTGATGTCCAGTAAAAAGATTAAAAAATATAGCAAAGAATCAATATTTTGCCATTTAAGAGTTTATCTGGTATTTTCGCTTTTTGTCTAAATTATTGGCACTTAAATGGACTGTTCAAGTGCATTTTTTGTCTCAACATTTTGTAAAATAGAAATAATAGTACCTCCCTTGCCAAGATTGTAAAGATCACACAAGAAAATATACCAAAAGCACAGTGATAACCTTAAGCACTCTTATCAATGGCAGTTGTTATTTTTGTATCCCCTAATATTCTAAATTCCATAGAAGCAGTCACAAACTTTGAGTTTTATTATTTCCTCCAAATTTAAATTTAGTTGAATATATTATATGTGTGTGTATATATATATATATATTCATGTATATGTATACATATATTATATCTTTACATATATATCATATCCATGTATTATTAGTATGTATATTCACACTTATAGTAACATATTTATTAATGACCTGTTATCCTCTCATTTCATCTCCATTCCCCATCCTCATCATGTCAATAGGCTACAGAACATATATTATCTTCCTGTTGCCAATATATTGATAATTCCCACAGAAATAGTTTCCCTTGAAAATGAAAATCAAAATAGAATATAAATGAGTAGCTTAAATTTCTTTTATTCTTGCCTATTGGTTCTTGCTACCCCCCCCCCCCAAACTGTTTGATTTTTAGCCTTCAGAATGAAAGTACAAGAATTTTTTTTAGTTAGTAGCTTATCTATGAAGGGAAGACTTTCCTGTCAACAAAACAAGGTCTCATTTTATTTCTATTTTTAAGGTTTTATGAATTGGACTACAAATCTCTGTTTTTCTAACAACTCAAATGTTGGTAGTAATTTATTCTTTTTTTGGTTTTTTACTATTTTAAGAGCAGAATGCTGGGAAAACTTCATTTCTAAACTAATGAACTTACTAATCAATAAACATTTATTAATCATTTGCTATCTGCTAAGGATCATGTTAGAGAAGACAATATAAATAACATAAAATTTCAGGTACATATGAGATCTATTCAAGGCATGTGGAAATGGCTTTATACCAGGCTAATAAATTTAGTAAAAAATAGTAAAGTTCTAGTAAATATGAGGCAGGAAGAAGGTGATATTTGGCCTGAAACTTGAAAAAAAGTCAGGAATTCTGAAGAGGCAAAACTAAGGATGGAAAACTTTCCAGGGATGGGGGACAACTGTATAAACGCAGTATCATCATGTAAATGAGGGTGATAAAGTAGTCTAGTAGGGTTGTAGAGAGTGTAGTAGTGTATAGAGTACAGAAATGCATAAAAAGACAGGAAGGATAGGGAGTGACTAAATTTTAAAGATCTCTAAAAATGGCGATGAAGCACTGAATAATTGATCCTGAAGGTAATAGGGGACTACGGAAATTCATTGAGTGTATATTAGTGGGCTTAGTGAAAATGACATAGTAAAATCTATACTTTAAGGAGGTAACATTCCTGACTGTGCAATGGATGGATGGATGGAAGTGCAAAGATATTTCAGGTGGATTAGTTAGATGATTATTTCAATGATCCAGATAAGAAATGTGAAGACCTAACCTAGATAGGTGGTTCAATCAGTAGAGTCTTACATCACAAATGTTGTGGAAATAGAAAAGACAAAATTTCACAAAGATTGGTTTCATGGAGTTTCAGGCTCTATGTACAGCATTTAGGATAACAACAACAACAATAAAAAGAGTAGAGGATTACATGCATCTGTCTTGGTTTCTCTTTCCAGTCCTTTTAGATCCATCTCCCCACAGAGGATATTGAAACTGTCCCAATTTGTCTTTAAACTTAAAAGTCAGAATGTATTTACATAGGCCTGAATTTTCATTATCTCATTAATGCACAATATCTCATATATGAGCATTTATATAAGGTATGTTAATATAAAGTGGTCTTGAATAATAAAGCTATTTAAAATTCATTAATATACAAGTAGATGTTACTTTATATATGTATGCTGTTTGATGTAAACATTTCCATCTGCAATTTAACTTTGCTATACATAGATATTGTACTTCGAGTTACATCACCCACAAAACACATGGCTAAATTAATAGTGATTAATGTAGCCATACTACCTAGGATATGAGCCAATATTTTGCATACTTAATATGCTGAATTATAATTTTCTAGACAATACATGTATAACATAATTTCATAGGGCAAAAAAACTAATTATTATTGTTCAATCTTTTTTTTTTTTTTTTTTTTTGCAGAGATACTGGACTAGAATAGTTTGCAGTTTCCTTCTTCAGCTTATTGTACAGGTGAAGAAACTGAATCAAATAGGATTAAGTGATTGTCCAGGGCCACACAGCAAGTAAATGACTGAGGTCACATTTGGATTCAGGAATGTCTTTTTGATCCCGGGCCCAGACCTCTATCTACTGTACCACCTACCTGCCCCAACCAAAGTTACTTAACTAGACCATAATAGATTTAATCTTCTCATTCCTAAGCCAATATACTGACAGATTCATAAGAAAGTTTTGAGTGAATGAAATATAGAAATATTTCAGTATACACATACACAAATATATACATACACACACAATAATATCATATATATATATATATATATATATATATATATATATATATATACAGAGAGAGAGAGAGAGAGAGAGAGCAATTGCAATGTAAATTAAACCTCTACCTTCATAAAAATACTTCTAGGCAGAAACCAATTGCCATTTGTGTAGGAGGGATAATTAAAAATTCATATCTGTCCTGATGATCCCTAGGTTTATATACATATCCTTAGTTTCCTAAACTGCATTCCCATATCACTAATTGCCTACTGGACTCTAGAACTGGTTCTTAGATATTTTTCTAGCTCAAAATGTCCAAAACTAAATGCATTACTCACCCTCCCAAAAAAACATCCCTCTTCTAAATCTCTCTGTATCTCTAACTCTGGAGTATACCACATCCTCCAAATCATTGAAGTTCACAATCTTCATCTCACTCTCATTTCAGCTTCACTCTCTATATAGAGTTAAGTACCAAATATTATCATTTCTATTTCTACCATATCTCTTAACATGTGTATCTTCTTCCCTCATTTAGCCTCTACTTTAATTCAGGCCTTCATCATTTCTCATTTGGACTCTTGTGGTAGCATTGTAATTGTTCTATGCCTCAAATCTCTTCCCACTTTAATTAATCTAGGGATTCTGAAAGGAAATGATAAGAAGAGACAAAATTCTGTATGTGTGGTTCATTCTGTACAAAGGCTCAGTAAAGGTTTAAAAGAGGAAGGTATAGAACCACTCCAGGAGGGCTAGAATGGAGGGTACATGGATTGAGGAAATTGAGAGGTAAGAGGATTGGAAGGGTAGGATGGGGATGAGGTTATGGAGAGCTTTAATCACCAAGCAAAGTAAGTTCTAATTAAGCCTAGAAGTGATGGAGAATCACTAAAGTTTTAGTAGGGAGATGACATAGTCAAATCTAGGTTTTAGGAAAATCACTTTCATAATTTTGTGCAAATGATTTTTTTTGGTTGAATTCTATATTTTGAAAGCTTTTCTTTCTTTTGAAAGCTTTTTAATCCATACATTTGATAGATTAAAAGATCCTATATTTCCACATCCATCTAAAATTTTCTTGTGTTTTTGTTTTGTTTTGTTTTAATGGATCAGTGTTATAACTTGTAATATCTCTATATATAATGATGATCCAATTATAATATATTTGCTAAATTTTCAAATGTGTTTCAAATTTTGTAGTTATACTACAGATAATTGCTTCCATTATCTTATAAAGGATAAAAAATTTCTAGTGTATAATCAGTCACTTAATCATGTATTTCTAGTATCTGATAGATGTTAAAATTTGTACCTTTAAATATTATTATTACTATTATTATTTGTAATTCTCATTTTTAACAAAAAATCTGGAATTAATAAAGGCTTTTGTTTTCTAAGCATTTTTCATAAATTATCTCAGATGTGTGTGTGTGTGTGTGTGTGTGTGTGTGTGTGTGTATGTGTGTGTTCCAAGATAGACAAGTAGGGTTTTTTTGCACTAAACCAACACTTTGTTCTTGGTATCCCAAACTGACCCGCTGGCCAAATAATCATTGGCATAATCATTGGCAAAACCTCTGTGAGGAATTTTGGAATCTGATCCCATATTCAATTCCTAGCCTCAATCTTTAAGAGTTAGCTTCTTTGACTACTTTGACTCATCCATTCACCCTTGAACTTCTTTTAGTACCTGGAACTTTCTCACCCTGGAAAATCACTTTTATCATGTTGTTCTCTTTCGCCTGTTGATGAATTCCTTTTGAAGACTTTTGTTTTTGAGATGTGCTCAGATCTGGCATGTTTCATTCCATTCTTATATGTTTCTGACTCTCTGGATCTTGGCACCTCGTCCCTCACATCCTTTTCCAGCTCCTGTTTATGTTTATTCTTTGATTAATGAGTAATTGTTAAATAATAATAACAATTAATCAAATTAATTAAACTCCTTGAAGGAGGGAACTATATTTCTTTTTGTTAGTTTTTTTTAAATTTTCAGTGTTTTCTACTGCTTCTAGCACATATGGATAAGTTAATATTTATTGCTTGTTCTAACCAACATGTTATAATGAAGTCAGAAATATTACAGAATTAGAAGACAGGATGGAAACACTTTTTGTTTTAGTTCCCACTATTCTCATACAGCTCCCTAGAACCATCCATAGCTGTACTTTTCTTAAAGTATTATTCTAAGGGAATAGAATTTTCCTTTTTCAGAGCAATACAAATGTTATAATCTCAAATACTTTATTATATCTATATCTATCTATCTATATGTGTGTATGTGTATGGGTGTATATGTACACATATACTATATATACATGTATATATAGTGTTTATGTGTATCTATTTTTAAAACTTTACTACTTGTTAATTAAGCTAATTTCATAATAAGATATGTTGCAGAGTCCTTTATTAACCAAAGTACTACCTACTTCTAACTCCAAGATTTATTCTGGAAGTCAATCGAATTAGAAATCCCATAACTTGAATAGGCTTCTCTGACATTACTAGGACAATATTTTCCCCCCATGGTAATTTGGAGATAAGAGATCTGAAAGTCTGCTTGCATTAAACTAGTTAAGAGGAATGGACTTCAGACATCTAAAATGCAGCAAAGAAATCAAATCAGGAATGGGGAAAAATAATGAGAAAGTTAGGATGCCTTAGTGAGCAGCCAGAGTCATTTTATGAAGAGGTTTCCCTCAAGCAACCAAACCGAGCCCAAACAAGCTTATTCCTCTAAAACTTGCTCTTCTCGCTATTCTGTTGCAAAATACATTGTAATAATATCATAAAACAGCTTGAGACGAAGAAGGATTCTGATTGACTGTTCAACATTCCAAAAGGGTAGATTAATATCTATGAATCTCACAGCTGAAGCATTTTAATGCAAACTTGCAGTTTGAAGGAATTGAAACAGTCCGCCAAAATCATTTATTTATATATAGAAAACGGGGTGGGGAGAATAGACATTTCATAATAGCAATGGTTCCAAGGGATGCTGTTATCATGAGATAATCACATCCCATGGGCATGGCAGCACTCGGCTGTGTCCCCCTGCCTTGCATTGCTCCAGAGGACTGATTATCTCATGATAATAACCCTTATCGTGGCTTTGTGGGCAATAAAAAAAAAGTATGTGGGGTGTGTGTGTGTGTATTTTGCCCAAGTTCTTTGGGCATCATCTAACTTTGTTTTTACTTTTGAATTTTGGCCATATGCAACTTTCCTCCTTGGGAGAAAAAAAGATATACTATTCCTTGTTGTTATTTTTTTTTTCAGAAAAGTGCAAAAGGATGTTGCGACTATATTGATCTTACTGTGAAAGAGCAGAATTACAAAGAAGCACAGGTCTCCTGAGGCTTGTGTATGGAACATCCAATACCCACACTGACATGTCTAGACTGGCTGACCAGCTAATTCATTTTGGAGGAACATATACATTGTATAGAATGAAAAACAAAAAGGAAAAGACAAAAAACTATACACACACACACACATATATATATACGCACATATACAAAATATATATACATTTATTTGTCAACCAGACAATTCACAATACTTATATACATATATAATGCATAATACAGATATTTGTATATGTATCTATAAATATAAAATTAATGTACTTTGTATATACAATTACATATACATAGATCTATATGTCTATCTCATTCTCTTCCACTCTCTCTCTCTTTGTGTGGGTGTGTTTCTGTTTCTTTGTCTCTCTCTATCTATATGTCTCTCTCTCTTTCCCACATACCCTCTTCTATTGCCACATCCCCTATATTCACAGGCTTGGTACTACCATGTCTGACAACCTTAACAACTCTTTTCATTTCCAGCATCATTATTAGACAAATTTCTCCCAAGTAGCAACCACTCTGCTCAAATGCCAGCAAATGAAGCCAGTTTGGGAATTACAATAACTGAAGCACAATTGTATCTATGAAAGTATAATAGCAATATGTGCTGAAAGACACCAGCTGAGAAGTGTGGAGAAATAAAAAATAGCAAGGAAAAGATTTGGAGAGAAAGACTTCTCACTATATTTCTAACAATAAGAAAAGTATAGTATAGTGGATAAATTGGACAGTCTTGAAGCAGGAAGAACTGAGTTTGAATTCTGTCTTTGACACTTTCTAGCTGTGTAATTTTACTGTACCCAATATCTCAAGATTCTATGCTCATTTCTAAAGCTATGAATTAGTTTCTTAGGAATTACAAATCTTTTAGTAGACAAAATTCTCTAATGAAGTCACAATTTCAGTTTAAGAAAAGGGAAAAATAAGTGTCTTAGCTGATTTACATATTATTAAAATCAAATGGTTATCAGAGGTTTTTTTTTTTTCCTTAGTTTGATAAGCATATTAATTTATCTTGATGGGAATGTCTTCATATCTGGTGATATTGTGGTGTGTGTGTGTGTGTGTGTGTGTGTGTGTGTGTATGTGTGTATGTATAGAGTTGTGGTCCACTGGAGTTCTCCAAGTTCTCAAAAGTCATGCTAGTTGACAGCAGGCTTTCAGTATGGTCTTTTGATTTTGTCAGATGCTTTTCAGTCATTTCTGAATCTTTATGACCCCGTTTTTAAAGGTTTCTTGGCAAAAATATGGCTATGGTTTGACATTTCTTTCTTCATAGCATTTTTACAAATTTGTTTTTACAAAGTGAGGTAGAGTGTAAAGTGATTTGACCAGGGTCACACAGCTAATAATTGTCTGAGACCAGATTTGAACTCAGGAAGATAAATTTTCCTGACTCTGGATCCAGTTATCTATCTACTGCCACCTAGCCAATCCCCCATGGCCTTAGTGATATTGTATGAATCTTGTTCAAGATCCATTCTGCCTAAATAAAGGAGAGGCTCACTACTAGAAAGCTGACCACCAAGTTCTGCATTTGTTCTTGGTCCATAGCCACTCATAAAATTAACAAAAAAACAGAGATTTTGTGATGTTTTGATATGTTTTGATTATTTCTTGTATGTTTCTTGTTTTACTAGCTACTCAATAAGATGTAGGGTCAGAAGGTTGGACTCATAATAAAGAAAATGTGTCTTAAAATCACACATTTTCTACTTAGTAGTTGTGTGACCTTGGGCAAGGAAATATAACTCAATTTTCTCATCTGCAAAATGGAAACAAAATAGTAACACCTATCTCACAGGGTTGTGATGATGGAGTGGGAGGTGAGAAAGAGAGACACAGAGATACAGAGAGACAGAAACAAATAGAGATAGACACACACACAACACGCATAGAGGCAAAGACAGAAAGACAGACGAGACGAGAGACAAAAAGGTAGAGGAGACAGAGACAGAGATTCAGAGACTAGGGATTACTATGTGCCAGACACTGTACTAAGGACTTCATATTTATTATTCCCTTTAATCTTTGTGCCAACTCTGAGAGATAGATACATTATTATTATTCCCATTCTACAGATGAAGAAAATGAGTCAGAGTGACTTGCCAAGGTCACAGAGCTAGTAAATGTGTGGTCATATTTGAACTCAGATCTTCTTGACTCAGTGAATGTCCCTAAATCTGATTAAAAATGTTGTTTTATAAGATTAGAATGGAGAAAATAATTCATTTAGTCACATTTATACAAATAAATTATGTGGATAACATGTTTTAGGCTTATGCAATCCCACCTTCTTATTTATGTGAGGTAAGATCTTTAGCATGTGTCTTCTGAATGTGATTAGAATACCTGTGCAAAAGAGATTCAATCTTTTTTTATCTGCATAATTGGGTTAGTTATGTATTAAATTAGTGAAAGACTATCTGTTTACATTTATAACTGTTGTTTCAAGTTACTATATCAGAGAGATGGTTGATATTGTTAACATAATTTTATGACTTTAAACTAAAAAAAAACTTTAAAAAGAGAGAATTACAGTTGGGATTGGCAGTTGGGAGTGACAGTTGATAAGTGTCTTCATGTGAAGAAGCTCTCCCTCTGGAGCTATAGGGAAGGTGGAAAGGGGAGGGAGAAGATGAGTTATCTATGATCCATAGGATCTATGAATAATTTGAATTATATGTGCCTCTCCCTAGGGTGTCATGGAAAGTGAGTGTGTTTTTTACTTTTTTTTAATCTTTGAGGATCTATTTGATAAACTGGAGACAATTGACAGTATCAGAATGAGAAAAGCTAAAGAGATGTTTCTTGTCAATCCTGAAGGGAAACAGAAGAAGGCCTAAAATAAAAGATTTCAAAAATAAATAAATACAAATTTTTAAAAAATTAAAAGTAAGATTTCCAGAGATAACCTTTTCTAAAAAATACTATTTTCCACTTTGTCTTCTGTAAAGGATTTAGGGAAAAGATACTTAGTATCATTAAAAATATAACTGGAATGAAACTGAGTTTCCAAAAAAGAGACTCAACTATGAGATATATTAAGAAGTTAAGGTAATTTTTTTGAGGGGGGGAGGTGGTTGAGATTGGCCATAGTGATTTTTTCCTTCTGTCTCTTTTTTATCATATTTGTAGCATTATTCTCATATGTTAGTGAATTCTATATATTTTAAAATGTTATGATTATATAAATATAAGTTATTTTAGATTGAAAGCACACCAATGGCAATTTATATGCTACAGTCTGGGAAATATCCATTTAAAGGTGTACTCCTAACATCCTGAGTAATTATAGTTGCTTCTTTGCTCTATAGAAAACCACATGATAGTGAAATAATTTTTGGAATACATTGAACCCAAAAGGAGGGAGGGAGACCACTAAACCAACATTAACCAATCAAATATGACTTAAAAACCAGTTAGACACCAAGTGTTTCAGGAGAACATCTAAGGAAGTGAAGCCAAGATGACAAATTAGAAGAACCACTCAGCTATAATCAAGACACAAACTCAGAAGAAAATTATCTTTCAGTCAAAAGAACTATAATCAAAACCTCAGAGACAAAACAGGAATTAGACAGAAATTCAAAAAAAATTAATAGAACATTTAAATCATTATTTTCAAAATTGATTAAGAATGGTAAATGAAATACTATGGATGAAACCATGGAGGCCCATTATCCCCACTATTATCCAATATTGTATTAGGGATGTTGGCTTTAGCAAAGTAAAAAGAAAAATTAAAGGAATTAATAGGTAATGAGAAGATAAAAGTATCACTCTTTGCAGATAACATAATGGAATACTTAGAGAATTCTAAAGAATAATCCCCAAACATAAATGAAACAATAGCTTTAGCAAACTTACAAGATTTAAAATAACCCCCCACAAATCAAAATTTATATGTTACTAACAAAGCCCAACAGCAAGAGAAAGAACAATTTAATGACAAATAATGGGCAAAAAAATTGAGTATCTACCTGACAAGACAAACCGAGGAACTATATGAACAAAATGAAAAACTTTTCACACAATATCAGATCAAAAAAATTGGAAAAATATAAACTGCTCATGGATAGACAAACCTAATATAATAAAAATGACAATTCTACCTAAATTGGTCTACTGTTCAATGCCATACTAATAAAAATACCAGAAATTATTTTATAGAATTGGAAAATTATCTAAAGAAGTAAGAGGGTGGAAAGAACATCCCAAAAAATTCTACAGTGATACTCGGTTTATTGTAATTCTGTTTAAAATAGTTCTATTATAATAGCTAATAATAGTTCTAACTCGAGTTAGACTATTTAAAATAGTTTTAATACAAGAGAGGTATAATGGGCCAGAATTCTGGAGAAATATACTTGAGGCAAGGATTCTTACAACAAGGTGTTAACTCAGTCAAATTGATAACACAATGGTTATCTAGTTTACTATGATGATTAATAGTTCTCTAGTTCAGTAGGATTGATTTAATCTTACAACATATAATGGTTCCCTAATAATTGGCTTACACTCAGTTTGATAAATGGACTTAATTGTAATAGAGTATTTAAGAGGTCAGTCAGACCTAGAAGAGGACTCAAAGAGACTTCAAAACAGAGACCCTCATGGTGGATGGCCTGTCCTCCTTCTCTTCTGCACTAAGACCAAGGCCCCTCTGAAGGTCCCCCAAAAAGTTAGTCTGGTTCCAGGCAAAGGAGACAGACTGTGAAGGAGATAATAAAGATTTTGGATTTTATTCCTGGCTATTCTTGTGATGATTATTCTGCTGAAACCAAGCCTGGTCCTGAGACCTCCAGAAAGTTAACCAGAACATTACATTTTGGCACCTGAATGTGGATGAAAGGATTTACACTCAGCAGTTCACCTGACATGATCATGAGTTCAGTAGAGAAGTCCCTGTGACCTGGAAATAGGGTGAATACAAAAATAGACAAGCAGGGAACTTTGGTAAGGGCTAACTAGTTTTTCAGCTGAAATAGGACAAATGCTTAGAAAAGGGCCTTCCCCACTCCAAGGGAAGTGTGTAGAATGCATAATTAAGCTGATAAAAAACCAAGGTTTGATTGTAACCTGAAGCAGATCATTGGATTTTTAGAAACATTAAAATACATGTCTCCTTGGTTCTCAAAGAAAGAAAAATTAGAGCCAGATGAGTGGAAACTAGTGGGAGAGCAACTAATTAAATATTACAATGATAATGGTTTTGATTTAATTCCTGAAGGAATATTCTATATATATACAACATAATACAATTGACTCTAAGCAATTACATAAGTATTAGAATAAGAAAAAAGAAAAAAAGGGAGGAGGGGGATGGTACTGACAAAATAGCTGAAAAGTATGAAGAATTTAAGAAGAAAGGAGTCAAGTACTATGCTGATGAAATTAAAGAATGTGGTGCTTCACAGCAGGAGACATTAGGCCATTCCCCATCTCATGACTCTCCCTCAATTTCCCTTTTATGGGTGGAAGGAGGAGGGGAAGGAAGAAGGGCAGTAACATAATCAGCACCACCCATGCAGCAGCTTTGTCTACCTCCTATAACATGATTAGAAAAGGCACTAATTAAAGCTCAAAAAGAAGTACAGGATATATCTGATTTAAGAATAAAAGCATACTCTGAGACTGAAGAATTTGATTCTTCAGGTCAAGACAGGAGAAGAAATAATCCTTTTGATCTGGAAATTATCAAAGATCTAAAAAAGGATAGCACTCTTTATGGGGCTACATCATCTTATGTTAAGATGGTATTAGAGGGCAAAGCCAAGATGGCAGAGAAGGCACATCTGACTTTCTAAGCTCTCTCATACCCTCACAACCAATTATTAAATTTAGCCTCAAAAATAGCACTTGACTGGTAAAACCCACGAATGTTAGAAATATGACAACCCGGCGGGGTGGTCATGTTGGCATTGAGGCGGCTGGGGCCTTTCCTTTATAAGGGGGGCTGGCACTTCCTGGAGGGTCCAAGTGAGCAGACTACTGGTTGCACCATAAGAGGAGTATGACATGCTGGAAATGGTGTACACATTAAACCCCGCTACCGGCAGTATCCCCAACTGACAAAGTCTCAGGTGTTCCAAGCTGAGTTGTTAGTGCTACAATGTGGTTTTGGATTCTCTGCTGATTTTGGCATGACTTGGATGCTGTATTTGTCATTTCCTATATCCAGATCCTTTTAAATGGACAGATGAAGAATTGGGTATCCCCCCTGATGAAGAGAACTAAAGCAGTGTCATGACCACTACAAGTAGGTGCTAACAAGCACCTTGTTTCTCAGCAATTACAACTATCATTTAAATTTTTAAAAAAGGTTAAATGTTTCTTTTTCAATATTATTGTCATTCACAATAAACAATCTGCCTTCCTCCACCCCCCCCCAAAAAAAAAAAAGAAAAAAAATAAAAACGACAATTCACCAGCCAAAGATAATCTGGAATTTTGTCAAAAAAGGTTTGTCCTGAGGGGCTGGAGCAGATCAGTGGGGGCAAGGACAGAACTAGAGGCAAGCATATTGTGCAGATTGGGCAGGGGTGATCTCTATGGTTAGAAAAATTACAGAAATGACTTTGACATAGACTGATTGCTCTGCCTTGCTTGCAAAACAGCAGAAAAGCAGAGAATTCAAAGTCACTCTTTTTTTTAATCTTAATAAAATTTTATTCCTTTTAATGATCCGAGATCTCTCATTAAATCCATAGTCCCTTTTCCCCAACCTGTATTCTTCTGTTGGTATTATCTGCCTAAGTGTTTTTTTTTATTTTAATAACTTTTTATTGGCAGAATCCATGCCAGGGTAATTTTTTTACAACATTATCCCTTGCACTCACTTCTGTTCCGATTTTTCCCCTCTCTCCCTCCACCCCCTCCCCTAGATGGCAAGCAGTCCTACATATGTTGAATATGTCGCAGTATATCCTAGATACAATATATGTGTGCAGAACCAAACAGTTCTCTTATTGCACAGGGAGAATTGGATTCAGAAGGTAAAAATAACCCAGGAAGAAAAACAAAAATGCAAACAGTTTACATTCATTTCCCAGTGTTCTTTCTTTGGGTGTAGTTGCTTCTGTCCATCATTGATCAACTGAAACTGAATTAGGTCTCTTTGTCAAAGAAATCCACTTCCATCAGAATACATATTTATACAGTAACATTGTTGAAGTATATATTGATCTCCTGGTTCTGCTCATTTCACTTAGGATCATTTCATGTAAGTCTCTCCAAGCCTCTCTGTATTCATCCTGCTGGTCATTTCTTACAGAACAATAATATTCCATAATATTCATATACCACATTTTGCTCAACCATTCTCCAATTGATGGGCATCCATTCATTTTCCAGCTTGTGGCCACTACAAACAGGGCTGCCACAAACATTTTGGCACATATAAGTCCCTTTCCCTTCTTTAGTATCTCCTTAGGGTAAAAGCCCAGTAGTAGCAATGCTAGGTCAAAGGGTATGCACAGTTTGATAACTTTTTGGGCATAATTCCAGATTGCTCTCCAGAATGGTTGGATTCATTCACAGCTCCACCAACAATGCATCAGTGTCCCAGTTTTCCAGCATCCCCTCCAACATTCATCATTATTTTTTCCTCTCATCTTAGCATCTGACAGGTGTGTAGTGGTATCCCAGAGTTGTCTTAATTTGCATTTCTCTGATTAATAGTGATTTGGAGCACTATTTCATATGAGTGGTAATAGTTTCAATTTAAAGATCTGAAAATTGTCTGTTCATATGCTTTCACCATTTTCAATTGGAGAATGGCTTGGTTTCTGATAAATTAGAGTCAATTCTCTATATATTTTGGAAATGAGGCCTTTATCAGAACCTTTAACTGTGAAGATGTTTTCCCAGTTTGTTGCTTCCCTTCTAATCTTGTTTGTGTTAGTTTTATTTGTACAAAAGCTTTTTAATTTGATGTAATCAAAATTTTCTATTTTGTGATCAGTAATGGTCTCTAGTTCATCTTTGGTCACAAATTTCTTCCTCCTCCACAGGTCTGAGAGATAAACTATCCTATGTTCCTCTAATTTATTTATAATCTCATTCTTTATGCCTAAATCATGGACCCATTTTCATCTTATCTTGGAATACGGTGTTAAGTGTGGGTCCATGCCAAATTTCTGCCATAATAATTTCCAGTTATCCCAATAGTTTTTGTCAAACAATGAATTCTTATCCCAAAAGTTAGGATCTTTGGGTTTGTCAAACACTAGATTGCTATAGTTGACTATTCTGTCTTGTGAATCTAACCTGTTCCACTGATCAATTAAGCTAGTTCTTAGCCAATACCAAATGGTTTTGGTGACTGCTGCTTTATAATATAGTTTTAGATCAGGTACAGATAGGCCACCTTCATTTGATTTTTTTTTTCATTAATTCCCTTGAGATTCTCAACCTTTTATTATTCCATATGAATTTTGTTGTTATTTTTTCTATCTTTAAAAGATTTTCTTGAAAGTCTGATTGGTATAGCACTAAATAAATAGATAAGTTTAGGGAGTATTGTCATCTTTATTATATTTGCTTGGCCTATCCAAGAGCACTTAATATTTTTCCAATTATTTAAGTCTGACTTTGTGGGGAAAGTTTTTTGTAATTTTGCTCATATAATTCCTGACTTTCCTTTGGTAGATGGATTCCCAAATATTTTATGCTGTCGAGTTATTTTGAATGGAATTTCTCTTTGTACCTCTTGCTGTTGGATTTTGTTGGTGGTGTATAAAAATGCTGAGGACTTA
The DNA here is from genome assembly GCF_902635505.1 of Sarcophilus harrisii. Classification (NCBI taxonomy): domain Eukaryota; kingdom Metazoa; phylum Chordata; class Mammalia; order Dasyuromorphia; family Dasyuridae; genus Sarcophilus; species Sarcophilus harrisii. Next base: position 260,914,162 of record NC_045429.1, on the reverse strand, counting down.
TGGGGCTTTATTTTATATCCTGCAACTTTGCTAAAGTTATAAATTATTTCTAATAGCTTTTTAGTAGAATCTCTGGGGTTCTCTAAGTATACCATCATATCATCTGAAAAGAGTGATAGTTTGGTTTCCTCATTGCCTACTCTAATTCCTTTAATCTCTTTCTTGACACTTATTGCCGAGGCTAGTGTTTCTAATACAATATTGAATAATAATGATCATAGTGGGCAACCTTGCTTCACTCCAGATCTTACTGGGAAAGGTTCCAGTTTTTCCCCATTACATATGATGCTTACTGACGGTTTTAAATATATGCTCCTGACTAGTTTAAGAAAAAGTCATTTATTCCTGTACTCTCAAGTGTTTTTATTAGGAATGGATGTTGGATTTTATCAAATTTTTTTTTCTGCATCTATTGAGATGATCATATGATTTTTGTTAGTTTGGTAATTGATATAGTCAATTATGCTAATAGTTTTCGTAATATTGAACCAGCCCTGCATTCCTGATATAAATCCTACTTGGTCATAGTGTATTATCCTGGGGATGATTTTCTGTAATCATTTTGATAATATTTTATTTAAGATTTTAGCATTAATATTCATTAGGGATATTGTTCTATAATTTTCTTTCTCTATTTTCATCCTACTTGATTTAGGTATCAGTACCATATCTGTGTCATAAAAGTAATTTGGTAGGACTCCTTCAATCTCTATTTTTTCAAATAGTTTATATAGCATTGGAGTTAATTATTCTTTAAATGTTTGGTAGAATTCATATTTACATCTATCTGGTCCTGAGGATTTTTCTTAGGGAGTTGGTTAATAGCTTGTTCTATTTCTTTCTCTAAAATGGGACAGTTTAACCAATTTACTTCTCCCTCTGTTAATCTAGGCAAGCTATATTTTTGAAGGTATTCTTCCATTTAATTTAAGTTACAAAATTTTTTGGCATAAAGCTGGGCAGAGTAACTCCTAATTATTGCTCTAATAATTGCTCCTCTTCATTAGTGGTGAGTTCTTCCTTTTCATTTTTAAGACTAATAATTTGATTTTCCTATTTCCTTTTTTTAATCAGATTTACTAAAGGTTTGTCTATTTTGTTGATTTTTTCATAGGACCAATTCTTAGTTTTATTAATTACTTCAATAGTTTTTTTACTTTCAATTTTATTGGTCTCTCCTTTTATTTTTAGAATTTCAAGTTTAGTGTTTGACTGGGTGTTTTTAATTTGTTCCTTTTCTAGCATTTTTAGTTGCAAGCCCAATTCATTGACCTTCTCTTTCTTTATTTTATGCAACTAGGCCTCTGGAGATATGAAATTTTCTCATATTATTGCTTTGACTGCATCCCACATATTTTGGTATGATGTCTCATTATTGTTGTTTTCTTGGTTAAAGTTATTAATTATGTCTATGATTTGCTGTTTCACACAATCACTCTTTAGTATGAGATTATTTAGTTTCCAATTATTTTTTGGTCTACTTTCCCCTGGCTTTTTGTCGAATGTAATTTTTATTGCATCATGGTCTGAAAAGGATGCATTCACTATTTCTGCCTTACAGAAATTTGAGTTTGAGGTTTTTATGTCCTAATATATGGTCTATTTTTGTATAGGTTCCATGAACTGCTGAAAAGAAAGTGTACCCCTTTCTGTCTCCATTTTGTTTTCTCCAGCGATCTATCATATCTAACTTTTCTAGTATTTTATTTACCTCTTTGACTTCTTTCTTATTAATTTTGTGGTTTGAGTTATCTAATTCTGGGAGTGCAAGGTTGAGATCTCCCACTATTATAGTTTTGCTGTCTATTTCTTCTTGCAGCTCTCTTAATTTCTCTTTTAAGAATTTAGATGCTACTCTACTTGGTGCATATACGTTTAATATTGATATTGCTTCATTATCTATGCTACCCTTTAGCAAGATATAGTGCCCTTCCTTATCTCTTTTAATTAGATCAATTTTTGCTTTTGCTTGATCTGAGGTCAGGATGGCTACCCCTGCTTTTTTGACTTCACCTGCAGCATAGTAGATTTTGCTCCAACCTTTTACCTTTACCCTGCATGTATCTCCCTGCTTCAAGTGTGTTTCCTGTAAACAACATATTGTAGGATTCTGGCTTTTAATCCATTCTGCTTACCGTATCCTCTTTATGGGGGGGTTTACCCCTTAATATTTATGGTTAAAATGACCAATTGCGTATTACTTGCCATCTTTTCAACCCCTGTTTATGCTTTTCCTCTTCTTTCCTCCTTTCCCCCTTTCCGAGTATTAAACTTGTGAGCATCACTTGCTTCTCACAGCCTTCTCTTTTTAGTATCCCTCCACCCCCTGCCTTAAGATTTCCTCCCCCTATCTTTCCCTCACAGTTTCCTTATTCCCTTCTGCTTAGCTTATTCCTTTCCTATTTACTTCTCCCTTCTCACTTTTCAATGAGGTGGGAGAAGTTCACCATAAATTGAATATGTCTAAAATTTTTCTCTTAAAGACAATTCTGATGGCAGTAAGATATCCTCTATATTCATCCTCCTCCATTCTTTCTCTCAGATATAATAGGTTTCCTTTGCCTCTTCATGAGATGAGTACCCCCACTTTACCCTTTTTCTGGTACAATATCCTTTCCACCTCTAGTTTCTAGAACAAGGTATACATGTATTTTTTAAACATCTTTATAGCAGAAATATAGTTCCCAAGATTTCTTTTTACCTTTTTAGGTTTCTCTTCAGTTCTATATTTGTAGATCAAACTTTTTTTTTAAGTTCTGGTTTTTTCATCAAAAATAGGTGCAATTTGCTTATTTTGTTGAATGACTATCTTCTTCCCTGGAAAAAAGATGCTCATTCTGGGTGGATAAGTTATTTTTTGGTTGCATACCGAGTTCCTTAGCCTTTTGTAATATCATATTCCAAGCCCTTCGATCTTTCAATGTGGATGCTGCTAGATCCTGGGTGATCCTTAATGTGGCTCCTCTATATTTGAATTGGGTTTTTTTAGCTGCTTACAGTATTTTTTCCTTTGTTTGAGGGTTCTGGTGGTGTTTTGATTTTAGGATCCCTTTCTGTAGGTGATCGATGAAGTCTTTCAATGTCTATTTTACCCTCTGTTTCTATGACTTCTGAGCAGTTCTCTTTGATAATTTCCTGGAAAATAGTGTACAGGCTCTTTTTTTCATCATATTTTTCTGGGAGTCCAATAATTCTCAGATTGTATCACCTAGACCTATTTTTCAGGTCTGTTGTTTTCCCAAGAAGGTATTTCACATTTTTCTCCATTGTTTGATTTTTTTGTTTTTGCTTGACTGATTCTTGTTGTCTCCTAGAGTGATTCAATTCCATTTGTTCGATTCTGATTTTCAATGAAGTATTTCCTTCACTCACTTTTTTTATATCTTTTTCTAATTGTCCAATTGAGTTGTTTTGTTCTATGGAATTTTTTTTCCATTTCGCCAATTTTATTTTTTAAAGAGCTATTTTCTGTTTCCAGTTCACTAATCCTGTTTTTCCAGGATTTGATTTCTTTATCTATTCTGTCTTTAAATGAGTGGGATGACTTCTCCAAACTCTCTTGCCAAGCCTCCCTCTCCTTTTCCCATTTTTCTTCTAGCTCTCTTATGAGAGCCTGTTTAATTTCTTCTATGAGATTCATCTGTGCTGAAGAACGGATGATCTCCTCCTTTGAGGATTCACCAGGAGACAGTCTGTTTTTAGTCTCCTCAGGATTTCGAGTCTGCTCTCTCTCCATATAAAAGCTGTCAATGGGTAAGGTCCTTTTCATTTTTTTGCTCATTTTGTCAGAGAAGAATCAAAGACAAACTAGCAAAGAAAAAAAGAAAAAACCGAAATGGAATCTGCTTTTTTGGGGGGAGGAGCTGGGTGGTGTTACCGAGCTTCCTCTACAGACTGGGAGGGTCAGCAGCAAGGCCCTAACAGGACTATGCTGTGACTGCGCTCTGAGACTCTTGAGAGTGTGCTGAGTCACTGTGGGGGAGGGGTGGCCAGGTCCCGAGAAACTCCAGCTGTTTGGGGTTATATTCTTCACCCCCCCACCCCAGTGTTTTTAGCTTCTCTGCTGGGCTACTGACTTGCTGCCAGGGCAGAGTATCCAATCCTGTAGCAAAGCTCTCCCCGCACAGATGGCTGAGATCATACCCCAGCTCCCTCCAGTCTGCTGGGCTGTGAGCTGCCTGCTGAAGTCTTGCTGCCACTGCCTGCCCTCAGCCTATCCCGGATCTAAAACCATCCCTGCCCTCAAGCAAAAACACACCTTTCCTGTCAAATATCAAGGGTGTCTTCTCTTGGAAACTGTGGGGCTTTTTTCAGTCAAGCATTAATTCAGAGGCTTGTCATGAAATGAATTCTGAGAGAAAAGGCAGAGCTTACACAGCTGTGTGCCTCCTCTCTGCCATCTTGGCCAGAAGTCTCAAAGTCACTCTTAAAACAAAACAAAACAAAACAAAACAAAACAAACAAACAAACAAAAACGCCAGAACCTAACAGGACCTGTCTATATCCACCCAAAACCAGAAGTGACTCAGCACAGATCACAGCCCAACTGTGCAGCCCCAATCCACAGTATGGGGTTTTTCCTCGGGGCAGTTACAAACCTGCATGGCAGGGGAGCACAGCCCAGGGCAGCCTCTAATCTGCACAGTGGGGGGCTGGGGCAATAGAGCTTCCTCAGTGAGACTGTGCTTCCAGGGCAGAGACACTTCCAGTCTGTACTGGGCTATTTTCTGGTCAGCTGCGAAAATCTACAGCCCCATGATGGGCTTTGGCCTGGGGAAGGGACACTTTTGCTGCTCAATCTCTAGCCTCAGGGCAGTTGCTAATCCGCACAGCAGGTGTGCAGCTCAGATTTGAATCACTTCCAGGTGGGGAACTTTTTCCCAGAGCACTCCTGTACCTCCCTGCTCTCTGCAACCTGTTTGTCCCTTTCCCTGCTTTGCAGAGGAAGCTGGTAATCTCCTTGCCCTGAAGGCAGACCCTAAAAGCTTTAAAAAATGAGTAAAAAATATCAAAAGGACAATCAATAGCTCCTATACAGAAAAAGAGCAGGTTTGCAACTCAGAGGAGACTAATAGCAAACAGTCTCCAGACAATACCCCAAAGGGGAATGTTACCTGACCTCCAATCACATAACACTCTCCTAGAAGAGAACATTAAAAGTCCCAAAAGAGAGAGCTAGAAGAAAAATGGGGAAAGGAAAGAGAAACTATACAAGAAAGTAACAACTTCCTGAAATATGAATTGGAAAAGGTAAAGAATTCCCAGGAAGAACAGGGAAACAGCATCTGTGAACTGGAAAAGATAAAAAAAAATCCCAGGAAAGTAGGATTTGGGAATTGGAAAAGATAAAGAATTTCCAAGAAAGTAGGATTTGTGAATTGGAAAAAGAAAATAACTCACTAAATAAAATAGTGAAATGGAAAAAAATTCCATAGAGCAAAACACCTCATTTAAAAACTCAATTGGACATATACAAAAAGAAATTTAAAAAAAGCTAATGAAGAAAATAACTCATTAAAAATCAGAACTAAACAAATAGAAATGAATGATTTGCAAGCCATTCTGCAACTGATAAATGGTCAAAGGATATGAACAGACAATTTTCAGATGATGAAATTAAAACTATTACTACTCATTTGAAAGAGTGTTCCAAATCACTATTGATCAGAGAAATGCAAATTAAGACAACTCTGAGATACCACTATACACCTGTCAGACTGGCCAGAATGACAGGGAAAGATAATGCTGAATGTTGGAGGGGATGTGGGAAAACAGGCACACTGATACATTCTTGGTGGAACACATCCAGCCATTCTGGAGAGCAATTTGGAACTATGCCCAAAAAGTTATCAAACTGTGCATACCCTTTGATCCAGCAGTGTCTCTACTGGGCTTATACCCCAAAGAGATACTAAAAAAGGGAAAGGGCCCTGTATGTGCCAAAATGTTTGTGGCAGCCCTGTTTATAGTGGCCACAAGCTGGAAAATGAATGGATGCCCATCAATTGGAGAATGGTTGAGCAAATTGTGGTATATGAATGTTATGGAATATTATTGTTCTGTAAGAAATGACCAGCAGGATGAATACAGAGAGGATTAGCAAGACTTACATGAACTGATGCTGAGCAAAATGAGCAGAACCAGGAAATCATTATATACCTCAACAACGATACTGTATGAGGATGTATTCTGATGGAAGTGGATTTCTTCAACAAAGACAAGATCTAACTTAGTTTCAATTGATCAAAGATGGACAGAAGCAGCTACACCCAAAGAAAGAACACTAGGAAATGAATGTAAACTGCTTGCATTTTTGTTCTTCTTCCCAGGTTATTTATACCTTCTAAATCCAATTCTCCCTGAGCAACCAGAAAACCGTTCAGTTCTGCACACACATATTGTATCCAAGATCTACTGTAATCTATTTAACATGTATAGGACTGCTTGCCATCTGGGGGAGAGGGTGGAAGGAGGGAGGGGAAAAATTGGAACAGAAGTGAGTGAAAGATATAATGTTGTAAAAAATTACCCTGGCATGGGTTCTTTCAATAAAAAGTTATTTAAAAAAAGAAATGAATGATTTGTTGAGACATAAAGAATCAGTCAAGCAAAACCAAAAAAAATGAAAAATTAGAAGCATCAAATATCTACTTCGAAAAATAGATCTAGGAGAGATAATCTGAGGAATATTGGATTTTCCAAAAATTATGATTAAAAAAAGAGCCTAGATACTATTTTACAGGAAATCATCAAAGAGAACTAACTGTCCAGATGTAATAGGATCAGAAGGTAAAATAGGCATTGAAAGAATTCATTGAACACCTTCTGAAAAAGACCCTAAAATAAAACCTCCAAGGATTATTGTGACCAAATTTCAGAACTATCAGATTAAAGAAAAAAAATATTACAAGGACCCAGAAAAAAATAATTCAAATAATAAGGTCCCACAGTAAGGATCACCCAAGATCTGTCTGCCTCCATATTAATGGATCAAAAGGCCTGGAATCTGATATTCTGAAAGGCAAAAGAACTTGGAATGCAGCCAAGAATAAACTACCCAGCCAAGCTGATCATTTTCTTCCAGGGAAGAAGATGGAAATGTAATGAAACAGATGAATTCCATTTATTTCTAAAGAAAAAAGCAGAACTAAATAAAAAAAATTGATCTCCAACTATGGGACTCAAGAGAAGCAGAAAAAGGTAAAAGGAACTCTTGAGAACTGTATTTCTTTTGTGGATATACAAAAAGACTACACGTATAATTTGATTTTAATGATATAACATAATAAAAGGAAGTAGAAATGGAAAGGGGATAGTGTCAGAAAAGGGGAAAAGGAGGGATAAAAAGAGGGAAACTACATCCCATGAAAAGACAAAGAAAACTTATCATATCTGAGAGAATTTAGAGAGAGGCAGGAACATTCTGTGAATGTTACTCTCATCAGAGTTGGCTCAAAGAGAAAATAATTGATATATTTGTTTTACAGAGAATCTTCTTTCACCTCATTAAAAACAGGGGGAGGAAAAGGGAAAAGGAAAAGACTAATAAGGGAAGGGCACAAGAAAGGGAAAGAGATTCAAAGGGAGGAGAGATGGATCTTAAAGAGGGTGAGCGGCATAATATAAGTGTGGCCCATAAGTTTAACACTTGGGAAGAGAGTTAGGAGGGAAAAGGAAAAGAAAATCATAATTTTGAGATAATAAGATGGCAGGAAATACAGAATTAGTAATTTTAACAAGAAATGTGAATAGGATGAACTCTCTTATTCAGCAGAGGCAAATAGCAGACTAGATCAAAAGTCAGAACCCTACAATATGTTGTTTACAGGAAACACATTTAAAGCAAGGAGATACATACAGAGTAAAGGTAAAATGATGGAGCAGAATCTATTATGCTTCAGGTGAAGTAAAAAAAGCAGGGATAGCCATTCTTATCTCAGATCAATCAAAAGCAAAAATTGATCTAATTAAAAGAGATAAGGAAGGAAACTATATCTTGCTAAAGGGTAGCATAGATAATGAAGCAATATCAATACTAAACATATATGCACCAAGTTGTATAGCATCTAACTTCATAAAGTAAAATTAAGAGAGTTGCAAGAAGAAATAGACAACAAAACTATAATAGTGGGAGATCTCAACCTTGCACTCTCAGAATTAGATAAATCAAACCACAAAACAAATAAAAAAGAAATTAAAGAGGTAAATAGAATATTAGAAAAATTAGGTATGATAGATCTTTGGAGAAAACTGAATGGAAACAGAAAGGAATATGCTTTCTTCTCAGCAATTCATGGAACCTATACAAAAACTGACTATATATTAAGACATAAAAATCTCAAAATTAAATTCAGGAAGGCAGAAATAGTAAATGCTTTCTTTTCAGATCACGATGCAATAAAAACTACATTCAAAAAAAAGTTAGGGATAAATAGACCAAAAAGTAATTGGAAACTAACCAATCTCATGTTAAAGAATGATTGGGTGAAACAGCAAACTATAGACACAATAATTTCACTCAAGATAATGACAATGATGCAACATCATACCAAAATTTGTGGGCTAAAGCCAAAGCGGTAATAATGGGAAATTTTATATTCTCAGAGGCTTACTTGAATAAGATAGAGAAAGAGAATATCAATGAATTGGGCTTGCAACTTAAAAAGCTAGAAAAAGACCAAATTAAAAACCACCAATCAAATAATTAAGCTTGAAATTCTAAAATTAAAAGGAGAAATTAATAATTTGAAAAAAACTATTGAACTAATGAATAAAACTAAGAGTTGGTTTTATGAAAAAAAATAAAATAGATAAGCCTTCGGTAAATCCGATTAGAAAAGGAGAGAGGAAATCAAATTAGTAGTCTTAAAAATGAAAAGGGAGAACTTTCCATCAATGAAGAGGAAATTAGAGAAATAATGAGTTACTTTGCCCAACTTTATGCCAATAAATTTGATAACCTAAGTGAAATGGATGACTATATGATGATCAATTCTGATGGATATGGCTCTCTTCAACAATGAGATGAATCAAATCAGTTCCCTTTGTTCAGTAATGAATAGAACCAGCTATACCCAATGAAAGAACTCTGGGAAATGAATGTGAACCACTACATAGAATTCCCAATCCATCTATTTTTGTCTTCCTCCATTTTTATTTCCTTCACAGGTTAATTGTACACTATTTCAAAGTCTGATTCTTCTTGTACAGCAAAATAACTGTATGGACATGAATACATATATTGTATTTAACATATACTTTAACATATTTAACATGTTTTGGTCTACCTGCCATCTAGAGGAGAGGGTGGGGGAAGGAGGGAAAAATTGGAACAAAAGGTTTTGCATTTGTCAATGCTGAAAAATTATCCATGCATATATCTTGTAAACAAAAAGCTATAATAAAAAAGAAAAAAAGAAAAAAAATCCAAAACAATTAAAAAACAATTAATTGTAATATTATATAAACTATTTGAAAAAATAGAAAAAGTATGAATCCTATCAAATTCCTTTTATGATGCAGATATGGTACTGATAGCTAAATCAGGTAGGTTGAAAACAGAGAAAGAAAATTATAGACCAATTTCCCTAATGAATATTGATGCAAATTCTTAAATAAAATATTAACAGTGGATTACAGAAAGTTACCCCCAGGATAATATACTATGATCAAATAGGATTTATACAAGGAATGCAGGACTGTTTCAAAATTAGGAAAACTATTAGCATAACTGACTAATAACAAACTAACAAAACTGATATGATTATCTCAATAGATGCAGAAAAGGCATTTAATAAAATTCAACACACATTCCTATTAAAATCATTAGAGAGTATAGGAATAAAAGGACTTTTTCTTAAAATGATCAGTAGCATCTATTTAAAACCATCAACAAGCATCAAATATAATGGGGACAAACTGTAACCATTCCCCATAAAATCAGGAATGAAACAAGATTGCTCATCATTACCATTACTATCACCATTACTGTTCAATATTGTATTAAAAATGTTAGCTTTTTCAATAAGAAAAAAGAGAATAAAGGAATTAGAATAAAGGAGTAGGTAATGAGGAACACAAATTATCACTCTTTGCAAATGATATGTTGGTATACTTAGAAAGCCCTAGAGAACCAACTAAAAAATTACTAGAAAAAATTCATCACTTTAGCAAATTGTAGGGTACAAAATAAACCCAAATATATGACTAGCATTTCTACATATTACCAATAAAGTCCAGCAGCAAGAGAAATAAAAAGAAATTACACTCAAAATAACTGTCAATAGTATAAAATATTTTGGAATCTCTCTGCCAAAGGAAAGTCAGAAACTATATGAACACGACTACAAAACTCTTTCCACACAAATAAAATCAGATCTAATCAATTGGAAAAATGTCAAGTGCTTGTGGGTAGGCCCAGCAAATATAATAAAACTAATAATACTACATAAATTAATCTGCTTATTTAGTGCCATGCCAATCAAACTCCCAAGAAATTAATCTACAGACTTAGAAAAATAATAACAAAGCTTATCTAGAATAACAAAAGGTCAAGAATTTCAAAGAAGTTAATGAAAAAAAATGCTAATGAAGGTGGCCTTGCTGTGCCAGACCTAAAACTATATTATCAAGCAGCAGTCATCAAAATCATTTGGTACTGGCTAAGAAATAGAGTATTTGATCAGTGGAATAAGTTAGGATCATGGGACAAAATGGTCAATAACTATTAGCAATCCAGTGTTTGACAAACCCAAAGACCCCAGCTTTTGAAATAAGAACTCACCAATTGACAAAAACTGCTGGGAAAATTGAAAACTAATATGAAAGAAACTAGACATTGACTACACCGAACACCATAAATGAAAATAAAGTCAAAGTGGGTTTATAATTTAGATATAAAGAGTAATAATATAATCAAATTAAAAGAACATTAAGATAGTTTACCTCTCAGATCTGTGCAAAAGTAATGAATTTGTATCCACAAAAGAAATCAAATTCATAATTGAACAACAAATAGATAATTCTGAATATATTAAGTTTAAAACTTTTATACAAACAAAACTAATGCAGACAAGATCAGAAGTGAAGCAATAAATTGGGAAAACATTTTTACATTTAAGGGTTCTCATAAAGGCCTCATTTCTAAAACTGCCTCAGATTTATAAGAATTCAAGCCATTCTCCAATTGATAAATGGTCAATGCATATGAACAATTTTCAGATGAAGAAATTAAAACCATTCCTAGTCATATGAAAAAGTGCTCTCAATCACTATTGATCAGAGAAATGCAAATTAAAACAACTCTGAGACACAGAATTTTCAGATTGGCTAAGATGACAGAATAAGATAATGATGAATGTTGGAAGGGATGTGGGAAAATTGGGACACTAATTCATTGTTGGTGAATTGTGAATGGATTCAGCCATTCTGAAGAGCAATTTGGATCTATGCTTAAAAATTTATGAACGAACAACAAAAAGAGAAAGTTATGTTGTGATCCACATTCAGTTCTGGTAGTCCTCTCTCTGGGACTCTTGAGATGTCTCTCTTCATCATAAGATCATTAGAACTAGCATCAATCATCTCATTATTGGATAGAGTTATGTTCATCAGAATTAATCATTGTATAATAATGATGTTGCCCTATTGGACCTATATATCCCAAAGAGATCTTAAAGGATGGAAAGGGACTCACATGTGCAAAAATGTTTGTGTCAGCCCTTTTTGTAGTGGCAAGAAACTGGGAACTGAGTGGATGCCCATCAATTGGAGAATGGCTGAATAAGTTATGGTATATAAATATTATAGACTATTATTGTTCTATAAGAAACAATCAGCAGCATGATTTTAGAGAGGCCTGGAGAGGCTTATATGAAGTGATGCTTCGTGAAATGAGCAGAACCAGGAGGTCATTGTACATGGCAACATAAGTATTATACAATGATCATTTCTGATGAACATGACTCTTCCCAATAATGAAACAATTGATGCCAGTTGTAATGATCTTGTGACAAAGGGAGCCATCTACACCCAGAGAGAGGACTACAGAAACTGAATATGGATCACCACATAATTTTCTCTGTCTTTTTGTTGTTCATTTGCATATTGTTTTCTTATTCATTTTCTTTCCTTTTGATCTGATCTTTCTTGTGCAGCAAGATAATAGTACAAATATGTTTACATATATTGGATTTAACAAATATTTTAACATGTATAACATATATTGAATTACTTGCCATTTAGGGGAGGAGGTGGGTGGAAGGTGGAGAAAATCTGAAACACAAGGCTAAGCAAGGGTCAGTATTGCAAAATTATCCATGCTTATGTTTTGAAAATAAAAGGCTTTAAAATTTTTTAAATGAAAAAAATAATTCAATATCCTGTGAAATACAGAAGATACTGTATTGATTATTGAAGGGAAACAGATGCCAGACTTAGGAAAATTATCCCATCTCATCTTAAGATCTGCTCTTCATGATTGGTGTAATGTTGCCTTTTCCTAGAGTTGTTCTTTGTTTCATCCAATCCTCACTATTCCTTAAATCTTTCTTTCCCTTTATCTGTCTTATCTACTCAGTCTAAGAAATGACAACCTTTTTAGTGTGACCCACAAATTATACAAACCCATTCACAGTGATGTCCTCTTGAGAAGTACCAAGGGTGTCTTAATTTGCTTTTCTTTTTAATAGTGGATTTCCATGAATAATACCCTTGCCTTCATTTGTCTAAGCAAGATGATCTTCTATTGACAATTATAACAGTCTATTGGTATCAAATATATTTTTTCAGATCATCTATCTCCCGATAGAATGTTAATTGACTAGTATTTAGTGACTGAAAAGATAAATGAATGAATAAATGATAAAAAAAACTTTCACAATAATGCAAAGCTACCATTATTTCTTCCAAACCACTCTTAGATGGATTTACATTTTATAATTTTCAAAATTTACATACATTAAAAATCCTCACAAATAACAGTATACATAAGTCAAATTATGACATTGTTATTTGATTTTTATACTGAATATTGATTTGGAGATTGATTGCTGGGGATATAAATGTAACAACAGATCTTCATACGCACCACCTTAAGTGTCTGTGATTCACAGATGGGAAATTACTGAAGTAAACTTAGAATGAATGATTTCAGGTGTTTTGTTGACCTTATATCTTATTATGTTCCCTCTAATTACCCCTTCCATCAAGTTTGATTAGGTAATATAAAGTAACAATGGTGGAAGATTGATAAAAGACAGCCGAAAAGGTATTTATACCTTTTATCTGGGAGATTATCATAAATTAAAGGATCATAACAGTTACTTGCAAACTTTTTCATAAATTAGGGAAATATATAAGCCACTGATAACAGCCTCATAAATTAAGTGAGACCACCTCCTGCGACTATATTCTAAATAAGGGGAAGTCAATTAGACCTTACTTTAGTGACCCTAAGTTCTATCAACTATTCTCAAGTCTATAAGCTATAGATAAAAACCATAGTTGTGATATAATACCAGCAGTATTGTGCAAATGAGCTAATCCTAAAGTGGTGTTTATAATTTTGAAATTATGTTGATGTATTAATGACTTAAGCCAAAGATATCCTCCCCCACCAAAATCTTATCAAAAATCAAATTACCAAGTTTTGGCCCCTTAAGCAGTCCTCTACCTGTCCTATGTGCCCCAAAGCTCTCAATTCCAATTCAATTTGTAGTTATATAAGTAACTATCTGTGCCTTTCTCATTCCCTATTCTCTTTCTCATGGTACTTGCCTTCTTCTAACACCTCATCTTCTGTTCTCCCAGCAACTGCCTTTATATTTTCTGTGGACTATATTTGAAGCAGTATTCCCCATTTGCTGCAATAGTAGTCTTTCTCTGTGAGTATTTAAAAAACCAATATGCTTGCTTTGACCGAATGGGCCTTTTGTGGTTCCCTTCCCTTAGTTTAAAAATTGGAAATACAAAGGCTGAGAAATGATTCTGGCCCCTAATGGATCCTATCATGGATCAACATGGAGCTATGAATTCATTAGTTAAAAAGCCAGGGGAGGTGGGTGAACTTTATATCCTCTTTCAAAAGGGACTTCATCAATCCTGGCTTACTCTTCAACAAGGAACCATGAACTTAGATGAGAATATCAATGTGTGTGTGTGTGTGTGTCTGTGTGTGTATCTGTGTGTGTGTCTGTCTGTCTGTATGTATGCACATATAGCTTTATTTGTTCTAATTGAAATTTAGCATTTTCTTTTAAAATATTGTTCCAAGAAAGAGGTGCGTAGATGTTGCTAAGTTGTCAAAGAGATACCACAAAGTTCAAGTATACTTATGATGAAGTTTTGTTTTTATATTTGTTTTTTTAGGATTACTAAGTTTTAGGGACCTCTGGCCTTGGTAAATACATTTCTCCAATTATATGGAATTATCAAACATCTAATTCGAATATAAGGAACAGGTAAATAGGTAAGAGATGGAATAGTAAAAAAGAGTACAATTTAGCTCCCTATTGTAACTACTCCATAAACTTGAAAATATATAAAATCAAGCTTTTAATCTGAAAATTTACAAAAAGCTATAGTGAATCTTAGCTCAGCTTAGTATAGGGAAATACAAATTTTATATACAGTGAGAATAGGGTCTAACTAGGAAGGTGCTACACAGAGTCTTTTAAGAGGAGGACTAAACTGGAATTAGGTTCTGTATACTAGGACAATAAAAGATCCTGAATCCAGAACAGAATTGTGTACCAATGTGTAGTAAGCAGCAATAAGTACTGACCAAAAAAAAAAAATATGCTACTCATATCCTAGAACTGATTCACAGATTCAATGTGATCTAAGGAAATCACATACATCTAAAAGTAATCCTATGGAAAGAAACAGTTGCAATGTGAGGATATATAAAACAGGAACAAAAAGAAATAAAAAGTTTTGCTCTTACCCTTAGAGGAGAGGGATCATGAATCCAAACTCCAATGCTGTTTAAAGCTTGCAGTAGTTCTATTACTCAGAACCAGAAGAGACTTTGAGGTAATTGATGAAGGCTGGGGTCAGAAACAAGTCTGCTGTATCTTAAACGAGGAATAAGCCAACAATGGTATTGACTAGATCCAAACCAAAGTCAAGAGCATAAAAAATTCAGACCAGGAGGGAATTCATAAGACCTCATGATGGATCAGATTTTAATATACTGAAATTGGAAACTTAAATACCCCAAGAAAACAACAGCAAAAGTCACTTGAATATAAAATGGGACAAAATAGCCCTGGGTATTCCATACAAAACCAAGGGACAAAAACAAAGAGAAATTTTGGAAAATAAAAAGAGAAGTATGATTATGGGGAAAACACACTAAAATATATAAACCATTTGTTACTTTAAGAAAAAAAGAAAACAAAAATTTTCAGTATTAAAAATGAAATGGATGAATTCACCACCACTGAAGAGGAAATTTAAGCAATCATTAGGAAATATTTTGCCTAATTATATGTCCATAAATCTGACAGTTGAAGTGAAATTGATCAATATTTATAAAGCTATAAATTTGTCCAAATAAACAAAGAGGAAATGGAATCCTTAAATAAGGCCATCTTAGAAATAGAAAATGAACAAGTCAACAATAATTCCCAAAGAAAAAATTCCAAGGGTCTATTAGGTTCACAAGTGAATTCTATCAAATATGTGAAGAAAAATTAGTACCAATACTATATAAACTATTTGAGAAAATGGTCAAAGAATGAATCATACCAAATTGCTTTTTGACACAAATATGGTACTAATATCTAAAACAGGAAGAACTAAAGCAGAAAAAATTATAGACCAATTTCCCTAATGAATAGTGATATAAAAATTTTAAATAAAATATTAAGAAAGTGATTATAGCAATAACATATTACAATCAGGTGAGATTTATACCAGAAATACAAGGTCAGCTCAATATCAGGAAAAGTAACAGCAAAACTGACTATATCAATAACAAAACCAACAGAAATAATAATATTATCCCAATAGATATAGGAAATGCTTTTGATAAAATATATTAGCCATTCTATATTAAAAAAAAACACTGGAAAGCATGGGAATAAATGAGGCTTCCCCTAAAATGATAAGTATCTAAAATAATCAGTAAGCTTGTGGAATGGGGATAAGCTGGAAGCCCTACTAATAAGATTAGGAATGAAGCAAGGAGGCACTTATTACCAATATTATTCAGTATTCTGCTAGACATGTTAGCTAATAACAAAGAAGAAAAAAAAATTAAAAGAATTAGAATAGTCAATGAGGAAACAAAACTATCATTCTTTGTAGTTCACATGGTGGTATGCTTAGTGAATCCTAGAGAATTAACTAAAACACTACTTGAGATAATTAACAACTTTAGCAAAGTAGCAGGATATAAAATAAACCCATATAAATCACAAGGATTTCTATATATTACCAACAAATCCCAGCAGCAAGGATTAGAAAAAGAAATTCCATTTAAAACTGTAGACAATATAAATACTTTGGACTCTACTTGCCAGGACACAACTGGAACTATATGAACACATTTATAAAAACCTTTCATACAAAGCTATATCTAAACAACTTGAATAATATAAATTGCTCATGTCTACACTGAGTCAATGTAATAAAAATTGCGATTTTACCTAAATTACTTTGCTTATTCAGTACAGAACCAATCAAACTACCAAAATATTTTTAGAGCTAAAAAAGAAAATAACTAAAGGTCAAGAATATTAAGGGGATTATTTTTTTTAAAAATGCAAAAGAAGATAGCCTCTCCATACCACACTTCAAATTAGATTGATAGATACATAGATAGATAGATAGATAGATAGATAGATAGATAGATATTCAAATAAAACCACCTACCATCTAAATTATCTAGTACTGGCTAAGGAATAGAGTGGTAGATCAGTGGAATAAATAAGGTACGCAAGACACAGTAGTAAATGACCAAAATTATCTAGTGTTTGGTAAACCCAAAGATCCTTATTTCTAGGATAATAACTGCTGGGGAAACTGGAAAAGACTATGACAGAAACTAAATATAGACCAATTGATATAAAGATAAGGTTAAAAAACAGGTGCTGGAACTCAAAATTTTAAAAAGAGAATGTTAAAATCTTCTTTACAGGTAACATTAATTTGGAAAAAAAAAAAAAAACTACAATCTATGATGGCAAATCTCACCAAAGAAATAAAAGAGGACAAGTAATTAAGAACATACATACATGGAATTGAGGAAAAATCTAGAACAAAGAGAAGCAAAAATTAGTAACATTATAGAAAACATCTCATTCAAGCAAAATATATTGATATCAAAGACTAAGGCCCAAAAACAGCCTAAAGATTATAGTTTTTCAAAAGAACATAGCAAGTCAAAAACATATACTATCATGTAAAAAACTGCAAGAAAACTGCCACAAACATCTAAATGCAAGTATTTTTTTTCTGAATGAAATACGGAAAGACATCATAAATTATCTCTAGAAAAAATATCACCTACAATATTTAAAACACATATTCATCAAATTTAAAAATTATTTCTGAAACAAATATCTAAATGGACAAGAGAAAGACTTTAAAAATACTATCAGAAAGAAATTTTAATAACTCACAATTCTTCTTTACCCATTAGAAAACACAGGAGAGAAAGAAATAATGTGTTCAGACTGGCAGTAGAGTTCAGGAGTCAGCATAAACAACCAAAAAAGGAATATTCTATTAAAAGGAAATGTTTAAAACATACTGAAAAAAATCAAACTTAAAGAGATTATTTGTTTTTCATATAGTCCAGACAAGAAATGTAGAAAGAATGAAAAATGCATTAGCCATGAACAACAACAGTATTATAGTGATAGCCAAGTTATCAGTAAGAAATTGATAAATTTTAAAAATAGATACAAGGAAACAAGAATGAAAACAAAAGTCTGTTTGAGATAAAAATGTAGAGGCAGGCACAGGATATTATGGATAAAATCTGGTGACATTCTCCTTACTAGTGAGTCATTGTGTGTGTGTGTGTGTGTGTGTGTGTGTTTGTTTGTCTGTGGGATTATATTACAGCCCCCATGGCCTATCTGATGTTCTTCACATATTCTGTGCTTTTAGAAAAACTAACACATGCACAGAATGCAATCCAACTTGATTACTGCCTCTCAGAATTCCTGAATTGATTGAAGTAGGAAGATATTTGGGGCAGAGAGATCAATTAGAATGCTACTGCAAGAATCAAAAGAGAAATGATAAGGACCTGGAAGTAAAAATAAAAAGATTTGCCAAGGGGATATATAGAGTAAAAGAGGCTGAAATGGGGATTAGACAAAGTTGTCTATATATATAGACTGGGAAGATGGGATGTTCTCTGGAGTTATAAGGACATTTAGAAGAGGAATATGTTTTGGGGTTAGCAAAATAAACTCTAACCAGGGAGGCTGTTTCACCAAAATATGGTTAAGAAGAAAGAAAGGCTAAAAACCTATAATCAGGGTCTGGACAAGAAAAAGAGGGAAAGCTTAAGGGAATAAAACAATTTATGTTAAAAAAAAAAGGTTTAAATTTTAAATAATCTGAAAAAAGAACTGTATCTAAAGCTATAATTGAAGAAAGTAACTGATAAAGATCTAATTTCCAAGATTCATGGGAAATACTTTCAACTTTATAAGAATGAGTCATTCCTGAATTGATAAATTTTCAAAAGATATGAATGGGCAATTTTCTAAGGAAGAAATCTAAGCTGCTAATATCCATAGGGGGAAAACTGTTCAAATTAGAGAAATGCAAATTAAATTAACTGAATTAACATTTCACTCCCATCAGGTTGGCAAAGTTAAACAAAAAAGGAAAATGACAAATGTTGAGGAGAATTACATTAATGGGCACACCAATGAATTACTTCTGGAACTGTGAATTGGTATAGCCATTTGAGAAAGCAATTTGCATCTATGATCAAAAATGTACCAAACTGTGATTACTATTAGACTCAATGATACCATTACCAGTTCTATGCCCACAGGGAGATCAAAAAAAGAAGAAAAGGATCCATATGAAAACAAAAAATTTGTAAATGTTTTCTTTTTTTTTTAATTTTTTAATTAATTTAATTTTTTGGGTGGCAATGACCAAGAAACAGATTGAGGGCTCATCAAGTGGAGAATAGATGAAGAAATTTTAATATCCAAATATAATGAAATACTTCTTGCACTGCCATTAATTGCTATTGAAGTGGCTGAAGCAATTATAGCAAATCTCTTAGTGTCAACTACTTTAGGTAAATTTTATCTATTTATCTATCTATCTGTCTGTCTGTGTCTGTTTTTCTGTCTATCTGTTTGTTTGTTTGTTTAGCTCAGGAAACCTGGTAACTGAAAGATTCAAATATTCTGAAAATTCCTAATACATATCAAGGGTTTCTCCAGTAGAAATAACCGACAAAAACATGTAGATCATCTCCATTATAGTCTTCCTCTATGGCTCAATCATTCAATAAGTATTTGTTAAACATCTAAAGTGTATTATTTATTAGTAGGTGACACTATTTGGAGTTTTCTTGGCAAAGATACTGGAAGGGTTTGCTATTTTATTCTCTGTTATATTTTTTGGATAAGGAAACTGAGGTAAATAGGGTTAAATGGCTTGCCCACTGTCACACAGTTAGTGTCTGAGGCCAGATTTGAACTGGAGAAGATGACTCTTCCTGACTTCAGGACTGGCTCTCTAGGTCCACTGTGGGGTTGTCTCATAATAGCTATTGTGCTAGGACAAATTCAAAGATTATAACAGAGTTTATCCTTTATTTTTCAATTCTACATTATAAAAACCATGAACAGGAAAAAAGTAAAAAAGTAAAATGTAGTTTTTGCAAGCCACTTCCTCCCTTCCCTGCAGGAAAATGACCACCTCCAAAGTTGAACTATTTCAGCTTCTCTTATTTTATAGGCAAGAAAATTTTCCCCAGTAAAGGTGATTGTGATCATTCTTTGCCCCTTTCTTCTCTGTTTTATTCTATTCACTTTTAACTTATTTACTAAGCAGTTGTTAAAGCTGATTTTGCCTTGAAATTTAGTTTTCTTCCTTTCAGATAAAGTAATATTTATCATTTTTGACTTTCATGAAGGCAAGTGTACATAGGGCAAATGTATCCAGGACTGGTAGCCAAAATCATATCTTGAGATCCACAAGATATTTGGTAGAAGAGAAAGAAATCATGTAACAGTACCCCAGAGGGGCAGAGATAAGAGACAGAATAGGCACAAGGTCATACAAAGAACAAATCATGAATTTTGGAGGACACAGAAAAAAGTGTATCACTTAATAGTTTCTTATTATTTTCATTTTTCCCTACTTACACATAAAACATTTTTTTGATTATACATGTATATTTTTACATATTTCCTTGTGAATCATGTTGGGAGAGAAAAATTGAAATAAAAGAGGAAAAACCATGAGAGAAAAATAAAACAGAAGGAAAAGAAAAAAAAGGTGAAAATAACATGTATTGATTTATATTCAGTCTCCATAGTTCTTTCTTAGGATGCAGATGGCATTTTCCATTTATGTTTATTAGTATTGCCTTGGATCACTGAACTGCTGAGAAAAACCAAGTCTGTCATGATTGTTCATTGTACAATCTTGCTGTTATTGTGTACTATAAATTCCTGATTCTGATCGTTTCATTCAGCATCAGTTCAGTAAACCTTTCCAAACCTTTCTAAAATCAGCTTCTCATCATTTTTATAGAACAATAATATTCCATTATCTTTATATACCATAATTTATTCAGCCATTTCCCAAGTAATGGACTTCTACTCATCTTCTAATTCTTTGCTAACATAAAAAGAACTGTAACAAACATTTTTGCGCATGTGGATCCTTTTCCTTCCTTTAGGATTTCTTTGCGATACAGAGCCAGTAACGGCACTGCTGGGTCAAAGGATGTGCAGTTTTTATAGCTCTTTAGGTATAGTTCTAAATTGCTCTCCAGAATGATTAGATCAATTCACAATTCCACCAACAATGTATAAATATCCCAGTTTTCCCATACCCTCACCAGCATTTATCATTATCTTTTCCTGTTATCTTAGCCAATCTGAAAGGTATATTGTGATACATTAAGTTGTTTTAATTTGCATTTCTCTAA
Source organism: Sarcophilus harrisii (assembly GCF_902635505.1). NCBI lineage: Eukaryota > Metazoa > Chordata > Mammalia > Dasyuromorphia > Dasyuridae > Sarcophilus > Sarcophilus harrisii. Next base: position 260,893,014 of record NC_045429.1, on the reverse strand, counting down.
TCAATGATTCACAGCATTTTTTTCATATGAGTTTAGATGGTTTTAATGTCATCAAAAAATTGTCTATTCATATTTTTTGATCATTTATCAATCAAGGAATGGCTTGTATTAATATATATATTTGACATAGTTCTTTATATATTTTAGGAATAAGGCTTCTATCAGAAACACCAGTTGCAAAAAATTTTCCCAGCTTTCTGCTTCCCTTCTTATCTTGGCTTTGTTGGTTTTGTTCATGCAAAAACTTTTTAAATTTAATGTAATCAAAGTTGTCCATTTTGCATTTCATAAATATTTTCTATTTCTTCTTTAGCCATAAATTCCTCCCTTCTCCAAAGATCTGATAAGTAAACTTTCCCTAGCTCTACTAAATTGTTTTTAGCATCACTCTTTATTCTTAGCAGTTTCTTATTTTAACAAGTTATTGTTATTAAGGAGAAGTTATTATCCTTACCTAGGTGTTAAATTCAGTTGCAATTATGTATATAACTCTTCATTAAAAAGAAGTAAAAGTCACCTTCTTTAACACTTTAAAAAAGTCACTTACCCTTCTATTTCTATATTCAATTATCTATTTCTAGATTCTATTATCAGGGGCTAAATCTTTAGGATACTTGAAGGAGCAAATAGTCATTCTGATTCTTGAGTAAAAATGTACTAGTTACATACATCACTTTTAGAGCTATATAATTCAGTCTGGGTTGTTGGTTTTGCCCCTCCTATCAATCTTAAGTTCATAGTGACGTCTATCTCATGGCTTCTGGACTTTGTAGACTACTTCAAGACTGACCTTGATTACTCCATTTTGCCTTTTTTCTTGGACTATGTCCATTGATACATTTCACGAATATTTAATATTTGCTACCCAATCAGAATTCAAAATATTATTTATTTTGCTCCTCTTCACTTTATGCAGATTCCCCAATAAAACAGTCTTGCATGAACATTGATATATGGCTTTTATCATGACCATAATTCCCCAGATACGGTTTCTGGGTAAATAATAAAACTGCTTAGTCCCTGTAAACAATGTGATCCTGGGCCATATTTGACCTGGATTTATCTGTTTTATGTCCTAGTTTTGTGTTCCAGTTTACAAAATAAAATTAATATCAACTTCCAGGCTTATTATTATTCTTGTGGCCTTGATAGGCAAATAATGGCAAGAGCATTGATCCTAGAGTCAGGAGAGTTGGCTTCAAGTCCTTGAACTTGCCTCTTAAGCTCTTTGTGCCTTAGTTTCTTTGAGGAATTTGGACTACATAATCCCTGAAGTCCCTTTAAATTCTAGAACTATGATCCTATTATAAAACTATTACTCCTAAAACCTTTAAAAATTAAATCAATTATTTTCCAGTTTGACATCTGTAATGTTCTCATCTGGTTTTCTTGAGGTCTCAGAGCAGCCTTGGTTTCAGCCAAGTAATCACCAAAAGAATAGTCAAATCCTTTATTATCTCCTTCACAATCTAGTTTCCTTGCCTGGGGTCTGGGTTAGCTTTCTACAGAGCCTTTCAGATCTGCCTTGATCTCAGTGGGGGAGGTGCAGGAGGCCAGGCCAGCCACCATGGTGGTGTGAGATGAAGTGAATGAATCTGTCTCTCCTTGGCTCCGAGGGCTTGAGCTCCTGCCTCCAGTCTGCTTGTCTTCTCTGGCTCTGAATTCCAGTTTATATGCTCTACACTGAGTATAAACTAATCATTATATCACTAGGAAACCATTATCTGTTGTAAGATTAACTCAATCATACTGGACTTAGAGTTAATCATCATGCTAAACTAGATAACCATTGTCTTTATCAATTCCACTGACTTAACATCTTATAAGAATCCTTGTTTTAAGCACAAGAGTTCTGGCCCATAACAGATATCCATCTTTTTATATTTAAAACTGAGACTATTAAATGTGCAAACAATTTCTTATTTCCAAAATGAAGAATTTTAATTTTCAACTCATTTATGTAACAGGGATAATCGATAGGTACTCAGCTCTATGACTGATCAAGGCCTCCCTAACTTAAGCCCAAACTTAACCCCACCCAATTCTCTAGATTTTCTTTGAAGTCTCAGCCTTAATGAAACCTTTTGGGATTGATTTCTAATAATTTTAAAACTATAAATATATAATGTGCAAATACTTTAAGCATTCCAGGTATATTCAACAAGGATAAGAGAAGAGTTGATCCTTCATAAAGACTGACCATAGAATCAGTGAAATATTTTCTTTCTGCTCACTTTTTGTAATAGTTACTTTTTCAACTCACTATTGACCACTGAACAATGCACAAGCTTTGTCCAGCAGAACTTCCAGTAAGTGTTTTTTAAATATAAGGTAAATTCTGGAAACACCAACTTTTATTATATCTATCACTCCTCAATTAATATAACTTAGGGACTACAGCAACATCAACAACAAAATTTGAGAAAATTACATCCTTCTTTCATTTCCTCCTCAGTTATCAAAAAGTCATGCATATATAAAATAGCATCAGAACTTAGAGCATTTGGACTGTGAGACTGTCCTATTTGTAAAAATAATAAATATTGGCTTTCAGTCAGAAATGATTTCACTTATCTACCATAACACTTGGTTTTCATATGTCTTATAACATTTAATATATTCTATCCCAAGTACTTCCACTTACAGAAAGCCTTTTATGCACCTCCTTCCAATCACTAACATCCTCCTCTGTAATTATATGTTCATCTATTATTTTGTGTTCATTTTATATTCTGCAGATACTAATACATGTATTTGATGTCTACCCCAATTGAACATAAGCTCACTTTTGAATTTCTCACTCTATTTAACCCTAACATCTAGCAGATGTAGCCATTTATTAAATGTTTATAGATTCTTTGATTTTTTTAAATAATTTTACAGATTCTTAAGATCACTATATAATTGCATAAATGTAATCCTGTTTACTTTTTTCCCTATTCAAGTCTAAGTCTAGTTACTGTCCACACCACAGCTAGATTTCAATTCTGTAAAATATTTTGTGACAAAAGACAAAAAAAAAATTGAATGAATATATATATACATATATATATCTCACTCTTTTCTTATTTCATGTATTGTTAGTGATAATAATAACAATGCCAGGTGCCAGGAAATGTGCTATACAAATTATTATTTTGATTCTCATAACAATCTTGGGAGGTAGGTACTATTATATTCCCCACATGAAAAACCTAAGACAAATAGAAATTTAAATGGCTTACTCAAGGTCACATAGCTATTAAGTATGTAAGGCTGGATGTGAACTCAGATCATTTAAAAAAAAAGTTTGTATTTATTTAACTAAATACAAAAGAATAGAAAAAAGAAAGACAGAAAAGGAGAATGAAAATAAAGCAGAATGTATACATATTCATCCACACAAACTATACAAACATACAACCACCTACATTCATACATATTCACATACACTCAGAAACACACACATGCACAACACAGTTTTATATATGTATATTCATATATATACATTCATCTTCATGCATCTAAAAATATTAACATGGCTGACATATAATTTAATTTTCTTTTTTGATTGAATCTTTAAGTTTGACTTGGACTAAGATCAATGGTTATTTTACTAGTCCTACATTTTTTCCTAATAAATTCTATTCCTGATCTTCATTATAGAATTTATAGATATCTCTTATTTCCTATTTCTGAGATGTCTTCTAATCTAATTTTGCTCCTTTACTTGCCTTGTTGTTACTTAACTTCCCCCACACATGCATGGATCTTCTCTTATCTTCCCACACACATACTCTTTTCTTCCCTCTTTATCCTTTCCCCATTAATCTATACACTTTATCCCACTACCATTACTCTACACACTCATCTATACTCCACTTTACCTTTTTGTCCTTTGCCCATTAATCTGCACACCTTCTCCCACAGCCAAAAATCTAGACATCTTCTATAACCCACCTTATCCTATTTCCTCCCTCCCTATTTCTTTATAGATTTTTGGAGGATGCTATAGCCTTTGAGGCATAGTGTACCTATTTAATCCATTTCCAATGTGTAAGTTTTCCAGAAGTAGCAGCCCTTCTCATACTTATAATGCTTTGTATCCACTCTTTCTCTGCACCTCATTTGTATAATTGAATTACTATTTTTACCTATTCCTAGATAGTATTTCTTTTTAGGATCAGATCATATTTAAATCTGCCCTGAACTTTCTTGAGTTATGCAATTACTGATGTTCACCTTAAATGTATAGTATACATTTTTGTGCACAACACACAAATGATTTGTTCCTATTGAGTTTCTGGAAATTAATCTTTAATACTGGCTCATATTTGTTAACTTTTCTATTAATTTCAGATTTGTTTGAAAGTCCTCAAAATCTGCAGGTTCATTGAATGTCCTTTTTTTCATCCAAAATTGTGGATAATTTTGCTGGATAGGATATTTTGGGCTGCAAGCCTAGTTCATTTAATTACCAGTATATATTATTCCATGATCTGTGGCCTTTTATTGAGGCCGCTGATAAGTCCTGCGCAAAGAGGACATATCCAGCATATTTGAAATGTTTTTGATTGTTTGTTTCCTGCAAAATTTCTCTTTGATCTGGGGTTTTTGAAATTTGGCAGTAATATTCTTATGTGTTTTCCCCAAACTATTTCTTTAAGGTGGTAGTTAATGATTTATTTTTTCTATTTCTACTTTCCACTTGTGTTCTATAACTCCAGGACTAATTTCTTTGATTATTTCTTGCATTATTGTGTCAAAGTTCTTTTTTTTGGTCCCAGTTTTCACATATTCTCTCTTCTTGATATGTTCTCTAGATCTGTTAGATTTTCCTATGCTTCACATTATGTTCATTTTTTACATTCTTTAAATATTATTTTATTTCTTGGTCTCTTATAGTTTCACTGGCTTCCCCTTGATCAATTTTAATCATGAAACAATTATTTTTTTTCTTTAAGACTTTACCTCAAAATCCTCATCTCTAATATTAATATGTATATATATATATATAAAGACACACAGAGAGAATTAGATTTATAAGAATACAATTCATTTACCAAACTGATAAATGGTCAAGAGATATTAACAGACAATTTTCAGATAAAAGAATTAAAATAATTTCTAGTCAAATGAAAAAATGCTCTTAATCACCATTGATTAGAGAAATGCAAATTAAGACAACTCTGAAAGGTTGTAACTATTCCTCTCAGATTAGCTAACATGACAGGAAAAGATAGTGATAAATGTTAGATAGGCTGTGGGAGAACTAAGACATTAATACATTGTTGGTGGAGTTGTGAATTGATTCATACCTTCTAGAGATCTATTTGGAACTATACCCAAAGGCTTATCCAATTGTGTATACCCTTTCATCCAACAGTGTATGTACTGGGCCTGTATCCCAAAAAGATCATTAAAAAGGGAAAGAACCCAAGTGAGCAAAAATGTTTGTAGAGGCCCTTTTTGTAATGTCAAGGAACCAGAAACTGAGGAGATCCCCATCAGCTGGAGAATGACTAATTAAGTTATGTATATGGATATTATGCAATATTATTGTTCTATAAGAAATGATCAACAGGATGATTTCAAAAAGGCCTAGAGACACTTACATGAATTGATGCTAAGTAAAATGAGCAGAATCAGGACATATTATACATGGCAACAAGATTATGCAATGATCAGTTCTGATGTATGTGGCTCTTTTCGACAATGAGTGATTCAGACCAATTACTATAGATTTGTGATGGAGAAAGTCATTTCCAGAAAGAGATCTGTGGGGACCGAAGGTAGATTACAACATAGTATTTTGATCTTTTTTCTTGTTTGTTTACTTTTTGTTTTCTTTCTCTTTTTTTTTCCTTTTTGTTATGCAGCATGATAATTGTGGGAATATGCACAGAAGAATTGTACTTGTTTAACATATATTGGATTACTTGTTATTTAAGGGAAGGGGTGGATAACTAAGGGGAAAAATTGGAACACAAGATTTTACAAGGGTGAATTTTTTTTATTATAGCTTTTTATTTACATGATATATGCATGAGTAACTTTTCAGCATTGACAACTGTAAAACTGTTTGTTCCAATTTCCCTCCCCCCTCCCCCAGATGTCAGGTTGATCAATACGTGTTAAATATGTTAAATTATAAGTTAAATACAATATATGTATACATGTCCATACAGTTATTTTGCTGTACAAAAAGAGTCAGACTTTGAAATAGTGCACAATTTCCCTGTGAAGGAAATAAAAAAAATGCAGGCGGACAAAAGTAGAGGGACTGGGAATTCTATGTAGTGGCTCATAGTCATCTCCCAGAGTTCTTTCACTGGGTGTAGCTGGTTCAATTCATTACTGCTCTATTGGAACTAATTTGATTCATCTCATTGTTGAAGAGGGCCACATCCATCAGAACTGATCATCATATAGTATTGTTGTTGAAGTATATAATGCTCTTCTGGTCCTGCTCATTTCACTCAGCATCAGTTCATGTAAGTCTCTCCAGGGCTTTCTGAAATCATCCTGCTGGTCATTTACAAGGGCAAATGTTAAAATTAACTTTGCATATATTTTGAAAATAAAACATTATGATATAAAAAATTAAAGTCTTTTTATCTTCTTCTCAAGTTGATTATCTTTCCCCCCCCTAAAATTATTTTTCTAGGATAATTTTTATTTGTTAATTTAGTTTGAATTTTTCCTTAATCTCTCACTTGATTTTAAAAATCTTTTTTTGAATTTTTCTCTCTGGGCAGGTGACCATTTAATGTTATCCTTTCAAGCAGAAGAAAGTGTTTTTTTTTTTTTTTAAATTTCACTGTTCTTCTATGAAGATGGTATCTGGTCTTCCCACTTCCCATATTAAGTTTAACCCATATTGGGTTATTTTTCTTTGTTAATTTTTTTTAAAAATAAGAACTATTAATGCAAGTACCTCTAATCCTGGGAGATGGTGCCTCTACCTCCACTTCAGCTTTCCCCTCTGATCTGGAAATTCAGACCAAAAATTCTACCCTACTGCAATTTCAGCATCATTTCTGCTCCACCGCTTATGCACTGGCAGGGTATGCAAGTTCCTTCTCACCTATTGCCATGTCTCTGCAGCACAGCTGGGACAGGTGTTCCTAATCAATAGAAGCTCCCTCAGTCTTCTCTGCTCTGGTCTCCCCTCTCTCCATTGTCCAAGCAGTAAAAATTTATGTGGTTCCTGCTGAGGCTCTAGTCCAACTTGGCTTGCCCCAAGGATATGCTTGGTGTTTCTGCAGAGCTAACCTGGAGTATTTGCACTACACCCTGGTTAATCTTTGACCTGGAGTCTTTATTTTGGTCTTCTTTCTTTGGGATAGAATAGGAGGATCCTTCTTCTGTCCCACTACTTCTTTATTTTTCACCAGTCTATACTTTCATTGAGGCACAAATTTGTTCTCGTTGTGGAGGAAATCTGCAGAGCTTGAGTTATTCTGCCATCTTCCCAAAATTCTACCTGAACTAAGATCTAGATGATTCTATTCCCATTGCTCCATCTGCTACATCATCTAGTTGCTGTGACAATAATTGAATAGAGATATCCCTTTTTGTAATCATCAAGGAGTCTTTTATGACCTTGATTATGCTTCTATAGTTATACCTTAATCTAAAAAGATCAGTTAATTGTGTTTTCTTTTCTTTTACAACCAACCAGATTTCAATATTCAGTTAATTTGGCGACTGCAAAATGTGGTCTCTTTTTAGAAAGTAATATGCAAAAGTCTGCCTATTTCTTTCAAAAATTTCTGTTAAGAATATCTTAAATGTTTGCACTGGAACTAGGATTAAGAACATTTGAGTTAAAAAAAAACAGTCTAAGACATTTACCAGCTGTCTAATCCTGGACACATCATTTAAACTCTTTCTTAGCTTCCTCATCTAGAAAACTGACTACATCTACCTCCCAAGGTTGTTGGAAAAATAAAAGAAATTATTATTAAAATGCATTGCAAACCTTAAAGTGCATTTGTAAGCTTATTATGTTGTTTGTTTCTGTTTTTAATTTGAGGCAATATAGATCATAATTCTTCACTATCCTACTGTAAATTTTTTTACAAATAAGTTTGTATTCTAAATTTTTATTGTCCTTGGTGATAATTATATTCTGTTTAACAAGTGTATAAAGATCTTAATGGCTGACATAGCTTCTGGACTCTGACATCTAGTTATGGTTAATATGCCTCTTAACCACTTATAAACCAGTAGTAATAATTAAAATACATTTGCCTTCTTGTCAATATATTTATTATTTTCCTTTTCCCAGTTTTTCATTACTAACTTCTCAATGTAACAAATCAAGTTGAAACTGTTATAATTGTTTTTAATGTCTTGTTTTATATTTTCCCCTTTATTTTAATTTGATATTGACTTTTGCATTTCTTCCATCTAGTCAATTATCTTACTAGACTTACAAAACAGCTGATTCTGATAAGATTCAAGAGGTAGTAATTTCCGTCAAGATTTTTAATTAATATTTATTTGATCAATATGCCCCAAAAATACTTTGAGTATTTTTCTAGAATCAAACAATAAACACCTTTTAAACACCAATTATATTCCAAGTACTGAAGATATTGTCAGAAATTAAGCACTCCCATCCCTAAAGGTACTTATTATTTATTATATATAGTACTACTGCTGCTAAATAAACCATACAGTTTAGGAGTTTATAATTTTTCAAACTTAGGTCATTTTTTGCCAACATGTTTTTGACTATCCTACCATGTATCAAGTTTCCTATTGATATCACTGGTGTTACAAAGTATATTGATTTGATTTGGAGCATTGAGCTAAAGTCTCTTTATATTTTCTTCTATTATAGATATTATTTCACAGGACATACATAAAGCCCAAGGATCTTCATAGTGCTCTTTTTTATTTAGCCAATGATGATCTGGGGGAGGGGGTGGGGGGGTAAATTGGAAAACAAGAGGTTTGGCAATTGTTAATGCTGTAAAGTTACCCATGCATATATCCTGTAAATAAAAGGCTATTAAATTAAAAAAAAATAAAAAAAATAAAAATAATTGGAATAAAGGATTTAAGCTTGAATGGGTAGTAGTGAAACACTAAAAAGTAATGGAAGAAAATCCAAAATAAAGAAATAATAAATAAACTTGTAAGTAAAAATTCTAACAAAAAGAATCTAAAACATTTTGCATGCAGACAATGTAATCTTTAAGGGGATATTTATATCTTTAATCTATATCTCTAAATAGTCGTATCAACAAAATAGAAAATGAAGAGAGAATTATCAGGCAATGTAATCTTTAAGGGGACATTTATATCTTTAATCTATATCTCTAAATAGTCGTATCAACAAAATAGAAAATGAAGAGAGAATTATCAGAGAATGAAAATATAAAAACACCCCCCAAAAAATCTACAAATTTTATTTAACAAATAGAAATTATAAAAATTAAAAAGATAAAATACAAAAAGCTGTCAAATAAAGCAATCACTTTTTAGTCATAAAATGGTCAAAAACTAGTTAATTTAATAAAAAGAAAGATAGAAATCAAAATTAAATATAAAATGGATTTCATAAGAAATTTTTTTTGAGAAATAAGAAAATATCAAATTGTTATAGCAACAATGTCCTAAAACTCCCCTCTAAGGATATTAATCTAGTTTTCCTTTAAAAGTATTTGAAACCCTCCTTGAAATTTAATTGGCCCAGGACCTACACAAACATTACTAGTTGGTCTAATTAAAATCACTTCTAAGAGACAAGAGCTGTAGATCCTCTCTCATGCTTTTGGGATAATTCTAGCCGTACAAGGGAAAACTTCAATAAAATGATTCAAATCAATCTCAATAAACAACTCTTTTCTGCTCTGAATAATCTCCTGCTACAGCTCAACAAACCATTCTCATTTTGTTTATAACAGCCTAAAATTACTTAAAATGTATTACTGAAGTATCAAACCAACATAATCCATTATTGTCTTAAGAAATTAGTTATATTGACTTCCAGGGGCAGAGTTATAATGGCAAAGATGACACACATTTCTGCCTGACCTTCTTTACAACCCTCACAATAATTACAGAATCCAGCCTCTGAATTAGCTCTGGACCAGCAGAACCCACAAATATTGCAAGTACAACAAATTGTCAGCAGAAGATAATTTTGAAGATCACCAGAAAAGGTCTGTTTCAATTGGAAACAGGAAGGAGGCACCCAGCACAACTATCCAAGTATAAATGGCAGCACAGATAGCTTAGAGTCCTGGGGCAGTGCAGACTCTGCCAGTGTTGTTGACTCCATGGGCAGTGTGGACTTCACTTGGCAGAGAATTTATGGGAGGAAATAGACTAGAAAGGGTCTGATTTAATTTGAAACAGGAGGGAGGCAGCTTAACACAAACAGCTAACCACAAAAGCCAGTGCAGACAGTACAGGGCCCTGGGATGTTGCTCATTCCGCTGGCATTGCCCACTCCACATGGCAGAAAATCTATGGAGAGGATTCTACATTAATCTTCAGCAGTGTAGGTCACTCTGCCCCGGTTGCAAGCCAGAAGGTTAGCAGAGAAGTTATAAAACATCCAACACAAACACAAAAGATCAATAGTGAACCCCAAAAGACAAAAATCTCATGGGACCTGGCCACACTCACACATCACCGGGAGTGAATCACCCTGACCCAGTGCATCTGCAGCTGCTTGGAAAACATACCACGTCCTAAAGGCAGGCCTTAACTTTAAAAAAAAAAATGAGTAAAAAAGTAAAGAGGATTATAACGATTGATAGCTTTTATGGTATAAGGAAACAGATTTCAAACCCTGAGAAGACTAAAGATAGTCTCCAGATAAAGACCCCAAAAACAATATAACCTGATCCCCATCACACAAGGCTCTCCTAGAAGAAATTAAAAAAGGATCTTAAAAGAGAGTTAGGGAAAAAAATGGGGAAAGCAAATGAAAAAAAATTGCAAGAGGGTCTGCAAAAGGCAACACAAAAACTATCTGAAGAAAATTCACTACAAAATAGACTTAATGAAATGGAAAAAGCATATAAATCATTAAAATATAAGTTTGATAAAATGGAAAAAGAAAGCAACTCCCAGAAAAACAGAATTTATGAAATGGAAAAAGAAATTAACTCCTTAAAAAACAGAATTTGTAAAATGAAAATTCAACTGGGCAAATACAAAAAGAAGTTTAAAAAAATAAATGAAGAAAATAACACAGTAAAATTCAGAATTGACCAAATGGAAATGAATGACACAATAAGACAAGAAGAATTGGTCAAGCAAAAGCAAAAAAAAAAAAAAAAAATAGAAAAAATGTAAAATACCTAATTGGAAAAACAACCAACCTGAAAAATAGATCTAGGAGAGACAATCTAAGGATTATTGGAGTCACTGACATACATGATGAAAAATAGAGCCTAGACACTATCTTTCAGGAAATCATCAAAGAGAACTTCGCAGAAATCATAGAAAAGAAAGTAAAATGACCATTGAAAAAATTCACCAAATGCCAGCCAGAGACCCCAAAATTAAAACCCTAAGGAATATTATGGCTAAATTTCAGAACTATCAGGCCAAGGAAAAAATATTACAAGCAGCCAGAAAGAAACAATTCACATACTGGGAAGCCACAATCAGGATTACTCAGGACCTAGCAGCTAAAGGATCAAAGGACCTAGAATCTGAAATTCTGAAAGGCAAAGGAACTTGGAATGCAGCCAAGAATAAATTACTCTGCCAAAATGAGCATTTTCTTTCAGGAAAGAAAATGGACATTCAATGAAACTGGGAAATTCTATGTAGTTTTGATGAAAAGACCAGAGCTAAACAAAAAAAAAAAAATGACCTCCAAATATAAAGCTCAAAAAAGAAGAAAAGAAACTCTTGAGAACTGTATTTCTGTTATGGGTATATATTGAGAGTACATGTATAATCTGATTTTACTGTTATAAAAAAAAGAAATGAGATGGAAAGGGGATTGTAACAGAAAAAAAGAGGAAGAGTGGAAGTAAAATGAGGGAAATCACATCTCAGGAAAGGCAAAGAAAACCTCTTATAATTGAGGGAAAGAAGGGAGAGTGGTGAATATTGTGTAAATCTTACTCTCATCAGATTTGACCCAAAGAAAGAACATTAGATATACTTGATTTCACCAAGAAACATCTCTCATCTTATACAAAAGTGGAAGGGGAAAGGGAAGGAGTAGGCTAAATAGAATGGAGAAGAGAAATCATAGGGAAAAGGTATAAGTAAGGGGAAGGGTCTTTAAAAAGGGAGGATTGCTTGAGGCAACTAGTGCTCATAAGTAAAATATTGGGAAGGAGGGAAAGGGGAAAAGGAAAGAGAAAAGTACAATTTGGGGTTAATATGATGGCAGGAAATACAGAATTAGTAGTTTTAAATGTAAATGTGGATTGGGTGAACTATCCCATAAAACATAAGCTGATAGCAGGCTAGATTAACAGACAGAATCCTACAATATGCTGTTTAAAAGAAAAATTTAAATCATAGTGATACATACAGAATAAAGGTAAAAGGCTGGAGTAAAATCTATTATACTTCAAGTGAAGTAAAAAAGAAAAGCAGGGGTATCCATCCTGATCTCAGATCAAACAAAAGCAAAAATTGATCTAATTAAAAGAGATAAGGAAGGAAATTATATCTTACTAAAATGATAGTTGATAATGAAGCAATATCAATATTAAACATACATGCACCAAGTGGTATAGCATCTACATTCCTAAAGGAGAAGTCAATAGAGATGCAAAAAGAAATAGACAGAAAAACTATAATATTGGGAGAATTCAAACTTGCTTTCTCAGAACTAGGTAAAACAAACCACAAAATAAATAACAAAGAAGTTAAAGAGGAAATAGAACACTAGAAAAACTAGATATGATAGATTTTTGGAGAAAATTGAATTGGGACAGAAAAGAGTACACTTTCTTCTCAGCAGATCATGGAAACTATTCAAAAAATGACCATATATTAGGACATAAAGACCTCAAAATCAAATGCAGAAAGGCAAAAATAATAAATGCATTTTTTCAGATCATGATGCAATAAAATCATATTTAATAAAGGGCCAGGGTAAAATAGAGTAAAAAGAAATTGGAAATTAAATAATTTCATTCTAAAGAATGAATATGTGAAACAGCAAATCACAGACACAATCAATAATTTCATCCAAGAGAATGACAATAATGAGACATTTGTGGGATGCAGACAAAGTAGTAATAAGGGGAAATTTTATATCTCTAGAGGCTTCCTTGAAGAAAATAGAGAAAAAGAAGATCAATAAATTGGACTTACAACTAAAAAAAGATAGAAAAAGAACAAATTACAAACCCTTAAACAAATTCTAAAAACAAGAGAGATCAATAAAATTGAAATAAAAAAACTATTGAATTAATGAATAAAACTAAGTGTTTGGTTTTATGAAAAAAAAAAACAAGAAAATAGATAAACCTTTAGTTCATTTGATTAGAAAAAGGAAAGAGGAAAATCAAATTGTTAGTCTCAAAATGTAAAGGAAGAACTATCCAACGATGCAGAGGAAACTACAGCATTTATCAGGAGTTACTTTGCCCAACGTTATACCAATAAATTTGACAACTTAAGTGAAATAGAGTAATACCTACAAAAATATAGATTGCCCAGATTAACAGAAAAGAAAAGAAATTACTTAAATAGTCCCATTTTAGAAAAAGAAAAGAAATAGAAGAAGCTATTAATCAACTCCCTAAGAAAAAAACCCAGGACCAGATGTATTTACATGTGAATTCTACCAAACTTTTAAAAAACAACTAACTACAATACTACATAAACTATTTTTTTAAAATATGGAATGAAGGACTCCTACCAAATTTCTTTTATGATACAGACATGGTGCTGATACCTAAATCAGGTAGGATGAAAACAGAGAAAGAAAATTATAGCCCAATCTCTCTAATGAATATTGATGCAAAAATCTTAAACAAAATATTAACAAAGAGATTATAGATATTCATCCCCAGGATAATAATCATAATCAAGTAGGATTTATATCAGGAATGAAGGGCTGGTTCAATATTAGGAAAACTATTAGCATAATTGACTATATCAATAATCAAATTAACAAAAAAAAATATGATCTCAGATTCAGGAAAAGCATTTGATGAAATCCAACACCCACTCCTATTAAAAACACTAGAGTATAGCAATAAATAAGTTTTTTTTTCCTTTAAAATAGTCAGTAGCATCTATTTAAAATCATCAGAGAGCATCATATGTAATGGGGACAAATTAGAGCCATTCCCAATAAGATCAAAGGTGAACAAGGTTATCCACTATCATCATTGCTATTCAATTAGAAATGCTAGCCTTGGCAATGAGAAAAGAAGAGGAGATTAAAGGAATTAGAATACATAATGAGGAAACCATATTTCATCACTCTTTGTATGTGATATGATGGTATACTTGGAGAACTCCAGGGAATCAACTAAAAAGCCATTGAAACAATCCACAACTTTAGCAAAGTTGCAGGATACAAAATAAATCCACATAAATCATCAGCATTCTTATACATCACTAACAAAATCCAACAGCAAGAGATACAAAGAGAAATTCCATTTAAAATGACTGTTGATAATATAAAAATTGGAGAATGTATTTGTCAAGGGAAAGTCAGGAATATATAAGCAAAATTACAAACACTTTCCATACAAATAAAGTGAAATCTAAACAATTGGAAAAATATCAAGTGCTCGTGGATATAATATAATATAATAAAATATAATAAAGATGACAATACTCCCTAAACTAATCTACTTCATTTATTGCTATACCAATCAAATACCCAAGATACCATTTAACTAAACTAGAAAAAATAACAAAATTCATCTGAAAGAACAAAAAGTCAAGAATTTTAAAGAAGTTAGTGAAGAGAAAATAAAATGAAGGTGGCCTAGCTGGACTTGATCTAAAATTATATTATTAAGCAGAGGCCATCAAAGTCATTTGTTACTGGTTTTAGAAATAGACTAGTTGATCAGTGGAATAGGTTAGGTTCACCGAACAAAATTGTCAATTACTATAACAATCTAGTATTTGACAAACTGAAAGGCCCCACCTTTGAAGATAAGAATCCATTATTTGACATAAACTGCTGGGAAAATTGGAAACTATTATGGCAGAAAGTAGGCATAAAGCCACACCTAACACCATATACTAATATAAGGTCAAAATGTATTCATGCTCTAGACATAAAGACATAAAACTATAAACAAACTAGAAGAACATAGGATAGTTTAACCTCTCAGATTTGTGGAGGAGGAAGGAATTTGTGACTAAAGAAGAACTAGAGATGATTATTGATCATAAAATAGATAATTTTGATTATATTATGTTGAAAAGTTTTTGTACAAACAAAACAAATGCAGAAAAGATTAGAAGGGAAGAAATAAGCTGGGAAAACATTTTTACATCCAAAGGATCTAGATAAAGGCCTCATTTCTAAAATATATCAAGAATTGACTCTAATATATAAGAAATCAAGCCATTCTCCAATTGATAAGTGGTCAAAGTATATGAACAGACAATTTTCAGATGATGAAATTGAAACTATTTGTAGCCATGTGAAAAGGTGCTCCAAATCACTATTGATCAGAGAAATGCAAATTAAGACAACTCTGAGATACCACTACACACCTGCCAGATTGACTAAAATGACAGGAAAAGATAAAGACAAATTTTGGAGAGGATATGGGAAAACTGCGACACTGATACATTGTTGGGGGAACTGTGAATGGATCCTACCATTCTGGAGAGCAGTTTGGGACTATGCTCAAAAAGTTATCAAACTTTGCATAACCTTTGATCCAGCAGTGTTTCTATTGGGCTTATATCCCAAAGAGTTCTTAAAGGAGGGAAAAGGGACCCACATGTGCAAAAAAATGTTTGTGGCAGCCCTCTTTGTAGTGACAAGAAACTGGAAAATGAGTGGAAAATCAATTGGAGAATAGCTAATTGAATTATGGTATATGAACGCTATGGAATACTATTGCTCTGTAAGAAATGGCCAGCAGGATGATTTTTTTTTCTTGTGCAACATGATAACTGTATAAATGTATATATAAAATATATTTCATTATATTTCAATATATTTAGCATGTATTGGACTACCTGCCAGATGGAAGGTGGGGAGAAAAGAAGGGCAAATTTGCAACAAAAGGTTATGCAAGGTTCAATGTTGGAAAAATCATCCATGCATATGTTTTGTAAATAAAAAACTTTAATAAAAATTTTTTAAAAAGGAAAAACAATTTGAAATTATGCAAATAAAATGGCTAAAATATATGAAAAGGAAATTAATTATACTTAACAAAACTACAAAACAAACAAAATGGATATTTGCAAAAAATGTAAATAGCTAAATTAATGGAACATAAAAAAATTAAACAATCTAGTTTTATAAAGACAAGTGAAACAAGTAATAAATGAATTGTCCCATCCCTCTGCCTTTCACATGACAACAACAACAATTAAAAAAAAATTCTTGGAATTTCTAAGGAAAATCTAAACTGAATCCAAAGACCAATCAACTAATTTGTAATATAAATAATTTTCAAAAAGTGGAGAAAATTTAATCCTATAAATATTATGAGAGAAATATGGTCCTGATACTCAAATCAGGGAGAGATAAAGCAGACTCTAAATGACTATCACTAGTGGATATTGATATAATTTTCCATACTGTCCTCTATGTGCAGTTTCTTTACCCCTTTATTGTTCATCCTTTATTAAAACATAGCCTTTCAATATTTCTACCAATTGCTTTCTTCCAGTCCTACTTAAGTCTGCTGGATTAAGAAGAAGGTAGTCACAAAATCATGTTGATTTGGTATATTACAAATGTATATTTATCATACTGCAACTAGCCCCTAACTGCAGCAATGGAATCTTTGTATCTCTTTTTAATTAATTCCCTACTTTCACTCCCTAAATATTTCAAAACTGATATTCTCATATGGAGTCTCCCATATGTCCCTCATCTACCAGTCCCATTTCTCAGGTAAGGGTCTTGTCTATTGACTGAGAAATTTGTGAACATTCATTATGAATAAAAGGAAATTTACTATGAATAGGAGGACATTCACTTTTCCTTTCTCTTTATTGTGTATAAATGTATATATGTACTAATGTTAGAAAATAAAAAGTAATTAAGAGAAAAAAAAAGCAAGGGATGGGCAAAAGCATATGCATTTCCCCATAATATAATGATTACTTAAGGAAACTTGAAATGTAAATTTTATAAAAATTGATTTTCTAAAGTATCAGCATAAAAAATAAATCCATTAAAATATTAGTTTTTCTGTTTATTACCAAAAAGGTCAATAGGAGAAAATAAGGGGAAAATCTCTTTCAAAACCATCACAGAATAAAGAGATCACTTGAAAAAACACTGCCAGGATGAGGTGAACACAAATAAAAATGTTATTTATAGAATTAAGCATGACAGTGTAATAAAATTATAATACTATACAAATTAATTTATAAACTTATTGCCAAACAAATCAAATACTAAAGGGGTTATTTTTAAATCTAGATAAAACAGCAAAACACACACACAACAACAACAACAACAACAACCAAAAATGTGCTATAATCTAAATGGAAATGATTAAAAGAAAAGTAGGCAGGAAGGGGATCCATTATTGCTATTTTTTTTCATACTCTAGTATAAGGCAATAACAATGAAATTCTTTGTTATTGGTTTAAAAAAAAGAAAGAAAGTTCAATGCAATATGGCTTGCATTTAAATTTTTTCCTGTTACTTTGTAGCTTTATAACCTTTAGCAAGTTATCTAATCTCATTAGATCTCATTTCTTTATATGTAAAGTGGGGATATAAGATTAAAGAATTTTCAAGGTCCTTTTCACATCTAAATCTATTAATGTTATTACCTTCTGCACATTAATTAATAGACAAATGTGACCTGGAGAAGTTTTCAAAACATCATCCAGTGTTGTACTATTTCTTTGACCTTATTTTTGCACTTAAAACAAACAAAAACAGTACTTTGGATTAAAATTGAAACTGAGTATTTATCAATCTTATGAACTCCCCAAAATCTTGGAATCTTAGGCGACACATTAGATAGCTAAACCATCCAACCTAAGTCATAAAGAATTAATCGAATTGAAATGGTACTATATCAAGTAACTTGAAATCTTGACAGACATAAATATGAAAGGCTTGACTTAGGCTTAAAAATTACCTGTGGAAATATTGAATAGGATTATAAGTGACTAAAAACAAAGCATATGAAAAAGACTTTGTGTTTCTGTGTAATACAATACAGTCTGGGTCAGTTGCATGACACAGCAAACAAGCAAACAAAAATCAAAGCAATAGGATGCATTAATAGAGAAAATAATCCAAGGAAAGTAATAGGTCCTACTGTGTACAGCTTTGATCAGGACACATCTGAAACATTATGATAACTTAACCGAAACAAACTTTACAAAAGCTGTAGGCTGGAGATGGCCCAGGGGAATATGAACACAATGCTCATGTCTTTAACTCCAGGCAGATGAGGACTGGGATGCTTTTAAAAGAGAAAAATTGTGGGGCAGAGCCAAGATTGTGAAGATTAGACAGGTCTTTGTCTGAGCTCTTTCTGGCTTCCCTCAGATTAATACCAGAACAAGAGTTTGAATGGGTTTTGGAGTGACACAACCCATAAATACTTGGGATGTAACAAATTTCCAGCAGAAGATATGTTGGAAGAACTTTAGGAAAGGTCTGTCTTAATCAGGAAATGGGATGGGGAGGGGAAATTGTGGGTTAACACAAGATCAGTGCAGTACAATACAATTCAGGGAGACACAGGGCAGAGAGGCTTCTACACTGAGAGAATCTTGGGGGAGGTTTGTAGTCAAAATACAAAATACAAAAAATGCTACTGCATTTGCTACTCTGTCCTGCTTTAGAAGCCAGTAGATCAACACACTAGCTATGCTACCATCAACACAATTAGAGAAGGCATATATTAAGCTCCTGAACCACAGCATAAGATGTGAAGCTGCTGTGGTCTGTAGAGGAAGCTTGAGGAAGCTGCTCTAAGAGCACACCTCAACCTTTAAAAATGTGCAAAAAAAGCAAAAAAAAAAAAAAAAAACCAGCTTTGATCATAGATACCTTTATGGAGACAGGGACTTCATGGAGAAGGGAGACTTCAAACCTTTAGGACATTAAAGGAAAAATCTCTCCAGATGAAACCTCAAAGTGATATGTTGGTATCTATCTAACAAAGAATTTTAAATTTAAAATTTTTAAACTTTATTTTCATATATTTAATTTATTGAAATTATTAATTATTGTTTGAGAAAATGCCTTTAATTTAAAGGAGATATTTACAGGGTAACTATACAGCATTAAAATTGCCAAACCTCTTAAAATCAAATTTTCACTGAAACCCCACCTTCCAAATGCATGGCGAATGACCAAGTAGATAGAAAATATATTAAAAATAACTTAGATACTAAAAAGTATACATGACAAAAATTATTTTAGCTGTACAAAAGAATCAGAACTCTGAATTATTAACAATTAGGTGAAGAAATCAAAATGAATGTTACAAAAATAGACGACTGGAAATACAATCTAATGAGTTTTAGTCATCTCCAGAGTTCTTTCTGGTATAGCTCAGATTCATAAACCTGCACATTAGAAATGAATTCGGATAACTGCTCTGTGCTTAGAAGGGTAAACGCCATCAAGGATTCAACACATTCTGAAGTTAGATACAAATAAGATCTCCATGGTCTCCAATTCACTTTCAAATCTAGTTCAGGTAAAGATCTCCAGGCCTTTCTAGAAATCATCCTAATGGTCATTTTCTTACAGAACAGTAATATTCCATAATTTCCATATACCACAATTTATTCAGCCATTTCCGAACTGATGGACATCCATTCAGTTTCAATTTCTAGCACACAAAAAGGGCTCCAACATAAATCACTTCCAGCAAAACTTAAGGTCCTTATCTTCTATAAATCTCTTGGATAAAACCGAGTAGTAATCACTTTTTGATAAAGCGTATGCGAAGTTTGATAATTTTCGAGCATAGTTCCAAACTCATAGTCCAAAAGGTAAATATGGATTCAGCAACCCACCAACAATGAATCAATGTCCCAGTTTTCCCACATCCCCTCCAACAATCATCATTATTTTTTCCTGTCATCTTAGCCAATCTGACAGGTGTGTAGTGGTATCTTAGAGTTGTCTTAATTTGCATTTCTCTGATTAATAATGACTTGGAGCATCTTTTCATATGACTAGAAATAGTTTCAATTTCTTCATCTGAGAATTGTCTGTTCATATCCTTTGACCATTTTTCAATTGGAGAATGGCTTGATTTTTTATAAATTAGAGTTAATTCTCTATATATTTTGGAAATGAGGCCTTTATCAGAACCTTTGACTGTAAAAATATTTTCCCAGTTTATTGCTTCCTTCTAATCTTGTCTGCATTAGTTTCTAACAAAGAATTCTTGAAAAAATCTAAAAAAAGGATTTTAAATGAGAGTTAAAAGAAAAAAACAGAGAAAGCTCTGGAAAAGGAAAGAGATAAATTGTCTGAAGAAAATCATTCTTTAAAGAATAGTTTTGGTGAAATGGAAAAAGAAAACAGCTCCTTTCAAAACAGAATTTCTGAAATGGAAAAAAATCCATTGAACAGAAAGTTCACTGGCCAAATACAAAGGAAGATAGAAAAAGTTAATTGAAGAAAATAATTCACTAAAAAAATAGAATTGAACAAATAGAAGCAAATGATTCAATGATACATCAAGAATCAGCCAAACAAAATCAAAAAAGGAAAAAAAGAGAAGAAAATGTAAAATACCTTATCAGAAAATCAACTGACCTGGAAAACAGATCTGAGAGAGAGATAATATAAGAATTATTGGACTACCTGAAAACCACAATACAAAAAAAAAAAGCCTAAACAATATCTTTCAAGAAATCATCAATGAAAACTGCTCTGGTGTCTTAGAACCAGAGGGTAAAACAGCCATTAAAAGAATTAACCAACCATCTCCTGAAAGAGATCACAAAATGAAAACTCCAAGTAATATTCCAATAGCTAAATTTCAGAATTATTAGATCAAGGAGAAAATACTGCAAACAGCCAGAAAAAATTCAAAATAGAGCATTATTCATCAAACATTTACACTCAACATTATCCAGGACCTAGCAGCTTCCACTTTAAAGGATAGAAGAACCTGGAATATGATATAATGGAGAGCAAAGAAGCTTAGATTAAATCTGAAAATCAACTATCCAGCAAAACTTAAGCATTATAATTTAGGGGAAAAGATGGACATTCAATGAAATAGGAGATTTTTTTTTGATGAAAAGACCAGAGCTGAAAAGAAAAATTGATCTTCAAATACTGAATTCAATAGAAGCATTAAAAGGTAAAAATGGAAGAAAAACTGGTTTTGAGGGGGATGATTTGTTTAATTCATGAGAATCACATCTTTGTCAGGGATATAATGAGAGAATATAAGTATAATTTGGCTTTACTCTGATAACATAAAAATGAACTCATATGTGAAAAAGGGATTGTACTGGGAAAAAAAGAGGGAAAGGGAGTTAAAATGGGGCAAATTATATCACCCAAAGTGGCAAAAGGGCCCTTTTGAGGGAAAGAAGGGAAGGGGAAGAACAATTTGGCTCAAACAGAGAACATCAGACATTTAATTTAATATAGAAACTTGTCTGATCCTTTAGGAAAGTAGAAGAAATAGGGAAGGAAAGAGGAAGATAATGGAAGGGAGAACAGAAGTAGAAGAGGAAAGGTATAAGAAAGGGGAAGGGACTGTAAAAGAGAAAGGCAGATTAATGGAGATGATGGTCAGAATCAAAAATATGAGAAGGAGCGAAAGGGAAAAAGGAAAGAGAAAATATAATGGGGATGGCAGGGAATACAGAGTTAATTTTAACTGGGAATGGGAATGGGAAAAACTGTCATAAAATGGAAGTGCATAGCAGACTGGATTAAAAGGCAGAATCCAAAAATATGTTGTTTCCAAGGAACATATTTTAAGCAGAGTGATATATATGGAGTAAAGGTTAAAGGCTGGAGCAGAATCTATTATGTTTCAACTGAAGTAAAAAAAAAAAGCCTAAGAAAATCTCCAAGGTCAGATGGATTTACAAGTGAATTTTACCAAACATTTAAAGAACAAGTAATTCCATACCATGCAAAGTACTCATAAAAATAAGGAAAGAAGGGCTTCTATCAAATTCCTTTTAAGATACAGATATGGTACTAATACCTAAACCAAGTAGGGTCAAAATAGAGAAAGAAAACTATAGACCAATTTCCTTAATTAATTTTGATGCAAAAATCTTAAATAAAATATTAGCAAAGAGGTTACAGCAAGTTATCCCCAGGATAATACACTATGACCATGTTGAATTTATGCCAGGAATGGAGTGCTAATTCAATATTAGGAAAACTATTAGCATCATTGACTATATCAATAACCAAAATAACAGGAATCATATTATTATGCAGAAAAAAACATTTGACAAAATCCAACTCCCATTCCTATTAAAAATATTATGACAAAAAACAAACAAACAAACAATGATCAGTACCATCTATTTAAAGCCATCAGAAAGCATCATATGTAATGGGGATAAATTAGAAAAATCCCCAGTAAAATCAGAGATGAAACAAAATTGCCCACTATCACCATTATTATTTAATATTGTATTAGAAATATTAGATTTAGCAATAAGAGAAGAAAAAGAAAGGAATTAGAGTAGGTAATAAAAAAACCAAATTATCACTTTAACAATGATATGATAGTACACTTAGACAATCCTAGAGAATCAACTAAAAAATTATTAGAAACATTTCATAACTTTAGCAAAGTTGCACAATACAAAATAAATCCATATAAATCATCAGTACTTCTATATGTTACCAACAAGGTCCAGCAGGAAGATATACAAAAGGAAATTCCATTTAAAATTACTGTAAATAATATAAAATATTTGGGAGTCTACCTGCCAAGACAAAGTCAGGAACCATATGAGCACAATTACAAAGCACTTTCCACACAAATAAAGTCAGATCTAATCAATTGGAAGAATATCAAGTGGTCATGTTTAGGCTGACCTAATATAATAAAAATGACAATTTCATTAAATTAATCTAATTATTCAATGCCATATCAATCAGACTTCCAGGAAATTATTCTATAGGGCTAGAAAAAAATTATGCCAAATTTCATCTGGAAGAACAAAAGTCCAAGAATTTTAAGGGAATTAATGAAAAAAATGCAAAAACGATGCAAATGCCTAGCTGTATCAGACCTAAAACTATATTATAAAACAGTGGACATCAAAACCATTTGGCACTGGCTAAGAAATAGAATAATCTATCAGTGGAATATGTTAGGTACAGGACACAATGGTAAATGACTATATTAATCTAGTGTTTGATAAACCCAAAGACCGCAACTTTTAGGATAAGAATTCAGTATTTGACAAAAATTGCTCAGAAATATAGTATTTTCTCTTTTTGTTTTTTGCTTGCATTTAGTTTTCTTTCTCATTTTTTCCCTTTTTGATCTGATTTTTCTTGTACAGCATGATAATTGTGGAAATATGTATGGAAGCATTGCACATGCTTAATATATATTGGATTACTTGCCATCTAGGGGAAGAGGTGAGAGGAAAGGATGAAAGACAACTTTTGGAAACCAGGCTTTTGCAGGAGTGAATGTTAAAAACTATTTATGCATGTTTTTGAAAAGAAAAATCTTTTAAAAATAAAGTACAAAAAAAAACAAAAAAGAAATTTAGAAAGGGGTGGAGACAAGAATACTGTGTCAACACAGTCACTATCTTCCTATATTTGAAGTGAAGTCAAATAGAAGGGAGATTAAATTTATTCTTTTTAGCTCTTTGGGGCAGTAATAGAACCAAGTAATAGTGATAGCTATTAAAAGAAGACAGATTTGAGCTGGATATACAAAATAACTGTTTTACATAATAATTATTTCCTAAACTTGAACAAGAAAAAATCGAGGTTATTCAGTTCAATCCACTAACTTTGTAGATGAGCAAACAAAAAACAGAAGGAAGGAAACAAGCTTTATTAAGTGTCTATTATGTTGTAAAGATTGTCCTAAGCATTAAGCACCATATGCTAAATCATTTCATTCTTACAACAATTTTATGAGATGGTTGCTACCTTTATCCCCTTTTTACAACTGAGGAAAGAGGCAGGGTTCAAGAGACTTGCTAAGGACTACACAACTACAAAGTATCTGAAGATGGATCAAATGCAGGTCTTCCTGATTCCAGGCCTAGTGCTCTATTTACTGAATAACTTTTAGAATAAAAACAAAAAAAATTAATTTTACATGAGGGAGGTGAGAACAAATAGAGAAAAATATGAGAGAGAATTAAAATGGTGTATGAGAAATAGGAATAGCCTGAGTCCCTATATCCTAAACATGTCTTTCTAGTTTTTTTCCCTCCAAAGGTAGCTAATCAAAGAACTGTAACTGATTAAGACCCAATGCTACTCTTTTAAAGTTGTATTACTCTTTCCTGTGTGCCATTAATTGATGACTGGCAAATATGTATTCCACCTATACAAGAAAATGTTCCAAAACCACCTATCTGCTCTTAGTCTAGGGTTTTTGACTCAACAAATATCAGATACACTTTGACATATTGTTTCGCCCTATAAAAGAAAGCAGAACAACATGTCTTTATCACTTATAATTATCATTTTGCTTTATTTTTCAAAAGCATGTCATTGAATGCTCTTTTGAAGTTGAGAATAAGTAAATTTTTTGTCTTAAATATTTTGTCTTTATCTTTGTCTTAAATCTTTTGTCTTTATAGTCCATCAGTATTTTTTGGAGAATATCATATATCCAAGAAATTATGAAGCTCATTAATAAAGGGGAAAACTTTCCCTTTTTTCAAGTTTTTTTCTCCAGTTCAAGCTCCTAACACATGGTAGGTGACTGACAAATATTGATTGATTTATCTGGCTACATTTATTGACCATCCTTTTCTAGGGTCTTCTGGTCTACTGGAGCCTAGAGAAAAAAAGCATTAGTAGAAAAGCTAAAATAAGAGGGAGAAGAGAAAGACAGACAGACAGACAGAGGGAAAGAGGGAGAGAGAGGTGAAGATAAAGTGTGTGTGTATGTGTGTGTGTGTGTATGTGTGTCTTTCTAATGGCAAAAAATTGCCTAGGATCACAAACTTAGTAAGTGTCTAAGGACAGACTTTAATTCAGGAAATGAATCTTCCTGTCTCCAGGATCATCACTCTATTGAATCACCTAGCTGCATATACATGCATATGCATGCACACACGTGTATATATGCAAATCAGCATATGTGTGTATATACACACATCATACATATGTGTGTGTGTAACCAATGTGGGAATTTGCTTTATTTGACCACGAATTTTTATAAGGAATTTATTTTTCTTTTTATTCTCCCAGTGGGGTTGAGGGGTAAGAGAGAGAGAGAGAATATAGATTTCTATAAATAGAAATTAGTGAGGTTGGGGATATGAGCAATATAAATGCAGGATTTTGTATGAACTTTTGCATGCAGTTTCTTTATTATCTATGAATATTTTACTGTATTACAAGAGACTTCTCACAGAATGTTATTTGAATGTTAAAAAAAATCAAAAGCAAACAAAAGCAAACATTGGCAAACTGAATTTGAACCCAATTTCTTTGAATCTAGAAATGGTTTGACATTATAATACTGCCTTACTCTAGAATATCAACTTTACTTCCCAATCTTCAGCCTACATATTTAGATATTCCTTATATATCACTGAGCTATCATCCTAGGCTAGGCTCCCTCCTCTACCTTCTAGTGTTTGGGGAATCAGGAACAATCTGACATGTCTCAAAATTATAAACTAAATCCAGGGCAAACCTTCCTCAACACCAGCAGTATCAAACTCAAAAACAAACGGCACCCACTAATTTGTACATATGGATACCCAAGGCTATATATTGATTTAATTTTCAAATTTATTGGTATCTATATTTTATTTTTTATTCATTTTATTAAATATTTCTCAATTAAATTTTAATTTGTTTCAGTGCATTCAAGAAGATAACAGCCCTCACACAAACCTTCTTCAAATATTTTACATCTCTATTTCACACCACACTGTCTCCAATTGATTTTGCTACATATGACTTTGCCATTTGCATCTGTAAATTATATCTGTTGACTATTCCCACTGATATAAAAAATCATCAGGGAATCCGCTTCTAGAAGTCACTTCTTTTGTAAAGCCTATAGCTTCTCCCAGGATATAGCTCTCATGCCTATTCCCTCTACTCCTGGATTTTTTATAAAACAGAAGGATTTTTTCCTCTTTATCCCCAAAAGGAAACTTTATTTTCTCTTTCCTTAATAAAAATAAGAATTCAATAGATACATACAGCAGAGGAAATGCCAGAAAAATCTATTAAAATACTATTAGCATTTGGTTGAGCTATTCTTGTTTTATGAACTGCAAAAAAATAGGCAATATCTATGCCTATGTTGAAAATTATAATATGGAACTATAATATGGAAAGAATCAAGATTCTTTCAAAATAGATTTATGTAAACATATCACTGGTTTCAGTCTTGAAAAGAAGGAAGAAAATGTATTCAACCTGTCACAGAACATACTATAGTGGTCGGGTCATCATAATACAATACATTAGAAGATGCTCTAAGGGCCAAGAGATCATTATATACTTCAGCAACAATACTATATGATGACCAATGCTGATGGACCTGGCCATCCTCAGAAATGAGATCAACCAAATCATTTCCAATGGAGCAGTAATGAACTGAACCAGCTACGCCCAGCAAAAGAACTCTGGGAGATGACTAAAAAACCATTACATTGAATTCCCAATCCCTATATTTTTGCCCACCTGCATTTTGGGTTTCCTTCACAGGCTAATTGTACAATATTTCAGAGTCCGATTCTTTTTGTACAGCAAAATAACAGTTTGGTCATGTATACTTATTGTGTATCTAATTTATATTTTAATATATTTAACATCTACTGGTCATCATGCCATCTAGGGGAGGGGGTGGGGGGAAGGAGGGGAAAAATTGGAACAAGAGGTTCGGTAATTGTCAATGCTGTAAAGTTACCCATACATATAACCTGTAAATAAAAGGCTATTAAATTTTAAAAAATAAAATAAAATAAAGTCTTAGAAAATAAAAAAAAATAAAAAAAGAAGAAGATGCTCTACATTTGGAATCAAAAGTGCTAGATTTAAGCCTAGTTTTGCATTTGTTAGTCACATGACCTTAAGCAAGTCACTTTACCTCTCTGGGTCTCAAGTTTTCTCATCTGTAAAACGATCCCAAGTTTCCTCCAGCACAGAATTTATGATTTCACCTGAAACTTTGGTGGAAAGCGTACTTCACTTGGGATCAGGAGGACATTTTCAAATCTTCTTCTTGAGAGCTGTGATGATCTGGACAGTTTTCTTCAACAACAAGCACATGGCATAATTTAAAAAGTGATGAATTTGGATTCAAAAATCTCTAAGTTGAAACTTCACCCGGATTGTAGCCTTGTGAGTCTGGACAAGTGATTTAACTTCTTTTGGCCCTCAGCTCCTCATTGAAATGCACCTAAGCAGGTCTTCCATTCTGTTAAGGCAAGGGAAAAAAAAATTGTTGCCCAGCAGGGCAGGTGCAGGGCTATTGAGTAAACAGGGTATGGTAAAATGCACATCCAAGTGCAAGGAGCTTGAGTCCTAACAAACAGCATGCCAAGAAGCTTGGGTCCTGATATATGTTTCTGTTCCATGTTTTTCTCAAAATTTGGCAATGTTTGAGAAGTAAACATTTCCCTGGAGAGAGTCTACACAATAAGCAAAGAGTAAACATCCCTCCTTTAATCCTACCTTTCCTTATGAAATGCTCATCCTAAATCATTCCTGAATCACCAGTCACTTGATGCTTCTTGGTCCTGTCCAATTTTATACTGTAATAAAGCCTTTTCTTTTGAGAAACCAGCTCAATGTCCAGGTAATTTTTACCTATCAAACCTGATCTTCCACTGCACTCATGATAGGATTGCAATAAATGTCTTCTAAGTTCTATTTCAATTTTGTCTGTGATACTATGAGCCCCATGAGTCTGTTTTCTTATCTGTAAAATGGAATTAATGATAGCTGAGTAGCTTGTTCACAAGAGAGTAATAAATATCAATGAGACAAGGTATATAAAGCTGTTTTCAAAGTTTAAAGCATTGTATGAATAAATGTCTATTATTATTATTTTCACATAGCAGTTGCAGATAGCTCTGATATTGTATTATTCTCTTGTCCCAAAGGAGTAATCCTATGAAATCTATCACAACTAAGTCCACATGTCTACAGTATAGGATAAATCATCCACATATCTTTATAGGAATATAGGTTATATATATCATATGTTTAAACTACAACTCATACATAATCATTACATAAATTTATTGTATTTTTAGTCTTCTTTTTCCAAGGTTTTGTTCCTGATTAAAAATCTTAGGAAGATATATATATATATATATATATATATATATATATACACACACTATATATGTGTGTGTGTGTATATATAATATACATATGTATGTGTGTATATATATGCATACATATATATATATAGTGAATCTCATTGTGAAACATAAGAATAATTATTAGTTCCAAACTCAGCTATACTAATTAATGACCATAGTTAAAGCCTTCACAAAAGGACTCTTTTTATTACTTTAGTGTGCTATGGATGTGATTCTAAGGTCCATAAAGGCTCTTTATTGTAGTATAAGACAAACTTACATTAATGGTCTTATCAACTGTAAAAGATCCAGAATGGGTTTACTAAGCAAGGATCAATGCATCTAGGTGCTAAGATTCTTAACAACAAAATTGGGCAACAGATGATGACTTTCTCCTATAAAATCTATATTAAAAAAAAAAACCCTAGAGATGTAAGTTTTGTGAGATCCACTAGTGGAGAGTACTAACACTTATGAGATTATAGATTTATCTCATCATCTATGTAATTATGATTTATGCCAATATAGTTATAGGTTTACTGCATTAACAGCAAATTATATTTAGTATTCTTTGTAAAAATAGGTATATTAGAAGAGTGATTGTTTCTAAATATTTTATATTAGAATTTTTTTAAATCTAAAGTTGATTCAAAGAATTTAAAATGGGGTTATAAATGATTAAACAATACTTTTCAAGAAAATATTAAATAAATAATTTGAATTCACCTGTATTTAATTTGAAATAAATGAGTCTTTGGAAGATAGGGTAACATACATAATTCATAGATTTGCTAATAATTATTATTCTTTGACTAAGGAAATTTAACTAATATTTAATCTTTAATTTTAAGGTGTGTGTTTATTATACATGTAGGTATATGTATAGTTAAAGCATTCAAACTTATACATGCATGGTGTGTTAAATGTAGAATTATATTTTTTATTTTACTATTCTGAGTTCTCAAGGCTAAATAGTATAATATATATGGCACGATTTTCAATTTTTATTAACTTTTTAAAAGTTGATATTTTTAAAAATTTCAGTTCCAAATTTTCTCCTTCTCTCCTTTCCCCTCTCAACCCACTGAAAAAGAGAGAAACATGAGACCCATTATGCATATTATGTCACGTAAAATATATTTTCATATTAGCATCTTGCAGAAAAATAATGAAAAATATACACTGATTTGTATTCAGGTCTCTCTCTTACTCTTTTTCATCATGAGGGTTTTGAAATTATCTCAGATTATTGGATTAATCAGAATACCTGAGTTGTTGACAGTTTATATTTCTGTTTTCCTAGTTCTTCTCACTTCACTTTGTTTCAGCTAATAAATCTTACCAGAATTTTTTTTTACATTCAAAGGTTCTGATAAAGGCCTTATTTCTAAAATACATAGAGAATTGACTCAAATTTATAAGAAATCAAGCCATTCTCCAATTGATAAATGGTCAAAGGATATGAACAGACAATTCTCAGATGAAGAAATTGAAACTATTTGTAGCCACATGAAAGGGTGCTCCAAATCACTATTGATCAGAGAAATGCCAAAAGGGGGGGCACTATAAATCAATCCTCTTCTGAGAAAGATTATTTTGATTAAAGAACCAGTCACTTTCAATTAAGACACCTCTGAGATACCACTACACATCTCTCAGATTGGCTAAGATGACAGGAAAAGATAATGATGAATGTTGGAAGGGAAGTGGGAAAACTGGAACACTGATACATTGTTGGTGGAACTGTGAATGGGTCCAACCATTGGAGAGCAATTTGGAACTATGCTCAAAAAGTTATATTTTAAAGGAGGGAAAGGGATCTGTATGTGCAAGAATGTTTGTGGCAGCCCTTTTTGTAGTGGCAAGAAACTAGAAACTCAATGGACTGAATGGATGCCCATCAAATGGAGAATGGCTGAATAAATTATGGTATATGAATGTTAGGGAATATTATTGTTCTGTAAGAAATGACCAACAGGATTATTTCAGAAAGACCTAGAGAGACTTACATGAACTGATGCTAAGTGAAATGAGAAGAACCAGGAGATCATTATACATGGCAACAATAAGACTATATGATGATCAATTCTGAAGGATGTGGCTCTCTTCAACAATGAGATGATTCAAATCAGTTCCAATTGTTCAGGAATGAAGAGAGTCATCTACACCCAGAGAGAGGACTATGGGAATGGAGAGTGGACAACAATATAGCATTTGAAAGAGGGGAAAATTTGGAACGGAAGGTTTTGCAAGAGTCAATGTTAAAAAAATTACCCATGCATATGTTTTTTAAATAAAAAGCTATAATAAAATAAATTTTTAAAAAATAAGTCTTCCCAGGTTTTTCTGAAACCATACACTGTTATTGTTCAGTCGTGTATGACTCTTTATTACTTCATTTGAAGTTTTCTTAGCAAAGATACTTGAATGGTTTGCCATATAACTTCTACAGCTCATTTTACACATTAGAAAACTGAAGCAAATAGACTTAAGAGATCTGCCCAGGAGTGTCTGAGGGCAGATTTAAATTCACAAAGATATTTTTTTCTGATTTCAGGCTCTATACTCACTATGTAACCTAGTTGTGCTTCTGAAACTACCCTCTTCATCCTTTCTTACAGTACAGTAGTATTTCATCAAAATTATATACCACAACTAATTCAACCAATCCCCAATTGATGGACATTTCTTTAGTTTCTAGTTCTTTGCCATCACAAAAGAGTGAACAATTTTGAAGTTTGGTGTTCTAAATAATTTTAGTATCTCTCTATTAAATATGTAATATATAACAAATGTTTCTTCAAGAAAGCTGTTGATTAGACATGATTATTGGCAAGATATCTTGTTAGAAAGGAGTATCAACCAATAGAATGGGTTGTATAATTTCTCTCTTTCTAGGACTGAACATATTCAACAATGGCATAGTGGTTTGAGTGCTGGATTTAGTGTGTGGAAAATCTGAATTCAAATTGTGTCTTAGACACTAAGATTTGTGAAATTGAGGAAATCATTTAACATCTATCTGCCTCAGTTTCTTCATGTATGAAATGGAGATGTTAATAGCCCTACCTTTCTGGGTTGTATTGAATATCAAATGAGATAATATAGGTAAAGTTCTTTGCAATACAAAGAGATATCTAAGTGCTAGCCTTTAGCTATTATTATTTAGGTGAGAACTTATTTGAAGTCAGGAGAATGTACTATGTGACCTTAAGTCCCCTTTCTGCCCTATATTCTTTTTTTTTTAAATTTAATAGCCTTTTATTTACAGGATATATACATGGGTAACTTTACAGCATTAACAATTGCCAAACCTCTTGTTCCAATTTTTCACCTCTTACCACCCCACCCCCTCCCCTAGATGGTAGCATGACCAGTAAATGTTAAATATATTAAAATATAAATTAGATACACAATAAGTATACATGACCAAAACGTTATTTTGCTGTACAAAAAGAATCAGACTCTGAAATATTGTACAATTAGCTTGTGAAGGAAATCAAAAATGCAGGTGTGCATAAATATAGGGATTGTGAATTCAATGTAATAGTTTTTAGTCATCTCCCAGAGTTCTTTTTCTGGGCATAGCTGGTTCAGTTCATTACTGCTCCATTGGAAATGATTTGGTTGATCTTGTTGCTGAGGATGGCCTGGTCCATCAGAACTGGTCATCATACAGTATTGTTGTTGAAGTATATAATGATCTCCTGGTCCTGCTCATTTCACTCAGCATCAGTTCGTGTAAGTCTCTTCTCCAGGCCTTTCTGAAATTATCCTGTTGGTCATTTCTTACAGAACAGTAATATTCCATAATATTCATATACCACAATTTATTCAGCCATTCTCCAACTGATGGACAACCATTCAGTTTCCAGTTTTTAGCCACTACAAAAAGTCTGCCCTATATTCTTAATCTGTTAAAAACACACACATAAGTAAATATGAATTTCATAACTCTCCAAAAGGACGTCCTGTGATCTCTTCCTCAAGCGTTAACAGGGATTCTTTAAGTCCCAGTAGGTTCATGGATAGATTTCAGGGGGTCTTTGAATTTAGTTAGCGGGAAAACCGCATCTTAATTTTTCACTATTATCTAACTGAAATTTACCATTTTCTTCATTTATGACTTTTAAAAACACATTACTTTGAGAAGAGTACTGCTGAAGGGGTATACTATACACACAGAAAAGATTAAAGACTCCTAAATTCTCTTAACCGTAGAATAACAAGGTACAAGAATACCTGTAGCCTACTTTCTCAAGGAAAGTGTCAAATAGTCCATCATAATGTGGCAATGAGGTTACGGTTTGCTATTAGAATTAGGCCATCTGATCTGCCACCCTCTTCCTTGGATAAGTACCATTTTAACCTGATGGACCATAACTTCTTCCTGGGAGACGCCAGTCAGTGCCTCTCACCAGTGCCCTCACTCTCATTGTCATTCTGACCTTATCCTGTCTTACTCTGTTTTCTCTAGGAAGGTCAAACAAAGATCTACAAATGGGTGTGCTCGGCCCTCTTCCTAAACCGGCCACTGCCAGAGCACTTAGGCTCTCAACATCAAGGAACCCTCTTAACTCTACCAAGGATCTTTCTCTTTCTCCCCCTCTATATTATCCTCCCCTCTTCTTCCTTCCCTTTCTCTCCGTCTCTCTCTTCCACCTCCATATCCCCCTTATCCCCTCGCAACGCACACCCCTCCTCCCCTTTCCTGCGCTTAGGCTCTCTTTCTCTCTGCCTTGCAAATGACTCTGAGGATCTGGGCTGGTGGATTTTTTTTTTTTTTTAAGCACTCATTTTTTTTTTTTTTTTGAACTGGGCTCCCAGAGAGCACTCAGGGCTGCCGCGCACTTCTCAACGCCTACCTGCTCAACTGCAGGGAAACAAGCTTCTGAAGGCTTTAATGGGATTTAGCCTGAGGCTGTTTTATTAAGACGTCGGCTTTTTCCGCTGCCTCTGCAGCTGACACCATTCACTGTCAGCTGTCCCCTCCCCGCCCTCGCCCCTCCTGCCACCCCCCCAACAATGCAACAAATTACCCGCTTCATTTAGTGCTCAGGGCTCGGCACAGGCAAATAGGGGACAGAGGTCCACTGGGCCAGATGAGGCTGGGAAGGGGGTGAAAAGCCACCGAGCTGCTTAAGTGGGAGCTTAAAGGAAGGTGGGGAGTGGGGGAAGGAGAGGAGACATCAATACCACTGGGACCTGCTCCCAATCTATTAGAATCATATTTAGTATTAACTTACTCCCATTTGGAGGTGCATTTACATACTTCATTTGCATGAAGGTTTCATTTAGAGAAGCCAGTTTCCAAAGTACCATCTAATTACCTTCAATATAGAAGGTACCTTGTTCGGCCCTGGGCTGGGAGATGGAGATGCCATGTGAATAAAAGAAATAAATAGACAATGAGTGTAAAATATAAGAGGTTCAGAAAGCCAGAGCTTTTACCAAATTCTCTGTGTTAACAATATTCTATTTTTTTCCTCCCTCTAACATCGAAAGGATTGGATGGGGAAGGAAGACTGGGCAGGTAACAACTAAAATAACATTTTCCCCCCAATTTCATGTTTGTTTGTTTGTTTTCACAGCATAGATAAATTAAGCATGTCAAGAAAGAAACACTCTAGCATCACCTGTATATATATATACATATATATTCATAATCTCTATAGATACTTTTATTAAAAAGCTGTGGTGGGGCATTGTAGGCTTTAGTGTGCATCTTGGGTCTACTTCTAATGGGTATTGAAGAATACTCTTGATATTTATGTTCATAATTAAAAACAACAACAATAAGGCAAATTAGTTCCTTCTCTTCAACTTTTAGAGTTTCCTAGAACACTAATAAGTTAAATAACTTGCCCAGTCACATAGTCAATTATGTGCCAAAGGCAAGACTGGAACCTAGTTCTGCCTGCTCCTAAGGATGACTTTTGTTCACTAAACCACATTGCCTGACAATAGTTATACCTGATGAAGGAAGAAGTAGATATAATTTCTGGTATTACATTTTGCTCATGAAGAAATCAAATTACCTAGTAAAATGAAGTTATCAAGATAAGTAGATATGGCAACTCAATAGCAACACTGACAAAAAGAACAAGTTTTCATGAATCATGCTTGGGTTTCTCAAAATGTTCCTAGCTTAGTCCATGTGTTTTTGAATGTTCAAATCTCCCTGCCTGGTCCAGACTGGGGTCTTCCATAGAAATATCAGCTTCCATCTTAGAAAACATACTCTTTCCCCTGACTTAATCAAACACACTAAAACACATATGCAAATATGCTTACATTTATAAGAACATATTATGTGAAAGGCACTGTATTAGATAGTAAGGAATTAAGATAAAATGAGACAACCTGTGCTCTCCAGGAACTTAGTTTGTACCAGTAGAGAAAGGACATGTAAATAAAAAATGTGATGTAAGTTAAAATATTTAATTTAATTTAATGCAGATGAGAAGTTCAAAAATAGAAGGATAATAGTTAACAGATATATATATATATATATATATATATATATAGTGCTTCAAAACAGCAAAGCACTTACTCTGTTGTTTTATTTAATCTTTACAACAACTTTGTGAAGTGGAGTAATAAAAATTATTAACAATCAGAAAATTGTTAAACAGTTATCACACTCATTTTTCAAATAATCATATAATTTTAACATAGGCAGGGAAAACACTTTGTGACAGGAAGGTCTGTAAGACATTTTTTACCATCTTTTTAAGTCAATAAAAGACTTGCATTTTTTGCATATTTTAATCTATTCTGTGACTATAAATGTGGCATATTATGGAATATAATTTATAAAATAATGTTTTCTTTTTATGCACTTATCAATATCTGATAAATGTGTAGATTACATATAACTTTTTAAAAAGGAAGAGAAGGCACATGGACCAATAGTTATTAATATTATAAGAATTTTTTCAGTAATAAGTTTCATGGCTTTAGTAAGCCTTTGTTATCCTTTCACCTTTGAAATATCTTAAGAAGCGCTGTCTTAAAAATTGTATTACCTGAAGTGCATGTCTTGGTGCATTCAAGATCTAGTCCATTTATGCTTCCTATTTATGTTTACTGTGATGCTCTTTCTACTCACTCTTATAGTAAACAGGATACACTCATGCTTGTGTACAAGTGTGTTGATCTAATAGAAAACTTTTTTAAAGCTATCTTAATCTTATCAGATCTTTGCTATTTTTCATCTCTTGGCTATTCTCTTTCCAATTTCATCCTTACCATCTTTGGATGGTCTGGTTTATTTTTATCTTGCCATGTTTTCTGTAATTTTTAACTCCATTGTTTTTAAGATGATGAGGTTCATAATCTATTATCCTCCATAAGTGAGACATCAATAAATTGATATTCTAAATCACTTTTTCTTTGTCTCTCAGCTTTTCCCATCAGACTAACCTACTTGGAAGAAAGTTTGATAACTTATGGATTGTCTAGGATTTTTAAAAATTTCTTTCTTGTGGTACATCAACTTTCGTGCTCATTCCCTTAACATGATACTCCAAAAAATCCTGAGTATGAATCAATACTACCACACACAGTTTTATTATTAGCATCTGAAGTCTAACTCTGCTTTATCACAATTCCGATCTAGACTATAACTATAATCACTCCTTCTCACTAGACTCCTTTTCAGGGCCACTCCTAGTTCTATCATGTTGACTCCTTCCACTAATAATCATTGCTAGTCAAAACCACCTAGCTCATGAGCCCTTGACACGAAAAAAGTCTACCTGACCACACTTATTATTCTTCAACTATCCTTAATCATAGCTTTCATCTCATCAGAACTCATCATATTCTACATCTTTTTCGAAACTACTTTAATCCCCATTCTAATTATCATCACACGAAGGGGGCAGCCAAAATGAACGACTCAATGCAGGATTATATTTCCTCTTCTATGCACTAATATATATTAGTTAAAATCTCCTAGGGAATGGTGACAGTGTCTATGAATATATATTGTTTTATGAATTTTCCATTTGGGGGACAAAATTAGTTTAAATAGATCAGAAATGAGTTGTCTCAACTGCATTCTATATATTTTTTTTCATTTCTATCTCCTAATTTTGTATTGTTATCATGGCTCTAAAAGTCATTGATCTGATAAAATTCAGATAGGATGATTTAAAAATGGTCCAAAGCATCAATTATGAGTCATCTCTTGCTTTCTCAAAAGAAAATCTTTTTGGGGTATGTGTTATTCGGTATTTCTTATGATGTATAGCTGTGGAGCATGTTTGCAATTCACAAATGTTTGACCTTTCCAATTCTGTACACCTGAATCATCTAAGAAATTTTTCATGGTTTTCCCCTTGTCCATAATTGCTTTGAATTCATTAGGTAAGAATGTGTATATTAAATTACTTTGACAAACATACACGTTCTTTGTAGAATTTCTAAAGTTTACCATCCTGGCCTACCAACACCACATAAACTGAAAGTCTTTTTCTGGCAGTCTTTTTGCAAATACCTCTCTGTCAGGGGCACTGTAGGACAAGATGAACAATTGTTTCTTAGAATTATATTTCCTTTTTATGCGTGATTTAAAACAAAACTAAACTAAACTTCTTTATTTGAATCTTTGAAGAGATTCAGTAAGTAACCATGTATTTAGTTACAACTTTCTTGTATCATTTGCTTTGTTTTAGCATGGAAAAAATTAACAAACAAAACAACAAAAAGAATGGCATGATTCAGTTCCTCCAGAATTATGTAAGTTTGTTGATCGATCTCTCACTGAGGCAAACATCATATGAATTTTATTTTTGGTTGGTCAGGAATTCTGATTCATAGCACTACTTACTCTGTTTTTTTGCCCCTCTACCATCATCATAGCAAGAAAAAGGGGCCACAAAGAACAAATGGTTAGCTTGTGTTTTTCTTTATTTTTTATAGATTTCCATGAGCATTCTGCTCATGATGAAATTCTCTGTGTATCTTTGGATGATACTTTGAAAGCAGAAATAATTTGTTGGCAGAACTTTACTTATGGCCTTTCCAAAATTGTAGAAAATTATCAGTGAATGCATTCCATTCTCATAATTTTGGAGAGCCTAGTGTCACATCCACACTCTAGGGAGCAGGACTTTGTGAAGGACAAATATGTAAAACTAATAAACAACTATAGAAAATGCTGTGTGATAGGAGTCTAAATGAGTGGTAAAAACAATAGCTACTACAGCAGGTCAAAAATGTCTGTATTTGGGGGATTTTTATGCTTAGAAAAAGAATAATGGCCAGCTATTCTCAGTCTCCACTGATGACCAATTAAGAAGAAACAGATTTTAAACTTCAACTCCTGACAGTTGTAAAATATTACAATAGATTACCAAGGGAGGTCATATAATCACTTTCCCTATAGGTATTTTAAAAACAGTCTGTCAGTCATGAAATTTTCTACTTTTCTATTAGCACTGTTTTCAAAGGAATCTGAATCAGTTTAAACTAGATTCATCATAGGGGCATAAGAGAAACTGAGCCTATGGCAAAGTCTGCATTTTCAATTTTTAAAAAAGTAATATTTTATTTTTCATGCAATTACATGTAAAAACAATTTTCAAACATTTTTTATTTTAAGTTTCAAAATCTTCCCTCCCTTCTTCTCGTCTCCCCTTTTAAAAAAGGCAAGAAGTTTGTTATAGATTATTCATATGTAGTCATGTAAAATATATCTTCATATCAGTCCTATGGTGAAAGAAAACAAAGACAAAAAAAAGGTATGGTTTAATCTACATTTAGATTCCAATAGTCCTTTCTTTAGGGATGGACAGTAGTTTTCATCATGCATTCTTCTGAACTGTTTTAGATCATTGTGTTCCTGAAAATAGCTGTCATTCATAGTTGATCATCATACGATATAGCTGTTACTGTGTACAGTGTTCTGTTCTGCTCATTTCACTTTGCATCAGTTCATGTAAATCTTACCAATTTTTCTGAAAAAAAAAACCTTAATTGTCATTTCTTATGCCATAATGGTATTCACAATTATATACCACAACATATTTAGGCAATCCCCAATTCATGAATATCCCCTTGAATTTCAATTCTTGTCACCACAAAAAAAGAGCTGCTATAAACATTTATATATCTGTATGAGTCCTTTTTCTTTAAAAAAAAATCCCTTTCGGATATAGACATAGTACTGATATTTCTGGGTCACAGAGTATGTATAATTTATAAGCCTTTGGGTATAGTTCCAAATTGCTCTGCAGAACAGTTTAAATTGGTTCACAACTCCACTGACAATGCATTAGTGTTCCAATTTTCCCACATTTTCTCTAACATATTTCATTTTCCTTTTCTGTCATATCAGCCATTCTGATACATGTAGAATAGTACCTCTGAATTGTTTTAATTTGTATTTCTCTAATTAATAGTAATTTATAGCATTTTTTCATATTATTACAGATAACTTTGATTATTTTATCTGAAAACTACTTGTTATTTGACCATTTATTGTTTGGGGAATTGTTCTTATTTTTACAAATCTGATTCAGTTTTCTATTTGTTTGAGAAATAAAGTCTTTATCAGAAAAAAAAATGATGTTTTTTTCATGGTTATTATTGCTAACTATATATTTCCCTCTATTCCATCCTCCTCTACTTTTTAAATTCCTTTTGCACCTTGAGTGTACTTAAAAATGTTTGGCTTTGACTACTGCCTCCCCCCTCCCCGAACACCCTACCTCATCTGCTTATCTTTCTATCAGTCCCATCTCTCTTCTCTTATCTCCTTCCTCTCTTACTTTTCTATATTATAAAATACCAAAGTGAGTCTGTATGTCATTCCCTTTTTGAGACAATTCTGATGATAGTAAAGATCAAAAATTCTCTTCCCTATTCTCAAATCTTCTTCTCCACTGTAAATGTTCTTTTGCTCCTTTTTATGTGAGATAATTTACCTCATTCTGTGACTCCCTTTGAGTATATTGGGAGACATACTCCTTTTTCTTACCTCTCCATTTTATCTTTAAAAAAAACATAATACTATCATATTCAATTGATACCCATGTCTTGTGTATATTCCTTCTTAATGCCATAATAATGATAAATTCTTACAAGTTACAAGTATCATGTCCTCATATATGAATTCAACAGTTTATTTTATTGAAT
Organism: Sarcophilus harrisii; assembly: GCF_902635505.1. Classification (NCBI taxonomy): domain Eukaryota; kingdom Metazoa; phylum Chordata; class Mammalia; order Dasyuromorphia; family Dasyuridae; genus Sarcophilus; species Sarcophilus harrisii. Next base: position 260,853,270 of record NC_045429.1, on the reverse strand, counting down.
TCTTTATGCCTTTCCTTTCCTTTTTACCATTTTTGTTTGTCTTGAATATTGCATTTGCAAGTCAAATTTTCTTTTCAGCTCTGGTCTTTTCATAAGGAATACTTGAAAGTGCTCCATTTAAATGAAAATCCATTTTTTCACTAAAAAAATTATACTTAATTTTACTAGGTAGGTGAATATTGGTTATAATACCAGCTCCTTTATCCTCCAGAATATCATATTCACAAACCTCTAACCCTGTAATATAGAATCTTGTGTTACCTGGACTGTGGTGACATGATATTTGCCTTGTTTCTTTCTGACATTTTGCAATATTTTTTTCCCTTGAACTGGAAGAACTGGAATTTGGTTATACTGTTTCTGGGAATTGTGATTTTGAGATCTCTTTTAGGAAATCATTAGTGGATTCCTTTCAATTACTATTTCATCTTCTGGTTCTATAATATTAGAGCAGTTTTCTTTGATAATTTCTTTAACAATGATGTCTAGCTTTCAGGTAGATTAATGGTTCTTAAATTGTTCCCCCCTCAAACTTTTTTTGAAGGTACTTGTTTCTCTGATGAGGTATTTTAAATTTTCTTCTCTTTGTTTCATTCCTTTCGTCTTATTTCCTGATCTATTCCAATGGACAGATTCTTATTTTTAAAGAATTATTTTAGGGTAGATAAGTGGCATAATAAATAGAGTACTACCCCTGAAGTCAGGAGGACCTGAGTTCAAATATGGTCTCAGACACTTAACACTTCCTAGCTATGTGACCCTGGACAAGTCACTTAACCCCAATTGCCTCAGCAAAAATAAATAAAGAAAGAAAGAATCATTTTTTTCTGTAAGCTATTGTATATTCCCCACCCTCAATTTGTCTAATTTTACTTTTTAAGAAATTCTTTTTTTAATTGATTTTTTGTAATTTCCCCCTCCCAATTGGACAATTCTGCTTTTTAAGGAAGATCTCTTAGTGGATTTTTGTGCCACTTGCCAATGGCCTATTCTGTTTTTAAGGTGCTATTTTCTTAGTATTGTGCCTTTTTTTTAAAATCAAGCTATTGATTTTTTCATGATTTTCTTATATTATTCTCATTATTCTCTCAAATTTTAATTTATCTCTCTGACTTGGTGTTTAAAGTACTTTTTGAGTGCTTCCAGAAATTCTTCTTTAACCTGAGACCTTACTTTCTTTTGTTTGGAGACTTTGAATGAAGCAGTTTTGACTTTGTTGTCTTATGAATTTGTGTTTTGATTTTTCCTATCACCATAATAACTTTCTATATAGTCAGGTTCTTTTTGCCCCTCACTTTCCAGACTCTTTAAGTTAATGGCATTATTAAAATAAAATAAATAAAATTATTTATATAAAATAAATAAATAAATGAAATGAAAATTAATAAAAGTTAAAAGCCAAGGGACTTTATAAAAGTTAAAAGTCAAGGGACTTTTAACTTTTCTCTGGTGGGGAGGAATTGCCCTAAGTGTTAGGTTTTTATGCAGCTATTTTAGAGCTAATTCTATGAATCTGTAAGTTTTCAGTTTTTCCAAGATGGAAAGATATGCCTCCTTTAAGGAGAGGTGTGTTTATTACTCTCTAATTCTATGCTTCCCTATGTGAGTGATCACAAACTTTCTTTTCTATCCTGATAGTGTGACCAGGAGCCCCATTGCCCTGCAGTTACAATCTCTGATAGGCTAGTGCTCTTTCTTGTTTTGTTACTACAATAAGGAACTGGAACTAGATCCAAGTATGGCCAATGTAACAGGTCCTACATTCTCATATGGCTCCCTGTAATCTCCATGTCACCTCTTTAATATCTGTGAGTTGAGGATTTCAGAAGATACAGTCAATTCAGTTACCCCCAAAGCCTGCTGCAGTTCTGATCTTCGATCTCAGCCTTATGTTACAAATCTTTCCTTGCCAATCTAGGTTGTCTTGGGCTGGAAAAATTCTTTTATCCTGTCCTTTTGTATGTCTTGCTACTCCAAAATTCACTTTAAGTCCTTGTTTAAAGTTGTTTGGAGGGAAATTTGGGAAGCTCAGTGAGTATCCATCTACCAATTATCTTAGCATTATTTGTACTCTAGTTTTAAATCTAGTTTCAGGTCTGCATTGATGCCGCTATATACAGACATATACATAAAGGTACACAGGCACACAAACAACTCAAGTGGATGCCAGTTTAAGTTCAGAGCATGACTGTGATTTGAGGATGACTTTTGGATAAATTTACTAGTTAGATGTGGGTAGGAATAGTAGAAGGTATTTTGGAAACTCATTAACTATGTGACCCTGAACAAACTATATAACATTGTCAGCCTTTGTTTCCCCCTCTTTAAAATGAGACTAATTTTTGTGATATGGGAGCCACCTGCCAGTGGCTGCTGGAGGTCTAACTCAAATCTATAGAATGGATCTCTTCATGTGAGAGGATGATGATGATATAAGGAGACTGAGATACAGTTGTGTTCTCTGACCTCTCTTTTTCTCCCTCTGCCTCCAATTTATTTCATTCCCAAATCACAAGGAACATGTTAGTAAAGGCTGCTTTGCAACTCCCTCAAATGTTATGATTCACAGCTGTGGAGGCTCTCAGAGAATTGACCTGCCTCTTGACTTAGGCATGGTCTTTAACAATTCCCAGTTTTTGTTTTTTGGAAGTGTGATTATTTTCCCCCCACGGCATTATCAGTAAGTCTACATGCTAAGGTATCTGAGTCTGCATGCTAGGGAGTGTAAACAGCACCATAGCAGGTGTTAAATCTTGTGAGATGTCATGGAGGCACTTTCAAATGGAGAAGAGGACTGTAGTTAGAACAGGCATTTTTCATAAGTCTCTCATCAGACTCGGCCCTATGATATGTTGGCCCATTTAATTACCACAGCTAAAAAAGTCTTCCTGGGTCTCTTCTCCCTTTCCTTCCCCACGGGCAACCAAAGGAACTCTGAGAGGATCCTACTCACAAACAGCTCTCAAGAGCTGCTGCTTCTTTATTTCTTGTGTCCCATGTCCAGGCTCCATATGTTGCAAAATGGGAGCCACCCAATGGCTGCTGGAGGTCTAACTCAGACTTGTAGAATGGATCTCTTCATGTGAGAGGATGATGATGATACAAGGAGACTGAGAGGCAGTTGTGTTGTCTGACCTCTCACCTCTTCGCTCTTGCCTCCAATTTATTTCATTCCCAATCCATAAGGAACATCTGTGTTATGATTCACTGCTGTGGAGGCTCTCAGAGAATTGACCTACCCTTTCACTTAGGCATGGTCCTTAACAACTAATACTAATAATACTAATAACAACAATACTTATCTTTCAGGATTATCATGAAAATAAACTTAAGATAATATTTGTAAAATGATTTACAAATCTTAAAGCACTATTTATATATTTATATATCATTTTATTATATCTATTATATTAGCAAGGAAAGAACTAAATAGTTATTAAATATTTATTATATTCCAAGAACTATGCTAAGTATTATAAAATGGTTATCGTATTTAATCCTCACAATCTAGGAGACAAGTGATATTTTTATCTCCATTTTATAATCAAAGAAACTGAGATTATTTGTAATTTGTCCAAGTTAATACAACTAATAAGACTTTGAGGACAAATTTGAACTCAGCTCTTCCTGACTCCAGGCCCAGCATTTGATCTACTATGTCACCTAACTGATTCAATAGTCTTAGAAATAGTAGTAATCTAATAAAAGATAAATAAAACTAGCATTCTAAGTCATGGGCCCCTAAATTTGGCAGAATAAAATCAGTGATGAAAAAAAAAAGAAACTTTCTAGTTGCCTCCACATACTGGAAAGCCTATTTTGAGCTGAGAAGAAATCATAAAATGTAATAAATTTGGTCCTCTGATGATAGAGTCAGAATATAGGACAAGATGACCAAATATTCCATGAAATTGTTTCTATTGACATTGTATACACGATAAAGGTAGCTTTGCAAACTTTTAGCTTTGCCTCTTTAATTAGAAACCATGAACCACCTTACCTGCAATTTCCTTTGCCTTCTGCTTTGATTTATAGTAAGAAAGACAAAAGGATATGATTTAGTTCCTCCATAACTGTGTCAGCTTATTGATCAATTAAAAGGGATTTTACAGAGACAATCCTTATATAATTTATCTTTTTTAAGTAGTCAAAAATTTCATATTCTTAACAACTTTGTTCCTTTTTTTAATCCTCCATACTACTACTACTACTACTACTACTTCTCACACACACATTGTATATAGATGCATATATATACATATAAATATATATACTTATTACACACACACACACACACATATATATATATATATATATATATATATATATATAACTGTGTGTGATTCTTTGTATATACACAGAGAGAAAGAGTGAGAAAAGACATAGAGATGATAATTTAACTCAGACTAGCTAATGAATTCACCAAGAGATAATAAAGAGAAAAGAGAAGCAAGAGAGGGATAGAGCCTTGGAAGTCAAACATGGTTAGTGAACAGGATCTGTATGAAGATCCAGTGAAAGAGACTAAAAAGAATCAGTTGACAGTTAAGAGAAAATGAGGGATTCAGAGTGAAATTTAGCCCAGAAAGAGGACTGCAGAAACTGTGTGGATCACAAACATAGCATTTTCACTCTTTCTGTTGTTAATATGCCTGCATTTTGTTTTCTTTCTCAGTTTTTTTCCCTTTTTGATCTGATTTTTCCTGTGTAACAGGATAACTGTCTAAATATGAATGTATATATTGGATTTAACATATATTTAACATGTGTTTGACAACTTGCTATCTAGGGGAGAGGGTGGGGGGAAGGAGGAGAAAATTTGGAACACAAGATATGCCAAGGGTCACTGGTGAAAAATGCATATGTTTTGTAAAGAAAAAAGAAAAAAAAGAGTGAAATGTAGAGAGAATAGAATGTTACCAAAAATAAGGATGGTATCAAGAGCAGCAGCGACATCAATAAGTATGAGGACTGAGAATTATTAGTAATTTTGGAGAGTTTTTTACTTGAATGATGAGCTTTCAAATGAATTTGCAAAGAGTTTAGGATACAAATGATAAGATTTAAATGAAAGTGCCAAGCATAAATGGCTTCATCAAGAATTTAACTAAAAAGGAAGGAAAAATATAGCACAGTAGCTTATAGGACTTTTTTTTTAAGGCTGGGTGAGGTAGAGAAACTTTTCTAGGCAGAAGAGGATTCAGAAGGTAGGAAGAGATTAAATATTAGAGCTGTGGCAATCTGCTAGACAATTTAGAAGGGGGTAAAGTAAAGCATTTGTGTATTGAGGAATAGCTTCTAAAAGAGAAGGGTATCTTTTTATGTAATATAGGGATAAAAGAGAAAAGAATGCCTGAATTATGTGAGATAAGAAAAAGGGGAGAAGATGGTGGTAATTTTTTATTCATTTCTTTAATTGATTACTTGATTCTTGTGAAGTAAGAAGAGAGATTTTCAATGAAAAAGAGATGGATTAATGTCATGGGAGGATTGAAGAAGGCTGAAATAACCCCAGATATGAAGTAACACCTTTTTCTTGAATACATAAGTTCTAGACTTCATGAATAATCTTCACAAGCAATAATTTGCTGTGTATGTCATATGCAAGATAATAAATACAGTTTAGAATAAATGAATGATTAACGAAATAGTATCCTGGGGACTTAGAAGAGTGACTTATCTTTAAAAACATTTGGCACAAGCAACACCTTTATTATTGGTAGAAATCTAACTCATTAAATTTAATATGAAGAAAGATCAGTATAGTGTCCTCTCAGGTATCAAGGGGAAAATCATCTTCTTACCTTCTCATCCAGGACGATGTCGATGAAGAATAGGGATTTTGTTCTTGTGTTTTAGTCCCATCTCTGTTGTTCTTCCTATTCAGTCTTCTCTACTTTTCATTGTACTCAGTTAATAATATTGAAGCTAGTCATTGTATCAATTCGTTGTTTTTTCCCCATAAACTTAAAGATATTTTCTTTTCTTTTTTTTTCCTTAGGTAATTGGGGTTAAGTGACTTGCCCAGGGTCACATAGCTATTACGTGTCTGAGACAAGATTTGAACTCCGGTCCTCCTGACTTCAGGGCTGGTGCTCTATCCACTGCACCACCTAGCTGCTACTTGAAGATATTTTCTAAGAAAACCACCATGCCATCAACCAATATGGATACTTTTACTTTCTCTTTGCTGATATTAATGTCCTTTAATTTTTTTTCAGTTATTTTATCATTCTTTCTAATATTTTTATAACTGTCTAATACTACTCAGGGATGTGAAGGATGAGTATCCTTAACTTATCCCTGCATTTATTACAAAAACCTTTATTATTTTTCCATTCAGAATAATAAAAGTTTTGATTTGAAGTATTTAATATAATATATGATATATAATATAATATAATATTCATGTTAATATAACATGACCAAAAGGTCATTTTTTTTGATGTTTGGCATAAATACACAGTTTGTCAAGTTTCTTTGCCCCCTTTTATCTGTTGATATAAACATGTGGTATTTATCATTTTTTAAAAAATATTATTATATCAAATATTTACTTAATATTAAATTATGCTGGACATAAATCCAGCAGGGACTTAATGAATAAAAGTTTAGAAATAAATTTGAACTATATTTGCTAGTATTTTATTCAGAATTTTTGCATCAATATTTATTACTGATATTAGTCTATTGTGCTTTTTCTCTGATTTATCCTTCATGGATATAGATGCATTTAAAAGCTAAGATAGGATTTATTCTACACTAAAACCAAAATGTTGTTTGTGGTAAAGTTGGGGGGCGGGGGGGGGAGAATGTCAGTCAGGAGACGCAGATTTAAATCTAAACTTCACTATTGCATGATTATAAAGACATTTGGCTCACCTAGGTTTCTCATGTGTAAAATGGGGATACTTCAACCACTTAAGTGCTAAAGCTCTCTTTAGGAAAGTATTTTATAAGCCTTAGAGTGTTACAAAATGTGATTAATTATGACATTTGCATGTTGCATACCAAAATTATCTATGTTCGGAACAAGAGAACCTCATCAATATAATGATGATGTTGGATGATATGATTTCTAAGGTCGCTTTAGTCTTAAATCTATGAGGCCATTATACTTTGAGATGGCTACTACATAGAAAATACTAAGTCTGCCTGAGATACACATTGTAACCAAAGCAAACTACTATACCAATTCACATTTCCCATCCTGTGCCTTCTCAAACTATAAAACATTTATTTCCTCTGCCTCTTCTGCAACTCTGTCTCTGAAGTTCAAAGTTCCTGCTAGGTTTATGCTGTGATTTAGGGGCAGTGGATTTCAGAAGAGCTAATACACTTGATCTGACACGTTAGTACTGTTAAAATCCTACCTATCTGCAATTTTACACTTGTGTACATATACATTAAAATTATTTTCTCTCTAATCTCTTTAAATTAAATAGAAGAAATTTGCCTTCAGGTTTTTGAAATTTATGACATGAAACACCTTCGGTATGCTAAAACTGTTATACTGAATTTTATTTAGTGTTTTGATTATAAATTAGGAAAATGGTACATTAACTCTGTTCTGAGGGTAAGATTAAAAAGGATCCATTAATTTCCTGTTATGCAGTGAATTTTGCAGCATAAGTTATATTTATAATTGCCTTATTAAAAATTATACATTGTAAGTGATAATAAGATGGCCTGCTAGGTATAAAATCATCAAAATATATAATGGAATTTTAAGTTTGTTCTATCTAAAAATGGGAATTTTTATTTTTAGGGTATTTTTTGTATTTTTTTTAATAACACATTTGGTAAAAGATGGAGAGAATCATGGGAAGGCTGGTCTCATTAGCATTTTGGTGAGTGAGGTTAAGAGAAAATAGAGACCTAAAAATAAAAACAAAGTTTGCTAATAGAAAACAAATATCAATGCTTAATTTATAGTAGGACTGAACTCTTAATTTTTTAAAGATTTCAAGGACAAAAGCAAATAAACAAACAAACAAAAAAAAACTATCAGAGCCAGGCTAGGCCATTGTGACAGAAATTGTATCCCCATTTACCTCCCTTCTGTGCCACTATCTATTAATAAAATTTTGATAAGTGGTGTCAGGACCACATGAAGAAGAGGGTAAATCATATAGAGTAATCTTAGGATCCAGAAATAAATACCTAGGGAACAAGGACTGACTTGCTTTTCACATTAATTGGCAAAGCGACTGCTTAATTAATGTTTTTAATTTTCCTATTTCAACTCCAAGCTCTAGAATCATGGTTGATTGTTAGATTAATAAAAGTTCTTTAGTCTTTCAAAGTTGTTTTTATAATTTAAATATCATAATTTGTTCAGGAAACCCATCTAATGATGGGTTTCCACCCACCTTTAATCCATTTTTTTTTGCTACCTCAACAAGCGTTATAATATTTTTTAATAAATACTTAAAGTTTGATTTTTAGGACTAATGTGTACCTTAATCTATCCTGCCACTAACATTTCTTTTTCTTTCCCACCAATTTCCCTGATGAATGAGTCATATTTCTGAATTTACCATTTCTAATTGCATATGCTCAAATATATGTATTCTTCCCCCCTTTAATCAGTTCATTCAAATGAGATTCAAATGTCAACCATTCCCATTTCCCACCTCTTCCTCTTTAATTATATAGATTTCTACCCTGATAATGTGGCACAATTTTACCTAGCCTGCCTTTCTCTTCCTGCTCAATTGTCCTCAGACTATTTTTGCTTCACTCTTCAGTTCTTCCTTTCCATTAATTTACCAACTTTGTTTTCTTTTTTTTTTTTCCAGGAATGTTTAGTTTATTTCATTTTGTTGTTCAACTCTTTGTGACCCCCTTTGGAGATTTTTTGGTACAGATAATGGAGTAGTTTGTCATTTTCTTTCTCAGCTCAATTTATGTATACAGAAACTAAGACAAACAGAGGTAAGTGATTTGGCCAGTAAGTATCTAAGTCTAGATTTGAACTCAGATGAGGCTGAGCACTTAATGCATTGCAACAACTAGGCTTTAGTGTAAATTTTCAGTTCTCTCAAAGTGGTCTGATTCAGGATAAAGTCAGGACAATGTCCCTCACGTTTATGTTCTTCAAGTTCTTGACCTGGATTTGTATCTAAAAAGCAGACTAAGCCATTAACAATCCGAATCTGCTGATTCAAAATGACAGAATGGGCTTCTTTTTCATCTGGGATTTCTATGCTGATTGTTCCAGTTCAGGCTTCAGATGGGGCTAGCCACTGAAACTGAGGTTGTACTTCACTCCATGGTTTTAATAACATATATTCTCCTTGTTTCTGACCTTACTTCTGGATCATTGCTCAAAAGGTGGGGCTCTCAAACACTCTTCATTCTTAGATTTCCACTTTTATGTGCTGGCTACCTCTTCTGCCCAGCATAGTGATAGATTTGCCAGTTGAACCCTACACTGTACTAGTTTAACACTGTGAGGGATGTAGAAGACCCTTACCCAAAATGGCTACTCAGAGATCACTCAGTAGAAGGCAGAAAAGTTGTTTATTGAAAACCTCCAGAGGATGAGCTGTTGCATTGCCAGATCAGAAAGAGAAAGCTTGTGGTAGGAGGGCTAAATAAGTAGTAAAAATACATAGCTTTTATACAAGAAATTACATCATAAGTAAGAGAGCATTGAGAAGGGGAGGGGGAGGCATCTAATTGGTTGTTGCTATTTGGGGAGATTGGAATGGAAGGTTTCTGTTTCCCTGAAATCTTCTGATTTCTAGGAAATAGAAAGTCAGGCCTTCAGACTTAATCAAGCAGATAGTGGTCCAACTAATAGACTAAATATTGATAAATGTCAAATACCAATAAATGTCATCAGCTCAGGTTCAGTATATTTCTAGCTGGCCAAGGCTCAAGTAGATATGAGCCTGCATATATTATACAGGTCATAGGGGAAACACAGAAATAATGAAAATAAAATACAGAAAAAGAATTCATATATTCCTGTAAGTTCTTCACCTTTTCTCTCTCTATTCCATACAATACCTTTTCTTACTCAACTACATATCATTTTCCTGGCTTTGAGTGTTCTAACTGTGCTCCTGACTAGACTGTAATCACAGACTTCTTGGTCAGCATGGACTAGAAAAAAGAAAGTGACTCACTGTGATTAATTCTTGGTTCTCCTATTAGTGATTATTAGGTCTGGTGATGATTTTTTTTTGAATAGTGGGGAGGAGGGAGTTGGGAGGTTGCTCTACTTGCAGATACTTTGCTTTCCCTTCTCTTCCCTTTTTCTTATAGCTCATTGATTTCCCTCTCTTTTCCTGACACATTCTGTCAAGAATTTTCTTGTAACCACTGTGTAATCTACTTAAAGGCAGAAGGGGCTATTTCATTATTTAAATATTATCTTTGTAAGTCTGGAAGCTACTATGGTGCCTTGAAAATGATAGGAGCTTAAAAAAGTACTAAAATATTGTTTGAGGTTCTATAGTTTTATAAATAATTTTCATTTATTTTAATAAAAAGGTAGTTTCTAGACCATAGAAACAAGCTGATTACCCCTCCACTATACTATGCCCTAGTTACAACAAACTTTCACTATCCTATGAAGGTCAGGGCTTCAGATTTTACAGGACATTGAAAAACTGAGAAATATCCAGAGTTAAATGGTCAAGATAATAAAGAGACTCAACAAATCATATAATATGAGGGTCAGTTTAAAAAAAAAAAACTTTGACATTTAGCTTGAAAAATAAAAGACTTACATGAGGTATGGTTACTTTTTTGATATATTTTAAGAGCCCTCAATAAAAAAAAAAAAAAAAAGTTTCAGTCTAATTTTGCTTAGCCCCAGAGGGCAGAAATTGCTTAGAAGTTAAGGGAGGCTATTGATTGATTCATGTTAAGGAGAAATTTCCTAACTCTTCTAGTAATCCAATAATGAAATTGAATGTTTAGTAAGGAATGAATTACCTGAAGCAAGTCTTTAAGATGTGGCTGGATGACATGATGACTGTTCTCTGACCACTGTAGGTAATATTCCACCTCTCCCTCTCTCCAATAGTTAAGGACATGATAATCAGTTTGTTCAAGGGACAAGTTCTAATATAGAGCCTCACTGTACAAGGTTAGGTCATTTTTAGAGTGGTCCAGTTATTAGTGGGGACACTGAAAATTCAGTGTTAAACTTGTTCTTAGAGATCTTATCAAAACAAATTGATCTGTGACTACATTATTATTTAAGAACAGTTAGAAATAGAAAGCAAGAAATAAATACTAACCCTCAGGTTTGAAATATTTGCCTCTGGGTCCAGAACCAACACATTACATATAGGTGTATAGAGTACTTAAGAAGTAAATTCCCCTTAAAATCAACAGTTGTGAAATCTTTCTTCAAGCTTAGACTAGTCATTATTTTCTACAAATCCAAAGCTTAGAATTGGTATTAATAGTTGCAAATCTTTTTTTGATCTACTGTGTTTCCATTCCACCCAAAGTTATGCTTTCCAATGATTAGCCAGATTCTATATAATTATATATGAGACTATTCTGATGTTTTTAATGAGAAAAATGTTTGTCATTTTTAAAAAAAGGAAGTTAACACCATATTTTTCTTAAAGCATTTGTTATTTTATGTAATAATGTTATTCATTGTTATAATGTTATTTTCCAAATCCACTTTTTTTCTTGAAAATTACATATCACTGTTACCTTATAAAATGAAAAGAAAATTCAAAGTCTATTAATGGATTTTTTTAATTTTTAAAATTTAAACTGAAATTTTAGAACAATTTATCAAAGTATATATATATATATATATATATGTATGTATATATGTATAATATATAGTACTTTGTCAACATTAAATACCAGATAGATATTTGATATTATTCTTATCATTATTGGAACAGTAAGTGTACTTTTTATTTAAAAATGAATGTTAAAAAATTCAGTGGAGTATCATATTTTTTTTCTTTCAATATTATAAGCTAAAGTAAAAGACTCCAAAGCTTTTATGTCAAAAATAACCTCAGAGGGTCGTTATTTTCTACTCTCTTTGTGGAAGGCACAAGAATTCAATCTCCTTCCCCTTCAAATGGAGGAAACTGGAGATAAAGAAGTCTATTGCAAAGTATTTGTGGAATATAAATTTCATTGAGAAAAATGTGAAATTGTTTTCCATATTTTCCTCAGAGTTATGGATATATTTTAATAGATGACCCTGCAACAATATCAGTCAGTGTGATACAATAGATTTGTAGTAAGTGGACCTGGGTTCATATCCTGACTCTGTTATATGTCACTTTTGTGTCTTTGGACAAATTATTTTATACTCATCTGTCTCAGTTTTTTATCTGTAAAATAAGGGATTAAATTAGCTCACTTCTAAATCTGCTCCTAGGTATGTATCAGAGGTTCTTATCCTGGGGTCTATAAAGTTATAGTTAAATTGATTAGATAGATAAGAAAGAAAGAAAGAAAGAAAGAAAGAAAGAAAGAAAGAAAGACCTTTATTTCAATAAAATTGGCTTCCTTTGTGACACTGTATATTTTTTAACTTTGCATTTTAAAAACATTCTGAATAAAGGTCCAACAAAATGCCAATATAAATGATAACCCTGCAAAGTGAATAATGCCATTTTTGAATTTCTAAGCTTGTGAATGAAGTGGTAAACTTATTTTTATTTAATAGAATAGACAAAAGTCAAGTTTCTGCCTATTTCCAGATGGGCCAAGTCTTCTTAGCTGCTGTAAAATGAAGAACTGAGATAATTATGTACATAATTCAAAGATGGAAAAACCCTTACAAAGTGGATCTCCAGTTAGTGTAGGTCCAAATTCAAGTACATACCTCACTTTTCCAGTGGTGCTGTAGCCAAGAAATATTGAGCAGCCACAAGAACTAGTGGAATTTTCAAGTAAAACACAAGAATTCAAAGTAAACCAAGTAGGGCACACTCTGAGGGACACTGTACCGTGAAAACAATTGAAGCACACCAGGCTTTTGTCCTTTAGGTAAAACACGAACAAACCACAATCTTTGAAATGTGTGAAAGAATCAGAGTGTGTTTCATTTATTCCAGGGTCACTTCTAGCTTTAGCTATCAGGTGAAAAGAAAACACTTGAAGTCATAAATTTTCTTTTCCAGTGCTGCTAAAAACAGACTTTCCATGGCCCCCTCATCTCTCAAGCCATCTCCTGCTTAAGATGTATACTTTTCAAGTCTGGACTCTTAAGTCATATCCAATAGTCTTTTGCCAGCAGAACGATTCATCAACAGCTCACTTGGCCTCTCTTCCATTTGTTATCTTTTTTTAATTTTACAAAGGAAATCACTCAGGGGCCAAGGAAACTTCAAAAAGATTTGAGAGAAGAACTAAAGTCCCCCAATACCCTTCTAGAATACCATCTGAGCTAAAACCCATGTGAACTGTCATTTAATAATCCACAAATATAGACTTATAGATGAATAACATTGAATGATCTGGGGGGAAAAAAAAACAAAAAACACTTTCCATTTATATATGCGGACTTTTTGCTTTTTTCTGCATTCTTTTTCTTCATCTTTTTTTAAACCAGCTAAACAGAATTCCTCAATTTCATAAATTATCAAGCTGTTTAGGATGCATAATGAATTGGATTGTACTGTGCCATATTTATGAGGGTTATTCATGCACAGTATGAGATAATCATAAATTATTTTGTTAGCAAAATCTCATGAGAAACTATTTAAAAAGCTTTCCCTTGAGTAGCTTCCCTTGGCATGACTGATGTCTGATGTATATAATATATATATATATATATATATATACACATATATGTATATGCATATACACACACACATATATATATTTCTATTGGTTAAATCAGGAATGAGTTATTTATTACATTTATAATTATAACTAAGACCAATCTGTAGAATATTGAGGCAATCTGTAAAACAAGTATAAAAGATTATTTGGATTCAAAATGTTCAAGAAAGCTTGGATGAGGGCATGGAATGGAATCTAATGATTTGATTCTATAAGTGTAACTTCATCCATAAGTTATGTCTGTTTCTGTAGTCTTCTTGCTTAACACATTCACATACGAGCACATACATACATACCTATACAAAAGCTAAGGGTTTTGTTCATTTCTGGAGCAACATTGTTGTATACATCCTTTTGTGTTGTTTTTTTAATGGTCAGGTCTAAACAAGGTTCACAAAAATAAAAGTGAGACCAACGAAGCTTTTATTTTTCCCCCTAAAAAATCGAAGTCCAAAAGACATCAAATACTCTTTAATTGGGATTGGAAATATTCCAAGTTTGACTTTCAAAAAAGCTTTGATTTACAGTAGTTCATGTTGGGCTCATGTTGAGCCTGCCAAAAATCCAAGCTAGATCAGAGCTTTTTTTGAAATAAACACAAGCTTAATCTGATGTAGGTATTTCAAAACTCCCACTGCTTTAGTTATAACATCATCTGTTACTGAATGATTTATAAATCATCCCTCTACAGGCAAATTTCTACAAGACTAAGGGTGAGATATTTTAACCTAAGGACACAAGGACTATGTCTAACTTCTGTATTACAATTAATGCATTCTTGACACATTTATAGTACCATTCCACCTGGAAGTAAATCTAGAAACAGCCATGTATCTTAGTTTTCTTTCAAGAATGTGATGCGATCTGGTGATTTTCAGCACCTAAGAAAGATTTTTGTCTACTAATCTGGCAGTAACAAGGGTTTAGCACCTCCAGGTACATGGAGAAAACTTAAACTACACCTGACTACAAAAGACCACAAATAAAAAAAAATTCAACTTATATTCTAGGTTTACAAAACAAGCCATTTCCACACTCATATATTTGTAAATTTCAAAGATACTTTGAATAAAGTATTGATTATTTTCTTTCATTAAAGATGTTTTCCCCTTTATTACTTCAAGGACCCATGATTTCCTCCACATTGGTACTCCTTTGAATGTATATCTTGAGCAACTGTTATGAGTGTATTTGTCAAAAAATTCTATCAGCAGGCAGTATGCCTTTTCCAAACTAGGTAGCTTGTTACTATGATGTAGTGCTCTAGTTTATCAGGTGAATAGGACTTCACATTTGAATGTTAAAGAAGGTGAGGGAAAGGGTAAGGGATGGTCAATATTAACCATGGATGGAGAGAGAAAGATATTTACTTCCAGGGAAGATGTCATACTTTTCTTGATGGTCATTCACCTTCCACAATGGACAGTCTGGTGATGGTATATCTCCTCTCTTGGTCTGAGTAAACTTACAACCAGAATGTCCTCTAAATCATTGAACAATCTCCTCTTCCCATCTCATTATTGATCCTACACCTGAAGTATTTCTAGCTCCATAGAACTTAATTAGGATGGAGATGTAGAATAGGAATCTGATGGAGAAATTTCTCCATATTTGGGGGAATTTCTTTGGATAATTAAGAACTTCCAGTGTTTGGGATTCAATCTTATTTTAATAAGCTAATCTAGTTCTTATGAATTTCAGTTATCCAGGTGTATGCTGCCAAGACAATCTGGGTGAAAAGTGAAAAAAAGTAACCAACTTTAATTGCCAAAGCCCTGGTAAAAAGTAAGCAGGAGAGAAAATACCTTTTTATAAAGTCCTTACCCAAGATCTCCTGGAATGTCTCTGGGTGATTTGAACACTCATATCACAGACATGAGATAGGAGGTAATAATTCTATTTCTTCAGAAGAGATAAAGAATTACCAGGCCTTGCCATACGCTTTCATTGTATCCTCTATTTCTCCAGGCACATAACTGCACTATCTTTATCATCTCCAGGCTCCAGTCAATGTCATTTGATTTATTATTATAAATAAAATATTTTTGAAACTTACCAATCTGTCTTCCTTGTATCCTGGGTTTTCCAGGCTTTTCTATCTGCCCTGTACCTGAATTTTCTTCCCATTTAGAAAATGAACACTTTGAAAACAGTAACTGTCTCACTTTTTCAATTTTTACCTTAGCACTTAGTACTAATCTAAGTAAGTCCTTAATAAATGCTTTTTCATTTTTGCATTCTTTCATTCACAATTTTCAGACACAACCTAGCACTAACAGATACCTTCTCTAAACTTGACAAAAAAGATCTGTTTAAAAGTTGTGTGAAATAAAGATACATACATATATATATACACACAAAAGTTTAAATTGATAATTTTCATTTAATTTTTAATTCATTTTTATAAGCTTCAACTTGAAGCTTTTCATCCTTGTACAGTAAAGGTGCATCACTCAGTGTTAATACACTAATCATAGTTTATTTTCTAGAAAAGAAGAGTACTTAAGATAGCATATTCACTATGATGACTGATGGTGGCAGCAATATTTTTTTAACTTACTTGCCATTATGGATCAATTCTTTACTATTAGCCTAGTAATGGGGTGAGTGAAAGAGGAGAAAGGCTCTTGAAGAACTTGTGATAAAGGATCTTTGTTGACTGCTAACTCTCTTGAGGTTAACTGCCATAAATATTTTCCACCAGGGACAGCAATTACAGAAAATAAGCATGTTAACCCATATTATCATGGATTTTTATATAAGAAGAAGTGGCCAATTGTGAATTCCTAGATAACTCATGCCCACATAGCACTGTAACAGAAGATTCTGTTTCATGAGAATGCAGTCCAGAAAGATGGATAGCTAGATGCCTGATTTGTTCTTCATGTGATGGCTTTCCCCCCTCTTTATGTTGCAGAAGTAAATTCTAGCAGGATGAAAAGTTTTGCAATTAAACCTCTAGAGCATCTTCCAATAAGGATGTTGTTAGAATAAACTATATAGAAATAGGATAAGTAAATGCTCAAAGCCATAATGAATCCTTCTTATGAAAGAAGTGCAGCACCATCACGTTATTTGCTGCCTTGTTGGGGGCAATTGCTACTTGCAATAATAGACTCTAAACTAATTATTATTGTTACACAATTATATAGTACTTTATATTTCCAAAGTACTTTACAATAATTTTTATGAGATATTCTTCTCAATAACCCTCTGAAGGTCAGAACATCTCTAACAAAGCAAAAATAAAACTAATTTCTTCCTCCTGAATATCTAAGAAATAACTGTTATTTTTAGCATTAAGGAAATTATAGCGTTTTATGTTATGATTGGTTCTGTGCTCAATCTCATGACCTGGTTTAAGAGTATGTCATTTATATTTGTACTGCCATTTACCTGGAAAGCCTAGTATTAAAGGCAAAGAAAGTAAGAGTAGCAGCAAGTGAGAAGTTCAATTTTCATAGACTATCATTAACTAATTGCATTTGCTCCCTAATTATTAAGTAAATGTGTTGAAGGTGGTAGATGAGTGGGGTTCCAATGTTAATTCTGGATCATACATGAAAAAAAAAGTACAATGTGAGTAGGTCAAGGCCCAGTCACCTAGATAAGAGTAGGTCAGAAATTTTCCATAAATTCAAGTAAATGGGCAAAGTTTCCAAGAGTTTCTAGTCAGAGTCACCTCCTACCTCCCTTGGGGGAAAGAGTTCCAGTTTCTACAAATGCCACTAAAAAATTTTCATTTATTACTCAATATGGTAGAGATTAAATCTACATGACTATCAATCAAAAATTATTTTTGACCACTTTCCATAATTTCCTCACCTGAAGGTCATCTCTTCCTCCAATTTTCCTCATATATTTTCCTTTGACCCATCACACTCTACTTTGCATTATATTTATCTGTATCCATGTTATATTAATACCCTCTCCCACAAATTATTCTGAGAGACAAAATGTAACCTTTCTGAAGGTGGAAACAATATAGCTTTTAAAAAAAAGAAAAACAATTCCCCCTTCTAGTTATATCCCATTGTTTTGCTTGGTACTTAATATAGTGAACATGTTCAACTACTAAAATGGATTTTTGTTCTCATCTATTAGGGAATTTCCTTCTATAGTGCAGCTAGCCACCCTTTATATGCAACTCTTGTCCATGTTTGCCATGTAGAATGTTGGAATTGCTTCAGCATTCCAAACACCTTCCATTATTTCTCCTAACATCATCAGGATATCATTACAGTCCTTTGACTTTCTGCCAGTGTCTTCCACTTATACCATGTGATCAATTTCTTAACAATGCCATTTATTCCTAGCCTTCTTTGGAGTGCCTCATTGATTATATTTTTCAGTTGTTTATGTGCACCATATGCTTTGTCATTGTCCCATGTGTAACATTCCTTTTTAATTGCTTTTGAATTATTGTGTTCAATTATGGAACATATTACACATAGAAGGAGCTTAATTGAACACTTTTTGAATTGAATCAAATCAAATTGCAAGCCAAAGTAAAATGTTATCAAGATTAATCAGCATGAACTAAAAGTTATTCTTCTTATCCCAAATGGAGACATTTTCTATGATCATATGATTGTCAGATAAAATGACAAATTTCTTTTTTTAAATGTCTAAGCTCAATTTTTTAAAAAAAATTCTTTAATTTTGAAAGACGATTGGAGTTAAGTGACTTGTCCCACATCACATAAATAGTAAGTATTAAATTTCTGAGGTTAGATTTGAACTCAGGTCTTTCAGAATTTAAGGCCTGTGTTCTCTTAACAACATCATCTACCTGTCCCCATGACAGGAATTCAAGTATAATTAGCTTATCTTTCTCTGGTTCCTCACCCACACCATCCATGCTTAAAGCTAGCCTTCATAACCACATATCTGAAATTTGTGATAGGCTTGGTTGTCTGGAGGAAGAGAGTGAAACCAGATCTCAAATATAGATCTGCTTTATTTTCCTCTCACACTGTGATGGATATAGATTTCACAAATGTAAGCTCATTAAGAGCTAGTACTGTATCTTGTATTTCATTTTATTATGACTGTGATAGGTATGAATGAAAGGCTAAATAAATCATTACTGTTAGAGATCAAATTCAGAATAAACTAAAAATGTCTACTTCACAAGGCGCAAATAACTCAACTATCAAAGAATGTTAGAAATTGCATAGTTCAGTTCCATAATTTTAGAAATAAAAAAATGAAGCTTAATAAAATAAACATGTCCAATATTAAATGATAAGTTAATTATCAACTTTGAATTACAGCATCCTCATCTCAATCCGATGTGATCCCTAGGTTCAAAATATCTAATGCTTAAAGGAACTATAAAAACTGAGTAAAAGAATCCCTTCATTTTGCAGATAATAATAATAAATCAAATTTACTCTATGCAGTACTTTCAAGTTTTGGGGAAAACACATTTATATTAAGGCACATTGTGCTTAAATTATTCTCATTTTACAGTTGAGGAAACTGAAGCTTGGAGAGTTTAAGTGATTTGTATAGCAATCCACAACATGTAAATGTAAAAGATGAAATTTGGACTTAGATCATAATGGTTTAAAGTCCAATATCCTACCCATTACATATATTGCTTTAGCTGAGGTTCTAAAAATATAAGTCACTTGCCAAAAGTGACCCAGATAATAAAGAATTCAAGCACAAAATTTACATAAAATTTAGGGAGCTTTTCATTGAGTCACACTACTGCTCACTATCCACAAATAGTGCATACTGTAAACAGTAGGGTCTTTGGAAAATTGTCCTTTACTACATTTTCTATATCAGGAGGCAGATAAATCTTGAAATTGTAGGATCCCAAACTAAGTTATATTTTTTTTCAGGAAGAAGTTGCCTACTTTGGTAGAATAATGACTTATTTTATTTTCTAAGCTGTATTCTATGAGTATCTAACTTATAGAAAATTCTGATGTAATTTTATTATTTGTGATATGCATTGGTAGATCCTACAATTCATATCCCTCATCTGGATCTGCCTTCTCAGAAAGGCTTGAGCAGTATAAAAAGGAATTATTACCACCAACAATGTTTTAAGCAATCAAAAAATAGGACAAACAAAAAAAAGATCACCTAGGGACTCTTATAAATAGTGTGTTTACTGTTATATTTAAATGGTTATTAAAACAGCTCTGCACATTATGATTGAAAATATAATGCTTTCTTTTTAATAATGTGTGTTAATAATACTGATGATTAAAGAGAAATAATCATAAAATTTCTACAATGACTATGTAAAGTAGATTTGCCCAAGGGCAGTTTGATGTTCCAAGAGGCCTCCATCCCCCAAAGACTGTCAGGTTTTCCAATTGCTCTATTAAGAGAATCATGCATCTTTGTGGGAGATGGAGCCGTCAAGGGAGACATAGAGTGGGGGGTGGGGACCTGGAGTCCCCTATTTCCTTGGCAGGGGATTGAGGGAAATATAATCTACATTCTGCATTCTCTTTGTGGAGATTGGGGATTAGGACATTTTCTCCCCTGGGTAAAAGGGCAGCTGTCACCATACCTCCCCATGGCTGTATTTTGATTTGGCAAATGATAGAAAAAATGTAGTCTCATAGGTCCCATAGTGAGTACAGAAATGGAGCAAAGTACAAGTCGTGAGGAAGGGACATTTGTTTTGCTTTCTTTTATAGGTTCCAAAAGATTAAGTTGTTTTTTTTTTAATAATCTAGCAGATCCAAGGAAGATAGTTTCTGGCTGGGAGAGATTTCAGTTGTCTATATCAAATTCAGGTATCAGGTATTCAGGTAAAAAAAAAAACAAAGCAGGCAGTTTTTTTTGATATTTCCAAATATATAGCTGTTTGGCCTTGTATATTTGCACAATGAGATTACAACTACACAATGACAATCTAAAACTGTATCTACAGAATTCTATTCCACAATTTTAGAACATTTATAATTGATATATTCTATTGTTTGATGTGGTGCAAATAAGACATGCAGCTGATTAATATTTTCCCCCTTCCTTCCTTTCTTCCTTCTTTCTTTCCCTCCCTCCTTTCCTCCCTCCCTCCCTCCTTCCTTCCTTCTTTCTTTCCTTCCTTTCTTATTATGTTCCCTCCCTCCTTCTCTCCTTCCTTCCTTCCTTCTCTCCTTCCTTCTTTCCTTCCTTCCTTCTTTCTTTCCTTCCTTCCTTCTTTCCTTTCTTCTTTCCTTCTTTCCTTTCTTCCTTCCTTCCTTTCTTCCTTCCTTCCTATCTTCTGTCTGTCCTTCCCTTCTTCCCTCCCTCCTTCTTTCCTTCTCTCCTTCCCTTCCTCCTTGCCTCCTTCTTTCCTTCTCTCCTTCCTTCCTTCCTTCCTTCTTTCCTTCCTTCCTCTGTCTCTGTCTCTGTCTATCTGCCTGGCTGTCTGTCTTTCTCTCTCTTTAGAAGCAGTAATTAAATGAATTGATAAACAGTGTTCACATAGGATCAAATATATGTTATCTATATCTAATACATCATTTTCAGATGCCTTTGTATAATATTATAATTGCAATCAAATTTCCTTATTTTAATTCTTAAAGAACTGGCTGTCATGCTCTTGTGACATCTCAAATAATTACAATATTCTATTTAAATTTTAAATTTATAAAATCATATATTTGAATTTGAAAAAAGTATTTTAGAGGTTTTCTGAAGCATCCTTATTTTCCAGGAAAAAAAAATAGACACAAAAGGTTAAATGATTTACTCAAGGGGAAGAACTAGAATTAGTTCTTGAAAAGGTTTTGAGTCAGGTCTTCTCTTTCCACTGTATCATGATGCTATGTTCACATTTTGTCTTTATGTGATTAGTTTCATGGATTCTCAAATGTTCTTTCCTCTACTAGTGGCTGAGCATTCTGCAGATATTTTGCTAATCTTGGATTACATGGTTAAATATATCTACAAATATATCTACAAATGATTCATTGGGTGCACTGACTAACCAACTAAATATAAAAAAGAGAAAAATGCAAATAGGATCCCTGAAACTCCAGTAACCTATACATATCCAAATTCAACCTAACACCTACTTTATATAACTCTTATTCCAAGTTTTCACCTGGAAAGAAGAACATGAGTTTCTAATCCAAAGAATTTTTCCTACTGTGTCCCAAAATGTTTCATGTTTTTAAGATTCCTTTGAAAGATCTCTGTATTATTTATAGGGACAAAAGAGCATATATTTCATTATGCACTTGGCAAAATGAAACATTCCATGAGTCCATAGCCTTCTGTTCATAAAATGTAGTCAATTCAAAAAAGCCATACTAAAATCAAGGTAGACTCCATTCCATTAGCAGCAACTGTTTTATTTAGAACATGAAAAACGAGTTTACATTTCTGGAAGTGTGATTTGACAAATCAGTCACTTGAGCTTAAAGGAATTCTTATATGTAAAGTATTTTGTAAACTTTAAAACGCTGTGGTATCTAAATGTCAGTTATTATAAATAAATAGAAATGTGCAAAAATTACTACTTGCTTACCACAAGTTAAAATCCTTTCAGAATCAGTGTTGGCAGTTCGTAGGCTGAAAATCCAAGACAACATACACAGCAATTACTGATTCCCCTTCAGGTATTTATAGGATAGCCTGAAGATCTTTACTCTTTACCCTCCAACCTAATAAGTTTGAGGAAAGAAGGGAAAATGGATTTAGTGGGTGAATTATATTTAGATGATTGTATATAAATATATCTATACATAATATTTACATATAATATACATAATATGTAATTTCTATATCGATATACATATATGTATATTAGAGATATAAATATAATTTTATTATCTACCTCATAGGAGTTGTCCTAAAGAATAAGATAAACAAGCAACCATTGTATAGATTATACATGTATAATTATATTAAACGTATTTCCACATTAGTCTTATTGTAAAAAAGAATCAGAACAAATGGGAAAAACATGAAAAATAAAAGAAATGAAAATATTATGCTTTTATTGGCATTCAGACTTCATGCATCATTCTCAGTATGTGGATAGCATCTTCTATGATGAGTCTTTTGGGATTGTTTTAGGTCATTGTATTGCTGAGTAGTTGCACAATGTTGCTATTCCTGAGGACAAAGTTCTCCTGATTGTGCTCATTTCACTCAGCATCAATTCATGGAAGTCTTTCCAGGTTTTTTTTTTCTGAAATCCACTTGATCATCATTTCTTATAGGAAAAAATAGTATTCCATTATATGTGTATACCATAATTTGTTCAGTCATTCCCAAATTAATGGGTTCCCTCAATCTCCAGCATCTTGCTACAACAAAAAGCTCTATAAGCATTTTATACATGTGGGTCCTTTTCACTGTTTTATGATTTCTTTGGGATACAAACGTAGTAGTAGTATCATGGGATCAAAGAATATACATGGAATTATAGCCTTTTGGGCCTGTAAAGCTGTGTAGAACCACAGATAGCATCTGGTCCAATATTTTCCAATCCAAACTATACTGAGGAAAAAATAAACTATCCAAATTCTATACCACTTGCTCTTCTGCAGCTTCATCAATAGAAATTACATCAGCACAAAAAAGGGAAATGGACTGAAGGAAAATGGACAGTACACAGGGACAAAGGCAAAGAGCAAAGAGCATTATGGCCAATTGGTTTTACTACATTTACTGGCTTTTCAAGTAAATTTTAAAAAGTGGCAGATTGGCAGCTGACTCATTCATGACATTTTAGAAAGAACATTGGGTTGGTGGTCAATAAATGTGGATTCAATTTTTCTCTTGGTAAATACTTTAAGCTTCCTGAGTGTTAGTTTCTTCAATCATCAAAATAATTTGTTTAATTAGGTGCTATCTGAGGTGTTGTCTAGCTCTACATTTTTTACTGTATGATCTAATGACTCACATATGATATTTTTAAGAGTACATACATACTTAACAGCAGCAACAGGAATATAGTTTTACTTAGTGCAGGTACATATATTTATTTATACTATAGTATGATGCAACACTCTATTCATTTGTTTTGGGCATCTCTCTATACATTTTCATTTGTTTATGTTCTTTAAGAAACTATCAGTTTCCTATTTTCATTTTTGAGGAAAAATATTTCTAGAATTGCTTTGGGCTTATATTTCAGGGACATTAGTGTGTCCATGAGGGTTTATTTGGATACTTCCTAAAGTATCTATTTCTAACCATTTCATTAGCATACATTAAATGTTCCTTAAGATTGATATGATATAGAATGTCTGAAAATCCTACTTGTTGATAGTTTGGTATAGAGTGGACTAATAAATAAGCAAAGACATAATATATATCAACTTAAGTTGGATCTAAGAGATGAACATTTAATTATGGGATAGTACAATATCCTAATAAAACTACTATCAGGCAAGTGCTTCATATTGCTTATGAATATCATCATACTTCCTCAACTTCATATCCTCAACTTCACGTTATAGAACAATGTATTGTTGATCAATGCATTAACTTTATTCATAAGGCTAAAATGAATGAAATAATAGCAAAAAATAAGTAATTTTTTAAATAGCAAAATATATAACAACTATAGGCATTGAAAATCTGCACTTAAAATCAACTCAAGAAATATTTCCTAATAATGAAATAAATGGCAAAAATGTTAATATCTCAAGTGATTTTAAAATGGAGATAGTATGAATAACCCTGAAAAGAGGTCTTCAAACCCTACTACCAGAGGCTAGTCTTCCCTGAATATTCCTTATACTCCTAACTAATATATCAGCCAAATGTATATTTTTGACACAGGAAAAACCGTCAAGAATTACCTCATTTAGAAGTTGTTCAAATAAAAGCAAATGCAAAAAGATATTCTCAGAATATCAAAATTATCAGAATTTTAGAAGGTTAAAAATTAGAATTCTTTAATTTATCTCAAAGTGTTTTATGCCTGAATGGAGATAATAAAGTTAAGATCCAAGAGTAGAATCAAAAGGTGTATTTTGAGAGAACTTTATATACACTCAGCTACAATTTGTTGGCAAAGAAATTTCAAATAAATGACTAAGTCTTGTGAATTTATTAACTGAAATAGAAAAGTTTATGAAAGTGAATATAGATAAGATCATTCAACATCAAAAACTAGAAAAAAAGATTATCTTTTAAGGAAACCAGACAATGTTGGAAGCTAGTTAAACAATGCAATAGTAAACATTATATAACTTATAACAACAGGTTGTAAGAATTTAATATGTATTATATAATTTAAAATACATGATTAGATAACTAGATTGACAAAACAAGTATACTATTCTTATACACTATAATAGATGGCAACCCCCTCCATATCATGAATAAAAATCTCCAAAAATCCTAGATAGTAATAATAATAAAACTGTACTAAAAAAAACATTTTGACAAACACAACTACTTCCCACAGCTACTTATAAATATTATTGGTCATAAACAATTTTAAAACATTTTTCAAATGCTAATCTACCAAATATTCACAATCACCCCACTACATGGATTGAAGAATTTTTTACATTAGAAAAAAAAAAAAGAAAGCCAAGCAGGAATAGGATCAGCTACATAACATTTCCATTGCTTTCTACTACTTGGGTTACTCCAAAATTGTTTTAAATAAGTCTACAGAAGATAAGTTCTCATTCCAGTACTCCTACAGCAGTGTAAAAAGTGATCATTTTATAATTTGTGCAAACATCCCGCAGGAACTGTGCTATTAAAAATAGCAGGATAGCAACTTGATAGACTATTTCAATCTGAATTATATCAAGAAAGGTGAGGAATTACATATATTAACAATTGTTATTGTCCTTATTGCTACCACAGGCAAGCCTTTGTCATGGAAGTATTATAACCCAGGTATTCTTGAGCACTGGAGAAGAAATGGCTGTGGTGTTCTTGATTTCTCACATAGTATTTCTGAATTCCCTTTCCCTCAGCAGCTATTACTGAATTCTTCAGAGGATGAATCACACCCAACCTAGTTCTACTCTCCTCAATTCTGAATAATCCCATAGACAGGGTGAACTCAGAGGGCAAAGCCAGAGTGGAGCTGAAGGGCTGTTTGCTCTCTGGAAGGTGATTGAAGTGGCATTTCAGCTATGACTAATTCATTTAGTATTCAAAATTTAGTGAAGAACCTTTTGTCACACCATCCATCCCAAATAAAAGAGAATAAAAATAAAATTAAAACCTGTTTGATGCCTGAGGCATGTTTCAATTTGTTGTTCAGGTCAGTTCATTTCAGTGCTTAATTTGTGGCACTTCATTTAATGGAGTCATTTAACACCAAAAATTTTTAAAGTAATTATGAAAAAACTGAACAAACCTGGTTTCCTGGGGTTAGTGGCTGACATTTCAAAACAATGAAATCCCTCTTGCCGGCTCAAAATATTGTTGGTGCTTAGAAGGAAATTAAATTAAATTAAGTATAGTTTAAGAAACAATGTCTATTTTTTTTTTAAAATAATTATTCAAATGTCTAGTGACTAATCCTAAATTTTCAAGGTATACTGTATAGTGGGGAAAATTGTATTTAACATGGTGGAAAGAAGCTAATTATTTATAATTAGACCTGCAAAGAAAATTAAAGGTGATTTCATTTAACCCCTTCATTTTACAGATGAGGAAAAGGAGTCAAAAGGAATAAAATTATTCTTCCAATTTCACATGTCTAAGTAATACCAGAGCTGGACTAGAACTCAGGTTTCTAGATTTCCAGACCAGTTTTCTTTCTGTTATAACAGGTAATTGTTATATATCTTAGGAAGAAAAAGATATATGGAAAAACATATTAAATGTTAACGCAAATATGTCAACTGCCCCAACCATAACTTCTTTCCTATATTCAAGAAACCAGAAAAAAAGAGGACAATAGAAATCCATAGGCTTAAGGTAATGACTGTTTACATAATCAATCTGCCAGAATTTCCTCTACTCTAGCATTTTGTTAAAGGTTTTCTAAAGGTGGGAAATGCAAATATGAAAAAGAAATGGAAAACAATTAAAGCATGAAAAGAGAATTGTTTGAGTACCAATTAAAGCATTTAAAAAGTGAATTATCCCATTACTTTCTAGATTCAATCTCTTTAATCTGTCAGATATTTGTAAAATACCAACTAAATACAACACACTTTTCTAACTATTGAGCCAGAAACAAAGAATATTTAGTCCTAATCTCCAAGACCTTTCAATCTAGCTAGATAGCAATAAGCAAAAGTATGTGGTACTGACTAAGAAATAAACAAAAGGTAGATCAGTGGAACAGAATAGATATACAATTTACAGCAACAAATAAATATGGTAACTTTGTATTTCACCAGTGTAAAGACAACATTTTGGGATAAAATTCATTATTTACTAAAAATTGTTGGGAAAGCTGTTACAAAACAGTATCTTACATCATTTACCAAGATAAGGTAAAAAGTGGATAAATGATACAAAGAGATTACAAGAAAATTTGAAGAACATGAAACATATAACTTATCAGACTTATGGATAGGAAAACAATTTATGAATAAGCAAGAGATAAAGTGCAAATTAGGTGTAACATTGATAATTTCAATTACATTAAATTAAAATGGCTTTATAGAAAGAAACAGGCAAGATTAGAAGCGAATTAGGACATTGGAAAAATGTTCTTTATAGACAATTTCTCAGATAAAAATCTCATATCTCAATTATATAAAGAATTTTGTTAAATCTATAATAATACATGTCATTCTTAAATTTATGAATGGTCAAAATGTATGAACAGTTACTTCTCCAATGGAGGAGTCAAAATAATTTATAGTCACATGAAAACATGCTCTAAATTGTAGTTGAATTGATAAATGAAAATTAAAACAATCTTGAGACATCATTTTATATGTATCATATTTCTTAAAAGATGGAAAATGAAAGCGATAAATGCTAGAAGAGATACAGAAAATTTGGGACAAAAATTAATTGTTGGTGGAATTTTGAACTGATCCAAATATTTTAGAGAATAATCTGGAATTATGGCCAAAGAATCATTACACTGCCTATATCCTTTAATTTAGGAATACTACTACTATGTATATTTCCTGAGATGATTGGGAAAAAGGAAAATAACTTACTTGTTCAAAAATATTTATAGCAGTTCTCTTTGTGGTGATGAAGCACAGAAATTCTGATGATTGTCAGTTGGGAAATGGGCACACAAGTTATGTATGTGATTGTGATCAAATACTGCTGTACTATAAGAAATGATTAGCTCAATGATCTTGGGAAAAACGTGAATAGAGTTGTAAAAAATAATGTAAAGAAAAATGAGCAAAGCAAGAAAAATATTGTAAATAGCAATATTGTTTTGAGAAAAACTGAGTGAATAATTTATTTTGACTATTACAAACATGCAAATTAATTACAAAGTGTTGTACCACCATTCCCTTTTATTGTCCTGATTCAGTTTCCCTAATTTTCCTGCCTCAGTTTCCCTAAATTGGTCTGCCTCCATTTCCCTGAATTGTTCTTCCTCAGTTTCTCTGCTAGCAACCTCCCTTTTCTGCCCATGAGAAATGAGATAATTAGGACTACAGAGATCTGACATTCCAGAAGATAATACTCCAGATGTCCTATTTCAGATACCTAATTGGCATTGTTTATAACTCTAAGTTTCAGGCTTCCTGGCTTTAAGCTGGACACCTCCTTAACTCCTTTGTAAGAATTTATGGTCCTATCTCCCAACCTGTCAGAAACAGATTGATGGTACCTTCTGGAGATTCCCACTCACCAGAGTTTGGACTTCACTCCCTGCCTTTGTTTAGCTATCTGAGCTAAGAGCTATAAATATGTCATTGAGAACTCACATTCACTGCTGGATGCTTTGGATATCATGCCCCCAGCACAATCTCTCCCTCTCAGAAATCCAAACAAAATATTAAAAACTCTCTAATCTCTATCTTGCCTCAGTTTCTCCAGCATTACAAAAGGACATAAGAAGGAAACTGCTATTGTCTTCCAGAGAAAGAAGTGATAAAAAGAAAAATGTATAAAATGATTTTACATATACATACATCTTTACAGTTTAATAGTAGCCAATCTCTAGGGTGGGGAAATGCAAGGTAATAAAAAAAAGAAAAAAATACAAAATAGCTTTATTAAATATTAAAATGTAATGATAAATTGTAAATAACAGATTTGCAGTTTCATGTACAATCATGTTAAAATGTTATTATATTTTGTTTTGAAAATGCTTTATTCCATAAAATAAATACAAATTTAAAAATTTTAAAGTAATTAAAATGTTAATACCATTTAATTGCCTAGCATATACTATATGTGATGTCAAAGATTATATGTCTAATATAAACCAAAACTGTTATAATAACTGTTTTTCATAGAATTACAAAATAGGCATCCATTGACTAGGTTGTAGCTAAGCAAATTGTAATATAGGAATATAATGAAATATTAGTGAAACTTAAGAAATCATAAATAGAAAAGCTGAAAGAATCATGGGAAAATTTCTCTGAACCAATTCAGACTGAAGTAAGCATGAGATCAGAAAAAAATTATCATAATATAAAAGAAAAGAATAATAAAACAAAACAATATATAATTATAATGATCCAAATGTGCATCAGAGAAAAATTGAAAAATGGAAGTTAATGGTAAAGAATATATATGTGTGTATATAAATATATGTATATATGTACATACTTATAGATTTATATCTTTCATATAAATAGGGAAGAGAAAAACTATTTAGTCTATGAATCCTAATATGTTGCAAAGTTTCAGTCATCAAAATTTTTATTGATTGGACAATTCATTTGTCAAATTGGACAAATCATGTATGATTTCTTACATAGACAAAGGGTGAGGAGGGAGGAAAGGAAGAAGAGAAAGATGGATGGAAGAAAGGAAGGAAGCAAGGAAGGAAGGAAAGAAGGAAGCCAATGAGAAATTGGGAAAATGTATATGTATATATAAGTAATAAATAATCAATTTAACATCGTGCGTGTATTCAATAAATGACTATACAGTGAATTTTCTGCATTCAGGGGAAAAAATATAGCATGGCACAAGAACTGAATTCAAATTCCTTTTCTGATACATACTGACTTTGTGATCATAGATAATCTATTTAGTCAGAATACTCTCAGAATACATACATACACACTTACATGTGTGTATATAGATATGTATACATGTATATACAGTTACTGATAAATTAGTTACTGATTGATTGACAAGAAGGATCCCCTATTCTGATGAAATTTCACATTCAGACTTATCACAAGACCTACCAAAAATTAATTAAAATAAAAAAGACAAGATCATTTTGTAAAAAGTATTGGATGTGAAGTTAGAGGATCTGGAT
Organism: Sarcophilus harrisii; assembly: GCF_902635505.1. Taxonomy (NCBI): domain Eukaryota; kingdom Metazoa; phylum Chordata; class Mammalia; order Dasyuromorphia; family Dasyuridae; genus Sarcophilus; species Sarcophilus harrisii. Next base: position 260,823,158 of record NC_045429.1, on the reverse strand, counting down.
TCAAATCCTAGATCTTAGAAGTGGTACTTAACTAATGGTGTTTGGGAGATGTTCTTTCTAATAATTATGCTTAGAATCTTTTTTATTTTTTTTGCTCTTCCTCTGTATCACCCTACTCACTCAACAAATATATGTTATAATGGAAAGAACACTGAATAAGAAATAAAAAAAGCTGAGTTTTAGTCACCACCTTTATCTATACTTTACTCATCAATATAGATGATACCAACCCTCTCCAGTAAAATATATAAGGCTTATTTTATTTTTATATCTTTAATATCTAGACCAGGTCATTTACATAGTAGGTACCCAAAATATATATGGGAATAAACTTGTTATTTTTTTTCTTTGTATCCTAGACAGGTCTACGAATTTGCTCAAGATTCAAGAAAGGAACAGAAAAAAAAAAAAAACATTTATTAAGTGCCTTCTAAGTATCAGGTATTGTGATAACAAATATTATCTCATTTGATGCTCATAACAACTCTGCCATAATTATCCCATTTTACATTTGAGGAAAACAAACAGAGGTTAAAAGTGACTTCTCCAAAGTCAAACAACTAGTAAGTATCTGAAGCTATTTTGAACTCTGGTCTTCCTGAGCACTTTACCCAGCACTTTATCCAGTTGTCTCTAGCCTTTACCATTCAATGAACAAAATTAGGAACATCAGGATTCAAATCCTTTCTTTTATAATAATTTATGTGATTATAGGAATTTAATGTTCACTCTGAATCTTAGTTTCCTCCTTTGCAAAATGGGAATGTAAAATAATATAATAAATTTAAAGTTGGGATCTGCCTAGGGCAAACTTGCATGGTACTATTACTTAGTTATTCCTGGAAGTTTTATATCTCTTAATAAAACCCAGGATTCTTTTTTGTTTGTTTGTTTGTTTTTTTGTTCTAAATTATACTATTGACTAATGTGGAGCTTGTGATCCATTCTAATCCCTCAGATCTTTTGTCAATCTTCTGTCCAGCCATGTGTTCACTATCTTATGCTTTAAAACTAAATGTTTAAATATAAGAATTGAACTTTACATCTATCTCTACTCAGTTTTAACTTTTCTTTACTTAATTCTACATTTCAGGTTTACAAAGGATTTTTTGGGTCTTGACTGTCAGTATGTGAATTATTTTTTCTTTCCCACTTTTGTACCATCTGAAAAGTTGAGAGTTGTACCATTTATACCTTTATCTCCATCACTGTTCAAAGTGCTAAATAGCACGAAAATCAAGCACAAATTCTTAGGTTTCTTTATTGGAGCCCCATGAAATTATCATAAAATTAATCAAAGTAATGACTTCTCTTTGATTTTGACCTTTTATCTTGGCCTAGAATCCTTCTAGTTTTATTGTCATCTGTTCATTTCTTTATTTTTTCCCATAAGAATAGAATGGAAAGCTTTGTCAAATGCTTTATTAGTTATAACAGTTCTCTTATCTACCAGTTTGTTAAATTTGTCAAAAAAGAAGCCTCAGAAAATTATCTAGATGAAGCTATACTAGCTTGTTATAATCATTGTTTTTTTCTAGTTTTTCATTAACCATTTCTTTAATGTCCTACTTTAGAGTGAAGCAGAGATTGAAGTAAAGTTCACTGAACTTAATTTCAGACTCCATTCTCTTCTTTTTTAATTTATTTTTAATATCAAGATAGCATTTGCTTTTCTCTAATTGTGAGTAAACTTTCACATTGTCCATGATCTTTAGAAATTACTGAGTGACCTAGTAACTGGAGGGATTGATTCTTACTATATTTAAAAATGGGGACGATTCCAAAGACTTTTAAAAATAATTTTATTATCAAAAAAAGATAATCAAGCAAACTTGATTAACTACAATTTCCCAGATCTATATATTTTTGGAAGAATAATCTGTGAGAATATAAAAGATATCTTCAATAAAGGTATGATCATAGTGGATATAGATTTTCATAAGTATATTCTACAATAGACTACAATCTAGTAATCATATGGGTCATTGTACAGTGAAATACCTAGCAGTGGTGTCAAATTCAAATAGAAATAGATGCCTGAAAGTTGAGTATGGATTTTAAAAATCATAGATTAAAACTGTCTATGCTGTATTGCTTATTTATTTATTTTGTTAAGCATTTACCAATTACATTTTAAACTTTCACTGGTGTTTTTTACTCACTTGTAACTGTGGGCTAATTTTACACTTTTGGTATAAAGAAAAACACAATCCCTTTGTGTTTATTGTTTATTGATTATAATAATTAATTTTGATAGATTAATATACTACCTTTAATAAGGCAAAAGGCTTTCCCAGAACAAAGTTTCTCATGTATAAGCCAATATCATGCAGATAACTTTGTTCATTAGCCTTATGATTATTAATATTATTGAGACATAGTATCAATGTTCATGGTTTAGAGTTGTAAAGCACTTGAAAAACTATCTAATCCAACCTTATTATTTTCAAATAAAGAAATTCAGAGAGAGAGAGAGATCAGGTACTTTAGCACAAAACAGGAATAGACATACCGACCAATATACTTGCCTTTAATGGACTAAATCCATCAGAGTCCATATCAAAAAAAAAAAAATACTTACAGATTGTAAGGTCCTGCAGATCCTTCTTTTCCTACATGGCAAGGCACTAATGCAGATCTTACTAAACTAAGTTTATGTGTACTCAAAAAGTTTGTTGTAACTACATAAATATGAAAGAATCATGGATAAAGAAAACATCAATGAGAATATAGTCTACAATTAGAAAAACCTGTAAAAATTGGTCTATTGGTATAGTTATTGTGAATGGTTTGTGAATTATTATTTGGACACAAGTAATAAAGAGAGAACACAGGAATGCCTAACATGTTGCCTAGAAAATAGTGTGTATTTAATTTGATTATTGATTGATTGAAGGGAAAAAATGTGCCAACAGAAAAAAAAACAAAAAAAACAAACACAATTCACATAGCAAGAGTGGAAGGAGAGATAATAAACTATGCTTCAGCTTGTCTCCATACAAAGTTAAGAGAATGCAAAAAAGGCTTCAGCACAATGTGCTGGAGTAGATTTATGCAAAAACATGAATATAAATAATCAGTAGACATGACTGCAAGGTGACTTATCTGTTTGAAGTTGTGTGTATTGACAGAGGTAAAAGCTGCAGTAAAAGCTAAAAAGTATACCCAGAACAGACTATAAATATATATTTTTAAACCCTTAAAAACAAAAACCCTCTACAGCTGTGTTCTTATATAGCTGGCACTCATTGGTGCATAACTACTTTTAACCAATAGTTAAAATTATAATAGTTATTATTATCTCTGTTTTTTTTCATTTTAAAAAAGTTCATATTCCTTTAATAAAGATTACTTTTCCTCACTTTTCTCTTTTATATGTAGCAGAAGTGCTGTTCTCAATGTAATTCTGTTTTTTGTCTGTTTTTGACTCTGAAAAACAATCCTATGAAATTTTCCCTATAGCTTGTTGTAGCAAGGTCATCCTTCCCATATGTACAATTCAAGTATCATTTTGGGACTCAAAAGGAAACAGAATATATATATGTATGTATTTCTAGCATTGCCTCCCTCCACCATTCTCTAAGGAAGACTTTAATTCCTGTAAGTGGAGAAAGAAGAAACTGGAATCTGAAGTTTGGTCACTGATTTCTTCAGAGAGAAATGATACTGGGCTAGAATTTTATCAGTCTGCTTCCTTAAATATTATTATTTTAAAAGAGGGATATGTTTTAAAGGTTGGAACTAAACTTCTGAACACTGTTGTTTAATTTGGGGCGGGGGGGGGGCAGTTCACAGGATTGCTATTCAAGCTTTGATTCACTTGCCACCAAAAAAAAAAACAAAAAAACCCAAAACAGTTCTATAATAAACATATAAAAATAACAAAATCCAGTTATCCAAAGTAATAGCAAAACAAAATCTAGATAAAGAAGAAATAGAAGATATATCAGATAATAAAAAGAGAAGGAATTCTTCCATTGGGAGCAAAGTGATTCAAGTAAACTGAGAGAGTTTTATATCTCATCCAAGGGAAAATTATCTGAAGTCTTTAGCATCTCAAGCTGGGCATAGGGACCCAGCTTGAGATTGTAGGCTTCTTTCATATTGGGTTCTTCCAAGTCTCTTCCTTTAGATAACTGAAATAGGGTTAGCATCATCTTTCTCTTAATGAAAAGCCATAAGCACATGAAGCCTCTATGGAGTCCCACAAAACAAGAGAATCTCAAAGAGCCTGGTACATTCCTTTTTTTTTTCCACTCTTACCAACTCTGCCTTATGCTAGTATTGGGCATCAACCTCTGCCACTGAATGGGCGTTAGTAGTTGGGTTATAATATTCATAAAATATAAATCCATGCAGAGAAAGAAGTCTATATTGTTGGACCTTCTTCACCCAACTCAGAACAGAAATAGACCCTAAAGAAGGGAGTGGAGAGGTGATTTTCTATTATGCATTCTAATTTTTCTCCTTCTAATGGTGCCTCTGACACTAAAAGAATAAATAATTGTAAATATGCCCCCTTGCTTGCTGCCTGTCCCAAAATTATCCATTCAGTAATTAAGCTGCCTGAGTTTACTGCGAAAATGTTCCTGTACATGTTGCATATATCCAAAAGATTCGAAAGTTTAATCATGCCAGTCTAAAAGAGTTTATTTTTTAATTTTCATCGTGACCTTTTGGAAATTAATAAACTAAACAAATTAGGCCTTGGTTTATTATTTTGCTCATTGTTTCTAGATGTAAAAAAGAATTGGAGAAAATGTTAATCATAAATATTAAACTAAAAATTATGTCAGATACAGATTTTTTTCTCAGCATGCTGATTATTAAATATTTAGTACTATATTACTATATATATATATCGATCATTAAACTAAACATTTGTTAAAATGTATTATGAGCAAGGCATTATGCTAAGTAATATGAAAATCATGAAAGATTAAAAAAAGTCTTCTCAAGGAGCTTACATTCTGAAGGGGGAGAAAACGTGAAGAAATAGATGCATATATAAGATATATACAGAAATAGATATATATTTATATAATCTTAGAGAAAAAGGTAACCATTTTAGCAAGGACATAATACCTTACATTAAAGGAGAAAAATACACAGTTTTTCACTAATTTGAAGAGGAAATAGAGTACAGTGTTGGTAATGGTGAATGACAAAAGAGATCTTGGGATATCCTAAGAATATCTCTTGTTTTTAATCCAAATATCATTATCACTTAAAATACATGAAAGTTCAGTTTGGAAGGAAGTCTACAGACTTTCCAGAATTGTCATTTTTTTGGTTTCATTTTCTCCAAAAGTAACATTTGAACAATGCTACTGATGGCAAAAAAGTAATTGATTTATCTCAATGAACCCCCACAGCAGAGAAAATTGGAGAATTCCCATTAGACACATTAATACCATATGACAATCAAAATTATGAATTTATAAAACATCCAAGAACTTGATATTGTAATTTTTATATACATGCCTTTATTTTATCAACCTTTCTTCAAAGGGAAATAAAAAACAAGGCACAAAAAGACTAAAAAGATGCCAGAACCAGATGTGATCATCTCAAAGTTAATCATGGTTTGGGTTATCATGATTTTAATAAGTAACAAAAAATGGGGGAAAAGGCAGAATAAAAATTCTACAAAATCAGAACAAGATTATGAAAGTGATTTCACAATGAGTTCCATTTCAAGCATCATCACCTCTCCGGATACAAAAAGGCAGTTTGATGTTGTACATATAAGACTAGATATGAAATCAGGAAGACTTGAATTAAAGTCTTTAGAAAGTTAATAGTTTTGTGACAGTTGGAAAATAATCCATTAACAACTCTGAATCACTCTTTTCTCACTTGCAAAATGAAATAATTCAACTATATGATTTCTAATGTTCCTTTCAGCTCTAAATCTATGAAAGCATCCCCAGTAAATGATTCAGCAGAAAAGACCCTTAGTGCTTAAATATATTAAGGTAAAAGTTATGAAAGAGTAAGATTTCCCTATTTCTAGAGGCTCTCTAATTTATTATCTAAGGTTCTCTGGAACTGAGGATTTCTTCAAACAAAAAGAAAAAACTTCCCAAAACTAACATATCCATAGTCAAAAGAGGAAATTGATTCTTTGAAGTATGAAAACCTGAAAATTACTTCCAAGAATCAGAGCATGAGTTTTTACTATTCAAGATACTTTCCATCTACTCTGTACATAACTTTCATTCACTTTTGAATTTGCATCTTGTCTCACCTATTAAAATGTGAAGAAGGGAAAGGGCTGTTTTTGCCTTTCTTTGTATCCCTAGTACTTAGCACAGTTCCAGGAATAGAGTATGCATTTGAGCAATGTTTTTTGGTGTTGATTAATTAATAAACTATGGCAAAATTATGAAATCATTTTCCAAATGCTACTGACTCCCTACAATAAAGCAGAAAAAATCACAAGCCCCTCCCTACACATCTAAATGTTTTTAATGAATTAGCTAATAAAATCTATTTCACTTCCATTTGTCTAAGAAAAGCAATTAAACAAGTATTTATTAATCACTAATTAGATTCCTAATATCCTGTTAAGTGTTGGTCATACAAAAAAATACTATTTACTCACAACGAGCTTACATTCTCATGGGGAAACAATATATAATATATATAAATTAATTGCAATGCTTTAGGAGAGCAAAAAAAGAAATGAAATTTTAAAAAGTCATTTGCTCTAAGACAGTATTTGCTTAAAGTTTCTTCAAATAATAAAAGTAATAATATTATTATCATATTAATAGTTAATATATCATTGTAATATAATTATATTATTATATAAAATAATAAAAACATTTGCATAATGCTTTAATGTTTTCAAATGTCATGGCATTTGACAGAACAGATCTATAAATTAAGTGTTTATAGATGATATTACCTTCATGTTGTCTTCCCCTTTTGAATAAAAGCGTCATGAGGGCAACATCTTTGTTTTTGCTTTTCTTTGAGTCTTAATTGCTTGGTAGAGTGCTGGCACACAGTAATGTCCTTATTTGGATAATAACCCCCCAGATTCAATTGCTAGAGGTATTTTTATATTTATTTTGAAGAAGAGGAATGTAAGACTGAGCTAAGTTAAGTAACTTATTTATGATCACAGTTGGCAGTGTCTACAGTGGGATTTGAACTCTGGTTAACTTCACTCCAAGTCTAGAATTCTATCCACTCTTGTCACAAAGATCTTCCATATGCTACACTAGTAAGTTCTGCCCTGTCATACATTCATTAAATATGTATTGATTGAATGTTAAATATATATATATATATGTGAATTTTCAAGACATACAGGTTTTTTTTTAAGAGTATTCAGTTCATATCCAATATGGATTAACCAGAATTATAAGTTACTTATTTTGCTTGCTGAAGAAGAAAAACAAAATACTCGATGAGAAAAAAAAAGCCTATTGCCTTTGCATTTTCTTAGGTTTCTATCCTGATCAGAATCTAATTATTTAGAGATGGCAAATCACTGACTGAGCACACAATAACATTTTAACATCAAAGTTTCCCACAGGAGGCATTATACCTTCAAGAGAGGGAAATAGAAAAAAAAAAATTATCCTAGCATGCCAAGCAGGATGTCACTTACACTCGATTGGCCACATCATCAGGGTTCACTTCCATTAAGCTTTGTGTCAGTTCAGAAACTTTACATGTGAGGCCATGTGTAACCGTCTAACACTGCTGACTGCCCCGGGCTAGCCCAAAGTACCAATCTTGTCATTGGTTTTCCAGAAAACCTCAGTGAGAATTAGTTGCATATGCTGGCCAGCCTCACTATATGAGACAAGGTTGTGGTTTTATTTTTACAATTAGCCTTTCACTAGACACTTACCATCTTTGACACTTGTACCAGTAGACCACAGATAGAAGGTGGAGAATGTTGGGGGAGAAAAAAAGAAAATTGTAGCCTACTTTTATATAGTACTTTATACTTTACAAAACATTTCCCTCACAATCTTGAATAGTGCAAATGTAATTTTATATAATGTAGACTGGGAAAGTGAGGTATGAAAAGGTTAATAATTCATACATCCTAATCATAGAGTTGGATAAAGATCAGGGGTAGAACTTGAACTCAGTTCTTTGAGTGAAGATACAGTCCCCTTTTTCACTGCACCAGATTCCTGACAGTCAAGTGGGCAGAGAGATGGGCAGTCAGGAAAAATATGCTGATAATTCCCAGATTACTAACAGGAAAAATCTGATTGATTTCTATTTCTATCCATTTGCTATTCTCTTATTATTTGATATTTAGTATGAAAGATAAGTCAGACAAACAAAAATCAGTTTCATGCATGAACAATCCCACCTTCCCTTCTTTGGACCTCCTAGGTGAGATCTAAATTTTTATCTCAAGTCTTATCTCTTGAGGGGGTAATTTTGATTCTGCAGTTATTTTGAATGTATATTAATTTACCTGAGAATATTACCTTCCCACCAAGAAGAACATACACACACATATAACACCCATGTATACACACATACATATATACAAATATATGCATATATGTTTATATATATATATAGGTATGCATACACATATATATACATATACACACATATGCACATATTAGGATAATGTCTGTTCTCTTTTTACCTCTGTATTTCCCAAACCTAGAATGGTGCATATACTTGTGAATTAAACTGAATTTTCTTTTTATTTAACCTAAAGGAAGGGTTTGTGTGGCTGTGAAAAAGGACTTTTGACTTAGGAAGGGAAATGACTTACTCATTATTAGGCAAACACCTAAAAAAACAAAAACAAACAAAAACCCAACTATTTTGCATTTCCTTGCATTTGAAAACTTTTTTTTAAAAGAAAATTCATTAGCAAAGTAATTTTCATTGGTACCTCTATGTAGCCTGATTTAAAAAAAAAAAAAATTTCAATAAAAGACCACATTTCAGGTTTATCTTTACTTTCTTTATTTTCTTTTTCCATTTTTTTTTTTCATTTGTTCACAAGCACTGAGGTGGTACAGTGTATTGAGCACCACACTTGGAGTCAGGAAGATCTGAATTAAAATCTGACCTCTAATCTTTACTAGCTATGTGACCCTAGGCAAGGCACTTGATTTTTTTTTTTTTTTGCCACAGTTTCCTCATATGAAAAATGAAATGGAGAAGTTAATGTCAAACTACTCCAATATCTTTTCCAAGAAAAACCCAACAGAGTCATGAAAAGGCAAACATAACTGAAATGATTCAATGACAACAACAACTAATTAAGAGATAAGTATTTTTAAAAATAAAGGTATGGCTGAGAGAATTTACTAGGGAGGTAGAATTATATAGGTTTAAATCTTACCCCAGACACGTCATCATTGTTACTTGGAAAAGTGATTTAACATCTCAAAGTTAGAGGCAACTCTCCAACAGGTTCGAGCCACTGATAGTGATTCACTACAACAAATAAGTGACAGCTGATACTAGAAATCAAGTCTTTTGAGATGTAATCCACTGTTATTCCCATGATACTGTGTTACCTCTGAAAGGACCCTGAAATGCCCAGTTAGTCTAATGCCATCATTTCATAGATAAAAAACCTGAGATTTGACAAGAAGAATTGACTTACCCAAACTAGTATAAAATAAGTGAGTGAGGAAGGTTGGTAGCACAGTGATCTGGTTTTATACATTTATTAGTTCTGTGACCTTGATAAGTCATCTAACCTTTCCTGTGGCATTTCTATATGTTAAAAATAAAGGAAAGCAGTGGTATAGCAGCACTTCACTCCCAATATAAAGATAAAATGTAAAGATACAATTAGTATTTGTAAAGTGGTTCCCAAATCTTCAAGTGCTCTATGAAAGTTGTTATTATTACTAATATTAGTATAATTATAATGATAGGAAACAGTGATTCTAGCCCTACTTTATACATTTTTATGCATATATATCTCATTTTTCATGAATCATTAAACTCAGCTTTTATTAAGTTCCTATTTTTTCAATACATAGTCTTATGTGCTAGCCATTCAACTCATACAATCCCTTTATAGCAGTAGCCTCCTTCATTATTTCTACACATATTTTTTCTATTCTATTAAATTGTAAGCTTATCAGATCTGGGCTTGTATTTTTCTAATATTTATCTCTCCACCTGCTTCTAATTGTTGTACATATTTGATTCTTAAACACAATGAACCTACTATTTCATTGCTGTGGATATTCTTTCCACTGAAGCACACAAAAATAAATCCATTTATTCTCATGCTATACAATTTTTCTTTTTATTTCTGTGTCCTTCTCTATTCCTTTTTATTGCAAATGTTTCTCTAATGCACAGATTGGTTGAAAAAATGTTCCTATGTTTCTCTAACTTCTTTATGATGAGATTTTTTAAAATCTAGATTATTTTCTCACAGACTATATTAGAATTAGATATAAAGGAATAGTCAAATTTTAATTTCTTCCATATTGTTGTTTATCTTTACAGTACCTTTTTTTTTCATTCAGAAATCCACTGGAGGTTTCCCTCTGGTTCTTTTTAATATTTTGTGTATACCAGTGTAACACTTGGGCTATCCATCTGTCATCCAGCACTAGTAGTTACTTAAATATCTGTTGACTGGAAACTAAAGAATGAATGAATGGTTAGCATATTAACACTTAGCAATCATTAAACCTATTTCAGGAAAATATGTTGGCTTTTTGAAAGGGAATAGAATATAGATTTTAATAAGAGATTTAGGGAAAAAATGTGGAGTATCATTCTGAATGGTAAGGATCAGACAAAGGACTCTGGTAGTTCAGAGACCCAGAATGAGGAGAGTAATTTACCTGATGATCAAAATCACATAACAGAAAATATTTAAATTATCTGTAACTGTTAGTCTATAAAATGACGAGAAGTGATATCAATCAATTTATTTTGATGCATGATTCCTGTCTCTAAGATAAAAGATAATGGACAGGGGTAGAATAATGAAACATTCATCTTCAGTCTTGGCCAATTCAATTAATAAATTAACAGGTAAATATTTATCAAGAACTTACTATTTACTGTTCATAATATTTATTAATCACAAAAAATTCAATAAGACCATACTCTCAAATAATTAAAATGTATTGATTTGTTTTAATCAGTCATTAAATGTTTATTAGTTTCTTACTATGTGCCAGGAATCATGCTAAATAATATGCATGCAAAGATAGGCAGAAGACAAAACTTGCCATGGAAGAGTTCTGGAAGAGCCAGGGAAGTCTAATAGGAAGGACACAAACTGCAAAAATAAATAAATAAAGCATATACAATTAAGTTATATGTAAGATAAAAGGGAAATAATCAAGAGAGGGAAAGCACTAGAATTAAGAGGTACTGAGAAAAGACTTTTTATAAAAAGTGGGATTTCAACTGGGACTTGAAGAAAACCAGGAGGCAGTGATGAGAAGAAAGAGGATTTCAGGAATGGAGGAGAGTCAAAGAAAGTGCCCATAACTAAGATTAAGTGCCTAATTTGGGCTGCATCAAGGAAATCAGTATTACTGATTTGGAGAATAAATAGGGGATTGTAAGATATAAGAAACTTTGATGAGTAGGAGGACTATATTTTTAAGGACTTTATGCAAATAGAGGGTTTTATTTGATTATGCAGGCATTAGGAAATTGGTGACATTTATTAGAATTTGTGACTTCGGATTTTTAAAAGAGGAACTGAAGGCTGACGTTAGTCAGTTAATAAATACTTATCAAGTGCCTATTACTGAAACTTTATCTTACTTTCTTTTCAGTATTTCTCTTGATATTTTATAAAAGTTCACTCTTTGACTAAAAGGTACTGTAAAGATAAATAACAATATGGAAGAAATTAAATTTTGACTATCCCCTTATATCTAATTCTAATATAGTCTGTGAGAAAATAATCTAGATTTTAAAAAATCACATCATAAAGAAGTTAGAGAAACATAGGAACATTTTTTCAACCAATCTGTTTATTAGAGAAACATTTGCAACAAAAAGGAATAGAGAAGGACACAGAAATTAAAACTGATCATTTTTATCACATAAAATTTAATTTTTTTTGCAAAGATAATCCAATAAAACTAAAACTAAAAGGGAAATAATTACTTCAGAAAAATATTTAAACAACTTTCCAATAAAGTTCTCTTTTCCAAGATATATAAAGAAGTCATTCAAATTCAAATCTGGAAAAAAGGAAAAATATTGTTTATTTGTAAAATATTTATAGCACTTTTTTGGTGACAAACACTCCCTCCCAAAACAATTCAAGAGGATGCAAATCAGTTGAAGAACAGTCGAACAGGTTGTGGTGTATGGTGTAGTAATTCATGCTTTGAATAATGAGGAAATATTTAAAAAAGACATGGAAAGATATAAAGGGACATATATGAACAGCTAAGTAAATTGAACCATAAGAATAATTAATACAAAAACATTAATGTTAAAAATTGGACAACTCAGAGGCAGAGCCTACACATTATATTTAAGGAAATCATCAAGGACATCACCCTTATTTCCTAGAAACAAATGGTAAAATAGTGATTGAAAGAACTGACTATTCACCTCCTCAAAGAAACCCCAAAATGAAAACTCCAAGAAATATCATAGAAAAATACCGAAATTATCAGTTCCAGGGTAAAAAATATTGCAAGCAGCCAGAAAGAAACAATTCAAATTGAGGAACCACAATCAGGATAACCAAGGATTTAGCAGCTTCCACCTTAAAGGATTAAAGGACCTGGAATCTGATATTCTGAAAGCAAACTAAGTTGGATTGCAACCAAGAATCAACAATCTAGCTACACTGAGCATTATCTGTCAGGGAAGAAGATGGACATGCAGTGATACAGGTGATGTTCATTTATTTCTGATGAAAAGACCAGAGCTGAACAAAACTTTGATCTCCAAATACAGAATACAAGAGAAGCATAAAAAGTTAAAAAGGAAAGAACTCTTGAGAACTATATCTCTGTTATGGCTATGCTTAGAGAGTGAAAGTAAAATTTTATTTTTACTGTGATAATATAAAAAAGAAATTAAAGGTGGAAAGGGGATTGCACTGGAAAAAGAGGAAAACGGAGGTAAAATAAGTGAAATTGCATCTCATGAAGAGGCAAGGAAGATAAATTATAACTGAGGAAATGAAGTGGGGGATGAACATTGTGTGGCTTTTACTCTCATCAGATTTAAAATGATGAGAGATTTGGCAAAGAGAGAATATAAGACATATTTGGTGTCACATAAAACTTCTCTAACTTTATATGGAAGTTAAAAGACTAAGGGGAAAGGGAAAAAAGAGGCTAATAGAAGGGAAACCAAAAGTAGTAGGGGAAAGGTATTAGAAAGGGAGAAAGGTTGTAAAGTGTGAGAGCTGTTTGAGGGAGGTGGTGGTCAGAAGCAAGATACTGGGGAGGAAGGAAAGGGGGAAATGAAATTGAAAAGCATAATTCAAGGAATATAAGATGGCAGGAAATACAGAATGAGTCATTTTAACTGTGAATGTCAATGCGATGAACTCCCCCATAAAAAGAAAATGTATTGCAGACTGGATAAAAATCCAGAATCCTACAATTTGTTCTTTACAGTAAACACAATTAAAGCAGAGCGATACATTTAGAGTAAAGATAAAAGGCTGGAGCAGAATCTATTATGATTCAGGAGAAGTAAAAAAAAAAAAAAAAAAACAAGGGTAACAATCCTGATCTCAGATCAATCAAAAGAAAAATTAGATCTAATTAAAAGAGATAAGAAAGAAAACTATATCTTGCTAAAGGGTAACATAGATAATGAAATAATATCAATACTAAATACATATGCATCAAGTAATATGGCATTCAAATTCTTAGAGGAGATGATAAAAGAGCTGCTATAAAAATAGACAGAAAAACCATACTAATGGGTTTCTCAACCTTGCTCTCTGCGACTTAGATAAATCAAATTCTAAAATAAATAAGAAAGAAGTTAAGGAGGTAAATACAATTTTAGAAAAGCTAGGGAGATAGATTTTTGGAGAAAATTGAATGGAGACAGAAAGAAGTACACATTGTCATTGGTGGTTCATTTAAGGAATATACTTTATTCTCAGCAGTAAATTTAACCTATACAAAAACTGACCATGCATTAGGGCATAAAGACCTCAAAATCAAATGCAGAAAGGCAGAAATAGTAAATGCATTTTTACATCATGATGCAATAAAAATTACATGCAATAAAAAGCGAGGGGAAAATAGACCAAAAACTAATTGTAAATCTAAATAATCTAATCCTAAACAATGGATAAGTGGAACAACAAATCACAGACACAATCAATGATTTCAACCAAGAAAATGACAACAATGAGGCAACATATCAAAATTTGTGGCATGCAGCCAAAGCAGTTATTAGGGGAAATTTTATATCTCTGTAATGGTTACTTCCATAAAATAGAGAAAGACAAGATCAATGAATTGAGCTTGAAACTAAAAAAGGTTGAAAAAGAACAAATTAAAAATTCATAATTAAATACCAAATTTGAAATTAAGAAAATAAAAAGGGAATTAATTAAAATTGAAAGTAAGAGAATTATTGAATTAATACATAAAACTAAGAGTTGGTTTTATGGATAAAAACAACAAAATACATAAACCATTAGTCAATTTGATTAGAAAAAGCAAGGAAAAAAAAATCTTAGTCTCAAAAATGAAAAGAGAACCTTCCACCAATGAAAAGGAAATTAGGGCAATAATTAGGAATTATTTTTCTGAATTATATGTCAATAGATTTAATAATCTAAGTGAAATGGAAGAATATCTACAAAAATATAGATTGCCCAGATTAATAGAAGAAGAAACAAATTATATTTAAAGTGTTCCATTATAGTAAAAGAAATAGAACAAGCTATTAATCAACTCCCTAAAAAAAAAAAAAATCTGTAGGACTAGATGGATTTACATGGAAATTCTATCAAACATTTAAAAAAAAACAATTAATTCTAATACTATACATACTATTTAAAAAAAAAATAGGGAAAGAAGGAGTCCTACCAAATTCTTTTTATGATACAGATATGGTGCTTATATCTAAACCAGATAAGGTCAAAACAGAGAAAGAAAATTATAGACCAATTTTGCTAATGAATATGGATGCAGAACTCTTAAATAAAATATTAGCAAAGAGATTTCAGAAAGTCATCCCAGAATAATACACAATGACCAAGAAGGATGTATATCAGGAATGCAGGGCTGGTTCAATATTAGGGAAACTATTAGCATAATTGACTATATCAATAACCAAACTAACAAAAATCATATGATTATCTCAATAGATGCAAAAAAATGATAAAATGTAATACCTATTCATATTAAAAACATTAAAGAGTATAGGAATAAATGGACTTTTCCTTAAAATGCTCAGTAGCATCTATTTAAAACCATCAAATAACTGTTCAATATTGTATTAGAAATGTTAGCTTTGGCATTAAGAAAAGAAAAAGAGATTAAAGGAATTAGAGCAGGTAATGAGAAAACCAAATTATCACTCTTTGCAGATGATATGATGGTATACTTAGAGAACTATGGAAAATCAACTTAAAAACTATGAGAAAAATTCACAACTTTAACAAAGTTGAGGGTTACAAAATAAATCCACATAAATCAAAAGCATCTTTATATATTACCAACAATGTCCAGCAGCAAGAGATACAAAGAAAAATTCCATTTAAAATAGCTCTCAATAATATAAAATATTTCGGAGTCTTTCTGCCAAGACAAGTCAGCGATTATATGAACATAACTACAAAATATTTTCCACACAAATGAAGTCAGTTCTAATTAATTGGGAAAATATCCAGTGCTCATAGTATAGGCTAAGCGAATATAAAAAAATGATGTACTACCCAAATTAATTTAGTTATTTAGTGCCATACCAATCAAACTCACAAGCAATTATGTTACAGATCTAGAAAAAAAATAATAAAAAAGTTCATCTGGAAGAACAAAATATCAAGAATTTTAGGGGAATTAATGAAAAAAAAAATGCCAATGAAGGTGGTCTAGCTGTGCCAGACCTGAAACGATAGTATAAAGCAGTGGTCATCAAAACCATTTGGTACTGGCTAAGAAACAGAGTAGTTGACCAGTGGAATAGTTTAGTTTCCCAGGATAAAATAGTCAATAAGTATAGTAATTTAGTTTTTGAGAAACCTAAAGACCCCAGCTTTTGGGATAAGAACTCACTATTTGTTTGGTTTTTTTTTGTTGTTGTTGTTGTTTTTTTGTTTTTTTGTTTTTTATTTAATAGCCTTTTATTTACAGGATATATACATGGGTAACTTTACAGCATTAACAATTGCCAAACCTCTTGTTCCAATTTTTCACCTCTTACCCCCCCCCTCCCTAAATGGCAGGATGACCAGTAGATGTTAAATATATTAAAATATAACTTAGATACACAATAAGTATACATGACCAAAACATTATTTTGCTGTACAAAAAGAATCAGACTCTGAATTATTGTACAATTAGCTTGTGAAGGAAATCAAAATGCAGGTGTGATAAATATAGGGATTGGGAATTCAATGTAATGGTTTTAGTCATCTCCCAGAGTTCTTTTCTGGTATAGCTAGTTCAGTTCATTACTGCTCCATTAGAAATGATTTGTTGATCTTGTTGCTGAGGATGGCCTGATCCATCAGAACTGGTCATCATCTAGTATTGTTGTTGAAGTATATAATGATCTCCTGGTCCTGCTCATTTCACTCAGCATCAGTTCGTGTAAGTCTCTCCAGGCCTTTCTGAAATCATCCTGTTGGTCATTTCTACAGAACAGTAATATTCCATAATTTTCATATACCACAATTTATTCAGCCATTCTCCAACTGATGGACATCCATTCAGTTTCCAGTTTCTAGCCACTACAAAAGGGCTGCCACAAACATTCGTGCACATACAGGTCCCTTTCCCTTCTTTATAATCTCTTTGGGATATAATCCCAGTAGTAACACTGCTGGATCAAAGGGTATGCACAGTTTGATAACTTTTGAGCATAGTTCCAAACTACTCTCCAAAATGGTTGGATCTGTTCACAACTCCACCAACAATGAATCAATGTCCCAGTTTTCCACATCCCTCCAACAATCATCATTATTTTTTCCTGTCATCTTAGCCAATCTGACAGGTGTGTAGTGGTATCTTAGAGTTGTCTTAATTTGCATTTCTCTGATTAATAATGACTTGGAGCATCTTTTCATATGACTAGAAATAGTTTCAATTTCTTCATCTGAGAATTGTCTGTTCATATCCTTTGACCATTTTTCAATTGAGAATGGCTTGATTTTTATAAATTAGAGTTAATTCTCTATATATTTTGAAAATGAGGCCTTTATCAGAACCTTTGACTGTAAAAATATTTTCCCAGTTTATTGCTTCCCTTCTAATCTTGTCTGCATTAGTTTTGTTTGTACAAAAACTTTTCAGTTTGGTATAATCAAAATTTTCTATTTTGTGATCAGTAATGATCTCTAGTTCTGCTTTGGTCATAAAGACCTTCCCCTTCCACAGGTCTGAGAGGTAACCTATCCTATGTTCCTCTAATTTATTAATGATTTCATTCTTTATGCCTAGGTCATGAACCCATTTTGACCTTATCTTGGTGTATGGCATTAAGTATGGATCAATGCCTAGTTTCTGCCATATTAGTTTCCAATTTTCCCAGCAATTTTATCAAACAGTAAGTTCTTATCCCAAAAGCTGGGATCTTTGGGTTTGTCAAAGACTAGGTTGCTATATTTGTTGACGTTTTATCCCTTGAACCTAATCTATTCCACTGATCACCTAATCTATTCCTTAGCCAATACCAAATAGTTTTGGTAACTGCTGCTCTATAATATAATTTTAGATCTGGTACAGCTAAGCCACCATCATTTGATTTTTTTTTTCATTAATTCCCTTGAAATTCTTGACCTTTTGTTTTTCCATATGAACTTTGTTGTTATTTTTTCTAGGTCATTAAAATAGTTTTTTGGGAGTCTGATTGGTATAAGAACTCACTATTTGACAAAAACTTTTGGGAAAATTGGAAACTAATTGTGACAGAAAGAAGGCATCAATCCACACACCATATACCAAGATAAGGTTGAAATGGATTTATGATTTAGACAAAAAGAGTGATATCATAAGCAAATTAGAAGAACATAGGAGAGTTTACCACTCAGATCTGTGGAGAAAGCAGGAATTTGAAACCAAAGAACTGGAGATCATTATCACACACAAAATAGATAATTTTGATTATGTTAAGTTAAAAAGCTTTAGTACAAACAACACTAAAATAGACAATATTAAGGGAATATTGAATGAAAGTAATGTACTGGGAAAAACATATTTACATTTAAGGGTTCTGATAAAGGCCTCATTTCTAAAATAGATAGAGTTAACTCAAATTTATAAGAATTCAAACATTCTTCAATTGATAAATGGTCAAAGGATATGAACAGCCAATTTTCTGACGAAGAAATTGAAACCATCTCTAAAAGTTGCTCTAAATCACTATTGATCATGGAAATGCAAATTAAGACCACTGTTAAGTATCACTATGCAACTCTCTGATTGGTAAGATAACAGTAAAATATAATGATGAATTTTGGAGGAGATGTGGAAAAACTGTAACATTAATACATTGTTGATATAATTGTGAACTGATCCAACTATTCTGGAGAGTAATTTGGAACTATGCTCAAAGGGCTATCAAACTGTGCATACCCTTTGATCCAGCAGTTTTTCTATTGGGCCTATATCCTAAGAGATCTTAAAGGAAGGAAAGGGACCCAGATGTACAAAAATGTTTGTGGCAGCCCTTTTTGTAGTGTCAAGAAACTGGAAACTGAGTGGATGTCCATCAGTTGGAGAATGGCTAGATGAGTTATGATGTATGAATGTTATGAAATATTGTTCTATAAGAAATGATCAGCAGGATGATTTCAGAGAGTCCTGGAGAAACTTACATAAACTGATGCTAAGTGAAATGAGCAGAACCAGGAGATCATTGTACATGGCAACAGCAAGATTATACAATGATCAATTCTGATGGATGTGGCTCTTTTTAACAAAGAGATGATTCAGGCCAGTTCCAATGATCTTGTGATAATGAGACCCATGCACACCCATAGAGAGGACTATGGAAACTGAGTGTGGATTGTAACATAGCATTTTCACTTCTTTTGTTGTTTGCTTGTTCTATAAGAAATGATCAGCAGGATGATTTCAGAGAGTCCTGGAGAGACTTATAGGAACTGATGCTGAGTGAAATGAGCAGAACCAGGAGATCATTGTATACAACAACAGCAAGATTAAGGGTGGGAGATAGGGGGAAATTGCAGCTCAAAGTTTTGCGAGCATCAATGTTAAAAAATTTCATATGTTGATGATTCAGGCTAGTTCCAATGATCTTGTTATGATGCCTGAATTTTATTTTTTATCATTTTCTTCCTTTTTGATCAGATTTTTCTTTTGCAGCAAGATAATTATACAAATATGTATGCCTATATTTGATTTACATATATTTTTTTACCATGTTTAACATATATTATATTATTTGCCATCTAGGAGAAGGGTGGGAGATAAGGGAAAATTGCAACACAAGGTTTTGCAAGCATCAATGTTAAAAAAATTGTTATTGCATATGTTTTAAAAATGAAAAAGCTTCAATTAATAAAAAAGAGAGAATATAAAGAAATACTTGCTCATTACAAAAATAGTAAGGGATGGAAGGGAGATAAAGTTTGTTACAGATACAAAATGTTTCATGTACTTATAGATGAGGTCAATTCATTACAAATTTTGCATTACCATTTTACTTTGCTAGAAGAAGTCTCTCAAACTAGGGATGAGTTGTAAATGAATGTTATACATAAACTAAAACAAATCAACATTTTCTAAAATTTTGGGGTGGGTATTTGTGTGTGGGGAGGGTGGATGTGGGTGTGTGGGTGTGTATGTGTGTGTGACAGAGAGAGATAGAAACACAGGGACAGAAAGGGAAAGATGAGGGTGTTAAGAAAAAAAATCTGATGAACAAAATGTGGTAGGAGATAATAGAAATAACCTTTATTTCCGTTACTCTTTTGAAGTTTGAGAACTTCATGTGTATAACAAGAATATTAAAATTGACCTTGTTCTCTTGTTTAAACAGGGGTGTGCTTTTTCCTTGTTATAAATGAGGAAAGAGGCTATTCTGATTGAAAGACACCAGGGGAAGTCAATTGACACATCATTTGTATGTGGAATCATTTTAATTGCTCTACAAAAGTCATTGAAGGCATGCATTGTCTGGTACCCCTTCAATTTTCCCATTATGTATTTACTATTGACACCTTTATTCACCCTTCAAGTTAAGAATGTCAAGGCTATAAAATGAATGCAAAGCTGTTTCATAATATCCATCAGTTTTAGAATAAAATGAGTTTTCAATTCCTAAATAATGTACCCTGTCAGGAACGCTATAGGACCATGAAATACTAGATGAAATTAAGACCATAGCCTAAAATTAAGATAAATAATTGATCTTTAACTTTAAAAGTATTTATTATATGATTGGATTTCATCTTACCTACTTGTATATTGTATTTCCCTCTCTCGACTGATAATTATAAATTTACAACAATAAGTAACATTTATATAGCATTTTAAAGTTTGGAAAAGCTTTACAAATATCTCATTTGTTCCTCATAACAATTGTATGTAGTAGGTGCTATTATTATCCAGTCGATAATACTGGATATAGTTGAGGAAAATGAGTCAGAGTGATTATACGACTTGCATATTTTTACAATTCATATATCACACCTTGACAATCTTACTTTGAAGGATGGGATAAAGGTTAATAGTAAATGGATATTGGGGCATTTAAGGAGGCACCAAACAGTGCATTACATCAAAGGCTTTTATAGAGCACCTAGGATAGTTTCACATTTAATAGTTGATTATAGTTTTCTATAATGTTATTACTGTACAAATCTGTACATTCAAATACAAAAAATTATTTATCTACTAAGAAATAGAAGGGACTCTTTCAATTGATATTTATATTAGCTCCACCTTATTCTGGGTTCAGAATTTGCCTTTTGCATTTGTGTTGGATGACTCATGGCTAATCTGCTGATCCACTGGCTTGTAACCAGGATAGAGTAGCCAACACTGTTATATTTTGCCTGAGAACCTCCCAGTAGCTACCCCTGCACAAACATCACACCACCCTGAGTTTCTGCACTGTGCCTGGGCTTGACCACCTCCCCAGTGTCTGATTGAAACAAACCTTTTCTGAAGGTCTTCCAAAATATCTTCCACTAGAAATTTGTTACACTACAAATATCTGTAGGTTCTGTCACTCTGAAACCAGTTCAGAGGCTTGATTTGGTGTTGATGTGAGGGACATCAGGAAGATCTCAGATAAAGACATGTCTCCTCTCTGTCATCTTGGCTCCACCCCTTTCTATTTTTCTGTTTTTATGGAAAGTACCTTAATGTATAGAGTTGAGAATATGCTGGGAAGTATCTAGTATTCAAACAATATAGGCTAGTAATTGTTGACGAACACAAAGATAGACATACAGATGATAAATAGGTAGATAGATAGATAGATAGATAGACAGATAATAGAGGATTATGACTATGCTTATTTACTTTCCAACCTTATAAATCTTTCTTTCTTGTCAAGAAGGCATAAAGGTCAATTGATGAGGAAGGATAATTTGGCTTTCTAGTGTTTTTTTTTTTTTTTTTCTGTTCCTTCTTCACTGGAAATTCTATTTAGTCAAAGAGTAGGTCATAGTAGAAACAATTAGTTTAAAAATCATTAAGTCTTAATCTCAATATATGGCAATATATAACAATTCCCCTCTTTTCTAAAGTCTTCATAAACCATTGCTTTAATGAATATCTATATTCATTAGTATTCTATTCATAGTACTACAAGTTTATCTTTTAAATTTTCTTGTATACTCATGGCAACCTTTGCCAATCTATAGTCAAAAGATCATAGGGGGAAAATATAGAGTTAAAAGGGACCGTAAAAGACATCTATCTCAAATATCTTATTTTACAGATTAGAAAACAGGGACAGAAAATTTAAAGGCCTTACTTGTATTTCTTCTATTCTCCAAAATTTTCAAAGATCTCCCACCACAATTTAACAATAACACTGACAAAGTATTTAAATGCTGAGATGAAATTTATTTAGGCCTAGTGATGTACTCAACTAGGGAAATCAGATGCTTGGTTCTATGCTTCCAAATCTTGGGTAACTTGGCTAACTTGGGTAAATAAAGTTATCATCATCATCCTCTTTCTCTCTCTCTCTCTTGCTCTCTCTCTCTCTCTCTGTCTTACACACACACACACACACACCCAAAGACACACACACACACAGACACATACACACACACACAATCCCCCCCCTCCATACACTCATATAATAGTAGATCAATAATACCTATAATTCCAAGACTTCACAATCTGTGGTTGAATGTCCTAAGAGAGGAGTCTGAAGAATGCCAATTAGTGATGAGTTTCCAACACTGTCAAAACCAGTACTTGTTTGCTTTCTGAATAATGCCTGATGTCCCTCAAAATATAACTAGTGCCCTGTGGTCTACTTTAATTGTTGCTTCAACTAGGGAGGTTAGGGAATCCTATGCAAAGTCAACAAGAGTATTAATTAGATCCACTATTGTATTAGTTGAATATATCTAGGAAGTGGTTTGAAGGAAATGTGGAACACTAGGCAAAATCATTCTATTTTTGAAAATAAAAGCAAAAGAAAGCAAAGGTCATGATTGACAATTGAAAAAACTAATAGCATAATACAAACTAAGAAAAAAAATTTTTTTAAAAATCTGTGATTTATGAGTCTTTATCTATTCAAAAGTGGGAAACATGCACTGGTGGAGAAAAGAAGGGTAAATTTTCAAATAAGTTTCAAAGGTACATAAATAAAAAGCCAATATGTATCAGATTTGTGGTTTGAAGTCTTAGTTCAGTCAGAACTCTGTTAGGTCATCTAACTGTAATGGTCTGCATTGTAATGGAAGTCTGCATTGTAATGGAAGACAAAATGAGGAACAATATAAAAGTAGCACATTTTGCCAGAATTAACACAATTGATAAAGATATTTGGAAAATAATCTCAACACATACTTCAGAGATTATGGTGTCATATTGGGTGAATAGTGGGGAAAGTATCTCCTTGATTCAAATGTGGAGAAGCCATAGTGAAATCTCAAACATAACATAAAATAAGTTTTAAAAGATCAGTTCAAGGAGTTTCTAGATTTTCTCTCAACATCTGCTTCTCTCCCTAATCTTAATCATGAACTGAGGTCCTCTTTCTCTCTCATCTGTTCTCAATTTTTTTTTTTCAGCCAGCATAAAGGTTGCATCACAAAATGTCCTTGACCATCTTTTTCATATAACTGCCTTTCTTCTACTTTAGGAAAAATCAGAATTGTACCCTCCTAATTTAACCATTAGGTCTCACAGGCATACTGTCTCTTAAAAACTGAAATGCTGACTTTAGTCATGTCTTCAGAGCTTCATAGGAAATGTAATCCTTTCCCCTGAAGGTACTTCTATTATTTCAAAGTACTATATAAGGTTCTAGATTGAAGTAGGAAAACCCATTAGAACAGAAAGTTTTAAGGTAATAAGATCAGTACAAAAATGGGAAGAATCATACAAGGAGTATTAGTAAAATGATTATCTGACAAAATTGACCCCCCCCTTAATCTTAAGCCTTTTAAGACAAAATGTTGGCACTGTCAAGTGACAGGTCTCTGTTATTATCTTCTTATCTAACAATAACAGAGCCTTGGGCTCAAATAACAACAAGCTTGGTCTACACCCAAATTTGCATAAGAAAGGCCTATTCTCTTTAGCAGGAATGATCTTGGGGAATTATGGATCTGTTTATAACACCTAAATCTGGGTCCATTTACCAAAAAAAAAAAAAAAAAGCAATCAAACTGCTTTTCTGGTTGAATTGAGTAGTGAGTGAATCCCATCAAAACAGTCAATTTGGCAGCCCTATTTAGATAGAGCCTTTGACTCCATGCATGTGAAAATTTGAATTATTTAGAAGAAAAACAGGCTCTGTATACAAGGTGTGATAGTTATTTCCTTATTTTCATTTAAAACAGATACCTCTAGTATGTGATTCCCTGGAGGCAAACAAAACAAAACAAAACAAAATAAAACAAATCCTCCATGTGATTGTGTATAGCTGGAAAAGTAAAAATAAAGAAAAACAAACAAAACAAAACATTGGGCTTGTTCCAGCATATGTTGACATTAACAAAACTATTTTTGTTATAATATTGAAATAATTAATAGACTGATGAAAATTTGTCTTTGTATTTCAATTGCACTAAAATTGTCATGAAACCAATTTCTCTGACAAACGTGCTAACATCTCAGTGTGCAATTGAAGAGGGATCAGGAATAGATTTCTTTAGCATCCAAAATGTCTAGTTTATGTGCACACACACACACATTTATATGCATATATAGATGAAGATTTTTCTAAAAGATAAAAGTCTTTATTTATGACACAGACTTTGAGAAAGGTTTATGCTTAGTCACCTCCATCCTTATCCAATTTCCAATTCCCTCTTGTCAATACTGGCAAGAACAAAACAGTATAGACTGAGAGCTGGAAGAAGAACACTGGAGACCATCTAGCTCATTTCTATCATTTTATATATAATGAAATAGGCTTCAGGAGTTTAAGTAATTTGACCATAATCATCATAGGTAGAATTTTAGCCCAGGTCCATTGATTCAAGAGCCAATGCTATTTTAGCTGAAACATGAATAAAACTAATGTCAAAATGGGTGCATTGTCTTTGTCTAATTTAGAAGGAGAAGTGATGGTGAGTCAATGATGATATTATCATGTATTCCTTAATTCTTATTAGTAATTTTGGTTTAAAAGAGTAGCTTGAGTTCTATCCACTAGAGAAGAAGCATCCAAGTAGGTACATCACCCAAAAATTGAAAGTGATTATATTCCCAGTTGAAGACAATTAAAGTTTATCCAGTCCCTACAGATCTGTGAATTTAAGCTTAGCTTTGATAGTTAGGTGATATAGAGAATAGAGGTTTGGACTTGTCAGGAAGACTTGAGAATGCATCCTACCTCATTAACTTATTAGCTTCATGACTCTGGCCAAATCAATTAATCTCATTTCTACATAAAGGGACTTGATAGCTTGAAAATTCCTCTCAAATATAATCTGTGATCATTTGATCATATGAATGTAACCAATAGCAAAGAGCTTATCTTGTGAGAAATACCCAAATAGTGAGAAAACTCACATTTCGAGATGGCAAGTTGTGGTGTTCTTTTTTTCTATAAATATGATGGTTCTCTGTGGGCAGGTTTCTTGGGGAGGTTTTCTGGAGGCTGCCTTAGTTTCAGTTCAGATCAATAATCACCTCAAATACAGCCAGGAGTTAAAATCCAAATCTTTATTGTCTCTTCCAAAATAGCCCAGTTAGCTTTCTTTGGTTCCAAGAGCTCTCCTTGCTAGTCTTTTGCCTCTGCCAGCTTTTGCCTCTAGCTCAACTCCGACTGCTGGCAATCTTCCAAACTGAACTCACTTCACTAACTCAGTTCCTTTTATGCTCTTTTAGAGGTGTAAACTCAAAGGTTGACTCCTCCTCTGAGAGTGGGATTATGGGAGGTGTGAATTCACAAAGTTACAAAGTTTAACTTTGTGAATCCCCTGTACTTGTGAACTCCAATGTGTGAGCTCTAATGTGTAAACTCTCTTAAAGGTGTGAACTCTAATGTGTAAACTCTTAAAAAAGGCGTAAACTTAAATATTGTTTCTATCAACTCCATTGAGTTATCACCTTGTTTCAAGTTCTAGCCCATAACAGCAAGTAATCTATAATTGATCAATACATATTTTAAGTACCTACTATATTTCAGGCATTGTACTAAGTACTGAATAGGAAGTAAAAATGGTCAAATCCTATAGATTATATACTATTTAGTGTGGGTGGAAGAGTTTTGAATCATTGAAAATATATATCTTGTAAAAAATGATTTTGTGGATAAGGGACCTAGAAATAGAGTAAAGTAAACTTAAGAAGGAGTCACCAGACAAAATAAAGAAGTTCAATGAAATGTAATCTCAAAATAAATAAATAAATAAATAACTCTATTATCCAAACAGTTAAGAAAGAATTAATTTTCATTAGAGATTCGGTTTCCCAGACTTTGGCCAGTGGTTAAAGATAAAACACTAAGCTGCAGAGTTATTAAAGGGAAGCCCATCCCAGGTCCCAAATGAAACCATCAGAAGCTTTGTAAAATGCAAGTTGTTGAACTTCCTATATCTACTTCTTATTCCCCTCCTTCAACCCAGTTTTCTAGTACTTGATAGAAAATCTTATTTAAATAAGCTAAGGTTCTGGAAGGACACTCAATGTATAATTAGTAAAATGTTGGCTTTTTTGGGGTGGGGTTTCTTAAAACAATCTCATGGCTCAGGATACCTAAGGAAGAGAGTGGTAAGAGGTTACATCAGTATCTTCAGCCTTTTCTGGATTCTGACTGTCTCCATTTCAGACTCAAAAGTCCCCCAGGTTTGTTTATTTTTTTTTTTTCACACAACATCTTCCATAGCCATATCTACTTCATACTGCACATTAGCAATTTGTTGCTGTTGTTCTTGTTTTTAATAAATATAGGGCTTGACAGTTATTTCTACAAAATTTCACCTTATGATATACCTCTCATTTTATTGCTTCTTGGAAATCTTTATGGAACCTACTTCTTTTAATCTTGGCATATCATCCTTTGCAAATATTGAATGTAAATAACTGATAAAATTTTAAAAAAATTAAATAGTACCAAGAACAAAACTGTAGGACTCTCTTCTATAAAGTATTCTTTAGTCTGTAAACATTCCATTTAATATCCACTCTTTAAATATGTATTCCATGAATTCCAAAACCACTCAAGTAGAGCTATTCCACTCTGACGGAGTGAAAGATATGTTTTTATTTAGGTGACAGGGTGATCAATTACTGCCATAAACAAAATTTGTATACCATAATCTCCTTTCGCTAAATGAAAATAACCATACACATCCTGGGAAAATAAGGATACCTTGGAAACTTTATTTTTTAATTGGTGTCCATAATAATGGCAAAAGACTACATGGCATAGCAGAGAAAGAGCCAGCTTTGGAAGTAGAAAGACTCTTTCAAGTCCCACTTCTAACACATATTGATTTTGTGTGATCTGGGGCAAATCACTTAAACTCTTTGGGATATAGGCAAGACTAAAACCTGCAGAAAAGACACTGCATTAGTAGATGGAATTTTCCCTCTAGGAAGTTACCTATACAGATTCTTTCTCTATCTATCACATACTCTATTCCTTACCCATATGATTAAGTAGAGACAATTAGGAGTCCTATAAGGCATGACTTACTCTGGTTTTGTAAATCATTCTTACTTGAGTTTCCACAATGGAGTACACTTTCCAGAATGGCAAATGAATGTGCATGCTAAATTGGAACAAAGCAATTATACAGAGAGGTAGCTAAGTGATGCACTGGATAGAGGTCTGGGTCTGAAGACAGAAAGACTCATCCTCCTGAGTTCAAATATGAAGTTAGACATTCCCCAGCTGTGTGTCCCTGTCCAAATCATTTAACCCTGTTTGCCTTATTTTTCACATCTGTAAAATAAATTGGAGAAGGAAATAGCAAATGACTCCAGTATTCACATATACAAAAAATCAGATGCAACTAAAAATATTACTGAGCAACAACAAAATTATAGACAGAATGATATACAGATCAGCTTAATCTCTGTGATTTTAAATTTAAGTAAAAATCCTGACATAATATCTTTATTAAGAACTATTCCTTAGAACCAATGATCATCACAATTAGAAAAGCGTTGAAAGGGAAGCTGGCATGATTTATATTTAGACTTGTAAGTTATCATATCCAGGAAGCATATGTTTATAACTTTATAAACACAAAATAAATACACCAGAATAAAATGTTACTGGGAAATGTTTGATAAAACAAAATAAATACTCTTAATTTAAGGTTTTCTAAATCAATATGCATCACCCACAGGAATCCATTCCTATATGAGTTTAACACTTTTGCTTTATATATACAAATAATATGTGGGGTGAATCTCATAGAACATAAATTTGTGTATACATGCATTCCATAACTTATAACTTAGATCTGTTGGGAGTTACAATGAGGGAAGGAGGAAAAGGACTGGAAGCCTCTCTTTCCTTATCTATACTTTATTGTCATGTATACTCTTTTTTTAGGATTAGACCCATAAGCACTCATGAAATAAGAATAATGGGCAGCAAAGTGAATAACATAATATATAAAATTTAAAAAAGAAAAAAGAACATATCTGTTTATATTTGACTGGATTTAGACATTTCTCTATTATACTAAAGCAACAAACCAGACTACTAAAAAGTGATATATTCCAAGTTCTAAATACTATTTAATTATTCAGCCTAATTGCTATTACAAATCCCCCCTGTAGTGTTTCTATTACTCATGTCACTAGACAATGGCTGAGATCTGTGAAGTGGAGCTAGTATGTCATTTATTTTCCAGCAAGAATGATCATAAATACTTTAAGGAGCTGAAGGTGGCATTCATTCTCCTGAAACAGGGATTATCAAGATTGACGCATACCTTTTAAAACTCCATGTTTCGTGCAGACTCAAGCTCTGTGGCAGAACACAATTTACTAAGGTTGAATGAACATAGAGCAAAAATGACACCAGTACTTATTCTTTCTTTATTATTAGAACAAAGACTCAAAGACATTCAAAAATGTGCATGCATATGTTT
Organism: Sarcophilus harrisii; assembly: GCF_902635505.1. Classification (NCBI taxonomy): domain Eukaryota; kingdom Metazoa; phylum Chordata; class Mammalia; order Dasyuromorphia; family Dasyuridae; genus Sarcophilus; species Sarcophilus harrisii. The sequence goes on along the minus strand of NC_045429.1, from coordinate 260,794,276 downwards.
GTGTAATAACATGCATTGTGTACAAATACGTATTCATTTCAGTTTTCACTTGGGGTAATAGTTGCTGATAGGAAAGTAGCCAAAAAAAAAGCTATTTTTATAAGCATCCTTTTCTGAGGGAAGAAATGGAATTACAAATAAATAACTACAAATTATATATGAGGCCTAGTATTTTTAGGATTCTGCTTTCTCTAAGAACTGTTCTATAGGTACAATAGAAAAAAACATTAGACTTAGATCCAAGAATACCTACCTGGGTCATAATTCTGCTCTTTACTCTTGAGTATGTGAGAATGATGAGGGAAGAAAAAAGCTTTACTTTATAAAGTTGTTCTATGGATGAAATGATGTACTGAATAGTATTTTGCATAGTATTTTAAAAGTGCATTTGGCAACTATTATTAAGGAACTCTTTAATCTTAGTATTTTAGAGCACTAGAATATCTTAGTTATTATTTTAATACATCTTATCACTCCCTTACACAATGAGCTATCCATTATATAAAAAGGAAGAAAGAGACAAAATTGCACTCTTCGAATTTTCTTTATCCCTGCTTCATCATTGATTCTTCTATTATTGATGGAAGTCATATACTTCCTCTTAGGTCTTCTATTCTGTTTAATCCTATGACGATAACTATTGATCATTCATTTCATCTTTTTGTAAAAAGAAGAGAATTTACAATAAATTCTATAATTATAATTATAGACTATACTATAACTATAATAATGCTGAATAAATATATATTTCTCCCTAAAATGCAGCAAGGAACATACACAAACATATAGCATGTTCCTTGCTTCATAAAAGAGAGAGAGATCAAGAGACGAAAGAAAGAGAAAGAGAGAGAGAGAGAGAGGGAGGGAGGGAGGGAAGGAGAGAGAGAAAGAGAGAGAGAGAGAGAGAGAGAGAGAGAGAGAGAGAGAGAGAAATCAATTCAAAACCAACCAAAACTTAATTGGAGTTTAATATTATATAAGACATTCCACATGTTTATTTCTCCTGTACCTTTACAAAGATATGTATGCACATTTTCTTAAATCTTCTTCAGGATCAATCTACTTGGTTTCAATAATGGCAACATCCAGTTTCTTTTTGCTTGTTATTTGTTTTCCTTTAGAAATGCTACCTTGCTTTTCTTACTAAATCTTTGGGAGATAGAATGAAGTATTATATCCAATTTTACAGAATGAAAAACTAAAGCATAGGCCAGTTCATATGAATCATTCAAATTTATTTAAGGAAGGTTTCTGTGAATAGAACTCAGTGCTTCCATGTCTATAACTTGTCCTTTTCTTATACTTTACCTTTATCTCTTTTAAAATGTTATCAAATAATAATCAAAAGTATTTTCTTCATTCCATTAGAGTGACCTTGTAAGAGATATTCAATGAGACTGATGTTTTTATATATTTATGTACTAAACATTGTGCAGCCTTACCCAGTCTTAACTTTTCATCTATTTTCAATCAAACCAAATGCTAAGCAAAGATCTCCATCAGAAACCAACATATTGAAATTAACATTCATTCTGGATATGCTTAGTCTATCAGGGGAAAATTCAGAGTAAATCAGGCTACTTCACTTAGTCCTGTGACAGAACAATTACAGAGAAATAAATAGTGGCACTGGTCAAAAGAATGTCAAGTGACTTTCAAGCTGCCTAAACAGCCACTTCCATCCTTGAATGCACCTGGTCCCAGCCCTGCCAATCTGTTAAGTTATTGAGGATAGAATATGAGGTCAGAGCAATGATTTCTCAGGCAGTAATGCCAAAGAGCCTGGAAAAGCCTGTAGCATTTGCATTCCAAAACACAACCTAAAGAGGAGATGAATTATGCACAGGCAGTAAATAAAGAAAAGAGTGCTACAGAAGAATTAGTACATTTGTTCCACTTTGGACTGTGCACCTCTTACAGTAAGTCTTTTAAGGAACAAGAAACCAATGTACTGTGCCATAACACCCCAGATCCTGATGGGTTTTCATTTCACTGCAATCTTTACTGTGTGAGAAATATTTAAGAAATAGCTATATTAATCAACAACTCAATGATCAAACAATTATTAAGCACTTACTGTCTGCCAAAGAAATATGTTAGATGTTGGACAAATAATAGGGCAATTACACATCATGTTTGCTCCTTCGTATTTACATTTATGAAAAAACTTGGATATTGAATGCCACTATAATGGATTGTTCTCCATCCACTGTTCTACTTAGCTGCCCAACAACTACAACATTTATTAAATATATGCTATATGTAGAATAGTGATATGTAGAAGACTGAAACTCTGAATCAGACAAGAAAGCATTTAAGGCTACCCATTCGATGTGAGACAATGGCTCTATTAGCATATATATGGATGATGGCTCTCCTCACCATTGGTGCTTGCTGAATGTTTGGTAGTAAGATAATCATAGGCAAGGATTAGAGGGCAGAGGGAGAGAAGTCACAGTTACTTAGCTGCAGGAGGAGGAGGAGAGAGGCTGGCGACTCCAGACTCCAGAATCCAGGATACATTTTTGGCAAGCCTCGTGGCAGCTTGCTGCCTCCTTCACTTCTCCCCCTAAAGATCATTGACTTTGATTTATCCTGACTCTGGGCTGACCTGGAGGCCTTCCAGAGAGTTAGCCCATCTTTACAATGATAAGTGATGGGATTAGATAAAAAGCTTAGCTAAAACCTCCTTCTTGCCCACATACATCTTATACACTAATTAGAAGGCAAGATACTACTGAGAAAATTGTTTCAAATATATTTTCAATAGATTTTCTATCTCCTGACAAAGAAGCGCGTTCAGAGAGTTCATTTTAATTTTTTCTAAAATGTTCCATGTCAGAATTTAATTTAATTGCATTTTCCACAAGGATTTGATATTTCTTTTTTATTTAATTAAAATGAGAGTTGGGAAGGGAAGAAGACAGATTTTCATTAATTGAAAAAAATATTTTAAAAATTATCTCTCAGTATCATCTTATTCTTCTAAACAAGAAGGGAAATACTTCTCAGGCCTGTTCTGAGATTTTCATCTCTTTTTCATAACCTTTCTAAGTCTGCTCAGGTTTTCAAAACTAGTGATCTTAATTGAATAAGTTCTGTGCTTTCATACTAATCAGAAAAAAAGGTGTTGGTTTGCCTATCTCACTCCCCTGCTCTTCAAAAACCTACTTTATTTCCTTAATACAGGAGAAATCATAAGAAAGCCACTGAAAAGTTATATAATAGTTTGGTGTTACTGAGAAAGTTAAAACTTTCATAATTAGGTTCAGTCTCTCTCTCTTAACAGTGCGTGACCTTGGCCTTTTTAATAGTATTTTATTTTTGTCCAATCCCATGTTCAAACAAATTTAGCATTTATGTTTATAAGCTTTTGAGTTCCAATTTTTCTCCTTCTTTCCCTTTCCTTTCCTCCCCTCCTTTTCTTTCTTGCAAAAATGGTAGGCAATATGATATGTTACTCTATATTACATAAAATATTATGGACCAGAACTCTGAAACAAGGATTCTTACAGGATGTTAAGCCAGTGGAATTGATGAGACAATGGTTATCTAGTTTAGCATGGTGCTTAATATTTCTCTAAATTCAGTATGATTGATTTAATCTTACAACAAATAATGGTTTCCTAGTGATATAATGATTGGTTTACACTCAGTGTAGAGCATATAAGCTGGGAGCTCAAGCTCTCAGAGGGAAGAAAGATTCATTTCCATCTTCATCAGCACTGTGGTGGCTGGCCTGTCCTCCTTAGCTTCTCCACTGAAACCAAGACTCTGGAAGGCCTTTAAGAAAGCTAGCCGGGCCCCAGGCAAGGGGACAATAAAGAATTTAGATTTTGGACTTCAACACTTGGCTATTTTTATCGTGATTACTCTACTGAAAAGAAGGCTGCTCAGAGACCTTCAGAAAATCAAATAAGAACATTATAACAAAACATATTTCCATATTAATGACAGTTGTGGAAAAAAAAATCTTAGTGAAAAGAGTATGTTTTGAGCAACACAGACTCCATTAGCATTTTTCTCCCTTGGATAGGTTTAATATTTTCCTTTCTTGAGTTCTTTGTTTTGGATAATTATTTTGCTAGGAAGAACTGAGTCATATATAATTGTTATGCCACAGTCACCTTGAGGTGGCCCTAACTCGGTCCCAGAACCCCAGGCTATAATCATTTCCCTCTTAAGCATGTGATGAGATGAGAGTCTTGTACCTTTACAAGACAAAGGTCTATTATTAGAATATCAGCAACCTCTCCAGTACCTCCCTTCATCACGCTATTCTATGCACCTCCCCAATTAGAGTATCCCCAATCCAGGTACCTCCTCCCACTATGTCATTGAACTTGGGATTCTATAAAAGATCTTCATGTAAGGACACTGGAGGGGAAGTATACTTAAGATGAGAATCCTACTTAATTGATTGATTTACTCTCCAATAAATTAATAATCAAATTGTACTCCAATCTCTATTCTGTCTCAGTTTCGTCGCATTGTATAATGTTGCTAAAATTGGGTACAATGTTTTCTTGGTTATGCTCATTTCATCAATTTGTCCATGTCTTTCCGTATTTTTTCCTGAAATTTGCCTTTCCATCATTTCTTATTGTGCAATAGTATTCTGATAGATTCATACCACAGTTTATTCATCTATGCCCCAAATAGATTGGAATCCCCTCAGTTTCCAATTTTTGACACCATGGAAAAGACTGTTATAAATATTTAAACATATAAATCCTTTTCTTATTTTAATGGTCTCTTTGAATACAGACCTGCTAGTAATATTGCTGGATCAAAGAGTATGATGTTTGTTTGCCCTTTGGACATAGTTCCATTTAAGAAAGCAATTTCACCAATAGAGAGCATTAATATCCCACATACTCTCCAATATTTATTTTTTTCCTTTATTTTTTCATATTAGTCAATATGATAAGGTATGAGATGATACCTCAGAGTTGTTTTTATTTGCATTTATCTGACCAGTAATGATTTAGAGCACTTCTTTCTATATCTATAGATACCATTGATTTCTTTATTTGAAAACTTCCTGTTCACATTCCTTGCCTATTTATCATTGGGAAATGTAATGTTCTGGCTAGCTTTCTGTAAGTTTTTGGATCAGCCTTCATTTAAGCTGAGTAATCACCCTGAGAATAGTAATCACCCTGAGAATAGCCAGAGATAAAGTCCAAAAGTCTTTATTATCTCCTTTAGTCTGCCTCCTTGCCTGGAGCTCAGCTAGCTTTCTGGAGGCCTTTCAGACCAACCTTGGTCTCAGTGGGGGAAGCAGGAGGACAGACCAGCTACCAAAGTGGTGGGAGATGGAGTTAATGTCTCTCCTTGGTTCCAAGAGCTTGAGCTCCCGCCTCCAGGCCTCTTTCTTCTCCAAGTCTGTTGGTCTGACTAGGCCTCTAGGTCTGACTCTGGTGTCTTAAATACTCTATTACAATCAAATCCATTTATCATACTGACTATAAATCAATCATTATATCACTAGGCAACCATTATTTGTTGTAAGATTAATTCAATCATACTAAACTAGATAATTATTAATCAAGATGCTAAACTAGATAACCATTGTCTTATCAATTGCACTGAGTTAACACCTTGTTTAAATCAATCATACAGAGTTTCAGCCCTCAACAGGGAAATGGCTTGTATGTTTATAAATTTGACTCAATTCTCTATATGTTTGAGAAATGATACCTTTATTCAAGATGCCTGCTGTAAAGCTATTTTTCCTCCCCTCATTTGTCTTCTTTCTTTCTAATACTGGTTGTATTATTTTTTTTAATTTATTATAAAAAAGTATGTATTTTACATTTTGTAATGGTATCTCTTACTTGATCATTCATTCTTCCTCTTCGCATCAATGAAACAAATAAACTATTCCTTGATCTTCTAATTTGATCATGTTGTCACCCTTTTTGTCTAAATCCTGATTGCTATCTCTGTAATTTACTCTATCCTATTTTTCCTTATGTTTATCCTCTTTTTCCTTTCATCCTATCCTTCTTCACCAATGTTATTGGGGTTTTTTGTAGTAAATTTACTTATTTTTAATGCACATTATTTTATAAATCCTGTTAGAAGAGAAAAATCAGAGCAAAAGAGAAAAACCATGGGAGAGAGAAAAAAAAAAAGAGAGAAGTGAACATAGCATGTATTGATTTATATTCAGTCTCCTTAGGTCTTTTTCTTGTTGCAGATGGCATTTTCTGTCCAAAGTCTATTTGGATTGCTTTGAATCATTGAACCACTGAGAAGAACCAATACTTTCATAGGTGATCATCACACATCCTTGCTATTATTGTGTACAATGTATTACTGGTTCTGCTTGTTTCATTCAGCATCAGTTCATGTAAATCTTTCCAAGCTTTTCTATAGTCAGCTTGTTTAACCATTTTTAAAGAATAATAATATTCCATAATCTTCATGTACCACAGACAGTTCAACCATTTCCCAATTGATGGGTATCCACTCCCTTTCCAGTTCTTTGCTTTCACAAAAAAAGAGCTACTACAAACATTTTTGCACTTCTGCATCCTTTTCCCTCATTTATTATTCCTTTGGTATATAGACCCAATAATGGCACTGCTGGGTTAAAAGGTATGCATAGTTTTATAGCCCTTTGGGCATAATTCCAGATTGCTCTCCAGAATGGTTGGATCATTTCACAACTCCACTCCACTATACATTAGTTCCCCAGTTTTCCCACATTCCTCTAACATTTATCATTATAGTCTGCTATCACCTTAGCCAATCTGGGAGCTGTGAGGTGGCACTTCAGACTTGTTTTAATTTGCATTTTTCTAACACATAATGATTTAGAACATTTTTCATGTTACTATAAATGGGTTAAATTTCATCTGAACACTGTCTCTTCATATTTTTTGACCATTTACCAATTGAGGAATGACTTGTATTCTTATAAATTTGACATGGTTCTTTCTTTATGTATTTTAGAAAAGAGATCTATATTAGAAATACTGGCTATAAAGATTTCCCCACAACTTTGTACTTCCATTTTAATCTTGTTTCTGTTTCATTTAATTTGTGCTCAACATTTTTAATTTAATGTAATCAAAGTTGTCCATTTGCCTTTGCCATTTGTTTTTGGTATCATTTTTAATGCCTAAATCATGTATCCATTTTGATCTTATGTGGGTATGGGGTGTGAGGTACAGGTTTATGCTGATTTTCTGACATATTATTTTTTTCCAGTTTTACCAGCAAGTTTTGTCAAATAGTGAGTTCTTATTCAAGAAGCTGGTATTTATCAAATTTGTTAAATTTGATAAAAATTATCAATTTATCAGGAATTTATCAAATAGTAGATGGCTATATCCTGGATTATTGCATTATGTGTATCTAATTTATTCCACTGATGCACCACTCTATTTCTTAGCCAGCACCAAGTGATCTTGATTACTGCTGCTTTAGAATACAGTCTAAGATTTGGTACTGCTAAGCTACTATCCTTTTTTTTCCCTTGATATACTTGACCTTTTGTTCTTCTAGATGAATTTTGTTATCATTTTTTTGTTCTATAAAATAAGGTTTGCAATTAAATTGGTATAATCAGTGTTTTGCTTCTGTCCATCACTCCTCTGCTATTTCCCCCCTTCTGTTAGTCCCTATTCCCTCTGCCTCCTGCTCTTTACTTAATTTCCTGCATTGCTACTTCCTGTCAAGTAAAGTAGATTTTTATATTCAACTAATTGTGTATATTATTCCTTCTTTGTGCCAATTCTGAGAATAAAATTTAAGTGATGCTCATTGTCCAATTTCCCATCTTCCCTTCCAGTCATAGGTCTCTTGTGCCTCTTCATGTGAAATAATTTAGCTCATTCTAACTCTCCCTTCCCTCCCTACTTAGTATACTACTCTTTCTCCTCTCCTGATTTTTTAATGTAATTTCCTCAAATTAACCTTATACCTGTAACCTCTGTTTATGTATATTCCTTCCGACTGTACTATTAATGACACAATTTTTCAGAATTACAAGTGTCATTGTCCTCTATAGCAACGTAAATAGTATAGCTGTGTTGGACCTCTTATGTTCACATAGGTAAGCACATGTGCTATTTACCCATCATAGATAAAACTATTTGCCATGCAATTTTATATTATTATCATTTTTTCTACACATGGCAGGTGCTTCTAGGCCAAAGGGGCTAAGCTTTTTAATGCAACTCCCAGACTTGACTTTGAACACAGAAGCTTCTTGTGTTTGCAAAGGGTAGCTCTTTCCAGGATATGATTTGGTTTCCAAGAATTTGCTTTCAGAGCTACGATGGAGGATACTCCACTAGTCTAATCCACTACTGAGCCAAAATAAAGAGTTTCAGTTGCTGATCTATCTCTCACTGACTTTCCCAACTCTGTCTGAGCTGAGTTGAATATACCCCTTTTCATCCCACTGAGCCTGACTTTTTTTGAATTCTTTCCAATCTATCTTGAGCTGGAGAGTGATTTCATTCCATTAGACTCTGTGGTTTTCAAGTGAAATCATGTGGGCAACCTTGAGCAGCTTCCTTTTTGTAATGGCAAGAAACTGGAAACTAAATGCCCATCAGTTGAAGAATGGCTGAATAAATTATCTTATATGAATATTATGGAATATTATTTTTCTATAAGAAATGATCAGCAGGATGATTTTAGAGAGGACTGGAGAAACTTACATGAACTGATGCTAAGTGAAATGAGCAGAACCAGGGGATTATAGTACAAGGCAACATCAATATTATACGATGATCAATTCTGATGAACATGACTCTTTCCAGTAATGGGATCATTCTATCCAGTTCCAATGATCTTATGATGAAGAGAACCAACTACATCCAGAGAGAGGACTGTGGGAACTGAATATGGATTATAACATAATATTTTCACTCTTTTTGTTGTTGTTCACTTGCATTTTGTTTTTTAACTCATTTTCTTTCCTGTTTGATCTGATTTTTATTGTGGAGGAAGAGAAGTATATAAATATGTTTACAGATATTGGATTTAAAATATATTTTAATGTGTATAACATATATTTGATTGCTTGCCATATATGGGAGTGGAGGGGAGGGGAAAATCTAAAACACAAGGCTATGGAAAATTATCCATGCATTTGTTTTGAAAATAAAATCTTTAAAAAAGGATATGTGTGCATGTGATTACATTAAAGATTTAAAGCTAATATCTTGTCAAATCTTTTCCAAAAGTATTTTCACATATATTATCCTATTAAATCTTATCAAAATCTTTTGACATAGGTCAGACATGTATTGTTATGCACATTTTGCAGAAGAGAAGGCTTTAGCTTTGTTCCATATTATGTATATAATAATAGAAATATCAGAGCTGAATAAGATTAGTTAGATTAGTCAAAGCTCCACCTCCCCTCTCCCCACACCATTCATTATAGGCGATTTTTAAAAAGTTCTAGTTAACTGACTTAATCCAGTTAATGTGATTGACTAATTAGTGAACCCAGATCTCCTGACTTTCCTTCCAAAGTTCTTTCCACTATACCAAGTTTCTTCACTGTTACAGGTGTACCAGACCTCTTCCCAACTCTTCTTTCTTCCTATCCCACATCCCAGTTCCCAACATGGTTTAACCAAGATTTTCCTTAAATATCAAGGCTCAAAGTGTGTGTCCCTTGATGTAAGGTCCCTGATGGCCTCTGCTTGTACTGATATGACTCCCTCATCACCTGAAAGTAGGAAAAGACCCAATCATGTGGGATTCATATTCATATTCAGACTTGTTGGATATTGTGAGGTCATATGAGTCAATTACAAGAGTCCCTATACCTTGTCCTACTGACCAGATGTATTTCCATATGGAGATCGATTTTGAGAGTTGGGTGGAGAGGGAAAGTGAATCTACTGAAGATAGGTGTTATTGTATTCTTGTTGCATATCATTTTTATATTAAGCCTGAGCAAACTTCCTTTTTTATTAAAGCTTTTTATTTTTCAAAACATATGCATAGACAGTTATTCAACACTGGCCCTTGCAAATCCTTGTATTCCAATTTTTCCCTCCCTTCTCCCACTCCCCAGATGGCAAGTAGTCCAATATATGTTAAACCTGGTAGAAATATGTTAAATCCAATATACGCATACATATTTACACAATTAGTTTGCTGAACAAGAAAAATCAAATCAACCAGAAAAAAAAATTGAGAAGCAAAATAAAATGCAAGCAAACAACAACAAAAAGAGTGAAAATGCTGTGTTGTGAACCAAATTCAGTTCTCATAGTTCTCTCTCTGGGTGTAGATGGCTCTCTTCATCACTAAACAATTGGAACTGGCCTGAATTCCTCTTTTTGTTAAAAGAGTTTATCCAATATGGAAATATATTTTGCATCACTGCTCATGAATAACCTAAACAAGATTGCTTGCTATTTTGGGGAAAGGGGACGAAGAGATGGGAGGGAGAAAAAATTTTAACACAAAAGCTTAAAAAATGATTGTTGAAATTTCAGTTTATATGTAATTGAAAAAATACTATTTACAAAAAAGTAAAATATAAATAAATACATTTCTCATTTCTAACACTGAACCTGATCTGATAGAACTAAAGCACTAAAAAGGAGATGATCACACCCTACCTGACATCTCAGGAAGGGAGATGAAAAGCGCCAAAGGGAAATGGGGGTTGCTAGTGGGTTTCTGGGCTGAAGGGTCTTATTATGCACAAACCCATCAGCATGGGAGGTATTACACAAGCACATAGCAATAATGCAGAGGCTATTAGGGATGACCCTCCCCTCAGTCAGTGCAGGCTCGATGTGGTGTAACAAACATGAATTGTACACACAAGTAGCGGAATAGCAAACAATATAAATCAACATGGTGTTGGAAAAGATCACCAGAAGTCCTAGAAGGTGGGTATGTAAACAACAGTCACACATACACCTTCTTCAGCAGCCAAGAGATAGTCCAAAACCAATCTATTATCCATTGTTTCACATGTCAGGGAATCCAAATGATCCCCCTGAGTTTTTGAAGTCCTGAAAAAGTCTTTTTATGTGTTAGGGAATCCAATGATTCCAGCAGATTTTGAAGTGTTGTAACAGTCTTATCATTTCTCAGAGAAATGATAAGATTTCATCAGGCCTTCTTCTAATCTCTGCCAAAATAGTTTTTTTTTTTTTTTTCCTGGAAAAACAATTTTTATTTCCCTCTAATTTTTATCATGTTGATATATGAATGTTTAGGCATATTTCAGCAGGGAATTTTTAACTACCACATCCTCTCCCCTCTTGGAATCAATATTACAATATTACTCTTTCTTCTGACGTAGCCTTGGAGATCCTGTTATTCCATGAAATACAAAAATCTTCTTTATCATAAAGCCCTGATTTAGCACCTATAAAAATGTCTTTGAACTACATTATAGTTCTCAAGCTTTAGGAACTACAACATATCTCTGTAGAGGGCCAGTATTGAATAAGTCCATGTAAAGGAAGAATCTCATTCAGGTATTACTTGAGACTTGCTCCCTGTAAGGGTAAACAATTCAAAGCATTGTCTCACCATCTCCCCTAACAATGAATGAGAGATCTAGAGTTAAGATGGCAGAGAGGAGACATGTCTTTTTTTTTGAGATCTTCCCACAGCTCTCAAACAAACAACAAATCCAGCCTCTGAACTGGTTTTGGAGTGACAGAATCCATGAATATTGGGAATGTAAAAAAAATTGCAGCAGAAGATAATTTCAAATATCTATAAAAAAGGTCTGTTTCACTTGGGCATGGAGGGAGGTAGGGCAAATGCAGGCAGGCTGAGCACAAGTCCCAAGTGTAGGCAGCACATAATCCCAGGATGGTATGGGCTATATGTGCTAAAGTATTGACAAGGAGGATTCTACAGCAGTGTTGGCTACTCTATACTGGTTGCAAGCCAGTAGATCTGCAGACTGGCTATGATATTCAACACAAATACAAAAGGCAAACGATGAACCCGTAAACATCAGAATTTTATGGGAGCTGGCCATGTTCACCCAGCACTGGAAGTAAGTCAGCACTGACACAGAGCCTGTAGATAAAACTTGGACAATCTTCCCTTTGCCCTAAAAGCAAACCTCATTTTTTTAAATGAGCAAAAAAGCAAAAAGAACTATCACCATAGCTACTTTTTATAGAGAAAGAAAACAGATTCTAAACCCTGAAGAAAGTAAAAACACATCATCTCCAGATGAAGTCACAAAGGGTCATATAAATTGGTCCCTATCTCACAAGGCTGTATTGGAAGAATTCAAAAAAGATCTTAAAGGAAAGCTAGAAGAAAAATAGGGAAATGAAATGAGAACTTTGCAAGAGGCTTTGGCAAAAGAAACACAAAAATTATCAAAGAAAATGCCTTACGAAATAGATTCAGTGAAATGGAAAAAGCATATAACTCCTTTCAAAAATCAATCTGGCAAAATGGAAAAAGAAAACAAATCCCTAAAAAACTTAATTTGTATTATGGAAAAAGAAACAACCTCCTGAAAAACAGAATTTGTGAACTGGGAAAAAAATCCATGGAACAAAACAATTAATTTGAAAACTCAATTGGCAAATATAAAAAGAACTAAAAAAGGTAACTGAAGAAAATAATTCACTAAAAATTAGAACTGAACAAAAGGAAATGAATGACTTAATAAAACATCAAGAATTAGTCAAGCAAAACAAAAAAGAAAAGAAATAGAAGAAAATGTAAAATATCTCATCAGAAAAACAAGTGACCTGGAAAATAGATCTTGGAGAAACAATCTAAGAATTATTGGACTTTCTGAAAATCATGATTTAAAAAAAAAAAAAAAAAAAAAAAAGCTTAGACATTCTCTTTCAGGAAATCCTCAAGGAAAACTGCCCTGATGTCCTAGAATCAGAAGGTAAAATAACCATTGAAAGAATTTACCAATCAATTCCTGACAGAGCCCCTAAAGTAAAAACTCCAAAGAACACCATAGCTAAATTTCAGAATTATCCAAACAAGGAGAAAATGTTGGAAGAATCAGAAGAAACAATTCAAGTATTGAGGAGCCACAATCAGGATTATCCAAGACCTAACAGCTTCCACTTCAAAGGAATGAAAAGCTTGGAATCTAATATTCCAAAAGGCAAAAAACTTGGATTGTAGCCAGGAATAAAGTATCCAGCTAAATTGAGGATTATCTTTCAGGGAAGAAGATAGAAATGCAATGATATAAATGAATTTCATTAATTTCTTATGAAAAGACCAGAGCTGAACAAAAAATTTGATCTCCAAATGTAGAATTCAATAGAAGCATAAAAAGGTTAAAAAAAAAAGAACTGTTGAGAACTATATCTCTGTTATGGCTATACTTTAGAAAGTGTAGGTCTAATTTAATTTTAATGTGATAACATGAAAAAAACTATAAAGGGAAAGGGGAGAGTTAGAAAAAACTGGAAAAAGAGGGACATGGAGGTAAAATGAGGGTAATTAAATCTCATGAAGAGGCAAAGAAGACCAATTAAAATTGAGAGAAAGAAGAGAAGGGGATGAATATTGTGTGAATTTTACTCTCATCAGATTTGGCTCAAAGAGAGAATAATAACAATTTTTGGTTTCACAGAGAAACTTGTCTCACATTATAGGAAAGTGGGATGAGAAAGGGAATGGAAGGGGGAGGCCAAAAGAAGGGAAAATAGAAGTAGTAGGGAAAAGCTATAAGAAAAGAGTAGGGGCCATAAGGGGAGATAATTGCTTGAGGGAAGTAGTGGTCAGAAGCAAAATATTGGGGAGAAGAGAAAGGGGGAAAGGAAAGAGAAAAACATAATTTAGGTTAAATAAGATGGTTGGGAAGTTCAGAATTAGTCATTATAACTGTGCATTTGAATGGAGTAAACTCTCCCATAAAATACAAGTGGATAGCAGACTGGATTAAAAGCCAGAATCCTTCTCTCTCTTTCTCTCTCTCTCTCTCTCTCTCTCTCTCTCTCTCTCTCTCTCTCTCTCTGTATATATATATATATATATATATATATATATATATATATATATATATATATATATATAACAAGAAACACATTTAAAACAGAATGATACATACAGAGTAAAAGTATAGGGGTGGAGCAGAATCTATTGTGCTTCAGGTGAAGTAAAAAAATGCAGGGGTACTGATCTTGTTTTCAGATCAAACAAAAGCAAAAATAGATCTAATTAAAAGAGATGAGGAAGGAAGCTATGTCTTGCTAAAGGGTACCATGGATAATGAAACAATGCCGGTACTAAATATATCTGCACCAAATGGGATAGCATGGAAATTCCTAAAGGAGAAGTTAAGAGAGATGCAAGAAGAAATAGGCAGCAAAACTATAATAGTGGGAGATCTCAACTTTGCTCTCTCAGAATTAGATAAATTAAACCACGAAATAAATAAGAAAGAAGTTAAAGAGGTAAATAGAAAAATATCCCCAGGATCATAAGGATTGAACTTTACCAAACATTTTAAGGACAATTAATTCCAATATTATGCAAAGTATTTGAAAAACTAGGGAAAGAAGGACTCTTGTTATGACAAATTCCTTTTATGACACACACATGATGCTGATACCCAAACCAGGTAGGATAAAAACAGAGAAAGAAAATTATAGACTAATTTCCTTAATGAATATTTATATTATATGAACAAATACTTTTCAGATGAAGAAATTTAAATCACTTCTTATCATATGCAAAGTTGCTCAAAATCATTATTGATTAGAGAAATGCTAGTTAAGACAACTCTGAGATATCACTACAAACCTCTTAAATTGGCTAAGATGACAGCAAAAGATAATAACGAATGTTGGAGGAGATGTGGGGAACCTGGGACACTAATGCATTGTTGGTGGAATTGTGAATGGATCTAACCATTCTGGAGAGTAATTTGCAACTATGCCCAAAGAGTTATGAAACTGTACATATCCTTTGATATAGCAGTGTTTCTACTAGGCTTACATTCCAAAGAGATTTTAAAGGAGGCAAAGGAACCAATATATGCAAAAATGTTTGTGGCAGCCCCTTTTTGTAGTGGCAAGAAACTGGAAACTAAATGGATGCCCATCAATTAGAGAATGCCTGAAAAAGTTATGGTATATAAATGATATGGAATATCATTGTAATGTAAGAAACGATCAGTAGGATGATTTCAGAGAGGCCTAGAGAGATTTACATGAACTGATGCTAAGTGAAACAAGCAGAACCAGGAGATCGTTGTGCACAGCAACAACAAGATTATACAATGATCAGTTCAGATGGACATGGCTCTTTTCAATAATAAGATAATTCAGACTAGTTCCAATGATCATGTGATTAAGAAAGCCATCTACACCCAGAGAGAGGAATTTATGAACTGAGTGTGGAACACAACATTGCATTTTCACTCTTTTTGTTGTTGTTTGCTTGCATTTTATTTTCTTTCTCATTTTTTTCCTGATTGATTTGATTTTTTCAGCAAGATAATTGTATATTATGTGTGAATATACTGAATTTAACATATATTTCTACCAAGTTTAATATACATTGGATTAGTTGCCATCTATAGGGAAGTGGGGGGGGGGGATTGGAACACAAGGTTTTGCTAGGGTTAATGTTTAAACATTACCCATGTATATGTTTTGAAAATAAAAAGCTTTAATAAAAAAATTAGATAAAAAACAATGAATGAAAGAAATAATATATAAATTTAGGATAATTTTGATGGAGAATGTGTGTGATAGGAACAAAGCATTATAACTTTGCTATTTACAGCTCTGTTTTGACAAGTACCTTATTATTAATAGTTAATGTTAATTACAACCCTGTTATGATAAATATCTTGTTATTGCTAGTTAAGATGAAACTGAAATATCAAAGTATGATCTACAAATTAACCCTGGATTGTACATTATATCACCTGGAGGTAGCTGACATCAATGCAACATTATTTTTAAAAGTATATAAACCATGGCTTTCAGATTAATAAATGCAGATTTCAAAACATATCTTCCATCTAGCCTCAAATATTCAATCCAGATTCATACTCTCACTATTCACTAGAACTGGATTCTGACATTGCTCTATATTTCCTTTCCATTTATGGGTTATGTGCACCATCTAATCATTTAATAAAAGTTAGTTGCTGTTTTTTTTTTCCTCAGCCTCTATTTATTGCTTTGACTGTTTTATATTTGAGGTTTGTATTTCATTATTTTCAGTGTTTTATTATTTTCAATTAGTTAGAATGATATTCCTCCATTTCTTTAGTCTTCTCTTCTGACAACTAGTGTTTTATATGTAATTAGTTGATACCCAGTTCTGAAAGGAACAGAAACACAATGTACTTAAGGTAGCATTCCCCTCATCCTTTCTATTTATTGAAATTCAGGTTCTCAGTTTTCTGATATCACTCATACTGTACTCTTAAACTTTGCAGTGGATGAATGAGATACTCCTCCTACTTTCTGTGGTAAGGACTCTCATGGAGGAGCTAAAGTAAAGCTTTTTTTTGCAGCAATCATACATTTTTTTTCAGATTTTTAAAAAAAGTTAATTTTTTTTAAGTTTTAAAAGTTTTTTAAGTTAACTTTTTAAAGTTAAATTTTATGCTGCCCTCAGATTATTTAAGAATACTTGTTCAGTAGTATAACTGGACTGCATATCAATTTTCTAATTATATAATGACAATACAGTAATAAAGAATACTGTGCTTTCTGTGAGGCTTCCAAATCTAACTTTCAATCATATATTATCTGTTCTTTTTTATTCTTTTTTTTTTACACTGATAAGAAAACATTATTTATTATGCACTTGTATCTTGACTCTTCATTGAGATAATATTGCCTTACTCAATTCTTTCCACCAATTAAAAAAAAATCATCAAAATTAATTATTGCTTAATAAAATTCAAGTCCATTATCTTTGTTATCAAGGCCACCCACAATCTTAACTTACTTTTCTAGTATTATTTCCGATCTTTAAGATTTTACAATCATTTCAATTTGATGGACAGTTTGTGACCCATTTTTGGCAGAGATTCTGGAGTGGTTTGCCATTCCTGCTCATTTTACAGATGAGGAAACTGAGGCAACCAGGGTTAAATGACTTGGCTAGAGTCTAAGTGTTTAATCAGTGTCCAAGGCCAGATTTGAATTCTGGGGTATGAGTCTTCATGATCAAACACACTCTAGCACTCAATGAATCCACACAATGGATACATTGTGCCACCTAGCTTTCCCCTCTAAATCCTGTTATTATATCTAGATTTCAAAGAATCTAGCCAACATTCCAGCCAAACAGCATTACTTTAGTGTAATCCTTGATGCATTACCTCAATGCCTACATTCATTTTATTGTTTTTCTCTCTAGAATATTTTTCTACAAATTCTTCTTGTCAAAATCCTATGTCTTTAAATGCCAAGTTCAAATGTGATCTCTTTCATGAAAGCAGATACAGTTTTTTACCCTGTACTTCTTTTCTGTACTCACATGATACATTTTTCTTTGAACCTATATTACAACAATTGTCATACCTGCTTCTATTATTTTTACTTATATTCTTGTGTTCTTCCATGTAACATAATATACCTTTAGAATTTTACAGGGATAAAAATGTATTGCCACTCTTAACATAGTTTGTTAGAGACTTTGAATCCATGTCTCTTGGTTTCCAGTTCTGGAATCTTCTCACTGTATTACCAGTTCCATGCAGGGAACAATCATTAAATTTGAATATGCTTGAAGCTTGTTTGGCTGGGGCAGGAGCCAGAGAATGTAAAAAGAACTGTTTCCAGGCTTCAGTGAAAGTAGTTAGTAAGGTAAGGCACAAAATGCTCAAAGATGACTTTCCCCAGATAATGGGGTATCCTATCTTCATGACAAAGAAGGTGATAATGATAAAGAAAGCGTTATAATTATGAAGAGATAGTATAATATATATTATACTGATGAGATATTATAATCATGAAGAGATAGTAAAAGATGCCAAAAGATCAACTCAACTGATTAATAATATTAATTCTTTATATTTATACAGTATTTTATAATTTACAAAGCTCTTTCTTCATATGTACATATTGTAGATAGTGCAAATACTATGACTCCCAATTTACAACAAAGGAATTTGAGGTATGAAGTAGATAATCAATCTGGCTAAGGTCACCCAGAATATTTGTGTTAGAAGGGAACAGAATATGTAGGAAAGATACTACCAGAAGCCCTGATATGAATCTAGTAACTGGAGGGTCCTAGAATTTTCCTCACAAAGTATGGTAAACTCAACAAAGGTGGGAGCTCAAAGATTGGAACAAGGATAAGGTCATAGGACTCCCCATCTCAGGTGCGATTGCACTTCAGAGAAACAAATCTTTGCATGAGCCTTATGCTTTTAGCAGGAGATTCTGTAATAAGAAAAAAGTTAGATAACTAATGTTTATAAAGCTTCTATAAAATAATTTATCATGTTTTGGACATTTGAAGATTTACCACTTTTAAGATTGAAGGGGAGAACTCCCAGGATTTTCAGTAATTCTAGCAACTCCCTCCCTTCTGATATGTATTGGTAAGTTTTAGGTACAGAATATGTTTTAAGGGAAAAAAAGGATTAAATTTTCAAAAAGCTAAATAAAAGTAAATGGCAAAATAATAAAAAAAAATTCCATGACAGAGTTTTAACCAGTGTAAAGTATAAACAGTTCCAGGATAATTCCACATAAAGAACAAACAAGGAGCTCAGGGGCTAGCTGAGTGCAGAGGGAGCCTAATCTCTAACTATATAATTTCCCTGACTGTGTTGGGAGTTTAAGGATCTGGATCTACAAAGACTGAGGGAACCTCTCCTGATTAGGAACACCAGGTCCATCTGTGCTGTAGAGATGTTCCCCTGAGAAAACAGAATCAACACTCCTGCTGAGTGCAAAAGCATTGGGACAAGGAAGCTGTTTGTTGGCTGCCAGTATTTGCAAAAGGGTAGAACTTTTGATCTGGAGCTCTGGGTCAGAGGAAGAGTTGAAGTGAAGCCAGAGACACTATATCCTTTATCCCAGATGTGTTTACATGAATAAATTTTCAGTAAATAAACAAACAAAGGGGCAGATAGAAGAGAAAGAATTACTTTCTTAGAAACTTACTGTGGGACTTCTGGCCAAGATGGCGGAGAGGAGGCACACAGATATGTAAGCTCCATGTTTCTCTCAGAATTCATTTCATGACAAGCCTCTGAATTAATACTTGACTGAAAAAAAAAAAAACCACAAATAGTTACCAAGAGAAGACATCCTTGAGATTCTACAGGAAAAGTCTGCTTTTGCTCGAGGGCGGGGACAGTTTTAGATCAGGCAGAGGCTGAGGGCAGGCAGCGGCAGCAAGACCTCAGCAGGCAGCTTATAACTGAGCAGACAGGAGTGGGGTGGGGTGTGATCTCAGCCATCTGTGCAGAGAGAGCTTTGCTACAGGTTTGGATACTTTGTCCTGGCAGAAAGTCAGTAGCCCAGTAGAGTAGGTAAAAACACTGGGGGTGGGGGGCTGAGAATACAACCCCAAACAGCTGGAGTCTCTCGGGACCTGGCCACCCTTCCCCCACTGCATCTCAGCAGAGGAAGCGGTTAGCAGAATGGATTAAAAGCCAGAATTCTACAATATGTTGTTTACAGGAAACAACTGAAGCAGGGAGATACATGCAGAGTAAAGGCAAAAGGTAGGAGTAAAATGTACTATGCTTCAGGTGAAGTCAAAAAAGCATCCTGATCTCAGATCAAGCAAAAGCAAAAATTGATCTAATTAAAAGAGATAAGGAAGGGCACTATATCTTGCTAAAGGGTAGCATAGATAATGAAACAATACCAGTATTGAACATATATGCACCAAAGGGTATAGCATCTAAATTCTTAAAAGAGAAATTAAGAGAGCTGCAAGAAGAAATAGCAAAATTATAATAGTGGGAGATCTCAACCTTGCACTCTCAGAATTAGATAAATCAAACCACAAAATAAATAAGAAAGAAGTCAAAGAGGTAAATATAATACTAGAAAAGTTAGATATTGATAGATCTCTGGAGAAAATGAAATGGAGACAGAAAGGAGTACACTTTCTTTTCAGCAGTTCATGGAACCTATACAAAAATAGACCATATATTAGGACATAAAAATCTCAAACTCAAATGCAGTAAGGCAGAAATGGTAAAAGCATCCTTTTCAGACCACAATACAATAAAAATTACATTCGACAAAAAGACAGGGGAAAGTAGACCAAAAAATAATTGAAAACTAAATAATCTCATACTAAAGAATGATTGGGTGACACAGAAAATCATAGACATAATTAATAACTTCACCTAAGAAAACAACAATAATGAGACACCATACCAAAATGTGTGGGATGTACCCAAAGCGCTAATAAGGGGAAATATCATATCTCTAGAGGCCTACTTGCATAAAATAGAGAAAGAGAAGGTCAATGAATTGGACTTGCAACTAAAAATGCTAGAGAAGGAACAAATTAATCCCCTTCCCCCCACTTCAAACACTAAACTTGAAATTCTAAAAATAAAAGGAGAGATCAATAAAATTGAAAGTAAAAAAACTATTGAAATAATTAATAAAACTAAGAGTTTGTTCTATGAAAAAACCAACAAAATAGACAAACCCTTACTAAATCTGATTTGAAAAAGGAAAGAGGAAAATAAAATTGTTAGTCTCAAAAATGAAAAGGGAGAACTCGCCACTAACGAAGAGTAAATTAGAGCAATAATTAGGAATTACTTTGCCCAACTTTATGCCAATAAATTCAACAACTTAAATGAAATGGAAGAATACCTTCAAAAATATAGCTTGCCCAAATTAACAGAGGAAGGAGTAAATATCCTAAACAGGCCCATCTTAGAAAAAGAAATAGAACAAGCTATTAACCAACTCCCTAAGAAAAACTCCCCAGGACCAGATGGATTTACATGCGAATTCTACCAAACATTTAAAGAACAATGAACTCCAATGCTATATAAACTATTTGAAAAAATAGAGATGGAAGGAGTCCTAGCAAACTCCTTTTACAACATAGATATGGTACTGATACCTAAACCAGGTAGGCTGAAAACAGAGAAAGAAAATTACAGACCAATCTCCTTAATGAATATTGATGCTAAAATCTTAAATAAAATATTAGCAAAAAGATTAGAGAAAATCATCCCCGGGATAATATACTATGACCAAGTAGGATTTATACCAGGAATGCAGGGCTGGTTCAATATTAGGAAAACTATTAGCATAATCAACTATATCAATAACCAAACTAACAAAAATCATATGATCATCTCAATAGATGCAGAAAAAGCATTTGATAAAATCCAACATCCATTCCTAATAAAAACACTTGAAAGTATAGGAATAAACGTACTTTTCCTTAAACTAGTCAGGAGGATATATTTAAAACCGTCAGTAAGCATCATATGCAATGGGGAAAAACTGGAACCTTTCCCAGTAAGATCTGGGTGAAGCAAGGTTGCCCACTATCACCATTATTATTCAATATTGTATTAGAAACACTAGCCACGGCAATAAGAGTTGAGAAAGAGATTAAAGGAATTAGATTAGGCAATGAGGAAACCAAACTATCACTCTTTACAGATTATATGATGGTATACTTAGAGAACCCAAAAGCTATTAGAAATAATCCATAAATTTAGCAAAGTTGCAGGATATAAAATAAATCCCCATAAATCCTCAGCATTTTTATACACCACCAACAAAATTCAACAGCAAGAAATACAAAGAGAAATTCCATTCAGAATAGCTGTTGACAGCATGAAATATTTGGGAATCCATCTACCAAAGGAAAGTCAGGAATTATATGAGCAAAATTACAAAAAAACTTTCCACACAAAGTCAGACTTAAATAATTGGAAAAATATTAACTGCTCTTGGATAGGCCGAGCGAATATAATAAAGATGGCAATACTTGCTAAACTAATCTATTTATTTAGTGCTATACCAATCAGACTTCCAAGAAAATATTTTAATGATCTAGAAAAAATAACAACAAAATTCATATGGAATAATAAAAGGTCGAGAATCTCAAGGGAATTAATGAAAAAAAAAAATCAAATGAAGGTGGCCTAGCTGTACCTGATCTAAAACTATATTATAAAACAGCAGTCACCAAAAACCATTTGGTACTGGCTAAGAAATAGATTAATTGATCAGTGGAACAGGTTGGGTTCACAAGACAGAATAGTCAACTATAGCAATCTAGTACAGACTCAAAGATCCTAACTTTTGGGACAAGAATTCATTATTTGACAAAAATTGCTGGGATAACTGGAAATTAGTATGGCAGAAATTAGGCATGGACCCACACTTAACACCGTATGCCAAGATAAGATCAAAATGGGTCTATGATTTAGGCATAAAGAATGAGATTATAAATAAATTAGAGGAACATAGGATAGTTTATCTCTCAGAACTGTGAAGAAGGAAGAAATTTGTGACCAAAGATGAACTAGAAACCATTATTGATCACAAAATAGAAAATTTTGATTACATTAAATTAAAAAGCTTTTGTACAAACAAAACTAATGCAAACAAGATTAGAAGAGAAGCAACAAACTGGGAAAACATCTTCATAGTTAAAGGTTCTGATAAAGGTCTCATTTCCAAAATATATAGAGAATTGACTCTAATTTATAAGAAACCAAACAATTCTCCAATTGATAAATGGTCAAAGGATATGAACAGACAATTTTCAGATGAAGAAATTGAAACCATTACCATTCATATGAAAGAGTGTTCCAAATCACTATTGATCAGAGAAATGCAAATTAAGACCAACTCTGAGATACCACTACACACCTGTCAGATTGGCTAAGCTGACAGGAAAAAATAATGATGAATGTTGGAGGGGATGGGGAAAAACTGGGACACTGATGCATTGTTGGTGGAGTTGTGAACAAATCCAACCATTCTGGAGAGCAATCTGGAATTATGCCCAAAAAGTTATCAAACGGTGCATACCCTTTGACCCAGCAGTGCTACTACTGGGTACCCCAAAAAGATACTAAAGAAGGGAAAGGGACCAGTATGTGCCAAAATGTTTGTGGCAGCCCTGTTTGTAGTGACTAGAAACTGGAAAATTTATGGATGCCCATCAATTGGAGAATGGTTGGATAAATTGTAGTATGTGAATGTCATGGAATATTATTGTTCTGTAAGAAATGACTAGCAGGATGAATACAGAGAGGCTTGGAGAGACTTACATGAACTGATGCTAAGTGAAATGAGCATTATATAGTTCAACAACGATACTGTATGAAGATGTAGTCTGATGGAAGTGGATTTCTTTGACAAAGAGATCTAATTCAATTTCAATTGATCAATGAGGGACAGAAGCAGCTACACCCAAAGAAAGAACACTGGGAAATGAATGTAAACTGTTTGCATTTTTGTTTTTCTTCCCCGGTTATTTTTACCTTTTGAATCCAATTTTCCCTGTGCAACAAGAGAACTATTCGGTTCTGCACACATATATTGTATCTAGGATATACTGTGACATATTCAACATATATAGGAATGCTTGCCATCTAGGGGAGGGGGTGGAGAGAGAGAGGGGAAAAATAGGAACAAAAGTGAGTGCAAGGGATAATGTTGTAAAAAATTACCCTGGCATGGGTTCTGTCAATAAAAAATTATTATACTAAATAAAAAATAACAGCAAAAAAAAAAAAAGAAAAAAGAAAAAAGAAAGAAAAAGAAAAGAAACTTACTGTGGCATTAGGAAAGATCAGGTTTTATCTTCAGAATAGTATATTGAAGCAAAAAAAGTATCTCTTACACCAAAGAATGATATTAAATAGCTACCCACAAGCTAGAAGAACTCAAAAAAAAAAGATTTAAAAACCAAATGAAAGGGATTAAGGAAAAAAACATAAAAAACAACCCAAAAAATACAACCCAAAAAATACAATAAAAAACAAAACTATGAAAAGAAAGTCACCCAACTAGTAAAGCAGATCAGAATTTTAAAAAAGAAAATAATTCTCGGAAAATTAGAATTATGCAAAAAGAAGTCAGTGAAAGTATAAGATATAAGATATATGATACATATGTATATACAGAAATGAATACATATATGTGTATATAAATGCATATATACATGCAAATTTACACTTGAATTGTCTTCAAGGAAGGAAGCTTCTAAAGACACCTGGCAGGGTAAGATAATAGACAATGAGATTCTTTTCTGAAGTAAACTGCCAAGCATTTAAATTTAACTTCTGAGAGCACAACTCCATTGGGTGACCATATTGTTTGAATGTCAAATGTATACTTGCCAAAAAGACTGTTTTAAGGAGGCAAGTGCTTACTTGGTGGCCAGAAAAAAAACAATACAAGGACACTGTTGAGATCTCTCTTAACTTAAAAATTCATTTATGACATAGGAGACACTAACATAGGACTACCCCACATGAGATGCTCTCATTAGAGAAAGTTGCCATGTTCTATGAGAAAAGCAGAGAGAAATAGTTCATAAAAACATAACATGCTTAAAGTTAGAGAATCTATCTCAAATATTCTTTTGGACTATGTGCTCAATCTATGGCAGAGCATTTCCAGATCTCAGTCTGATCAGCAACAGTTGAATATATTATAACTTGACTTTAACATATTATGTCATTTTGGTTCTCTTCAAGAATAAAGGACAACCAACCAACCATAAACACACACACACACACACACACACACACACACACACACACGAATTTACTTTCATTTGATCCTCACAATGACTTTATGCAGTAGGCACTATTATGATCCCCATTTTTAAGATGACCAAACTGTGGCTGAAAGAGGTTGAATGCCTTACTCAGAGACATTCTACTAATTAAGTATGCCTCCTAGTAGCCTTAAATAGAAGAAATGGAATTTGAACTTTAGAAGTTCTGATTTAGAATCAGGTATTCTTTCTACTATGCCTTTGCTTATTTGGATTAAAAAGCCAAAATGAACTAAACTCTGGAAGTGAATTTACCCATTAATATCATTGCTGCTCATAATGCTGCAATATTATTATATAGTTTTAATAAATTTTGTCTCAGTAATCCTAAGAAAATCCAATGCGACATGAATATTACCTTTAAAAAGGAATAGAATAAAACTTTAGTTCTCTTAGTAAAGAATAAAAGGAAGAATAGGGTTGGTATTCCAGCTTTTGTTGTTTTTGGAAATGGTATTGAGGAAAAAAGGCAGAAAGTTATTGACATTAAAGTTGCTTTTCTTAGGCTTTGGAGATATCTAGTATGTCTTCTAAACACAATATTGAAGGGATCTGGACATTACTAGCTTACTCTAAAATGACTCTCAAGATAGTTAAGATCATTAGATCTGGTTCAGTGCCTTGAACTTGGAAGTTCCTTTTGAAAAGGGTGAAAAGCTGGTTTCAAGCCACAATGAATGGAGAAAAATATCCATCTGTAGTCTTGGAAGTTCATAATCCAACTCCTGCTGTGGATGAAGAATTAGAGCAAAGAGATGTTCTTGAAGTCCTGACAAACTGTACTGGAGGATTAGAAAACATTAATACTTGAATTTCTAATGTATCGCTGCACTGACATTATTTAACAATGATGTTAAAAATCACGAGCATGGGGACTGTTCTTTTTTTATAGTCTATATCATGATAAATCCCAAACCTGATGATTAATTTTGTCTGGCTTTGTTTTTTTTTTCTATTTTTAAATACTTTCATATAACTGGGAGCCATACATAAACTTTTCAAATAACATAGCTTTCTTACATTAAAACCTTTTGATTTCTGATTAGATTGAGTCCATAATATATTCACCTCTTCAAATCTTCAGAAACTAGATATGCTCAAGGCTTCAAATTAAATTAGAGAAACCAAAGAATTAAGACTTAGTTTTCTACAAAAAAACTAAACACACAATTGGAGGATTAGCAGCTTGTCTTCATAATTTATATATCAGAATTGAATTCATCTCATTATTATTAGATAGAAGGAAGGTTCAAAGGCGGGGGTAAAGTCACATAAAAACAAATTATGAAAACTAAGATACTAGTTTATCAATTTCTGTATTTAAATGATATAAGCACCAAGTTACTAGCACAAAAGAAAATGGAGAGTTCTAATTATATGACCTTGAGCAGTATATTTAATCCATGATAATACATTTTCTTCAGCCTGAATCAGTTAATAAATCCTTTATGGAATTATTAGGGTATTAAATCAAATTAGAAAGAAACTTTAAAAGCTTATCAAGTATAGAACCCCACATGTGGCAGGTTACTTTCTGAGAAATTTATATGATAGTAGCTTTAAGCAGACTAAACCAATTTTTTACCTCTGTCCCAGTACTTTAATTATGACAGCAATATTAAGCATTGTTTTAATCATCTCCTTATTTCATAGAGGTCAGACCCATAAGTTTAAGTTTAAGTTGTTTACCAAATAGAAGAATCATAGTCATAATTCGAAAAGATCTTTGTTTTTCCTTTAATGCATCTGGATCTACATACATACTATACACATATATGCATATGCATGAACATATGCACATGTATATGTGTGTGGTTGCTGTTGTGCTAAATATTGGTAAGTTCCATCAATCTGTGGCCTATCTTCTCTGTAAAAAATCTTTTAACATCTTTTATCATCATTATTTCTTTTCATGAACTGAGATCAATTCATACTCTTCATTCATTCATTCACTCAAAAACCATCACTGAGGATTATGATGTTGATGATGATGATGACTGTTCAACCAGTGGTCATCCTTTCATTGTTTGAAAATTGTCAGTGATAGATAACTTAATAACTCCAAAGATAACTTTTTATACTAATCCTCCTGAGCATCTTTAATTACCCCATCTTCACTTTTTAGTCTATTGATATAGGTTTGTGAAATTTTCTTCAAAACAATTCAAAGAAGTGGCAGGACTGAATCAAAATTGACCATTTGTTGGCCTATGTGTGTTTGGCATTAAATTCCCTGGGGGGTGGGAGGGAAGTGTAATGTATTTTACATAGTTGGAATTTTTACTTCCAGATCATGTATAAAACTGCCAAAAGGTAAATAAAAAGACCAGTTCTGTGACAAGTACTCTGGGAATAGTACTATTTATCCTTCCCACAAAGTTTCCTCCTTTTTTCTCCCTTAGAATACTGTTTGCACCGTGATCTCCATCTAGTTCCACTGATTCTCAGGAAGGCTTTCTGCTACTATGTATTTAAAGATCCTTTCTTATTTGCTTTTAAGTAATTTAGAAGAGGCTCCTTAGATTATTTTCCTGACCATTTTAATTTCTTTTGCAACTGAACTGTCATATTTTGGGGGCTTTTCTGTTCTCATTCAAACAAACTTATATTTCTCTATCACTCCTGACTGTTCCCTAGTGACCTCTCTTACTTTGCCTGTTAGCCATGCAGGGTTTTTATTTGAGCACTTTCTTTCTTTTCTTTTTTCTTTTTTTAATCTGTGGCCCACATTCTTTATAGGTTTTTCAGGACAGCATTTTAAAGCTGTCTCCAGGCTTCCTGTGGGCTTTTTACTTTGTTAATGACTCCTTTCTTTGTTGTTGTTGTTTTTTTTTTTTTTCCTAAGCAATGCCTACACTTACAGTTAACTTTTAAAAAATTCAATAATTGGTGAGATGGATTTTTTTTTTCTGGGTGGTATCTCTCTAACTTTGATCAATGTTTTTACTTTTACCGTAATATAATGGCTTATCTAGAAATGCCTCATAACCATATTCTTTGTCTAGGATTTTAAAAAAAGTCAGGACAATTTTATTTTCTTATGAGTTCTGAAAACAATTGTAATAAGATGTAGTTAGTTGCTGATACATTTCCAATAAAAAAATTCCTATTTTCCTTGATATCAAACACTTTTTTTCCTATCTTTGTTTTGACTGCTTTGGAACAGAGTAGCAACTTAACTAAAGTAAGAAAGGGTAAATGACCTTGGACCAGATACTTTACATCTCTAGACTCAAAGGGAATCCAATAAATCATATTGAAAAGTCTTTATAATACCAATACATTATTATTCTAATTCATGATAAGTACTACTGAGAAAATTGCCATTTACCCTTTAAGATGATAAACATAAAACACCTTGTATATTGTAGAAAATTAGAAGATAAAAATTTTTATTTATTTGGGGGGTTGTTTCAGTTGTTTTTTTTTTTTTATTTCCAGGATTTATCACAGTGTCTGAACTTGGTAAAATTTTTATTGCAAATAAGTAGAATTTAATTTGATATATTAAAAGACTTTTAATTGAAGATTTCTTAAAGTGAGTGAGCTGAGTCCCATTGGTTGGTATATGGTACCATATACCATAGTAACTATGGTAGTAACTACCAAACAAGGAGATGGTACAAAGAAATTCTTATTCAGGCCTTTCTCGAACTACATGGACTCTGGGTCCCTTTGAACTTTGAGTTTCTGTAATACTCTTCTCCCACTATTCTTTTTTTTAAGTATATGTTAAACACAATATATGTATACATATTCATACACTTATTTTGCTGCACAAAAAAAAATCAGACTTAGAAATATGGTAAAAAATAAACTGAGAAGGAAAACAAAAATGCAAGCAGAGAAAAACAGTGGTTCACATTCCTTTCCCATAGTTCTTTCACTGGATGTAGCTGGTTCTCTTCATTATTGAACAATTGAAACTGATTGGTTCATCTCATTGTTGAAGAGAGCCACGTCCATCAGAATTGACCATCATATAGAATTGTGGTTGAAGTATATAATGATCTCCTGGTTCTGCCCATTTCACTCAGCATCAGTTCATGTAATTCTCTCCAGTCCTTTCTGAAATCATCCTGCTGGTCATTTCTTACATAACAATAATATTCCATGACATTCATATACCACAATTTATTCAGTCATTCTCCAATTGATGCGCATCCATTCAATTTCCAATTTCTATCCACTACAAAAAGGACTGCCACAAATATTTTTGCATGGGTCCCTTTCCCTCCTTTAAGATCTCTTCGGGATATAAACCCAGTAGCAACACTGCTGGATCAAAAGGTATATATAGTTTGATAACTTTTTGATCATATTTCCAAATTGCTCTCCAGAATGGTTGGATGCATTCACAATTCCAACAACAATGTATTAGTGTCTCAGTTTTCCCTTATCTCCTCCAACATTCAGCATTATCTTTTCCTGTCATCCTAGCCAATCTGAGAAGTGTGCAGTGGTATCTCAGAGTTGTTTTAATTTGCATTTCTCTAATCAATAATGATTTGGAGCATCTTTTCATGTGGCTAGAAATAGTTTCCATGTCTACATCCAAAAATTGTCTGTGCATATCCTTTGACCATCAATTGGAGAATGGCTTGATTTCTTATAATTAGAGTTAATTCTCTCTATATATTTTGGAAATGAGGCCTTTATCAGAACCTTTGACTATAAAAATGTTTTCCCGGTTTATTGCTTCCCTTCTAATCTTGTCTGTTTGTACAAAACCTTTTTAATTTTATATAATCAAAACTTTCTAGTTTGTGATAAATAATGATTTTTAGTTCTTCTTAGGTCACAAATTTTTTTCTCATCCACAGGTCTGAGAGGTGAACTGTCCTATGTTCTTCTAATTTATTTATAATCTCATTCTTTATGCCTAGATCATGAACCCATTTTGACCTCGTCTTGATGTACCATGTTAAATGTTGGTCAATGCCTAGTTTCTGCCATACTCATTTCCAATCTTTCCAGCAGTTTTGTCAAACAGTGAATTTTTATTCCAAAAGCTGTGGTCTTTGGGTTTGTCAAACATAGATTATTATAGTTATTGACTTCTGTGAACCTAACTTATTACACTGATCAATGAGTCTATTTCTTAGCTGATACCAAATGGTCTTGAGGACCATTCTTTATAATATAGTTTTAGATCTGGTATATCTAGGCCACCTTCATTTGATTTTTTTTTCTCATTAGTCCCCTTGAAAGTCTTGACCTTTTGTTCTTCCATATGAATTTTGTTGTTATTTTTTTAGATCATTAAAAAAGTTTTTTGGGAGCCTGATTGGTATAGCACTAAATAAATAGATTAGTTTAGGTAGTATTGTCATTTTTATTATATTCACTCAACCTATCCAAGAACACTTAATATTTTTCCAATTGATTAGATCTGACTTTATTTGTGTGAAAAATGTTTTGTAGTTTTGCTCATACAGTGCCTGACTTTCCCTTGGCATATAGATTCACAAATATTTTTCACTATCTGCAGTTATTTTAAATGGAATTTCTCTTTGTATCTCTACCTGTTGAATTTTGTTAGTGATATATAAGAATGCTAATGATTTATATGGATTTGTTTTGTATCCTGCAACTTTGCTAAAGGTCTGCATTATTTCTAATAGCTTTTTAGTTAGACCCTCTGGGATTATCTAAGTACACCACCATGTCATTGGCAAAGAGTGATAATTTGGTTTCCTCATTACCTACTCTAATTCATTTAATCTCTTTTTCAACTCTTATTGCTGAAGTTAGCATTTCTAATACAATAGTGAATAGTAATGATGATAGTGGGCAACCTAGTTTCACTTCTGATCTTATTGGGAATGGTTCCAGTTTATCCCCATTACACATGATGCTTACTGATGGTTTTTAATAGATGCTCCTGACTACTTTAAGGAAAAGTCCATTTATTCCTATACTCTCAAGTGTTTCTATTAGGAATGGATGTTGGTATGAAGATGTAATCTGGTGGAAGTGGATTTCTTTGACAAAGAGACCTAATTCAGTTTCAATTGATCAATGATGGACAGAAGCAGCTACACCCAAAGAAAAATCACTGGGAAATGAATGTAAACTGTTTGCATTTTTTTTTCTTCCCAGGTTATTTTTACCTTCTGAATCCAATTCTCCCTGTGCAACAAGAAAACTGTTTGGATCTGCACACATACATTGTATCTAGGATATACTAGGACAAATTCAACATATATAGGACTGCTTGCCATCTAGGAGAGGGGGTGGAGGGTGGGAGGGAAAAATCGGAACAGAAGTGAGTGCAAGGGATAATGTTGTAAACAAAATTACCCTGGCATGGATTCTATCAATAAAAAGTTACTATAATAAAAAAAAAAAAAGGAATGGATGTTGGATTTTATCAAATGCTTTTTCTCCATCTATTGAGATGATCATATGGTTTTCGGTAATTTGGTTATTGATGTAGACAATTATACTAATAGTTTTCCTAATTTTTAACCAGCCCTGCATTCCTGGTATAAATCCTACTTGGTCATAGTGTATTATCCTGGGGATAATTTTCTGTAATCTTCTTGCTAATATTTTATTTAAGATTTTTTGCATCAATATTCATTAGGGAGATTGGTCTATAATTTTCTTTCTCTGTTTTCAACCTACCTGGTTTAGGTATCAGTACCATGTCTGTGTCAATAAAAGAAATTGTAGGACTCCTTCATTCCCTATTTTTTCAAATAGTTTGTAAAACATTGCAGTTAATTGTTCTTTAAATGTTTGGTAGAATTCACATGTAAATCCATCTGGTCCTGGGGATTTTTTCTTAGGGAGTTGATTAATAGCTTGTTTTATTTCTTTTTCTAAAATCAGACTATCTAAGCAATTTACTTCCTCCTCTGTTAAACTGTTGTTTTTATCTGGCTGCTTGTAATATTTTTTTCTTGGTCTGATAGTTCAGAAATTTTGCCACAATATTCCTCAGAGTTTTTATTTTGGGGTCTCTTTTAGAAGGTGTTTGATGAATTTTTTCAATGTCTATTTTACCTTCTGATTCTATTATATCTGGGCAGTTCTCTTTGATTATTTCCTAAAAAATAGTGTATGGGCTCTTTTTTTTCATCATGGTTTTCAGGGAGCCCAATAATCCTTAGATTATTTCTCCTAGATCTATTTTCCATGTCTATTGTTTTTCCAAGTATATATTTAACATTATTTTCTATTTTTGTTTCATTTTCAGGGATTTTGATTGATTCTTGATGTCTCAATGAATCATGCATTTCCATTTTTTCAGTTCTGATTTTTATTGAGTTATTTTCTTCATTAACTTTTTTTTTACTTCTTTTTGTATATGTCCAATTGAGTTTTTAAATGAGTTGTTTTGCTCTATAGATTTTTTCCATTTCATTAAATTTTTAATGAGTTATTTTCTTTTTCCAATTCACAAATCCCACTTTCCTGGGAGTTCTTTATCTTTTCCAATTCACATACCAAGCAGTTGTTTTCTTTTCCCACTTTATCAAATCTTTCTTTTAATAAGTTATATGTTTTTTCCATACTCTCTTGCATAGCTTCTCTTTCCTTTCCCCATTTTTCTTGTAGCTCTCTTTTTAAAGAACCTTTTATAATTTCTTCTAGGAGAGCCTTGTATGGTGGGGTCCAGGCTATATCCCCCTTTGGGGTTTTGTCTGGAGACTGTCTGCTGTTAATCTCCTCAAGGTTGGAAATCTGTTCTCTTTCTATATGGAAGTTATCTATGATTAGAGCTCACTTTGTTTTTTACTAATTTTTTTTAAGCCCGTGGGGTCTGCCTTCAGGGCAAGGAGGTTACCAGCTTCCTCTACAGAAGAGGGACAGATGGACAGTAACTTTCCTGGGAACAGGCTGCAAAGAGCAGCCCTGTGGTAGAAGTGTGACTGCCCTGGGAAGATCCCAGGAGTGGAATGTGGCTGCAGAATGTGGCTCAGCAGCTGTGCTGTAGTGGTGCTGAGTCACTCTGGGTGCTAGGTGGGTGTGGCCAGGTCCTGTGAAACTTTGGCATTTTGGGGTACACTCTACCTTTGGTGTTTGTGTAACTTCTCTGCTGCTTTACTGCTTTACAACTAAAACTGTGAAAAAGTCTTCTCTGAAAATTTTCCATCCATGGAAACTGCATCCTCACTCTGGTATGCTCAGCATGTTCTAGCCACTGTGCTTTTCCTCCCTGCCTCTACTGGCCTCCTCCCATCTCATCACGACAGACCTTTTCTGGTGATCTTCCAGACAATCTTCTGCTGGTAATTTGTTGTATTCCCAATATTTGTGGATTCTACAAGTCAAGCACTATTTCAGAGGCTGAATTTGTTAATCAGTAGTGAGGGTAGAAGGAGAGCTCAGAATAAATTATGTCCTCTTTGCCATCTTGGCTCCGCACTCCTTGGTAAATATTTAAATATGGGTACACTAATTAGGTGGTTCATAAATATTTGTTGAATAAATGACTTAATGATTCATTGGAAGAATGAATTGATAAATGTTTGTTGAATGTAAATCTATTCACAAGTGCTTAAAGAGTTGAAAGTAGGAAAAAAGATCATTATGAGGTGCATTTACTCAAATTAGTTAATTTAGTTAAGAGAGGCTTCTTTAAGTGATTATCATCCACTCCATCCACTGAGGCAAGTCAGAATTCTTCAATCACTTACTATATTGTTTCCCAGAATTTCTGTGAACAAAATTTCATATTAATTTTATTATGTCTCCCAGAAAACAATCAGCTGATTTTTAGGCAACATATAGTAGCATTACAAAAAAAATATTCTCTAAATTTATTTTGTAGGTTTAAAGAATATGCCTGAGTTTGCACTGCACTGATCTAATTTTCATGTCATCATCACCAAATAGCAAAACATTAAAATGACACATTAGTGAAAGATTCACTCACTCAGAAGTGGTGAGCAGCCAAATAGAAAACTGAATACCTATTTCTTGCCTAGAACAGATCACACTCAAAACTTTTGTTTTGTAGCATCCACAATCCAGTGATGAACAAAAAATAGGGCATTAATAAATATGTTAAATGAATAAAAATGAATTCATTTGAATTCAATGACT
Source organism: Sarcophilus harrisii (assembly GCF_902635505.1). Lineage (NCBI taxonomy): Eukaryota > Metazoa > Chordata > Mammalia > Dasyuromorphia > Dasyuridae > Sarcophilus > Sarcophilus harrisii. The sequence goes on along the minus strand of NC_045429.1, from coordinate 260,760,490 downwards.
TTCAATTTTGTGGGCATTTATTAAGTGCCTACTCTGTTCCAAGCCTGACAAAACAAAGATAGAAAAAAAAGTTTTTGATCTCAGGGAGAATAGTAATCTATTTTACTGGAAATACATTAGACAAATAACTACATCTTAGAGTAGTTATTTTCAGAACCAATAAGAAAATGAAATTTTCTGACTTGTTTACTTTTAATCATGGGCAATAGTTCTGAGGCACCTATAGACAAGCCACCATGTGAAGATGATTATGGCATGGGAGAAGAGAGGCTTCATAGCTCTTACCTTGTTCTAAACAAGAAACATTTATTAAGTACCTAACATTTGCTAGGTAGTAGGAATACGAAGGATACTACGAAACTGTTAATGAAAGCAATGAAAAATTTAGATTTATAAAGACAGGATAGTGGACTGAGAGAAAAGAAAAGTGTAAGGAATGTGAACTAAGACATGGAAACACACACCAAACAGTCCTTAAAGAGACTTGATGTGGACACTAGGTTAACCAGGTTGGATGGATACAAGAAAACTAATTAATGCAAGATTTTGAATCCTGGACTGATAAATTTGATCTAATAAGCCATAAAGACATATTGTAGCTTCTTTAAATTAGAAACACCATATCAAAAAAATCATATTTTATGGATCTCATTCTGTCATTGGTGTTTATAAAGAATATGATATATTTAACATGTATTGGTGTACTTGCCATCTGGGGGAGGGGGTGGGAGGAAGGAGGGGAAAATTGGAACAAAAAGTTATGCAACTGTCAATGCCAAAAAATTATCCATGCATATATCTTGTAAATAAAAAAGTTATAATAAAATATAAAGAATATTATATGGGAAAAGGCTAAAAATAAGACTGACATGATGAAGGTCTGGACTCTGAGGGGAGCTTCAGAAATATAGGGACATATAAAACCTGAGCATTATCACATAAGCATAATTGGCAGGACTTCGTTCCCAGTTGTATTGGAGAAAGAAAGGTGAAAATAAAATACTATTAAAAGGGAAATACAGTGATCAAAATAGAAAATGTACCAAATTCTTGAGTATGGTTAAAAGCTTTGATAGGTTGAGACAGCACTAAGGTTTTTGGATTACTTTGTACTTAAAAAAATGACAAGAAGAAAACAACACACAACAACATCAAGAACTCTAAGTATAGAATTCTTGGGTTTGAGTTTTATAGCCTAAATTCATTGTCCCCTTACAACAAGTCTTCCAGTTGTCAATTAAATTTCATTCTATCAAGATTTTTTAGTGAAAATTAATAATTTGGGTTTTATTTTTATGCTTATGCTTTATTTATTAAACAGATTTTTTTAATAGAGAAGGTAAAACTAGGCTCATTTGATAGAAGTTAAAACCAAGCAAATTTAAGTCTGGGATAAGGAATAACTTTTTAAGAATTAGGGCTGTACATGAATGGAATATGCTGTCTTGACAAAATGTTTTACTCTGAATATCTTCTCATTGGCTATCTTCAGTAGTGATGGACATTTGTAGGGTATATTATAGTAACAATTTCTTTTTGGGTATGATAGCTGTTGAAATGCCTTGCAACTTTGAAACTAAATGATTCTGTGAAATTTTACAAATCACTTTCTTATCCCCATTTCCCTGAAACAAGTCATTGAATTTTTTCCCAGACATCTTACTGAGGCCCAAATTTATTTAAATCACATGCTCTTCCTCTCTCATCTACTTTTCACCAGTTTCTGTCTGAAAACGTTTTGCTATCTTCATAATTTTTAGCTTGCGACGAATAGAGTGATGATTGTTTTTGACTTATCCATATCCTTCATGTCTAAACATTATAGTTTGTCTTTCTCTGCCCATGTATCAGCCTTTGAAACAAATTTCATCAAAGGATAAGGAGAACTCCATTCTACAGGCCCCTTTCCCTTTAGTTTTTAGGAACCTATTCTCTTCAAGGAGATCTTAGTAAGTCATATCATTAATATTATTTTTATTATTTGTTTGTATACACTGCTGATCCAGGGGAATGAGGAGGGGAAGGGGTAGGGTATAAAAAACTACAACATTATTGTTATTGTTCTAGTTTTATTGTTCTTTCAACTGATAATTATATTTTTCTTTCATTTAAAAAAGTACTTTTAAAACCCAATGAACATTATTTGATTCCCTACAACAGGCTTGTGGAGTTGATTATGAAATCACAATCATCCCTATTTTATCTATGAGGAAGTTGAGGCTTAGAGAGGTCAATTCTAGCCAAATCGGTTCACCCAAACTCTAGAAACTATAATATTTCAATTATATCATAACTATTTCCGTCTTCCACAGCTACTTCCCTTTTCAATATCTTAGTACCTTGATTTAAATCGTTTTCTTTTTATTTCTTTCTCCTAGGTCAGGGTTAGCAAATCATCATCTTGAGTCTCATTTTTAAAAAAATTAATAATATACTGTTTTTGAATGATTTAGGCAAACTGATCTTTGGACTTCCCTAATCCCATATACCTCTATTTATATCTACTTTCCCCCAAAGAACCTGTGGTTTTTTGTTGTTTCTTTTTACTCTCCTTTTCATTATTTAAGCCATTTTTTCTTTAAATTCTCTCTATGGTTTTCATGTCCTTTTCTAAAATGAATTTTTCTTTTAAGTCCTGAAGCCTAATTGTCACAACCTCTATATAAAAGCACCACTGGAAAACAAAAGATCAAATGGGTTTAGTATATATGTTAATTCTTTAAAAAGCATTTCTATATCCTAGTTCAGGATCACTCATGGATTTTACTAGCTCTTTATTTCCTTTAGAGCCTCAAATAAATTCTTTGATTTAATATTGTTTTTAAAAACTTACCACACTCTGCCTTTATACTTCTCATCTGTTTGTATGTTACTGCCATATTTGCAATACACATGTGCATACAATGCATATGCATACATACACATATGTGTATTCTCTCACAATGGACTAACCATATTGCTGACATACTTGCTGTTCCTTACATTTAATATCCATTTGTCTTTTGGAACACTTGAAATGATTTTCTTCCATGCCTGCAATGTTGTGCTTTTTTATTTGACCTCTTGGAATCCCCAGAGTTTTTTTTTTTCAGGCTCAGCTCAAGCACCATCTTCCATAAAATGCATTTTCTGGTCCCATATAAGTTTACTTTCTGCTTTATATATGCATACATGTTCATGCAACCATGTATGTATATGCATATTATAAAGCACTGTATTTTTATATCAATACATCTAAATTAGATAATACCTACAAGGTCAAGTGGAGCTCCACCTATTCCCCAGTATATACATCAGTATCTTGCAAAATTATATAAATAAAAGCACTAAAAAATGGATGCACATCTTTACTCAAAAGGAATACCCTTAGTATATCTCCATCAATAATAAAACATTTCACTTATGATAGTTCATCCTGTCGTAAGGGAAAACATATTCAAAGAATATGAAATTGTGCCAACTCTTCCTCAACAGACTCTGATCAACCCATATGTTCTTCTCAGACACAAGAAATAGAAGTACAGTTACAACTTGCTAATGGGTTCATTTTACACTCAGAGTTATCCATAAACAACTTGATGGATCTTCTGTGGTCACAGCTTACAGCTCACATGCTGCTAAATATTTTTTTTTTTGCTCTGAATAGGATATAAAAGAGGGTCAGGATTAGTATTGTACATAAGTAAAATAGACTAGTACTTACCTGGCATGATATCTCCCCCCACCAATTCTTCTCCATTTTATGAGAGATGACTGAAATTCCTTCATTACAGCTTTATAATTTTGGGTAAGGTTTGTAATTTTGAGTAAAAATTCAAATATTGTTCAGGAGAAATGACTTTAAATCTATACTGACCAGTTACCAGTAAGTGTGGGTGAGAGATATTTTGTAGAATAGAGTTTTCCTTCAGTACATAAATTACAATACAGATCAGAGCAAACCAATATATTGTTTCCTTCTTTCCAGGAAACTACTAATGTGAAGATAAAAGTTAATTTGCACATATCTGCAGAGAAATGTTCATAGCTTAATCAAGTTAATATTTTATTTTCCTTTTAAAATGATAGAGCTATTTATCCGTTGGCCCCTCTTGTCAGAAATAGAATAGGACAGGCAGATCTTTGAGTTAGTTGAAAATATATTGTGGGGAAAAGATCTTTTGTGGATTGTTCCTAGTTTACCTCCTCAAGGACATAAGTCAGAAAGTAAGTCCTAATGAGATTAGTTTGTGGATATGAAAAACAAATAGGAGAAAACTGGCATTAGTGAAATTCCAATTTAATTCCAAACAATTTAATCTTCAAAGTGTCTATTCAAATGGGATAGAAATAGGTGATTAGCAAAGATCTAAGTGGCAGGTGATTATTAAACATCTAGACATCCAAGATAATCAGTGTCCATAGTATCAAGCAACAGAATTTAGGGATCTACCTAATTCCAGAAAGGAGTTCAGAGGTGGAAAATTCAGTCACTAAATAAATTGAAACACTAGAGCTGCAACTTAATCATTAGGAAGATATAAAATTTAGTTAAAACAGTATTCATGAAGCTTATAGTGTGGTAGATGATAAACTGTGCACGTAAAATAGTTCAATACCAGTAGAAAAAAAATAGAAAATGGGGCAGCTAGATGGCACAGTGGAAAGAGCACTGGCCCTGAAGTCAGGAGGACCCGGGATTCCCACCTCAGACACTTAATACTTCCTAGCTGTGTGATCCTAGGCAAGTCACTTAATCCCAATTGCCTCAGGAAAAAAAAAAAGAAAAAGAAAAATATTCTTTTTTTTTTTTTTTTAAGTCAGCAACATTGTGAGATATCTATAAAAAGTATGAGTTCTGAGCCACTGAGTCAACCTTTTCTTCATTAGTCAAGTTAGACCTATTCTATAAGAATTTCAAATACATTTGAATTGTCAGTTCAAGAATTATCCAAACAGTATGTATTCCCTTTCCTCCTCAGTGTGTTTCATCAAACTTGGAGAAAGAACTGGAAAAATGCACCATGGTCCAGAGAAAAGTACTACACAGGAATAATCAGAAAATTTAGGTTCAAATCCATTTTTACTGTTTTCTACCCAACTTTGGGCAAGATATCTCTGCCTTATTTTTCTTATCTATAAAAATAAAAAGGTCAGGATAGAAAGAAAGTCAATAAGGTCCCTTTCCTCGTTACAGTTATGATACTGTGAATGGAAAAAAAATCTGATTAACTTTTCTGAGATTTAAATGGATCTTTTAGCATTCTTGTAGCAACATTTGGACCACAATGTTTGAGAGACAAAATTCCCTCTATCTCATTGTTTTCCTTAGTCCTTTTGTTATTTGTTCACATCTTTGTATTCCACAAGTATTTTAGGATTAAAGATAAGAAGCCAGATGTCTAGTGTTGTCTTGCCCTGTATAACTCCTGCATTTTGTCCCTTTTGATCTCTTTTGCTGGCTATTAGAGTGGTACAGTGACGAAGGCATCAAGAAGTCATTTTTAAAAAGCAAACAGTAGAAGCCAAGTAAGTCTAACTGCTGAAGGGATTCTTACGAACTGCCAGAAGAGGAGTATGTATGGTTGTATGTAGGACACAAGTGATCTGGCTGATCATATCATGTGTCAGTCACTTTCTCATGGAACAAGAACAAGAAAGGAAGAGCACAAAGCCTTAAGAAGCAACATTTTATTTTATTTTTTCCCTTTCTTCTCTTTCTTGTCATGTCTATCTTCATGAAGCTTGACTGAGCCCAGGAAGTCAGACTAGTTTGATGTATTGGAGAGTGGCATTTTGTCATTTCAGATTCCAAGAGGACTAATCCCTGCTGTGTTTCAGCTTATTAGTAGTAAGTTAGCTACCTGGCTAAATGCAAACAAGTGTAAATGAGAACTTATCTGATAATAATAAATTGTGGCCTCTTATTTTAACATGATTCTTTATAATTAATTATGTTTCATAGATTTTCAAAATTAAAAGGCCTATCAGGGATCATTTAATCTAACCTCTATCTGAAGCTAAAATCTCCTCTACACTAGTTGTACATCCATTTTTTTGTTCAAATATGTTCAGTATGGGGAACTCATTACTCCTATGAAGTAGTCTATTACATTTTGGGATATATATTTACTCATGGAAGCATGATTTCTGATATTGTTTTGCTTTATTTTTTACTTTGAGCTGAAACACTGTAACTTTCATGTTTTGATCCTACTTCTCCTTTCTGGAGGATCTCTTTCCCATAAGAAATTTATATCATGACTAGCATATGTGGAATCCAAGTCAGCCAAGTTTGTTTGTTATTCATTTTTGCTTCTTAAGGAATATAAAAGCCCAATTAAAAGGTAGCAATCCAACACCAGGACAAAGATAAAAAATGTCTCTATGACACATGGCTCTAACAATTAAGGATAATGTGCAACAAAAAAAGCATGAACTGGCTATGCAAAACTGGGATTTACCAGACTTCAGTTCAAACTTCATTTCTGCCATTCTCTTTGTGTGTCAGATTGTCATGTTATTATTCAATCATTCAGTCATATCCAATTCTTCATAAACTCATCATTTCTGCCCATGAGCTTTTCTTAGCAAAGATAATGGAGTGGTTTGTTCTTTCCTTCTCCATGTATTACCAAGCCAAAGGCAAACAGAGACTACCACTTGCTTAAGGTCACACAGCTAGGAAGTTTCTGAGGCTAGATTTACATGCAGGACCTCTTGACTCCAAGCTCAGCACTCTATTCATTGTGCCACATAAGTACCTCTGTGCCATACATAAAAAAACTTAACTCTTCTGGGACCTCATTCTCTTATTTAGAAAATCAGGAGGGCATAATGGAATCTCTAATGGTGTTTAATTTTAGAAGTTCCAGATGTACTCTTTAGGTAACCCACACCCACTTCCATTTCAGTCTTAATACTGTGAAATATAACTGATAGTAGTCCCCTGAATTACTCTTCATAGGCTTATAGACTACTAATTAATTATCTTTCAGCCTTCTCTTACAACTAAATATATCCAATTTCTTATAATCATAGATGTAGAGCTTCAAGTGATCTTTGATGTTATCTCTTCATTTCCCACCCAGCTGCACTTCTTTAAACTTCTGTACTGCCCTTACACCCTTTTTCTCCTTCAAGATCACATCAACCACAGAAGGCAATATGTTTAATAAGGAGAGTACTTCTCTTCCATTTGAGGAAGGTGCCCAGGACAGCTGTTTCTTCATTTTCCACCTAATTCCAATCCTGGAATCTGCTCCATTGTGCCTATGGAGTTAAATAGCTTCCATTCTGCCATTTAAGTAACTTTTTGTATGTTGTCTTCCCCTTTAAATTGTAAACTCTTTGAGGACAGAAACTTTTTCTTTAAAAAAATACATATATATATATATATATATATATATATATATATATATATATATACTCAGCACCTAACACGGTATCTGGATATTTGGAGGTATTTAAAAGATATTTATTGACAGACTGGCAAATCTAGTGAAACCCAGAAAGGTTAGCAGTCTTACCTAAAAAATATTTTAACTTTAAATTAAATGCAACTGGCAGAAATGAAATTTGAACTCATTTGGTGAATTCCAGTTTTGCATATCAAGTTTATCATTTTTTTTTCATTGTATCTTTCACTCTGCGTTAAGGTAATGGATAAAATTTTCTTCCTTTGGCATTAATGGTGTATTAATATGGGAACTTGATAGTCTCTGGAATGAATTAGATGTGTACAAATGTTATTCCAATTTCTCACAAGTAGTGATTAATTAGTAAACTATTGGAAAATTAAAAGGAATGAAATTAAATAAAAGTAAAACATATAGTTAGGAAAAATAATAAAGCAGTATAACAATATTTCAGTCGTTTTGGTAGAAAAACAGAAAGCTGCACAGTGGCCACACATTAGCAATGTCTGTATATAAAGTGAAATGAAAACTTTGAATGAAAACATACATCCCTAGAAAAGAAGGAGACCAGACAGGGAACAAAAATGAAGCACAGATGAAATGCTACCCAGAATACCACCAATATATTAAAAGAGATTCCCCCCTCCTCCAGGACAACAACAACAACAACAACAACAAAACCCACAAAAAGTAAAAAAATCCTTAACTATATTGGTTGGAAAGATGTGCCAATATTTATAGAGGAAGATAAGACATGAAGGGACTGAGATCTGCATTGCTAGATGGAATATCCTTAACTATGAAATACGAACCTGTTTGAAATAACTCTTTCTAGAATCAAAATGTGTAATAAATGATACGACCATGGTTTACATTAAGTTTATTTCTTCTTTCAAAAAAATAGAAAAAATTGATGAGGGAAACTTAATTTGGATGTGATTCTCCCCAATTATTAAGGACTGTTTATGAAGTTGTGATGACAGGAACCTTATATGACCATGACCATGACATCTTGAAGTCTGTAACAGATGAGGAAAATAATGCAAGACACTGTCTGACATGTAATTTTAGGATTTTAGGAAAGTAAATTTCAAAGAATTTGAAATATTGAATCACAGTAAGGGCAACAATGCATATCAAATGGTAGATTTTAATTGGACTAGTTACAAGTTAGAAATTAGTACAAACTCTGCTGGCATTGTTCCCCTAAAATGTAAATTCTAGATGAACTAAGATTTAAAAACAAAAATTGGCTGAATAAAGATGGAGGTATCACAAAATCAAAAATTTGATGATATTGTCAGAATTTCTTTTACAAGGAGGTAAAGGAGAAGGGAGATATACAAAGCAGTTGATATGGCAAAATCTCAAGAATGGAGACTGCACAGTAACTATTTTTAATAGACACAATGACAAATGCAAAAGAATGACAAAGTCTTTTAAGAAAAATGCTAAGAAGATTAAAGCTTAAAAGCAGGCCCAATGACTGTAAGCAATAGAAAAATAAATTTAAACAAAATATGACATGGCTTGCAGAACCTATCAGCTTGTTAAAAATGGCATCCCTGCATAGGGAATGCTAGGATGTTGCTTCTGCCAAATTAGTGATGATCTGAGAGAAGCACTTGCATTAGCATTTCATAATTGATTTTGTTTGTCCTTCTACATGTTCAGAAGAATTCCCTTTCCACTGACTGTGTGGTTGAAATTGCCAATATGTTTAAAATGACTATACAATTGCATTCTTTACTAAAAAAGATTATTCCTCTACTTTCATCTTCTGTTGCAGAAAATAGACTCTCCAATCTTGTGAGTTTCTAAAATCCAGACAATCAACCACAGATATCTGAAACTCTCAAGGCTAGAATTTACCAACAGTGCATCAATACTCTAAAAAGTCGAGAGAATAAATGTCATCTGGAATAACTTTCAGGATTCAGGATTCCTCTAACAACAGGAGCTGGTAAAGATGACATCATTTAGACATGAACTTAGTGGGATCAATGCTATGTACAAAGTAAGTGAAATTAGTGGTCTTATTTTCTTCCCCTTCCATGACCGCTTTCAACCTAAGCACTGAGGTAGTACAGAGAATGATATGTACTTTTGTTCTTATTTTATATTGGAAGTAATAATTTCATTTTAAAAGCTACCCTGAAGTTAAGTGGCTAAATAGGATTGTTGTGCTAGTTATTAGGACCCTAAAATTAAAGATTAGGGAAGGAAACAAAGTTTGTAGGTGTTTAATCTGATAGCTGAGAAGAGAAACATCCAAATCCCTTGGGCAATAAGAGGTCTGGGTCTCAGAGAGTAGAGTTAGAAGACAGAGAGAGACAAAGCAAGAGAGACAGAGACAGAGAAAGAGGGGCGGAGAGAGAAAGAGACAGAGACACAGAGACAGAGAGAGAGACAAAGAAAGAGACACAGAGACAGAGAGAAGAGAGAAAGAAGAAACAGACAGACTGACTGACAAATAGAAAGAGGAATAAAAAAAACAAAAATGAGAACAAAAAGGGGAGGGGGAGAAAGGAGAAACTAGGGAGAAAAAGATGGAAAAGAGAGACAGAGAGCCACACAGAGAGATGGAGACAAAAACGTGTTTCCCATTTGCTTCCCATATAGTCAATTTAAATTACATTAACTTCTTTCTGCTAGTTATTATAGCTACTCATCAAGATGACCTGAGTTTATGAGGTAAAATTATATCTCCCATGTTATAAACCAGATATGAGGATGGGGATATTGCCCCCTTAAAAGGAAAATATGAGTCATTGTATCATAGCTATGTCATACATCTAGAGCTGAAAGTGCTCTCAGAGGCCATCTAGTCCATCACCTGTATTGTACAGATAAGCTGACCAGGCCCTTCAGTAACTTGTCCAAAATCACTGAGGAAGTAATCATAAGAGACAGAATTTGAATGCATATCCTCTCACTACAACGTTAGTCCTCTTTCTCTTACATATACAACCTAATATTTTAGAGAAAATTACTCTGTTGTTCCAGCTACATATCAGCCGCCATTACTGAGAACTATTATTTATGGTTTATCACACCACACACACACACACACTCACCACACCACACCACACATACACATAATTATCCATTTCCAAATAGCTCTAAGGTAACAAAACATATGCTCAGAATCAAATTTTGCTAAGGGCATGAAAATTAGCTAACAGAATTGTGATACTAAAACTCCAAACATTATCCAAAAAGATCTTATCGTTAATTAGATGTATGGAAGAGAGAGGAGATATACATAAAAACACTTTCATTGTATGTAACTTTTCCTAAATGCTGAAACAAGAATGAAGAAATAACCAGGTCCCACAACCAAGCCTAAAGTCAGAATGTCTGATGGAAAGAAGCTCTTTTCTCCTTTTATCTCTTAAGTGGTTCTTTAACACTCTGAGAATAAATGATGAACTTAGAAAAAAATAAAAAAGAAAGGAAAGAACTTTAAAATGTGTTAACTTCATCTTGTTCCATGAAAGAGGAGATGTTTAATTAAGCCATTGGTAGTTCTTGGGTGGTTTTCAGTTTGAGTTTTATACCTTCGAGATGAAAGGGTGTACATGCAGAATTATGTACAAAGTCCCTTTCAGAAACTTTGGAAAGGTCAAGGAGAAAAGAGCTGGATTTCAAAAGCTGAACTTTTCAAGGTTTTCCTCTGATTTCTGTAAAACAAGATAGCCTCCTCGTCCTCTCAATAGTTCTTCAAGGCCTTTTTGGTAGCCAAAATCTTTGTTCTTCTTCTTTTTTTAAAGTAGCTTTGTAAAAGAAGAACTAAAAATTAATTATGGCTATGGAACTTTTTTATACAGAAGAGTTTAAAAAGCACAGACGTAAAGAAGGGAAAAAGATGAGGGCCCATTTATCTTATATTGACAGGACTAGCTTCAAACGATGACCTTGAATCATAATCATCCTAATGAGCTCAAAATATTTCACTTTAACAAGTGAAACTATAATCAAATCAGTTTCTGAAAGCTCTACTAATGAGCATTTCCTTTGATGAAAACATGGTTAACTGTCTTAGTCTGCAGGAGGTGCGCTACAGTAAGGGGCCAGCTCCTGACAACTCATTAGCTGACCTGGGGAGAGAGTAATTTGAATGCTTTTGATAAAAATTTCAAGGCTTTTTTTTTTTACTTAAATTACAATTTATGCACTTTTATAAATAGTGTAATTTTTCTAAGTTGGGGAAAACTGGTGAGAGAGCTTCAAAGTCATTGAACAAAGTTTGTTTACCATGTTGAGCCTGGTGGAGATACAGAACTGGGAGGGGGAAATAGTTTTAATTAAGTTATTGTTGAAGAGGACCCCAGCCCCCAAATCACTGAATTCCTATGCTTTCTCAGGTCAATATAGCATTGGATTAAACTTTATGGAACTAAACTTTATGCCTCTGCAAGGACTGAGAAAATTGAAAGTCACTATTATTTATTTTGAGTATGAAGATGAATTGTCTCCAGAAATGCCTCCTCTAAAGAAGAGCAATTCATTCAATTTATCTAAACTCGCAAAGCAAAACTAAATGAGAACTGATTACAGAAATCTGGTTTCCTACCATATACTACCCCTCAAGGGTCCCTTCATTAAGATTATTCATCATTTTAACTCCTGCTCTGCTCTGTTCAGCATAAAGAAATGATTCACTTTTTCTCTCTCCCCACATCTTTCTTTGCACAGCAGACTTGCTGTCAAAGCAGAATGGTACACTGAAGAATTCCTCAAGTGTTTTAAGTCTCACAGCTAGATGTTAGTACTATATTCTGTTTTGTTTTTCCAAAACATTTTCATTCATCCTTAAGAATTCATTTGTATTTGAAAGATATTTTTCTTTCTTGCTATTTGTCACCATTGTTGTCTTTGCCATTAATGTTTCAGAAGACAAAACACATTGAGATGGAGCAGGTCATAGGGACCAAAGACATTATACAACTTGTGAAATATTTTATTCATCTCCTGCCTCTCCTTATTTTCTTTCCCCTTTCCTTTCTTCTTCCCTGCCTTCTCTTTTTCCCACTCATTTTTGTATTTTTTTCCTGCTTCTCCTCCCTTTTCTTAGACTAATAAGATTCCATCACTGAGTGTGATAAAGTTCAGCAAAGTTACTACATATAATAGTAATGTGACATAAAAGAGTTATTTCCTAGAATTCTCTTCTCTAAATAGTTTCAAAGATGACATGTAATTCAGCCATAAATGCAAATTGGAAATCTTGATTCCAGAACTTGACATGATAAATATTATATATATATATATATATATATAATCAGAGGGAAGGGCAGCTTTAATTTCATCAATATCAGTAGCTGTTATTAAGGTATTTCTTGTACATGTTGGAGATTATTCTGCAATTTATAGTCTAAGAGTACAAAGAGGTTAAGTGAATTACCCAGATTCAAAAAGTAGAATTTGAACTCAGGAGTTCCTTAATCTGCAATCTCCTATGCACTTCAGGGGTCCTCAAACTTTTTAAATAGGGGGCCAGTTCACTGTCCCTCAGACTGTTGGAGGGCCAGACAATAGTAAAAACAAAAACTTTGTTTTGTGGGCCTTTAAATAAAGAAACTTCATAGCGCTGGGTGAGGGGGATAATTGTCCTCAGCTGCTGCATCTGGTCCGCGGGCCATAGTTTGAGGACCCCTGCACTAACCCAAGCATTTCTTTATATGTTTGCATACCCATATATGTTATTGTATATGAACAGACACATGAATCATACATGTATTTAAAATTATGTCAAAATGAACATTATTCAATCATATTTGAATCTTTCTGGAAAGTTATTTTTCCTAGAAATTTTTAGAAATTCTGCCAACCATGTATCACCCAAGAAGCATTTATGAAGTACCAATTGTGTGTCACACACTGTGCAAAATGCAGGAGATAAAAAAGTAATGTGAACTATTCTTACTATAATATTAATAGTCTTAACAACTTGACAACAACTTATGTACAAAAAATTATGCAAAGTAAAGTATAATTAATCAACAGAAGGAAAGCACTAAAATCACAGGCAATCAAGAAAAGTTTCTCTACAGAAGGTGGAATTTTAACTAGGACTTGAAGGCCAGGGAAACCAGGTGACAGAAATGAGGAGTGAGCATTGAAAGTATGCAAGGCAGCCAGTAAAAATGCTGGGGGTAGAGAGATGTCATGTCTTATGTGAGGAATATGTTGCAAGGAATCTAAGGTCAGTCACTAAATTGCAGAGAACGTAGGGGAAAGGGAATAACGAAATGGGGAAGTTTATAAGGACTTTGAAAGTCAAAAAGAGAATTTATATATTTGTTCCTGGAGTAGAGTTTAGGGAAAGAGAGTGTCAGCATAGTTAGATCTGTCCTTCAGGAAAATGACTTTTATAGCTGAATGGAAGATTAAGTAGAGTGCGGTGATAGGAGACATGGAGATAAAGTGATTGTTTTGTAATTGTTCTGTTGCTTCAATCATGTGTGAGTCTTTAGGAATCCATTTAGGGTTTTCTTGGCAGAAAGATCAGAGTGATTTGTAATTTCCTTCTCTAGCTCATTTTATATGTGAGGAACTGAGGCAAACAAAGTTAAATGACTTGACTGAGAGTTCCATTGCTAGTAAATGTTGGAGGCCAGATTGGAATTCTACGTGTGTCATCCTGATCTAAGGCCTAACACTCTTCTCTACCACCTAACTGCCCTGTGCCACCTGGCTATTCTAATCAAATAGTAGGCTCTTGATATTCTCCAGGTGAGTATTTTTAAGAGCTTATATCAGGGTGTTGTCAGTATCCAAGGACAGAAAGTGCAAAAGCTATGAAAGTAAAATAGATAGACATTGACAACAGATGGGATGGGGATAGGTTGTTTGGAGAGAAGAATGACTCATGGATGATATCTAGACTGTGAATCTACAAGAATGGGAAAATGGTGTTATGCTCAAGAATAATAGGGAAGTTAGGAAAAATAGAAGATTGTTTTGAGGAGAAAGTTAATAAACTCTGTTTTGACCAAGATGAGTTTAAGATATAAACCTAATTTGAGATGCTTGGTAGGTTACTGGAGAGGCAAGGCTTGGATCAACAGAGAATAGGAGTAGAAAAGTGGATATGAGAATAATCAACATGAAGATAATAATTGAATCATAGGAGCTGATATCAGTAAACAAAAAATATGTAAAAATATCAAAATGATTCAAGATAGAACCTTGGAGGATATCCCCAATAACCTCAGTGATGATCCAGGAAAGAAGACTGAGAAGGAGCAGTAAGATTGGTAGGAAGAGAACCAGGAAAGAATAGTATGCCAAAAACTTAAAGAGAGGAATGAATTGAGAAGAGGGTGATTCACACTGTCAAAGGCTACAAAGTAGAATTTGATCTTTCCCTACATCTTTCTACAGCATGCAAAGCTATCCCCTCTTCTATTATTTCCCCTAGAGGTTCCTCAACATACTCACCTAATGCCTTTCATTCTTTATCATGTGAAGGAGTTAAATTAGGTAATGATCCCCACTCAGGGGCATTTTGTACTTTTAAAGAAGACGTGTGAAAGTTGAAAAGGTTTCCAGATCCAAACAAATAAAATTATCTTGAAGGGTATACAGTTGGAATCAGTTCATTTTTCCTGTTCAAGAAGGATAAGGCTTGAGAAAAGGCCATTGGATTTGGTAATTAAGAGACTGATCATTGGTAACTTTGAAGAGAAAAGTTTTGCTTGAATTATGAGGTTAAAAAACATACTGTAGAGAGTTAAGAAGAGAGTGAAGGAAAAGGAAGTTAAATCAAATATTATAGATACCCTTTTCAAGGAGTTGAGTCACTAAAAGGAGATAAAATATGGGCTGATACATAATGGAACTAGATGAATAGAGTGAGTTAACAAGGCTGTTTTTTAAAATGGTTTGAATAGAGAATAAATGGGACTAAGTACTTAAGGAAACATGCTTAATGAGTTCCCAATGCAAATTCATTTTGACTAAAGCTCTGGCTCACCTTGGATTGGTGGAATACTCTGACCTTTAAAAAATTAAAGCTCATTTCATGTAAAATATTGCCAACTTAAGGAAACGAAAACTTTACATTCTAAGAACCCAGTGATGCTGAAATTTTATGGCAAGAGGAAAAAGGATTATGTTTAAGGTCATTGATTTTTTTATTTTATATTATATATTGTAAATATTACCAATCTCTAACTTGGTAACAGAATAGACATGGGAAAGTTATAGATTATATGGCCAGAAATAAGGCCTTATCAAAATTATGAAGCAGATAGAAATTTTCTTTGGTCTTTCCCTACCTCTTTCTATGGCAGGCAAAGTTATGTAATATTATTATCTATTAGCTTCTATTATTTCTCCTAGACTTCCTCAACATACTCACTTAATACCTCTCATTCTTGATCATGTGAAGGGTTAAATTAGGTAATGATCCCCATTCAGGGGCATTTTGTACTTTTAAAGAAGACATGTGAAAGTTGAAAAGGTTTCCAGATCCAAATAAAGTTATCTTAAAAGGTATACAGTTGGAGTCAGTTCATTTTTCTTCTGCATGGTTGTAAGACAAGTGCTGGAGATGTATATGCTGGTTATCTTATATAGTCTAGAAGTTTGCCCCATCATGTTCGCTTTCCTTAGAGCTATTTTTTTTTTGCTTTGCTCCTAAAAGACTGAGACATAGTGGGGAATCTGGATCCCAAGTGTATCTTGTCATGTTTTTCCCAGTAGGCACTGCAGTGATTCTCTTTTTGAGGGAGGGTGAGAATGGGGTTAATAAAGAAGGAGATTTAGGGGATAGAGATGAGATCTGGAAAAGGAAGAGAAAATCTACTATATGAACAGCTATCACATTCCTTCCTACTAGGACCTCCCTTAATGCCATTCCCTTCTCTGCTTTTTAGAGATTCAATCAGGCAACAGGCATTTATTAATTGCCCACAATATGCCAGGCTCAGTGCTAAGCATTAAGCATATATAAAGACAAAAATGTAAGTGCATTTCACAGACTGGGGAAAAATTGTCATAGAGTTTTCTGTCAATGATGAACCTCATTTTTCCCAAGCTAGTTGTATGAATTTTAATTTACTTAGACTGTCTTTTTACATACTCCTGTCTGGGTTGATACCTGTCGGCTATCAGAACATCAAGGTACAACCGTAAATGTCATCCTTTGTGTGACTGTCTGATAGTTAGCATATTTCATGTACCTAAAGTTTCTAGTGGATTGTGTCCAAAGGATGATGGGAAAAGTGTAAGAATTCTATCACTTGTTAAACGAGAAGTAAGTGCCAATAGAAAGCATTGTCAAATGATGTAAGATACTGCTATTGTAAATAGATTAATAGTTTTCTTTAAATAAAACCTTTTTTCCTAGTCTTTTTCATCTTAACTACCACATATGGAACATCTCCATAATGATGCTGTTGTTTAGACTATCAAAAAACAACATTTCCTTTTCATTTTTTGAGTAAATTAAGAGATTTTTTATATTATGTTAGATTTTCTATGTCTGGTATTCTCATTGTTAGCCTGCCTTTTCATAGCCTAATGAATTTTTGCAGAAAAAAAATTCCCTTAATATTGTTACATGAAATATTATGCACAGAAAATAGTGACAAGCTGTTTCATTTGTGTTTTCAGTGAAACAAAAGAGCATGATTAGTTAATGACAGTCACAGTGTTTTAGAATTGAAAAAAAAAATAGAACAGTCTTTTGAGCTTAAAATGTACTAGAGTTGAAATTGGACACTGAGAGGAAGTTGGAAAGTTTCCCAATATGAGGAATTTTCAGACTAGGAAAGCTAAATATCCATTCACCTTACATCATGTTTACAATTCCAGAAATCAAAAACACTTTAGCAATAATCTTTTCCAACTTCTCACCTAGGGTGTAAAAGTCTCATTTAGTTTATATTCCCAATTTAAAAAAAAGAAAAATTATAACAAAAATAACATTCATAACAAAAGCAGAACAAATTGTTACATGGAGTATGTTCAAAACTGTATGCTGCATTCTGCATTTAAGTTCATTTCATTCTCTGGCAGCAAGTGGATAGTGTGTTTTAACTTCACTTGTTTTTCTTTATAATGCTCTCATCATTGTTTACATTGTTTTCTTACCTAATGTTCACTCTATCTCAATTTAGAAATGTTTTTCAATTTTCCTCTGAATTTCTACATTTTAAAAAATTTCTTTGGTACAATAACATTCCTTTTATAATCATATACCACAATTTTCTTAGCCATTTTTCAATAAAGGGTATCCCTGTACTTTCCACTTTGGGACTATCACAAAAAGAAATAGTTTTAGTTCATGACATTTCCTTCTACTGAGTCCCATGATTCCCATTCACTGGATCTATTTACCCTACATAGAATATCTAATATCTATTAATGCTCTTCCACATCAACAATCCTTGAAAAAATATATAATTTCATATCCTTTTCTTATTCCTCAGTCCTCAACTATTTCAGAAGCCTTATTTATGGCTAAATGCTTTCAATTACTTTGAATTGTTTTTCATTTGATATAATTTCCATACACTTTACCATGGTAGTCTTTCTATTTATATAGTCTCCAGCTTAAACATGCCTTTTCAAATATGGTTCTTAGAAGTGAATTAAATACTTCATAGACTACTCAAATCTCTAAAGATTCTCTTTTTCTGGCTAAATCCTCCTAGTTCTTTCAACTTTTCTTCATTTGATATAATTTCTAAACTCTTTACCATCCAGAATAACCATATTTCTTCAAATATAATCTCTAGAACTAAATGAAATGCTTTGTAGATGATATGACTAATTAGTATAAACTATATTTTATATAATCTTCACCATTCTGGTTATTTTATTTCTCTTAATAATCTAATATCCCATTAATTATTTTCATTGCCCTCCCCACACACATATTGTGGTTTATATTAAGCATTCATTTTGCTAGAAGCCCCAATCTTTTTAAATATGTTAGTTTTCACTGTCTTATTTTAATACGATTTGTTCTAAATTAACTACATGACTTTTCTTTCATCCCTGATGAATGTCATATTTCTGGATTCAGTCATTTGCACAAAGTAGTCAAGATTTTTGTGAATATTGTTTTAAAAATGAAAATTCAGTGGAGACTTAGGACATTCTGGTCTATGAGGTATGGGAAACAAGTAAAAAGGTGAAATGCTTGATTATTAAATTTCCATAAGTTGATAATTGGCTACATCAGGCCCTACAAAGATTATTTTTATCTAAAAATACACATTTATTTCACTCTGAAAGCCAGGTCATTAGAGAACAGATAGGTTAGTTCAAAGTAAATGCATGGTAGGAAGAAGATACTGTGAAAGGACAAGTTGCTGTACCTGCTGGGGGGGCAAGTTAGAATACAAGTGTTGAGGGGTTAGGATTATTCATTTCCATCAATACACAAAAAGACCTATTGCCCATATCATCCCAAGCATAAAGTAGTTTAGTAGTTTAAAATACAAACTGCCACCCATACTTAATTTTACATTTTATTTAAAAAATAAAATCCTCCCAGTATCAAACCTAGATTATTTTAATTTAAACTCAATTGCAGTATAGTAATGATGATGGGGGCAGGGCAGAGGAAATGCACATAAATCAGATCACATTCTTTGGGTCATATGGGTGCTTTAGCAAACCATTTATAAAGTAAAAGGAAGCTGAAATATGTGGTTATTTTTAGTTTTCTCATTACATCAATCAATAATATGGAAGTTATGATGTGAAAATGACATGGAATAATTCAAGTGATTTTAATATTATTACCACATTCATGTTCTTAATAGACAGGCTTAAATTTCCAAAATGCTATGATTTGAAATAAACTGTATTAAAAGATGACAATTAACAGCAGAAGGAAATAAAGCCTTCATTGTTAATTATTTCATATCTCAAGAAAGGAAGTAGGAAAAGTGTCAGGTAATACTTGAATAATAGTGCTTTTGGAGAGAAGGGAAAGAAGAAAATTTTCAAGTTAATTGCTTGGTTTTAATTAAAAGAATGTAACCTTTGGAAGTGCCATGGCTACTAAAACTCTGATTTTATTTGCATATATTAGTATGATGATGACAATGTAGATAGAGAAATGCAACACCATTTCCCAAAGGTAGAATGTACTTTAAATTTTTTTTTCTCTAATCTAAAATTTAACAATTCAAATACCATTCAAAGAATTTTATGGGTGTGACTTCTTAAATGTTTGCCTTTTAGGGAGGTCATTGAAATCTTCAAGTGATATGATGAACCCCATTAAATTTAGAGGTAATACTGAAGTAAACTGACTTATAGGTTCATAAGAAATTACTCTTTATCAATTCTGTCAGCATCCTGAAGGATAGCAAGACAATTCCATGTAACTAGAGCACTGACTTCAGAGGCACATTAACCAATTATATTCTGATTCCTCAACATTTTTGAGAGTTCATTGCTAGTCATTGAAGGTTGTACCAGCAGAATACAAGTTCTGAGAAGTTATTCCAAACTGGAAAGATAATAGGGCAGCAGGAAAAAGCTACATACTTATCAATGAAGGACTACCCTAGGTAAGTTTAGATCAGCTCTTCACTAGACACTTGGCAAGATGATATTTAAGATGTTAGAAAATTATATTATCTGGTAGACAACAATATTTGCTGGCAGAAAGATAGGCCTCCCCATCTATAAGAAGGAGAAATGGAATTCAAGTCTTATAAAAACTGAGTACTAAAAAAAACGCAGCCCTCCCCGCCCCCAAGAAAAAAAAAAACCTAACCTGTTCTACATTCAAAATGACTTAATTCTATATGCTTTCAAAGATTTAAAAACATGCTTTGATTTTTTTACATGGATCTCCAGACCCAAACCCAAAAGTTTGGGATTCTCACTTTATCCATAAAGAATGCCCTTCATCTGCATGAGGGGCCAGGAAATGATTGTCAGTATAAGGAGAAAAAATATCTCTTCAGTTCAGATTTTGCAAAGAAGACAGCATAATAGGAGTTAGCATTTTCTGTGTTATAGGGACAATAGGGATAAGTCATATCCCTATTGTCAATGTGCTACATTAGAGACTTTGAGGAACTTCCCTTGGTTGGAGTTTTACCCAGGTAAAACTTCTTCACTCTGCACTTTCTAGTAAATATTCTATGCATACTTTCCTTTATTTCTATTTTGCTATGATTTGGATAAATTGTTTTTTGACAATCTTTATGTGTATTCACTCTGAAACTGCTGTTTAATAGGAAGGTAGTCAAGTTTAGGGTATAAAAGAGCTTGGAATTCCTGCTTTTCTATTAATGAAGCAATGATCAGAGATTAGATCGAATTTGAAAACCACATTCCCTTGGCTAACAATATTGTTTAAGGGAATAGATATCAGTATTAATATTTATGTATGTATGCATGTATTTATGTGTGCTGATAGCCTAATCATTTTTCCCCCAAGGAAGATTGTCTTCCCTTCTCCAAGGAAGATTGTTTCCAGTTAATAGAGGAAACAGGAGGTTGGAGTCTAGCCATTCTGTTTCCCCTCAGAAAAAGTAGTTACTGAGTTAAAGTTCTTTCTCTCTATAATTCTTTTTTCTTTCTTTCTTTCTTTTTTTTTTCTTTCTTCCTTCCTTCCTTCTTCCCTTCCTTCCTTCCTTCCTTCCTTCCTTCCTTCCTTCCTTCTTTTCTTTCTTTCTTTCTTTTTTCTTTCTTTCTTTCTTTCTTTCTTTCTTTCTTTCTTTCTTTCTTTCTTCCTTCCTTTCTTTTTTCTTCCTCTCCTTTTTTATTGACATAGATAAATCTAAATATAATTCTATCATCTTCTCACTATATATTATATAAAATACTTATATGCTATATGCATAATTATTACATATGGGGTATGTGATTATGTGTAATATATCTTAATTATATATTACATAAGAATATACATTCCTAGCCCAGTATCTTCTTTCTTGAGAGAAACAGAGTAGCCAAGCTTCTGCCTCAATCTCCTGCTTCTTCTCCAGGCAGAAAACATTTTCCATAGAGTTGCTATAGAAGAGGCTAGAGATGTCTATTCTGCTTTTCACTGAGTCACATAATAACAGCCCATATTTGGGGAGTAGCCCTTGCAACAAACTGAGCCTATATGGTTAATCAGATCATAGAAGTCTAGAGATGTTGAGGGAAAACAATTTTGAAAGACATCTGAGAAAGAATGCAATAAGTTGGAATCCAGAGCATTCAATTTTCTTTAAAAAAAATAATAAAAGGACCATAGATTCAGGTAAGTCTCTGTATTCCTGTTGTGACCTCTCAGTATCAATTATATATTTTTTAATTTCAAAAGTGTGGTACATCAATGTAATAGAATATTGCTATATCTTAGTAAAACATAAATATAAATACAGAGAAGTATGGACAAATCCTTATGAATGGGTACAGAGTGAAGTAAGAAAATATATCCCTATCTTACCCTTTTTGCATCTGAAACAAATTCACAAATGAATTGAATATATTTTTTTCCTTCAAATTTGTGATGTGTTGGTCAGTTTTTTTTTTCTTTTTTTTAAATATTATTTTATATTGTGTGGTTCTCTGAAAGGGGAAAAGGAGTGGGGAAAATTCTATTGATATAAAAAGATATTCATAAAAATCATCTCCAGAATAATACACTATGATCAAGTAGGATTTATACCAGGAATGCAGGGCTGGTTCAATATTAGGAAAACTATCAATATAATTGGCCATGTTAATAACCAAATTAACAAAAACCATATGATCATCTCAATAGATGCAGAAAAAGCATTTGATAAAATCCAACATCCATTCCTATTAAAAACACTTGAGAGTATAGGAATAAATGGACTTTTCCTTAAAATAATCAGCAGCATCTATTTAAAACCATCAGTAAGCATCATATGTAATGGAGACAAACTGCAACCATTCCCAATAAGATCTGGAGTGAAACAAGGTTGCCCACTATCACCGTTACTATTTAATATTGTATTAGAAACGCTAGCTTTGGCAATAAGAGCTGAGAAAGAGATTAAAGGAATAAGAATAGGCAATGAGGAAACCAAATTATCACTCTTTGCCGATGACATGATGGTATATAGAGAACCCCAGAGATTCTGCTAAAAAGTTATTAGAAATAATCCACAACTTTAGCAAAGTTGCTGGTTATAAAATAAACCCACATAAGTCATCAGCATTCTTATATATCACTAACAAAATCCAACAGTCAGAGTTACAAAGAGAAATTCCATTTAAAGTAACTACTGATAATATAAAATATTTAGGAATCTATCTGCCAAGGGAAAATCAGAAACTTTATGAGCAAAATTACAGACCACTTTTCACACAAATTAAGTCTGATCTAACCAATTGGAAAAATATTAAATGCTCTTGGATAGGGCGAGCAAATATAATAAAGATGACAATATTACCTAAACTAATCTATTTATTTAGCGCTATACCAATCAGACTCCCAAAAAACTATTTTAATGACCTAGAAAAAATAACAACAAAGTTCATATGGAAAAACAAAAGGTCAAGAATTTCAAGGGAATTAATGAAAAAAAAATCAAATGATGGTGGCTTAGCTGTACCAGATCTAAAATTATATTATAGAGCAGCAGTTACCAAAACTATTTGGTATTGGCTAAGGAATAGATTAGTTGATCAGTGGAATAGATTAGGTTCAAGGGATAAAACAGTCAACAAATATAGCAACCTAGTCTTTGACAAACCCAAAGATCCCAGCTTTTGGGATAAGAACTTACTGTTTGATAAAAATTGCTGGGAAAATTGGAAACTAATATGGCAGAAACTAGGCATTGATCCATACTTAACGCCGTACACCAAGATAAGGTCAAAATGGGTTCATGACCTAGGCATAAAGAATGAAATTATTAATAAATTAGAGGAACATAGGATAGTTTACCTCTCAGACCTGTGGAAGGGGAAGGTCTTTATGACCAAAGCAGAACTAGAGATCATTACTGATCACAAAATAGAAAATTTCGATTATACCAAACTGAAAAGTTTTTGTACAAACAAAACTAATGCAGACAAGATTAGAAGGGAAGCAATAAACTGGGAAAATATTTTTACAGTCAAAGGTTCTGATAAAGGCCTCATTTCCAAAATATATAGAGAATTAACTCTAATTTATAAAAAATCAAGCCATTCTCCAATTGAAAAATGGTCAAAGGATATGAACAGACAATTCTCAGATGAAGAAATTGAAACTATTTCTAGTCATATGAAAAGATGCTCCAAGTCATTATTAATCAGAGAAATGCAAATTAAGACAACTCTAAGATACCACTACACACCTGTCAGATTGGCTAAGATGACAGGAAAAAATAATGATGATTGTTGGAGGGGATGTGGGAAAACTGGGACATTGATGCATTGTTGGTGGAGTTGTGAACGAATCCAACCATTTTGGAGAGTAGTTTGGAACTATGCTCAAAAAGTTATCAAACTGTGCATACCCTTTGATCCAGCAGTGTTACTACTGGGATTATATCCCAAAGAGATTATAAAGAAGGGAAAGGGACCTGTATGTGCACGAATGTTTGTGGCAGCCCTTTTTGTAGTGGCTAGAAACTGGAAACTGAATGGATGTCCATCAGTTGGAGAATGGCTGAATAAATTGTGGTATATGAATATTATGGAATATTACTGTTCTGTAAGAAATGACCAACAGGATGATTTCAGAAAGGCCTGGAGAGACTTACACGAACTGATGCTGAGTGAAATGAGCAGGACCAGAAGATCATTATATACTTCAACAACAATACTATATGATGACCAGTTCTGATGGACCAGGCCATCCTCAGCAACGAGATCAACCAAATCATTTCTAATGGAGCAGTAATGAACTGAACTAGCTATGCCCAGAAAAAGAACTCTGGGAGATGACTAAAAACCATTACATTGAATTCCCAATCCCTATATTTATGCACACCTGCATTTTTGATTTCCTTCACAAGCTAATTGTACAATATTTCAGAGTCTGATTGTTTTTGTACAGCAAAATAACGTTTTGGTCATGTATACTTATTGTGTATCTAATTTATATTTTAATGTACTTAACATCTACTGGTCATCCTGCCATCTTGGGGAGGGGGTGGGGGGTAAGAGGTGAAAAATTGGAACAAGAGGTTTGGCATTTGTTAATGCTGTAAAGTTACCCATGCATATGTCCTGTAAATAAAAGGCTATTAAATTAAAAAAAAAGACATTAATAAATTCTATTTAAAAATAAAATACATGAGTATAATTATTAATCATGAAGTCAGTGATTCATTAATCCTATTGCACATTATACTTAACACTGACTTTCCAAGGAACTCTACTAAATGCTGGGGATATGAAAACATATACATGCAAAGGAGGCAGTCTCTGCTATCAAGTAACTTATGTTCTACTATGTGTGCATATATGTATGTGTGTATATTTATATGGAGAAAGAGACAGACAGACAGACAGAAACAGAGAGACAGAGACAGAGACAGAGGAGAGGGATGGGAAAGGGAGGAAGGGAGGAAGAGAGAAGGGAAGAAGAGAAGGAAGGAAAAAGAGGGGAGGGAAGGAAGGAAAGAGGAATAGAGGGAGGGAGGGAGGGGGAAATAAGGGAGGAAGAGAAAAAAAGGAGAGAGGGAGGGAAGGAGAGAGGGAGAGAAAGGGATGGAGAGGAGTGGGGGGAATTTGGTTGGGGGGGTGTTATGTTCTAGATTCTCATAGAAATGGAAAAAGGTGGAGAAGTGTAGTTTTGCTTCTATGGAGGGATTCCCCATGCAGATGAAACCAGAGTTCATCCAAGAATCTCAAAGCTTATGTGAGTTAGCACTTAAGGACAAAGCTTCTCTTTTTTGAAATCCTTTCTGTCAGAATTCTTCATGTGTGTGTGTGTGTGTGTGTGTGTGTGTGTGTGCGCGCGCACGTGTATGTGTATGTGATGGATCCCTTTGGTAACATGGATCCCTTCTTTTAATTATGTTTGAGAATACATAAAATAAAAGATATAAGAATAAAAAAGATAACCAAAGGTTACTGAAAGTAAAGATATATTTGTCTTCTCTCATTTTGCAGACTGCTTGAAATCATTAGGGATCCATAAACTCAAGGTTAAGAAAAAAAATGCTCTGTGTTCCAGAAACAAAAGTGACTAAAATATTCAAATTCTTTGACACTTTGAAGAACTCTGTATTTTTTTGTTCATCTGAGGCATCTCATAGACCAGTTAGTCTGACATACTCATTTTCTAGGAAGCAGATTCAGAGAAATTAAATGATTTCTTCAAGGTCATCCTGATAAAGAGACACAAATAATAAAAGCAACATTTGAATTCAGGTACCCTGAATCCAGTGTTCTTTCCACTGAAGTACATATTCTACTGAAATAATTATGGAGAACCATATACATCACAATGAGAAATTTTAAAAGAATTGACAGATCCTACATATTTAAATGGAACATTATATTGTCTCCTTGGGAAAACCAAATAAAACAATAGAATTCATTCCATTGCTTTATGAAGGAAAATATTTTATGGTATTTATGGTATCCTAGCAAATCATATTCCAATTAGTAAGTAGAAGGGATAAGTTATTAACTCTATGGCATATATATATATATATATATATATATATATATATATATATAAACATTAATTCTATATGAAAATCTGTGGCTTTTGGGAGGAGGTGTGAGAATAGAGATGATTGAACATACCACAAAACCAAAAAGGATAGCTGTTTAGAAGTCCTTACAACCAGATGAAACCAACAGTAAGGTTTTGTTACTTAACAAAAATGTCATTGCACATTGTACAATTATATTCTATCGCTAGGAGGCTTCACATATAGGTCAGACCTTAGTTATTTAAGATACATTTTGAGCCTGTGACAGCATATTCAAGTAGTTGGGATTTGGGGAATAGCAGCAGTATGACTAATTCTTGTTGATTTCAGTCAGTATGAAAAGTATTTTGAGAAAAGTTCCAAGTCAGTTTTAAATGTGTTTTGGTGACTAAGACTGTCTGATATTAGACTTGCAAAAACTTTCAAGGTTACATATACATACATATATTCAAATATACACATAGCATTGTATACTATATATATTGTGTATATATATATATATATATGCATACATACACAATTAAGTTAGAAGGAGAGTCAGCATTTTTGTGTATGTGTGTGTGCCATAGACTATTTTGAAAATCTGGTGAAACCTATGAATCTATTCTCAGCATAATTTTAAATGTATAAAATAAAATAGTATTGTAAAGTAAACAAATTTTCTTGAAAAATATATATGAGACAGAGAAAGAGTGAGGCAGAGACAGAAGAGAGAGAGAAATATAGAGAGAGTTTACAGACCCCAAATTAAAAACTCATATTTTATAGAAATTTGAAACTATGTCCAAAGGGCAATCAAACTGGGCATATCTATCATAAAATAGAGAGAAATACTTACAAAAATATTTAGCAGCTTTTTTTTGTAGTGGCAGAGAATTTTAAATTGAGTGAATACCCATCCCTTGGGGAATGACTAAACAAGTAGTAAGTGAATGTAATGGAATATTATTTTGCTATAAAAAATGATGAGCAGGTGGTTTTCAGAAAAACTGGGAAAAACTTACATAAAGTGAGACTGAGTGAAGTGAGCAAAACCAGAAAAAATTTGTGCATAGTAACAGCAACATGATGTGGTAATAAACTATTATCTATTTGGCTCTTCTTAGCAGTACAATGACTTAGGACATTTCTAAAATACCCATGTTGGAAAATGATATCTATATCCAGATAAAGAACAATAGAGTCTGCAGATCAGACTTTTTTTTGCCTTTGTTTTGTTTTGTTTTGAAGGAGTGTAATATATTTGCCTTTTAGTTCCGTTTTTTTTTTTTTTCTCATAATATGACTAATGAGGAAATATCTTTACATGATTGCACATGTATAACCTATATCAGATTACTTGCCATCATGGGGAAGGAAGGAAGGAGAAATAATTTGCAACTTATAATCTTGTAAAAATTAAAAGATGAAAACTATACATGCATTTGGAAAAAATGAATACTATTTACAAAAAAACTCAAATTTTAGAATTTTTCTATATATGAATTTATAACTTCTGAAAATTATTTATATACTACTGTTTTAAAAGGTAGATAATTAGACAGACATATAGATAGATAGATAGATAGATAGAAAGAAAGTGAGATAGTGAGATAGTGAGGTGGATAAATAGATACTATTTCTATAGCTCTCAATATATGTCAGGTACTGTGCTAAGCACTTTATGCTTATTATCTCATTTGATCCTCAAAATAACTCTGGGATATAGTTTCTATTATCCCCCCCTTTGTAACCATTAAATATGATTTAAAATTATAATATAATTCCCCATTTATATTTATATTCCTGTTTTATTTCAGATCTTCCCAACTTCAGGTTCAGTACTCTATCCATAACTTTTTATTTTTATGTATATGTATATGCACGTACAAAAAAAGACACTCTAGCTGTCTATTGATTATGTCATTATGCCTCTTACTACTTTATTTTATATGTGTTTATTTATGTATATATGTGAAATTAATAGGAAAAGAATCTGAGGAGATCTGGGCTTACACTGGTTTTGACCACTCAGTCAATAAATAATTGCTAAGCATTTATTATATGCTAATCAAACACAGCCAAATGATTCAGTGGATAGTTTGCCAGGCCTGGTGTCAGGAAAACTTAAGTTCAATTCCAACTGAGACACTTACTAGCTCAATGACTTTAAGTAAATCATTAAATTCCTTTTACCTTAATCCATTGAAGAAAGAAATGATAAACCACTCCAGTATCTTTGCCAAGAAAATACCAAATAAGATCATGAAGAGTCAGGCACCATTGAATGATCGAACCACAGCAATATGATAGGGACTATCCTAAGCTAAGTTACAAAGAAGGAAAAGAAGACAATCCTTGCTGTCAACAGTAGGATATAAATAATGACCTCTAACTTTTAGCAGCTATGTGACCTTGTCATTTAAGCTCTTTTTGATTTGGTTTCCTTCATTAGGGGAGAGTAATATCAACTAGATCCCAGGGTTCTTGTGAGGCTCAAATGAGAGAATAATTATAAAGTGCTTAGCACACTACCTGGCATATAGTGAGAGCTGTAGAAATAGTACCTATCTATCTATGGTTCTATCACTCTATCTCTCTATATATATCTGCCTATTTATCATGTAACATTTAAAACAGTATATGAATATGTATATGAATAATATTCAGAATTTACAAATGCATATATAGGATTATAAAATATGAGTATTTTATAAATAATATTTAAATTTTTCCAATTACATGTATAGTTTTCAACATTCATTCTATAAGATTATGAGTCCCAGTTATTTATCCCTACCTCTCTCCCCAAGATAGCAAGTAATTTGATAAAAGTTATACTTGTATAATCATGTATATTTCTGCCATATTTCATGTTATATGTTTAACATATTGCTTACAGTCTAGTGGGGGAGAAAACCCAAAAGCAAATATGTAAAACAAAATATATACAAGATAAAATAGAAATAATCAGTAGCTATGTGACTCTAGAAAGCTACTTATTCTAACAATGTTCTAAGTAATAAATCTTTAAGACCATAAGTTTCAAAGTAATGTGCATATGAATTAGAGAGTTCATTATCTATGCTGATGATATCATAAGTTTAAACAAAAGCAAAAGAAAGCAATATCATGAATTTACCTCCTCTGAAACTGTAGTCAGTTGTATCCTTATCATATAGAAGTGACTTGGAATTGTAAAAATGTTATGACATGGAGCCATACTTAACACCATACACCAAGATAAGATCAAAATGGGTTCATAATTTAGGAATAAAGAACAAGATTATAAATAAATTAGAGGAACATAGGATAGTTTACCTCTCAGACCTGTGTAAGAGGGAGGAATTTGTGAACAAAGAACTAGAGATCATTATTGATCACAAAATAGAAAACTTTAATTATATCAAGTTAAAGTTTTTGTACAAACAAAACTAATGCAAACAAGATTAGAAGAGAAGCAATAAAGTGGGAAAACATTTTTACAATTAAAGGTTCTGATAAAGGCCTCATTTCCAAAATATGTAGAGAAATGACTCTAATTTATAAGAAATCAAGCCATTCTCTAATTGATAAATGGTCAAAGGATATGAACATACAATTTTCAGATGAGAAATTGAAACTATTTCTACTCATATGAAAAAGTGTTCCAAATCACTATTGATCAAAGAAATGCAAATTAAGATAACTTTGAAATACCTCTACACACCTGTCATATTGGCTAAGATGACAGGAAAAGATAATGACAAATGTTGGAGGAGACGCAGAAAAACTGGGACACTGATGATTGTTGGTGGAATTGGAATGGATCCAACCATTCTGGAGAACACTGGGGAACTATGCTCAAAAAGTTTTCAAACTGTGCATGCCCTTTGATCCAGCAGTGTTACTATTGGGCTTATATCCCAAAGAGATATTAAAGAAGGGAAATGGACCTGTATGTGCCAAAATGTTTGTGGCAGCCCTTTTTGTAGTGGCTAGAAACTGGAAAATGAATGGATGCCCATCAATTAGAGAATGGTTGGGTAAATTGTGGTATATGAATGTTATGGAATATTATTGTTCTGTAAGAAATGACCAGCAGGATGAATAGAGAGAGGCTTCCAAAGACTTACATGAAGAGTGAAATGAGCAGAACCAGGAGATCATTATACACTTCAACAACAATGCTATATGAGGATATATTCTGATGGAAGTGGATATCTTCAACAATGAGAAGATCCAATTTACTTCCAACTGATCAATGATGGACAGAATCAGCTACATCTAGACAAAGAACAGTGGGAATTGAACGTGGACTACTTGAATTTTTGTTTTCCTTCCCAGGTTATTTTTAACTTCTGTATCCATTGTTTTGTGTGTGCAACAAGAGAAACGTACAGATTTGTACACATATATTGTATTTAAGATATACTTTAACATGTTTAACAAGTATGAGACTGCCTACCATCTAGGGGAGGGTGTAGAGGGAGGGAAGGGAAAAGCTGGAACAGAAGTGAGTGAAAGGGACAAGGTTGAAAAATTACCCATGCATATGTTCTGTCAATCAAAAGCTATAATAAAAATATTATGCCAACTGAAATGTGGATTCAGGTCCAACTTTGGTAAGTTTAGAGAGTAATTATCTTGAGGAGGAAAAATTTTCAGCCTCAGCAACTCTTAAATATTATTTATTAGAGAAGTTATGATCTATATTGTTGAAAAGAGTACCTAAACCAACAAAAATTCACATTCTTTAAGGATTAGTGAATTTGATGTAATGACTAAAGTATTGGGATGGAAGTCAGGAAAACCTGGATTCAAATCTCATATTTGACACTTATTACCTATTTTATCATGTATATATGGTGAGGAATTTTACATCAGAGGTGTCAGGCTGGCCCAAACAAAAATAATATATAGTTGTAAACTATTATAATGAAAGGAGACAAAGATGACAAATCAATATCAATAAAAACATCATGGTGCTCCAAATAACCTATCATCCAAATTAATAAAGAAAACAATAGTTGAAATTTAAGAAGAAATAGCAGTAACACAATAGTGACAGAGGACTTTCTCTTTTACTCAGTTTGGTCTATTAAATATTAATTAAATATTAAATTGGTCTATAAAAAGGACAAACAAAAAGTATGGAGAGACAAAATGGTGAAAAAACTAGTGCTAAAATAATCGTGATATCTTATAAATGCAACAGTAAAGAATATACCTATAACTATTTCAATATCCATTAGTTGGGAAATCGTTGAATAAGTTATGATATATGGGCATGTATCCCAAAGAGATCATAAAGGAGGAAAAGGGACCCACATGTGCAAAAATGTTTGTGGTAGCCTTTTTTGTAGTGGCAAGAAACTGAAAACTGAGTGGATGCCCATCAGTTGGAGAATGATCGAATAAGTTAATATTATATGAATGTAA
Organism: Sarcophilus harrisii; assembly: GCF_902635505.1. Classification (NCBI taxonomy): domain Eukaryota; kingdom Metazoa; phylum Chordata; class Mammalia; order Dasyuromorphia; family Dasyuridae; genus Sarcophilus; species Sarcophilus harrisii. The sequence goes on along the minus strand of NC_045429.1, from coordinate 260,729,091 downwards.
TGGAATATTATTTTTCTTTGAGAAATGATCAGCAAGATGATTTCAGAGAGGCCTGGAGAGACTTACATGAACTGATGCTGAGTGAAATAAGCAGAAGCAGGAAAATTATACAGGGCAACAGCAAGATTATATGATGAACAATTCTGATGGACATTGCTCTTTTTAACAATGAGATGATTCAGGCCAGTCCCAATGATCTTGTGAAAAAGAGAGCTTTTTCTGAATCCAGAGAGAGAAATGTGTGAACTGAATGTGGATCACAACATAGTATTTTTCACTCTTTGTTGTTATTTGCTTGCATTTCATTTTCTTTCTCATTTTTTCATTTTTGATCTGATTTTTCTTGTGCAACATGATATTTGTGGAAATATATAAAGTGTGTCCTACTGCATAGTTAGTTTTCATGTATTGCTAAGAAAAAAAGTATATTCCTTTCTGTCTCAATTCTTTTTTTTTCCAATGGGCTATCATATCTAAGGGTTTCAAAATTCTGTTTACCTTCTTAACTTTTTCTTGTTAATTTTGTAGTTAGATTTATTTGATTCTAAGGAGGGAAAATTGAGATCCCCTACTAGCATAGTTTTGGTTTCTATTTCTTCTTGTATCTCACTGAACTTTACTTCTATGAATTTGGATTCTATACTAATCTTTATGTACATGTTTAATAATGCTATTACTTTGTCTATGATACCTTTTAATAAGATGTACTTTTTCTTCCTTATCTCTTTTAGTTTTTAAGTCAATGGTTAATTAATTTATTTTTATTTTTATCATTAATATGTTTTTACTTTGTCTAAGATCAAAATTCCTATCCCTGCTTTTTTGTTTTACAGCAGAAACATTATATATTCTGCACCAGCCTTTTCTCTTTACTGTATGCATCTCTCTCTTTCAAATATGTTTCTTATAAACATCATATGGTAGGATTCTGGTTTTTAATCCACTCTGCTATCAGCTTCTGTTTTGTGGAATGGTTCATCCCATTCACACTCACATTCTGAGTATTTCCCTTCCTCTTATTCCCTCCCAGACCATTTTTACCTTTCTCTCTCCTTTTACCCTGTCTCTCCTCAACATTGTTGTGTTTCTGACCATTGTAGCCCTCAATCTTTGCTCATTTCTATGAGCCCATTTTCTTTTTTCCTCATTTTCCTACTTCCCCATACTGTAAGAAGTTCTACATGAAACTGACTATTTACATTATTCCTATTTTGGACCAAGTCAGATGGGAATAAGATTCAAACAATGATAACCCTCCTGTCTTCTTTCTTTGTACTGTAATAAATCTTTTGCCCCTCTTCATGATACAATTTAGCATATTATACCTCCCTCTCCTCTTTTCCCAGTACAACCTTTTTCTGCACCTCTTAATTTTATTTCTTTATATCATCACATCAAAGTCAACTTATACAGCATGTCTAGATGTACTCCTTCTAAACATCTTAATAAAGATAGAGTTTTCAAAGTTACAAGTATTATCTTTTGATGTAAGCAGTTAAACCAAATTAAAATACCATTTATTTTTCTTTCCTGTTTACTTTTATATGCTTCTCTTGAGTCTTGAATTTAAAGATTGAATTTCCTATTCAAGTCTGGTTTTCTCATCAGGAGTGATTTAGAGTGTCCATCTCCCTGAAATATTATGCTCAATTTTTGATGAGTAGTTGATTATTGGTTGTAATTCAAACTCCTTTGCCTTCCAGAATTTCATAGCCAAACAGTCTAATTTTTTAAATAGAAACTGCTACATCATGTATAATCGTGAATGTGTTTCCCCAGTATTTGAAAAGTTTCTATCTGGCTACTTGCAGTGTTTTCTCTTTGACAGGAAAATTTTGGATTTTGGCTACAAGATTCCTTGTAATTTTCATTCTGGAATCTCTTTCAGATGGTGAGGGATGAATTTTTTCAATGACTATTTTGCCCTCTAGTTCTATGACATGAAAGCAATTTTCCTTGATAATTTTTTTGAAAGATGCTATTCAGGTTTTTCTTTTAAATAATGGCTTTCAGGGAGTACAATAATTCTTAACTTCTCTCTTGTGGTGGGAGTCTCAGCCTGAACCATGGGAATTTTCACCTCCCAGACAGTGTGGGGAGTTGAGGGTCTGATTCTGGAAAAACTGAAGGATTCTCTGTTGATTAAGAATTCCAGGCCCAGGTGTGCTATAGAGTCACTGCCCTGGATGAGAAGGAACTCCTTACCCAGTGAGTGCAGAAACAATGGGGCAGGGAAGTTGTTGACTACAAGTACTTGCAGTTAGGGTTCCCAACTAGAGGGTAGAGCTGAATTTAAGCTAGGAGCATCCCTTTTCCCTGCACTCTAGGATTAGAGGTGGTTGCACTAATTGTTCTTATTTTAAAAAATTAAGAAGCAAAGAAAGTACAACCAACCACAGACAGTTACTATGGGAACAGGGAAGATCTTGATTCCTCTTCAGAGAAGAACAATGAAGTATAAAAAGCCTCTTGTATCCCAAAAAGTAATGTTAAATGGCTACCTCCCAAAAAGAATTTGTAGAAGAACTTGAAAAAACTTCAAAAATCAAATAAGGAGATTGAAGAAGTAGAAGAACCACTCAAAGAAAGCAATAAGAAATGAAAAAAAGTTAAGCAATTAAAAAAAGGAATTATAAAGGCTTAAAGAAGATAATAATTCTGTGGAAAATTAGAATTGGACAAAGGAAAACCAGGGAAGCTATAAGAAACCACAAAATAAAATATAAAGAATGAAAAAGAACAGAATGTGAAACATATGAGAAAAAAATATATCTGGAGAAATATCAAGAGGATAAAATATAAGTGTAATAGTACTACCTGAAGGCTGTGACAAAAAAAAAAGAACTTTGACATAGTAATACAAGAAATAGTCAAAGAAGATTGTCCAGGACTGATAGAACATGAGGGAAACTAGAAATAGAAAAAAAGCCAACTCATTATCACTTGAAAGAGATCATACATGGAAAATACAAAGACAACTATTGATAGATTTTGAAATCCCCCCCCCCAAAAAGAGAAAATTCTTCAAGAAACAAAACAAAAAAATTCATATATACTAGAGCTACAATCAGCTACAACAACCAAAAAAAAAAAAAAGAAAGAAAGAAAGAAAGAAAGTCAGATGCTGGAATAACATAAATCACCAATTAAAAGAACTCGGCCTGCAGTCAAAAATAGCATATTCAACAAAAATAACTAAATACTGAATGAAAAAAAAAGACATTTAATAAAGATTTTCAGGACTTTTTCTGAACCAAACTTACATGTAATAGAAAGTTTAACATATAAAGTTAACATATTATTTTTTTATATGGAAATGCATGACATATGTTTAAGATTGACATTAATAATTTGTGGCAGCCCTTTTTGTAGTGGCAACATACTAGAAACTGAGTGGATGTCCATCAATTGAATAATGGCTGAACAAGTTATTCTATATGAATGTTATGGAATATTATTATTCTATAAGAAATGATTAGGAGGATGATTTTAGAGAGGCCTGAAGAGACTTACACCAACTGATGCTAAGTGATCATTATACATGGAAACAGCAAGATTATACGATGATCAATTCTGATGGACATGGCTCTCTTCAACAATGAGATGCTTCAGGACAGTTCCAATGCTCTTGAGATGAAGAGAGCCATCCACACCCAAAGAGAGGACTATATGAACTGAATGTGGATCACAACATGGTATTTTTACTCTTTTTGCTGTTGTTTGCTTGCATTTTGTTTTCTTTCTCAGTTTTTTTTTCCTTTATGATCTGATTTTTCTTGTGCAGCATGATATTTGTGAAAATATGTATAGAAGAACTTCACATGTTTAACATATATTGAATTATTTGCCATCTAGGAGAGGGGTGGGGAGAAGGGAGGGAAGAAAATTTTGAATTATAAGGTTTTGCAAGAGTGAATGTCGAATGTTGAAAATTATCCATACATGTATTTTGAAAATAAATAAATAAAATTTAAAAGTAAAAAAAAAAAAGAATGACATCAGTTAATTGGGTAGCTCAAAATAAAGATTGAAACAGGTTGAGAAAAGTAAAAATAGTATTATACTATATGGATGAAGTGCCAAAAAAGAACTGACACAAAGGCATTAGGGTGTGGTGGAGGGCTGGTAATTCTGAAAACCTACTCACATTGAGATGGGATAAACAAGGGACAATATCTATACATACATACATAAATACATACACACACACACACACACACACACATATAACATGAAATTTATCACACCCTCCAAAATCTATAAGGAAATTAGGAGAGGAGGGACTAGTTTAAGGATAATTATAGAATTGTATGAAGATTTATGGCCATGGAAGAAGATATGTACATCAATGGGAAAAGAATGAAGAAACAGGGAAATGGTGGCATACAATAAGATTACAGAAGAGTGTTTAAATTAATGGGAATGGGATAAGGTGTGTAGATTAATGGAAATGAGATAAAGAAGGAGAGAAAAGGTGGGGAGAGAAGATGAGGAAAGGATACACAGCTGGGAGGATGTTGAATAATAACAAGGCAAGTTAAAGAGTGGAATTAAACTAGAAGAGTTAGCAAGTATAAGAAATAAGAGATATACACAAACACTACAGCAAAGTTGGAAATTAGCAGGGCTAGTAATCATTGATCTCAGACAAAGTTAAACTTAAAGATTTAATAAAGAGAGAAATTTACATTATATGCCAGACACATTAATAGTGTATGCAAAAGTGTATGCAAGTGAACAAGTTGGACACAACATTGATCTTAAGGAGAGTAAATTAGATTGTTGTTAAGATTCAGTCACTTTTTAAGGTGTATTCAATTCTTTATGACCACCTTTGAGTTTTTCTTGGGACAAATGCTAGAATGGTTTGCCATTTCTTTTTCCAGCTTATTTTAGAGATGAAAAAAATGAGAGAAACAGCATCAAGTGACTCATCCACGATCACCAATTACTGAGTTTCTCAGGTCAGAATTGAACTCAGAAAGATGAGTCTTCCTGACTCCAGACCTGGTTCTCTAGTCTAAGCCATCTAGTTATCCTATCCACTATAAGATAGCATGGTATAATGGAGATAAAGCCACCTTCTAAATCAGGAAGGCATTGGGTCAAATGCTACACAAGACATCTTATTGAGTAGCCCTGGAGAAGCCATTCAACATCTCAGTAATTCCCAGATACCTCCTACCATAAGCTTCATAAATAGGATTGTGTAGAGTCAGATGTGCCAACATAGCCTGAGAAAGTACTTCCATTTTTCATGCTATTTCTTGTACCATCTCCATCTTGTCCCAGAATCTTTTCATGCTTTATGATCACTTCAGTCCTGGAATTCATGCTTTTAGATGCTCTCTGCCTCTGAATAAACTCCTAGAAAACAATCTTTTCATTTCTTACCAGGCTGAAGTACAGGCTTCCCATTTTCATTCATCTTTCTTTTATGTGTTATCTTCCTCTATAACAACATAAGCTTTGTGAAGTCAGGGACTATCTTTCTTTTTGCTTCTATTTGCATTCCCATTGCTTAACACAATATGAGGAAATATATTATGCTTTAAATAAATTGCTATTTGACTTACTGAGGGAAAAGTGAAAGGCTTCCCCAGAATGTACTCATATTCTCAAGCCTGTGGTAGTAGAGATGATGGGATTGATCTAAATTTGATAGAAACAGTTTCCTCTATCAGTGGAATTACAGATTCAGGCACAAGTAATTTCAGTTGCAAAAATATTTGTTTAATGTTTTCTATGTACCAAACATTGCTTTAAATAAAAGTGATACAAACAAGGGCAAAAATATATTCTTTAAACTCAAGGGGACCACTTTCAAGTGGAAAAAAAACATAGAAATAACAATGATCACCATGAAATAAGATGTTTTTATCAGAGAGAAAAAGCCAGGATGTCTTTGCTTTGTGGAAAAAAAAAGAGATTAAAAAAAGGCATTCCTAAAGAAACCTCACCCACACTGTATATATTAGCATAGAACTCATTTCCAAGTATAAGGAAGAATTGATGTTATAATTATTTGAAATTACATTAAATTCATTCAATTTGAAGTTCATTGGTTAATATAAAATATGAATGTCCTATTGTGTAACTATCTTGTGAATTTGGTAGTATGCATTGTAAATCACAAAGTCTTAATACAAAATGAACATTCAAGGTCATCTAGACACTTCCTTCATTTTTCAGATAAGAAAACTGAAACCCAGAAAAATTAAATATGTTGCTAAAGGTCAAATAACTTGACCTGAAACCTCATGCAAAAGTCTGTTGTTTCAAAGGCATACTATACTTGCTACTGGTTTATCATCTACCGGTATGATTTGATAGGAACAGTATTTTCTTCCATAATATTTCCAAGTATCCACAATTTGGAAGTCAAACTCCCCTCTGTTTTTTTCATTTAAATTTCTATTATTGTGAAAATGTTAGGGGAACACAGAAAAAGATTGAAACAGGGAGGCCTGATCTGCATCATCAGAAGCAAAAGCATCAAAAGCAGGCTATCCCAAGCTATCCCAAATGAGCCTTTAGTGCTTTGTTTTCTCTTAGAATTTCTCTAAATACATTGTTAATTCTGACAATACATTTTCTACCAGAAAGAAAGAAGATAGATTATGGTTACCAATTCCCTATCACAAAATATGTTATATTTGCACATTGTAATATTATTACTGACAAAAATCTCACAATTTAATGAAAAGGAGATAGTGATTCCATACCTCCAACTATAACTATCACATTTAGGCATCTATAATGTTTTCTGTGCAATCATTAAAAGCAGGGTAACGGCAATATTTTAGCCATCTCAATACATAGAATATTTCTATTACTTGGGCTAGAGAGTGTTTTCCGTGGATGATTGGTTGACAATCTTCAAATGATAATTTTAGGTCCTAAAGAATTAAACACAGGTCTATTTTTATGAGGTGGGACAGATTGGAAACCATTCTTTCTGCTTGTTCTGATGAAATTGAAAATGAGAGGAATGTATGTCATACAAGGGACAAGTGTTTTGAAGCCCATTTGAATTATACTTCATCCCCTCTTTATAGCCTAGTGTTTCACTATATCCATTTCCCTGGCAGCATTGCACCGATCAAAAACAAGTTATTGACACTTATATCTCACACATAAATCAGACCAGGCAGACAAAGTAAAGAAGGTGGTTTCCATGAGAGTGGATGATGGAGAGGAATAATGCATTTTTTTACCTTTAGGATATCACTTTAATATGATCCAGAAACAATGGCAGAAAATCATTCCAATTAAATGGTCTTAAAATAAGATATAAAGTAAATGCAGGTGATCTCATTCTGTCTGGTGTGTCAAGAGTTGACAACACAAAATTGAGCAGAAATAGTTTAAATTTAGCCGTACCTGCATACATGTACAAGGGCTCAGTGTAGAAATTGGATTTGCTTCAGTGGAGTCAATTAAGAAGGGCTCTCAACAAGGAAAGGTTGAAGTGCACTGACAGGGCACAGAGAATTCAGTTGGTATTGATTGGCACTAACTTGGGCACAAATAAAGCAAAGTATTCTAGCTTTTGACATTTGCTCTCTTCATTTGAGAAATTATACTAATGGATAAAATAATAATAAACTGTCCCATTCTACTCCCTGCAAAAGGTAAAGGTAGCAAATAGATACATTATACCAGATATTTTCCTCAGATTCATTCTCATAAAATTGATTTGTTGTAGAATAATATCTTTAACAGAGTTCTTTTACTCTGACTCCATAGTTTTCAAACTACTTTCTATTTATCTGTAATATTTATATTATCTTTGTTTATCACTATGAATGTTTGAAAATTATCTAGGTAGAAAACTTTACTGTTTTTTTTTTCTACTGTTAAAAGGAAATTTTGATTGAAAATCAACTCCTCCTCTTCTCTTCTCTGTCTTTTCCTTCCCCTTTCCTCTTCTTTCCCTTCTTTTTCATTTATTTTCTTTTTTTAAAGACTGGTTTTCCCTATTATCTCAGAATTGAAATGAAGTACCCATGTACCTAATCCCACTGGTGAGTGGTATGAGTTTTTACCTGGGCTCAGATAAATGGCACAGTGAACTTAGCACTGACCTTGAAGTCAAGAGGACCTGAGTTCAAATCTGTTCTTCAAAACTTAATGTTTATTAGCAGTGTGACCCTGAGTAAGTCACTTACCCCCAAATGCCTCACTAAATAATAATAAGAAGAAAGTTGTTACCTGCTCTGTATCTGACGTGAATCATTTCATACTTTCTTAGGCACCCTGGTGTTTTCTTATTCCTAATGTTTCACCATTTTGGAGAAGGACTTAGTTCAGATACGAAATGACATTTAGACTTTTGCAGCTCAGAAATTCCAGTCTTATGTAATCAATCAACTTCAGACTCCTCAGCATCAGGAATTACATGTGTGTGCTACCATTCTCAGACTAGTCTGGTGTCTTGATCTGTGAGTGGAGAATGAAATTTCTTAAAGATCCTCTCAAGCTGGAAAAGTTTTAAGTATCTTTCTGTCAAAAGAAATGTATTCTATTATTAATATTGATAATCCTTAAATTTTCTGCCCGGCATACAGCACAAACATATAGCACTCTTCATTGTGGATCTAGGATCAATGCAATGTATTGAAATAATAAAATATAAAAGAATTTTTAAAAGGAGAAATGAATTCTGAGAATAGCCTGCCATTACTTTTAATTTGACAAATACGTATAAACTTATTACATATAAGATTTCATGATTAACTCATGGAATACAAAGAGAAAAAAAATGAAAACAATCCTGGGCTCTGTCTAAGCACAGAGATCCATTACTTGATATCTAGCAACAAAGTGATTGATTTTTATATCCTGAAAATTTAACAAAGACTATCTAAAAAGGCATAAAAGGATTTTGATTATCTTAAGAGATATTCCTCTCAAGAGTGATTTCTCTTTTGCAGTACTAATGTTATACATGAAAAGCAGTGAGATAACATTCATGCATACATGTGTACACACATATACATACTTAATTATTACAAACTGTTCCTGCCTTTCCTAAAAACCTAAATGTCTTTAAAGATTTTTGGGGGGGAAAGAGTCTTTGAAAAACATGTGAGGAAAAAAAAAGGAAAGAAAAAAAAAAAACTTTGTTATCTTATCAAAACTACTACTAGCTGGATAATTCTCATTTTGTCAGCTTGGTGTCATCAATCTGGTAAAAAGCAGAAAATGTTTACAATTGTTGCCCCCATTTTGGAAGATGAAAGTGATTTTTTTATGGCAAAGTATTCCTGGGCTATACAATATCTACCCTAATTCTAATAATCTTTGGAAGACTGGGAGTAAATTGGAAGATTAAAATCCAACAAAAGCCATATTCTGACATTCAAACACTTGTACACATACACACATATACTCTCTCTCCTTCATTCACAATCACATATGGATGAACCTTCCACAAAACTGACAAGTTAACTTCAGAAGTATATATTAAGACCATATTATCTGTCATGCATTTTTAGTATCTTCTGGGAATAAAAATTCAAGCAAAGTGAAATATAATATTCACCCCCAATTCTAATGGGGAAGAAAACAATTTGCAAAGAGTGAGAGTACATTTGGGAGAACAAAGTTTCAAGAAACAAGAGTATTTCTTGAAGAGGAAATGAAGCAAGGACATATACAGTAACTCCAATTCAAATGCATCCCATCTCAAAATATTTTATGAAAGAAAAAAAAAGTTTTTTTTTCACTGTTAATAGTAATAGCAAGAATACTAGATTGGTCAGAGGTCCTGGGTTCAAATCCCAACTCCAGAAACTGTAGGCACATCACTGAGCTTTCTGGACTTCAATTTATATTCATGTGAAACATAATGAAGTTGGTGAAAATCATCCCTACACTCCCTCTAAATTATAAAGCCTATGATCCCATGATTCTATTTTAAAATGAGATATGATGATATACAGTTAATATACTAACCATTTATTAATACCTTCCTTTATAATTTTCCAAAGGCAATATCACAGCTATTCTCATAGTAAAGAAGAAATGAAAATCTAGAGAAATGAAAAAGCTAATTCATAGCTATGTAGGATTTAGGTTGCCTGACTAAAATAAAATAAAATTTTGTTATGTTACAGATTTTTAAGTGTTGCTACAAAGGCACAAGTAAGCAAAATTCCAGAAGTTAGGCAAAAAGCTTTCTATGCTTAGCCATGAGGGGAGATTTTAAGCATAATAAAACTATTTCTTATTGTTTTATAAAAATAGGCAATTCATGTTTGAGGTGCATTCATTCATCACCACCTTATTAAAAAAGGATGTTTTGGTTCTGTCACAATCTTGTACCATCTAAACTGATAAATCCTATTTTCTTTCCCCTTGTTAGTTTGTAGAAGATAACCATTTTGAACTGTCTAAGATGATGAACTGAAGAATTCCTAGGAGAAAACTTTACATTTAGACTTCTGTAATAGCAATAATATCTTGGAAATTTCATGATTCCATGATCATCAAAAAATATCACAGAATTGTGAAGTGATAATTTCCCCTTTCCAATTCTTTATATAATACTAAATATAAAGTTCTACAGTGTGTTGTGTGTACAGGTGAATAAGTGGGGAAAAAATCATCTTCTAAGTTGTTCATCTATGTAGTTATAGATGTTACAATTTGATATCCAGCATTGGTAAATGAAAGTATTATTTAAAAAAAGCAAAATTCCCACTATGTAACAACTTTACTGATTAAAAATAAATTAATAGAAGAAAATGCCTATCTATATGGGATTTAGTGAGTGCCTCTTCCCTAAAAACTCAATGCCCACCAAATTGATAGCCTAAATATGCACCCCAAGATTCTCAACTTTTCGTCAGGACACAGTAGTGTGAATCATTATTAGTCCTCTGAAATCATGGCTAATGTTTTTGAGTCTAACAAAGTGATTTGTCTTTACAATTTGATATTACTTTCCTGATTCTGCTCATTTCACTCTGTATCAGGTCATGAAGTTTCTCCAAAGTTTCTATAAAACCTTACTTTTCCTTATGGTTTAAAGCACAATACTATTACATTATGTTGATATATCATAATTTATTTAGTCACTTTTCATTTTTTGAGGTCCCCCTTACTTTCTGATTCTGCTGCCACAAGAGGAAAAATATTGTAAAACCTAAAAATATTGCAATATTTTTGTACATACAGATTCATTTTTCCTAAATTTTCAAAGGGGATAGATCCAGAATTAGTATTTCTGTTACATATTATATTAGTAATTATTTCTTTTTAGTTGACCATACCAATTCACAATTTCACCAAGAATGAGTTTTTAATGTAATTCTTTTTTCCCCCCATAGGAATTCTAGCATTTGTCATTTTCCTTTCTGTCAACTTTATGAATCTTATATTTCAGAAATGTTACAAATTGAATATCTCTAATAATTAGTGATACTAAATTTTTCTATATGGCTATAGAAAAATTGAATTTATTCCTTGGAAAATGGATTCCTTTGAGCATGTAGCCATTTTGAAATGTTTTGTATTACAATAATTTGAGTATTTCTTTCTACATTCAAGAAATGAAACCCTTATAAGTCAAATTCACTGTAAATTTCTTTCCTCAGTTGCCTTTGCTCCTTTTAATTGCACCTGAATTGATTTTAAAATCTTTTAAATTTTATGTAATCAAAAGTATCCATTTGATTTTCTTTTATCCTATCTATGCCATATTTAATCATGAAATTTTTCATTATCCAAATATCTGAAAGATAATTTCTTCTTTTTTGCACAATTTCTTCATATTATATATGATATATATTATCTTTGCATCTAGATCACTTATCAATCAGGGGATCATTTTGACAAAAGGTGTGGGATTTTGGTTTACATTTTGTTTATATATTTGTTTATATTTATTATTATTGTACATAATAATATACTTCAATTATTTAATTATTATATTATAATTATATGTAACATTGCTATAATGGATTATAAAATATATTAAATATTGAATAATAATAATTGAAATATTATTATATTTAGTATACATCGTTAGAAAACTGCCAGAATTTTTTTTCAAATTGCCAACTATTTTTCTTGAGTAGAAATTTCTTACTCTAGTGTCTTGAATGTTTTGACTTAAGAAATACTAGGCAAATATGCTTATTTACTTTTGTATAAATTTAAGTAGACCAGAGCTAAAACAAACAAACAAAGAAAACCAAAACAAACAAACAAACAAACAAAAAAAAACCCAGACATCCTTCTGCCTGGATGATGTTAGAACTTTTTTTCCCTAACTATGGACACTGAGCTATTGAAATTTTAATATCATTTTTTTTCATTTCATATAAAGGTCATAAAACTATAGATCAAGAAATGGTGTAGATATTTGAGCCATTTTATCATATCATGAATTTAAATAAAACTAATTAGAGCAATATGTGATCAATTTTTCTGAGAGAAAAGATTTAGGAAAGAGATAGCCATGAAGCAGAAAATATCATACCCTAAAGTATCCTGCATAGAGGAGACTGAAAAGACCTCAGGAGAATTCTGTTTCTCCGACCAAGCAGTGGAAAGGGAACAAAAAATCATATATCTATAGCTAATTTTATGCTTTAATCTGTAGCAACATCCACTGCTCTTTCATTAAAGTGGTATGTTAAAATTGCTAACTTAATTCTTGCTTTATTTCTGGGAGAAAGTCATGTCTTTCAGAAATAAAACAAGTAACCCACAAAAAGGCAAGGCGAATGGAGTCAGTTACTTTTGCTTATGGGGATACTAACTCCTCTGCTCCAAGAGTGGCTCCTATAAATACATACTTCACATAAATGCTGACGCTATTAAGAATATTGGCCAATTATGAATCACTTTTAAAATATTCATTGAATCATTTCCCAAATATAGGCTTTTTTTCTTTGAGAAGGAAAATACTATTTTTGATATAAAGGAGATGGGCCAGATGCCTTTGATTAAAAGAAATATACTAGAAAAAGATGGACCTTTTCTTTTTGGCCAGATACAGTAACAATAATCTGGAATCAGAAGATTGGTTTGGATCCCAGCTTTTTCCTTGCTTGAGTGTTTTGAGGGTAAATAAACTCTACTTTATTGGCCGCTGCAAAGGAAAAACTGATGACTCAGTGGATCTTCCAAAGGGAGTAATTCTTAACCTGTTTCTCTTTTCCTTTGCTCTGCAAGTGACATAATGTAATTGTATTTGTTTGGGCCCAGATAATTCTGTGCCTGTGCCTCTTTAACTTAATGCTTCTTTTCAGGGTCCTGGATTATTGAACATCTTCAGATAAATATGCCCAGATTTTGAAGTAGCCTTGGAGATCATGGATTCAATCAATTCTGGATGCACTACAGCAGGTGTTCTTGAAACCTGTCCCTAAACATGCCCACTGCCCTGAGGATGAAGTCATTCTTTGACTTTGCTTGCCAAAAGACAGTTGTTTCAAGGGGCACATTATAGAGCAAAGGTCTAATGTAAAATGTTTATTCAGCTGTTCCAAAAAGTGTTTTATATTTTAAATTTTAACTTCTTCAAACAAGATATCAATAGTTATTATTACTTCTTGACCCACCACTCTAAGCACTGCTCCATCTAAATGTTTATGATAGCATGTCTTAAAATTATTTTTCTTCATGAGACAGATAATATGGAATCAAGGATATTAACTCAAACTGGACAGATAACTGGAGCCTATCAAGTCTTAACATCAGCTGTAAGAAAGAGGGAAACTTAGGAAAATCACATATCAAATGTCCCTTCACCTTCCCTCAAGCTTTCTTTTGCCCACATTTTTTATGTATACTGATGTAATTCCAAAATCTTGGTCTCTCCTCTACAATGCAGATTCCTAGGCCAACTGCTCCAAGCCCTCCAAGATTCTACTTAATCAACCTGAATAAAAAAATAGTTCACACATGTTTAGACTATTGTAAAATTTGGAGCAAGAAGGCAATTTAGAGATTATTTAGGTCAGTTCTCTTCTGTTTCTTTTTTTTTTTTAATGAGGCAACAGAAAGCCAGAGAGAAAGTCCCAAAATCACACTGTCTCTTTTTCCAGAATCAAATCTTTTTGCTTCACCCTACCACTGTCTTTATTTAATATTCATCCATTCACTAAAGAATCTTTAAAACAGCAGTTTAGACATCTGTTCCTCTTGCCTATTCAAAAATATTTTCCACAGTTGTTTAGATCTGATTTTATTTGTGTGAAAAGTGTTGGTAACTTGGGACAGAATAAAGATGGCAGAGAATAGACCAGTTTTTATCTATGCTCTTCCTGGTTTCCCTCAGAATTAAGACCAGATCAAGTCTCTGAAAGGGTTTTGGAATAACAGAACACACAAATATTTGGAGTGTAACAAATTCCCAGCAGAAGATAGTTTGGAAGACCTTCATGAAAGGTCCGTCTCAATTAGGCCAGCGAAGGTGGGGTAAGGAAGCAGACGAGTGTGAAGCACAGGGAGATCCTGGGAAGAGAGACCTCAGAGCACAAGGGGAATCAGCTAAAATACAGCAGGACTGCTGCCTGTCAAGGTTCTCAAGCCAGTGTATAAGCAGGCTACCTGTGAGATCTCCAACACAACTATAGTTGAGCCTCTGAAACATAGAATAACAAGTGGGATTTGGCCATGCTCACTCAACCCTGGAAGGAATTCAGCAGCACCAGAATCAGAGTAGTATGAAGTCACTGTTGTCTGTAGAGAAAGCTTGAAGTAATCTTCCCTTTGCCCTTAGACTAGATCTCAACATTTAAAAATGAACAAAAAAGCAAAAAGAATTGCAACTATAGATAGCTACTATGGAAACAGTGAAGAACATATATCAAACCCTGAGGACAATGAAGGCAAAACATCTCCAGATAAAGCTCCAAAGGGTAATATGAGTTGCTCTCCAGCTCAAAAAGCTCTCTTGGAAGAATTCAAAAAGAATCTTAAAAGAGAGAAGAAAAATGGGGAAAAGAAATGAGATGTTTGAAAAAGGGAACACAGAGATTGAAAAAACATCACTCCTTAAAAATAGATTTGATAAAATGGAAAAATAAAATAACTCTTTGAAAAACAAAATTGGTGAAATTGAACAGAAAACAACTCCCTAAAAACTAGAATTAGCAAAGGTGGAAAAAAATCAAATGAACAAAACAACTCACTTAAAAGTTTAATTGGCCAAATGCAAATGGAAGTAAAAAAGCTAACTGAAAGAAATGGAAGTGAATGACTCAACGAGACATCAAGACTCAGTCAGATAAAACAAAAAAATAAAAAATAGAGGAAAGAAAATAATTCACCAGAAAAACAACTGATCTGAAAAATAGATCCAGGAGAAACAATTTAAAAATTATTGGACTACTTGAGAATCACAATGAAAAAATAGCCTAGACATCATCTTTCAGAAAATCATCAAGGAAAACTGCTCTAATGTCCTAGAACCAGAGGGTAAAATAGCCATTGAAAGAATTCACTGATCATTTCTTGAAAGAGACCCTAAGGAATATCATAGCTAAATTTCATAATTCAAATATCAAGGAGCCACAATTATGATTACCCAGGAATTAGCAGTGTCCACTTTAAAGAATGAAAGGACCTGAAATCAGATATTCTGAAAGGCAAAGGAACTTGTATTTCAGCCAAGGAATCAAGTATCCAGCAAAATTAATCATTATCTTTCCGGGATAAAGATGGACATTCAGTGAAACAGGGGAATTCCATTTATTTCTGAGGAAAAGACCAGAGCTGAACAAAAAATCTAATCTTCCAATATATATCTCAAGGAAAGCACACAAAAGGTAGAAAAAAAGTTAAAAAATGTTTCTTTTAAAAGTTAAAAAGTTTACATTCTCATATGGGAAGATAATATCTTAGATGGTATAAATATAATTTGATTATACTGGGGATTGTAGTGGGGGAAAAAGTAAAGTGGAGATAAAATGAGGAAAAGTACATCTCATGAAGAGGCAAAAATTGAGGGAAAGAAGGGAAGGGGTGAACATTGTGTGAATCTTACTCTCATCATATTTGGCTCAAAGAAAGAATATCAGACATTTAGTTTCATACAGTAACCTGTCACAGCATATAGGTAAATGGGAAAAAAAGGGGAAGACAAATAGAAGGAAGAACAGAAGTAGAAAGGGAAAGGTATAAGAAAAGGAAAGGGGCTATAAACTGGAAGATTCTATTTGAGGGAGGTAGTGGTAAGATGCAAAATACTGGGGAGGAGGGAAATGAGGAAAAGAAAGAGAAAAGCATAACTTAGGGAAAATAAGATGGTGGGAATTACAGAGTTCGTAATTTTAACTGTGAATGTGAATGGAATGAATTTTCCCATAAAATGGAAGCAGATAGCAAACTAGAATAAAAGCCAGAATCATAGAATATATTGTTTTGTTTTTTTTTTTGTCTAGAAATCATTTTTTTTAAATCATAGTAACTTTTTATTGACAGAATCAATGCTAGGGTAATTTTTTTTACAACATTATCCCTTGCACTCACTTCTGTTCCGATTTTTCCCTCCTACCCTCTACCCCCTCCCCTAGTTGGCAAGCAGTCTTATATATGTTGAATATGTCCTAGTATATCCTAGATACAATGTATGTGTGCAGATCCAAACAGTTTTCTTGTTGCACAGGGAGAATTGGATTCAGAAGGTAGAAATAACCTGGGAAGAAAAACAAAAATGCAAACAGTTTACATTCATTTCCCAGTGTTTTTTTCTTTGGGTGTAGCTGCTTCTGTCCATCATTGATCAATTGAAACTGAATTAGGTCTCTTTGTCAAAGAAATCCACTTCCATCAGAATACATCTTCATACAGTATCGTTGTTGACTTATATAATGATCTCTTGGTTCTGCTCATTTCACTTAGCATCAGTTCATGTAAGTCTCTCCAAGCTTCTCTGTATTCATCTTGCTGGTCGTTTCTTACAGAACAATAATATTCCATAACATTCATATACCACAATTTACCCAACCATTCTCCAATTGATGGGCATCCGCTCAATTTCCAGCTTCTAGCCACTACAAACAGGGCTGCCACAAACATTTTGGCAAATACTGGTCCCTTTCCCTTCTTTAGTATCTCCTTGGGGTATAAACCCAGTAGAAACACTGCTGGATCAAAGGGTATGCACAGTTTGATAACTTTTTGGGCATAATTCCAGATTGCTCTCCAGAATGGTTGGATTCGTTCACAGCTCCACCAACAATGTATCAGTGTCCCAGTTTTCCCACATCCCCTCCAACACTCATCATTATTTTTTCCTGTCATCTTAGCCAATCGACAGGTGTATAGTGGTATCTCAGAGTTGTCTTAATTTGCATTTCTCTGATTAATAATGACTTGGAACACTCTTTCATATGAGTGGTAATGATTTCAATTTCATCATCTGAAAATTGTTCATATCCTTTGACCATTTATCAATTGGAGAATGGCTTGGTTTCTTATAAATTAGAGTCAGCTCTCTATATATTTTGGAAATGAGGGCTTTATCAGAACCTTTAACTGTGAAGATGTTTTCCCAGTTTATTGCTTCCCTTCTAATCTTGTTTACATTAGTTTTGTTTGTACAGAAGCTTTTTAATTTGATGTAATCAAAATTTTCTATTTTGTGATCAATAATGGTCTCTAGTTCGTCTTTAGTCACAAATTTCTTCCTCTTCCACAAGTTTGAGAGATAAACTATCCTATGTTCCTCCAATTTGTTTATAATCTCGTTCTTTATGTCTAAATCATGGACCCATTTTGATCTTATCTTGGTATACGGTGTTATGGTATGTCCATGCCTAATTCTCCATACTAATTTCCAGTTATCCCAGCAGTTTTTGTCAAATAATGAATTCTTATCCCAAAAGTGAGGATCTTTGGGTTTGTCAAACACTAAATTGCTATAGTTGACTATTCTGTCTTGTGAACCTAACCTGTTCCACTGATCAACTAATCTATTTCTTAGCCAATACCAAATGGTTTTGGTGACTGCTGCTTTATAATATAGTTTTAGATCAGGTACAGCTAGGCCACCTTCATTTGATTTTTTTTCATTAATTCTTTGAGATTCTTGACCTTTTATTATTCCATATGAATTTTGTTGTTATTTTTTCTAGATCATTACAATATTTTCTTGGAAGTCTGATTGGTATAGCACTAAATAAATAGATTAGTTTAGCAAGTATTGTCATCTTTATTATATTCGCTCGACCTATCCAGGAGCACTTGATATTTTTCCAATTGTTTAAGTCTGACTTTATTTGTGTGGAAAGTTTTTTGTAATTTAGCTCATATAATTCCTGACTTTCCTTTGGTAGATAGATTCCCAAATATTTTATGCTGTCGACAGTTATTCTGAATGGAATTTCTCTTTGTATCTCTTGCTGTTGGATTTTGTTGGTGATGTATAAAAATGCTGAGGATTTATGGGGATTTATTTTATAACCTGCAACTTTGCTAAAGTGATGGATTATTTCTAATGGCTTTTTTGTAGAATCTCTAGGGTTCTCTAAGTATACCATCATATCATCTGCAAAGAATGATAGTTTGGTTTCCTCACTGCCTATTCTGATTCCTTTAATCTCTTTCTCGACTCTTATTGCTGAGGCTAGTGTTTCTAATACAATATTGAATAATAATGGTGACAGTGGGCAACCTTGCTTCACTCCAGATCTTACTGGGAAAGATTCCAGTTTTTCCCCATTGCATATGATGCTTACTGATGGTTTTAAATATATGCTCCTGACTATTTTAAGAAAAAGTCCATTTATTCCTATACTCTCAAGTGTTTTTTTTAGGAATGGATGTTGGATTTTATCAAATACTTTTTCTGCATCTATTGAGATGATCATATGGTTTTTGTTATTTTGCTTATTGGTATAGTCAATTATGCTTATAGTTTTCCTAATATTGAACCAGCCCTGCATTCCTGGTATAGATCCAACTTGATCATAGTGTATTATCCTGTGGATGATTTTCTGTAATCTTTTTGCTAATATTTTATTTAAGATTTTAGCATCAATATTCATTAGTGAGATTGGTCTATAATTTTCTTTCTTTGTTTTCAGCCTACCTGGTTTAGGTATCAGTACCATGTCTGTGTTGTAAAAGGAGTTTGGTAGGACTCCTTCAGTCCCTATTTTTTCAAATAGTTTATATAGCATTGGGGTTAATTGTTCTTTAAATGTTTGGTAGAATTCGCATGTAAATCCATCTGGTCCTAGGGAGTTTTTTAGGGAGTTGGTTAATAGCTTGTTCTATTTCTTTTTCTAAGATGGGACTATTTAGGATATTTACTTCTTCCTCTGTTAATCTGGGCAAGCTATATTTTTGAAGGTATTCTTCCATTTCATTTAAGTTGTCGAATTTATTGCCATAAAGTTGGGCAAAGTAATTCCTAATTATTGCTCTAATTTCCTCTTCATTAGTGGCGAGTTCTCCCTTTTCATTTTTAAGACTAACAATTTGATTTTCCTCTTTCCTTTTTTAATCAGATTTACTAAGGGTTTGTCTATTTTGTTGGTTTTTCATAGGAACCAACTCTTAGTTTTATTAATTAATTCAATGTTTTTTACTTTCACTTTTATTGATCTCTCCTTTTATTTTTAGAATTTCAAATTTAGTGTTTGACTGGGGTTTTAATTTGTTCCTTTTCTAGCATTTTTAGTTATAAGTCTCAATTCGTTGACCTTATCTTTCTCTACTTTATGCAAGTAAGCCTCTAGAGATATGAAATTTCCCTTATTACCGCTTGGCTGCATCCACACATTTTGATATGATGTCTCATTATTGTCATTTTCTTGGGTGAAGTTATTAATTATGTCTATGATTTGCTGTTTCACCCTAATCATTCTTTTAGTATGAGATTATTTAGTTTCCAATTATTTTTGGTCTACTTTCCCTGGCTTTTTGTTGAGTGTAATTTTTATTGCATAGTGGTCTGAAAAGGATGCATTCACTATTTCTGCCTTACTGCATTTGAGTTTGAGGTTTTTATGTCCTAATATATGGTCTATTTTTGTATAGGTTCCATCAACTGTTGAAAAGAAAGTGTACTCCTTTCTGTCTCCATTTCGTTTTCTCCATAGGTCTATCATATCTAACTTTTCTAGTATTCTATTTACCTCTTTGACTTCTTTCTTATTTATTTTGTGATTTGATTTATCTAATTCTGGAGTGCAAAGTTGAGATCTCCCACTATTATAGTTTTGCTATCTATTTCTTCTTGCAGCTCTCTTAATTTCTCTTTTAAGAATTTAGATGCTACACCACTTGGTGCATATATGTTTAATATTGATATTGCTTCATTATTTAAGCTGCCCTTTAGCAAGATATAGTGCCCTTCCTTATCTCTTTTAATTAGATCAATTTTTTTTTGCTTGATCTGAGATCAGGATGGCTACCCTGCTTTTGACTTCACCTGAAGGATAGTAGATTTTGCTCCATCCTTTTACCTTTATTCTGCATGTATCTCCCTGCTTCAGGTGTGTTTCCTGTAAACAACATATTGTAGCATTCTGGCTTTTAATCCATTCTGCTAATTGCTTCCTCTTTATGGGGGAGTTTCCCCCATTCACATTTATGGTTAAAATTACCCATTCTGTATTACTTGCCATCTTGTTAACCCTTATTTATGCTTTTCTCCCTTCTTTCCCCCTTCCCCCCTTCCCAGTATTAAAATTGTGAGCACCCCTTGCTTCTCACAGCCCTCCCTTTTTAATATCTTTCCTCCCCACCTTAGAGTTCCTCCCCCTATCTTACTCCTTTCCCTCTCAGTTTCTGTATTCCCTTCTGCTTAGCTTATTCCTTCCCTTTTCACTTTTCCCTTCTCACTTTTCAATGAGATGGGAGAAGTTTCACCGTATATTGAATATGTCTAAATTTTTTTCTCTTAAAGTCAATTCTTATGGCAGTAAAATACCCACTATATTCATCCCCCTCCATTCTTTCTCTCAGATATAATAGGTTTCCTTTGCCTCTTTGTGAGATATAGTACCCCCACTTTACCCTTTTTCTGATACAATGTCCTTTCCACCTCTAATTTCTAGAACAAGGTATACATGTATTTTTTTATACATCTTTACAGCAGAAATATAGTTCCCAAGATTTCTTTTTACCTTTTTAGGTTTTTCTTGAGTTCTATATTTGCAGATCAAACTTCTTGTTAAGTTCTGGTTTTTTCACCAAAAATAGGTGAAATTCACTTATTTCATTGAATGACCATCTTCTTCCCTGGAAAAAGATGCTCATTCTGGCTGGGTAAGTTATTTTTGGTTGCATACCTAGTTCCTTAGCCTTTCGGAATATCATATTCCAGGCCCTTCGATCTTTTAATGTGGATGCTGCTAGATCTTGGGTGATCCTTATTGTGGCTCCTTTATATTTGAATTGGGTTTTTCTAGCCGCTTGGAGTATTTTTTCCTTTGTTTGAGGGTTCTGGCATTTGGCCACTATATTTCTTGGTGTTTTGATTTTAGGATCCCTTTCAGTGGGTGATCGATGAATCCTTTCAATGTCTATTTTACCCTCTGTTTCTATGACTTCTGGGCAGTTCTCTTTGATAATTTCCTGGAAAATAGTGTCCAGGCTCTTTTTTTCATCGTATTTTTCTGGGAGTCCAATGATTCTCAGATTGTCTCTCCTAGACCTGTTTTCCAGGTCTGTTGTTTTCCCCAGAAGGAATTTCACATTTTTCTCCATTGTTTGGTTTTTTTGGTCTTGCTTGACTGATTCTTCTTGTCTCCTCGAGTCATTCAATTCCATTTGTTCTATTCTTATTTTCAATGAAGTGTTTTCTTCACTCACTTTTTTTATATCTTTTTCTAATTGTCCAATTTGTTCTATGGAATGTTTTTCCATTTTGCCCATTTTATTCTTTAGTGAGCCATTTTCTGTTTCCAGTTCACTAATCCTATTTTTCAAGAATTTGTTTTCTTTATCCATTCTGTCTTTAAGTGAGTGGAATGACTTCTCCAGTCTCTCTTGCCAAGCCTCCCTCTCCTTTTCCCATTTTCTTCTAGCTCCCTTGTGAGAGCCTTTTAATTTCTTCTATGAGATTCATCTGTGCTGAGGAACAGATGATCTCCTCCTGTGGGGATTCACCTGAAGATAATCTGTTTTTAGTCTCCTCAGGGTTTAGAGTCTGTTCTCTGTCTGTATAAAACCTGTCAGTCGTTAAAGTCCTTTTAACTTTTTGCTCATTTTGTCAGAGAAGAATCAGAGACAAACTAGCAAAGAAAAAAAGGAAAAAAAAAAAAACCCCAAATGGAATCTGCTTTTTTGGGGGAGGGGCTGGGTGGCGTTACCGAGCTTCCTCTACAGACTGCGGGGGCAGCAGCGAGGCAGTAGCAGGACTGTGCTGCGCCTGCACTCTGAGACTCTGAGAGCGTGCTGAGACTCTGTGGGGGAGGGGTGGCCAGGTCCCAAGGAACTCCAGCTGTTTGGGTTTGTATTCTTCACCCCCGGTGTTTTTAGCTTCTCTGCTGGGCCACTGACTTGCTGTCAGGGCAAAGTATCCAATCCTGTAGTGAAGCTCTCCCCGCAGAGATGGCTGAGATCACACCCCAACCCCCTCAGGTCTGCTCGGCTGTGAGCTGCCTGCCGAGCTCCTGCTGCTGCTGCCCTCAGCCTGTGCCCGATCTAAAACTGTCCCGCCCTCGAGCAAAAACAGACCTTTGCTGGCGAATCTCAAGGATGTCTTCTCTTGGTAACTGTTTGTGGGTTTTTTTTTTTCCAGTCAGGCATTAATTCAGAGGCTTGTAATGAGATGGATTCTGAGAGAAAATGCGGAGCTTACACAGCTGTGTGCCTCCTCGCCGCCATCTTGGCCGGAAGTCCCCTCATACAATATATTGTTTACCAAAACAAAACCAAAACCAAAAAAAAAAAAAAAAAAAACAACAACAACTATTTAAAGCAGAGTGATACATATGAGTAAAACTAAAAGATTGAAGCAGAATCTATCATGTTTCAGCTCAAGTAAAAAAAAAAAAAAAAAAAAAGCAGGGGTAACAATCCTGATCTCAGATCAAGTGAGAGCAAAAACAGATCTAAGTAAAAGACATAAGGAAGGAAATTAATTCTAATAAGAGGTACCATAGATAATGCAGTAATATTAATACTAAACAAATATGCACCAAATGGTATAGCATCCAAATTCCTAGAAGAGAAGTTAAGAGATGAAAAAAGAATTAGAATCTCAGGCTTGTTCTCAGAACTAGATAAATCAAACCACAAAATAAATAAAAAGGAAGTTGGAGAGGAAAATAGAATTTTAAAAAAGTTAGGTATGATAGGCCTGTGGAGAAAACTGAAAGGAGACAGAAAGGAATATACCTTCTTACCTTCTTCTTGGCATTTCATGCAATGTACACAAAAATTGACCATTTAATAGGGCATGAAAACCCCAAACTCAAATGCCGAAAGGTATAAATAGTAAATGAATTTTTCAGATCATGAGGCAATAAAAAATATATGCAATAAAAGGCCAGGGGAAAATAGACTAAAAATTAATTGGAAACTAAATAATCTAATCTTAAAGAATAAGTGGGTGAAACAGCAAATGATGGAAGCAATTGAAAATTTCATCCAAGAAAATGACACTAAAGAGAAAACATATTAAAATTGTGGAATGCAGCCAAAGCTTTATATCTGTAGATGCTTATTTGCATAAAATAAAAAAAAAAGATAAATGAATTGGACATGCAGCTTAAAAAGCTAGAAAAAGAACAAATTAAAAGCCCACAATTAATTACCAAATTTGAAATTCTGAAAACAAAAGAGATTAATAAAATTGAAAGAAGGAAACTATTGAATTAATAAACAGAAACAAGAGTTAGTTTTATGAAAAACCAACAAAATAGAAGAACCTTTAGTTAATTTGATTAGAAAAAAAGGAAAGAAAAAATCAAATTGCTAGTATAAAAAATGAAAAGGGAGAACCTTCCTCAAATGAAGAGAAAATTATTAGGAGCTATTTTGCCCAACTATATGTCAATAAATCTTATAATCTAAGTGAAATGTTTGAGTACTTGCAAACAAAAATTGTCCAATTAACAGAAATGGAAATAAAATACTGAAATAGTTACATTTTAGAGAAAGAAATTGAATAAACTACTAAACAATTCCCTAAGAAAAAATCTCCAGGGCCAAATGGATTTACAAATGAATTCTATGAAACATTTAAAGAAAAATTAATTCTAATACTATACAAACTATTTGGAAAAATAAGGAAAGAAGTCCTACCAAATTCCTTTTATGACACAGATATGATGCTGATATGTAAACCAGGTAAGGTGGAAACAGAAAACAGAAAAAATCTTAAATAAAATATTGGTAAAGAAATTAAAACAAGTTATGCCCAGGATAATTAAGTATGACCAAACAGGAGTTATACCAGGAATGCAAGACTGGTTCAATGCTAAGAAAATTATTAGAATAATTTATTATATCAATACCCAAACTAACAAAAATCATTATCTCAATAGATGTTTTGGCAATAAGACAATAAAAAGAGATTAAAGGAATTAGAGTAGATAATGAAAAAACCAAATTATCATTCTTTGCAGATGATATGATGATACACTTAGAGAACCCTAGAGAATCAACTAAAAACTATTAGAAAAAAATTTACAATTTTAGCAAAGTTGCAATATACAAAAAAATCCACAAAAATCATCAGAATTTCTGTATATTACCAACAAAGTCCTGCAGTAAGAGATACAAAGAGAAATCCCATTTAAATAACTATCAATAGTATAAAATATTTGGGAATCTATCTGCCAACAGAAATTCAGGAACTATATGAACACAACTACAAAACACTTTCCGCTAGAATAAAGACAGATTTAACTGAAATAATATCAAATGCTCATGGATGGCCAAGACAATATAATAAAAATGACAATATTACATAAATTAATCTACTTATTCAGTGCTATACCAATTGAACTCCCAAGAAATTACTTTCCAGAGCTAGAAAAAATAACAAAGTTTTGGAATAACAAATGGTCAAGAATTTCAAAGGAATTAATTAAAAAATGCAATGAAGGAGGCCTAACTACCAGATTTAAAACTATCTTAGAAAGCAGTGGTCATAAAACCATTTGGTACTGGCTAAGAAATAGAGTAGATGATCAGCAGAATAGGTTAGTTTCACAGGACAAAATAGTCAATAACTATAGCAAACTAGTGTTTGATAAATCCAAAGACCCCAGCTTTTTGGATACAAACTCACTATTAGACAAAAATTGCTGGGAAAATTGGAAATTAATATGTCAGACACTAGGCATTGACTCACACCTAACACTACATGCTAAATAATGTAGAAATGGGTTCATGATGTAGACATAAAGAGTGATAAGAAAAGCAAATTAGAAGAACACAGGATAGTCTATTTATCAGATCTGTGGAGAAGAAAGTAATTTGTGGTCAAGTAGAACTGAAATACATTGTGGAATGTAAAATGGATAATTTTGACTTTATTAAGTTAAAAAGTTTTTATACAAACAAAACCATGCATACAAGATAAAAAGGGAAGCAATAAAATACAGATTTTTTTAATTCAAGCGTTCTGATAAAGGCTTTTCTAAAATATATAGAGAACTGACTCAAAGTTATAGGAATACAAGCTATTGTCCACTTGATAAACAGTCAAAATATATGAACAGACAGGCGGAGCCAAGATAGCGAAGAAGGCACACGCGACTTTCTAAGCTCCTCTCATTCCCCTCATAACAAACTATTTTATCCAGCCTCAGAAATAGCTCTTCACTGCTTAAATTCATGAAGATCAGAGGCATACAACTTACCTGCTGAAGTCAATCTGGAAGATCACCAGGAAAGGTTTGTCCTGAGGGGCCAGAAACAGACCAGCACAGGCAGGGAGAGGCTAGTGTCCTGAGCAGACCAGGGGCGGGGGTGATCTCTGTGACTAGAGAAGTTATAGAGACCACTCTGCTATAAGCTAACTGCTCTGCCTTGATTAAAA
Source organism: Sarcophilus harrisii (assembly GCF_902635505.1). Lineage (NCBI taxonomy): Eukaryota > Metazoa > Chordata > Mammalia > Dasyuromorphia > Dasyuridae > Sarcophilus > Sarcophilus harrisii. The sequence continues at coordinate 260,703,122 of NC_045429.1, read as the reverse complement.
AGCAATAAACTGGCAGAGAAATTAAAGCCTGGAACAGAGGGTACTCTAAAAAACGCCAGAACCTAACACTGGCTGTAACTACTCAAACCTGGAAGTGACTCAGGAGATGGTAACGCAGCCCTGCAGCTACATCCTGCAGTTCGGGGCTTTTGGGGGAGCAGTTACAAACCCACATGGCAGGGGGGCACAGACTGGGCAGCCTCTAATCAGCACAGTGTGGGGTTTGGCCTGGGGCAATAGAACTTCCCCAACAGGACTGTGCTTCCTGGAGGAGAGACACTTCCCGTCCCTGCAAATCATTTCACTGCTCAACTGCTAATACCCACAGCCCCAGGGTGGGATTTGGCTTGGGATAGTGAAATTCTCACTGCTCAGTGTCTAGCCCCAAGGCAGTCATTATCTCACACAGCAGGGGTTCTTTGCAGGGCACTTTCCCAGCCCTGCACTGCAGGCCTGGGTTACTTTCAGGTGGGGAACTCTTTCCCAGAGCATTCCAGTACCTCCCTGATTTTTGCACCCGGCTAGCAGGACAGCTACCCGTCCATACACCTCTCACAGCTCTGCAGAGGAAGCTGGTAACCTCCTGGTCCTGAAGGCAGACCCTAAAGACTTTAACAAAATGAGTAAGAAAATCAAAAGGACAATTGATAGTTTCTACTCAGAAAAAGAACAGCTCTTCAATCCTGAAGAGACTAATAGCAGACAGTCTCCAGACAATTGTTGGTCCCCACTACAAAAGGCTCTTCTAGAAGAGCCTATTAAAAACCTTAAAAGAGAACTAGAAGAAAAATGGGGAAAGGAAAGAGAAGCTATGCAAGAGAGTACAGAAAAGACATATAACTCACTAAAAGAAAAATTTGACAAAGTGGAAAAAGAAAACAACTTCCTGAAATGTGAACTGGAAAAGGTAAAAAAACTCCCAAAAAGTGCAGGGAAACAGAATTTGTGAATTGGAGAAAGAAAATAACTCACTAAAAAAAAAAAATTAGTGAAATGGAAAAAAATTCAATAGAGCAAAATGACTCATTTAAAAACTCATTCGGACATATACAAAAAGAAGTAAAAAAAGCTAATGAAGAAAATAACACGCTAAAAATCAGAACTGAACAAATAGAAATAACTGACTCATTGAGACAGGAAGAATCAGTCAAGCAAAACCAAAAAAATGAAAGATTGGAAAAAAATGTCAAATATTTACTTGAAAAAACAACAGACTAGAAAATAGATCAAGAAGAGAAAACCTAAGGATCATCGGACTACCCGAAAATTTTGACGAAAAACAAAGCCTAGATACTATTTTACAGGAAATTATTAAAGAGAACTGCCCAGAAGTAATAGAACCAGAAGGTAAAATAGGCGTGGAAAGAATCCATCGAACACCTGAAAAAGACCCTAAAATAAAGATTCCGAGGAATATTGCGGCCAAACTTCAGAATTTTCAGATTAAAGAAAAAATTCTACAAGCATCCAGGAAAAAAACAGTTCAAATACCAAGGTGCCACAATAAGGGTCACACAAGGTTTGGCTGCCTCAACATTAAAGGATCGAAGGGCCTAGAATTTGATATTCCAAAAGGCAAAAGAACTTGGAATGCAGCCAAGAATAAACTACCCAGCTAAGCTGAGCATTTTTTTCCATGGAAGAAGATGGACATTTAATGAAACAGAGCAATTCCATCTGTTTCTAAAGAAAAAACAAGACTTAAACAAAAAATTTGATCTCCAACAACAGGACTCAAGACAAGTAGAAAAAGATAAAAGGAACTCTTGAGAACTGTCTTTCTGTTGTGGATATACACAAAAATCGCATGTATAATTTGATTTTACTGAGATAGCATAAAAAAGGGAAGTAGAAATGGAAAGGCGATAGTGTCAGAAAAAGGGGAAAGGGGAGATAAAAAGAGGGAAACTTCATGCGTCGATGAAGCAAAGGAAACCTATCATCTGAGGGAATTTAGAGAGGGGGAGGAACATTGTGCGAATCTTACTCTCATCAGAGTTGGCTCAAAGAGGAAATAATTGACACATTTGTTTTACAGAGAATCTTCTCTTACCTCATTAAAAAGTGGGAAAGGAAAAGGGAAAAGGAAAAAGAGTAATAAGGGAAGGGTACAAGAAAGGGGAAGGGATTCAAAGGGAGGAGGGAGGGATCTAAAGAGGAGAGCTGGGTGACGAAGGGACCAATAAGTTTAACTAAGGAGTGGGGAAGGAGGGCAAGAAAAAGAAAAGCATAATCTGGGGATATTAGGATGGCAGGAAATACAGAATTGTAATTTTAACCGGAAATGTGAATGGGATGAACTCTCCCATAAAGAGGAGGCAGATAACAGACTGGATCAAAAGTCAGAACCCTGCAATATGTTGTTTACAAGAAACACATTTAAAACAGGGAGATACATACAGAGTAAAGGTAAAAGGCTGGAGCAGAATCTATTATGCTTCAGGGGAAGTAAAAAAAAGCAGGGGTAGCCATCCTTATCTCAGATCAAGTAAAAGCAAAAATTGATTTAATTAAAAGAGATAAGGAAGGAAACTATATCTTGCTAAAAGATACTATAGACAATGAAGCAATATCAGTATTAAACATATATGCGCACCAAGTGGTATAGCATCTAACTTCCTAAAGGAGAAGTTAAGAGAGTTATGAGAAGAAATAGACAGCAAAACTATAATAGCGGGAGACCTCAATCTTGCACTCTCAGATTTAGATAAATCAAATCACAAAACAAATAAGTAAGAAATTAAAGGGGTAAATAGAATATTAGAAAGACTAGGTATGATAGATCTCTGGAGAAAGCTGAATGGTGATAGAAAGGAGTATACTTTCTTCTCAGCAGCTCATGGAACCTACACAAAAATTGACCATATATTATGACATAAAGACCTCAAAATTAAATGCAGGAAGGCAGAAATAGTAAATGCTTTCTTTTCAGATCACAATGCAATAAAAAATACATTCAATAAAAAGTTAGGTGTAAATAAATCAAAAAGTAATTGGAAACTAAATAATCTCATCTTAAAGAATGATTGGATGAAAACAGCAAATTATAGACACAATTAATAACTTCACTGTCAAATTAATGACAATGGTGAGAAATCATACCAAAATTTGTGGGATGCAGCCAAAGCGATAATAAGGGGAAACTTTATATCCTTAGAGGCTTACTTGAACAAAATAGAGAAAGAGAAGGTCAATGATTTGGGCTTGCAACTTAAAAAGCTAGAAAAAGACCAAATTAAAAACCCCCAATCAATTACTAAACTTGAAATTCTAAAATTAAAAGGAGAAATTAATAATATTGAAACTAAAAAAGCTATTGAAATAATAAATAAAACTAAGTTTGTTTTATGAAAAAAACCAATAAAATTGATAAACCTTTGGTAAATCTGATTAGAAAAAGGAGAGAGGAAAATCTAATTAGTAGTCTTAAAAATGAAAAGGGAGAACTTTCCACCAATGAAGAGGAAATTAAAGAAATAATAAGGGGTTACTTTGCCCAACTTTACGCCAATAAATTTGATAACCTAAATGAAATGGATGTCTACCTCCAAAAATATAGGCTTCCCAGATTATCAGAGGAGGAAGTAAATTGCTTAAATAGTCCCATTTCAGAAAAAGAAATAGAACAAGCTATTAATCAACTCCCTAAAAAAAAAACCCCAGGACCAGATGGATTTACATGTGAATTCTACCAAACATTCAAAGAACAATTAATCCCAATACTCTATAAACTATTTGAAAAAGTAGGGAATGAAGGAATCCTACCAAATTCCTTTGTTGACACAGACATGGTACTGATACCTAAACCAGGTAGGTTGAAAAGAGAAAGAAAACTATAGACCAATCTCCCTAATGAATATTGATGCTAAAATCTTAAATAAAATATTAGCAAAAAGACTACAGAAAATCATCCCCAGGATAATTCACCATGATCAAGTAGGGTTTATACCAGGAATGCAGGGCCGGTTCAATATTAGGAAAACTATCAGCATAATTGGCCATATTAATAACCAAATTAACAAAAACCATATGATCATCTAAATAGATGCAGAAACAGCATTTGGTAAAATCCAACATCCATTCCTATTAAAAACACTTGAGAGTATAGAAATAAATAAACTTTTCCTTAAAATAATCAGTAGCATCTATTTAAAACCAGCAGTCAGCATCATATGTAATGGGGACAAGCTGCAACCATTTCTAATAAGATCAGGAGTGAAACAAGGTTGCCCACTATCACCATTACTATTTAATATTGCATTAGAAATGCTAGCTTTGGCAATAAGAGCTGAGAAAGATATTAAAGGAATAAGAATAGGCAATGAGGAAACCAAATTATCACTCTTTGCCGATGATATGATGGTATACTTAGAGTACCTCAGAGATTCTACTAAAAAGTTATTAGAAATAATCCACAATTTTAGCAATGTTGCTGATTATAAAATAAACCCACATAAGTCATCAGCATTCTTATATATCACTAACAAAATTCAACAGTCAGAGTTACAAAGAGAAATCCCATTTAAAGTAACTACTGATAGTATAAAATATTTAGGAATCTATCTGCCAAGGGAAAATCAGAAACTTTATGAGCAAAACAACAAAACACTTTCCACACAAATTAAGTCTGATCTAACTAACTGGAAAAATATTAAATGCTCTTGGATTGGATGAGCAAATATAATAAAGATGACAATACTACCTAAACTAATCTATTTATTTAGCACTATACCAATCAGACTTCCCAAAAACTATTTTGATGACCTAGAAAAAATAACAACAAAGTTCATATGGAAAAACAAAAGGTCAAGAATTTCAAGGGAATTAATGAAAAAAAATCAAATGATGGTGGCCTAGCTGTACCAGGTCTAAAATTATATTATAAGGCAGAGGTTACTAAAACTATCTGGTATTGGCTAAGAAATAGACTAGTTGATCCATGGAATAGGTTAGGTTCAAAGGACAAAACAGCCAATAACTTTAATTATCTAGTGTTTGACAAACCCAAAGACCCCAGTTTGTGGGATAAGAATGCATTATTTGACAAAAATTGCTGGGAAAATTGGAAATTAGTATGGCAGAAACTAGGCATTGACCCACACTTAACACCATACACCAAGATAAGGTCAAAATGGGTTCATGATCTAAGCATAAAGAATGAGATCATAAATAAATTGGAAGAGCATAGAATAGTTTACCTCTCAGACCTGTGGAAGAGGAAGAAATTTATGACCAAAAAAGAACTAGAGATCACTATTGACTACAAAATTGAAAATTTTGATTATATCAAATTGAAAAGTTTTTGTACAAACAAAACTAATGCAGGCAAGATTAGAAGGGAAAAATAAACTGGGAAAACATTTTTACAGTCAAAGGTTCTGATAAAGGCCTCATTTCCAAAATATATAGAGAATTGACTCTAATTTATAAGAAATCAAGCCATTCTCCAATTGATAAATGGTCAAACAATGTGAACAGAAAATTTTCAGATGATGAAATTAAAACTATTACTACTCACATGAAAGAATGTTCCAAATCACTATTGATCAGAGAAATGCAAATTAAGACAACCCTGAGATACCACTATACACCTGTCAGATTGGCCAGAATGACAGGGAAAGATAATGCAGAATGTTGGAGGGGATGTGGAAAAACAGGGACACTGATACATTGTTGGTGGAACTGTGAACACATCCAGCCATTCTGGAGAGCAATTTGGAACTATGCTCAAAAAGTTATCAAACTGTGCATACCCTTTGATCCAGCAGTGTCTCTACTGGGCTTATACCCCAAAGAGATACTAAAAAAGGGAAAGGGACCTGTATGTGCCAAAATGTTCGTGGCAGTCCTGTTTGTAGTGGCCAGAAGCTTGAAAATGAATGGATGTCCATCAATTGGAGAATGGTTGAGTAAATTGTGGTATATGAATGTTATGGAATATTATTGTTCTGTAAGAAATGACCAGCAGGATGAATACTGCTGAGGATTGGCGAGACTTACATGAACTGATGCTGAGTGAAATGAGCAGAACCAGGAAATTTATATACCTCAACAACTATACTGTATGAGGATGTATTCTAATGGAAGTGGATTTCTTCAACAAAGACAAGATCTAACTTAGTTTCAATTGTTCAAGGATGGACAGAAGCAGCTACACCCAAAGAAAGAACATTAGGAAAAGAATGTAAACTGCTTGCATTTTTGTTCTTCTTCCCAGGTTATTTATAGCTTCTAAATCCAATTCTCCCTGAGCAACAAGAAAACTGTTCGGTTCTGCACACATATATTGTATCCAAGATCTACTGTAATCTATTTAACATGTATAGGACTGCTTGCTATCTGGGGGAGAGGGTGGAGGGAGGGAGGGGAAAAATTGGAACAGAAGTGAGTGCAAGGGATAATGTTAAAAAATTACCCTGGCATGGGTTCTGTCAATGAAAAGTTATTTAAAAAAATTTTAAAATATATGTATGAACAGAAAATTTTCAGATAAAGAAATTTAAACCTTTGCCAGTGATATGAAAAGATCCTCTCCAACACTATTGATTAGAGAAGTGCAATTTAAGACAACTCCTAGATACCACTACATACATCTCAGATTGGCTAAGATGACAGGAAAAAAATAATGAGAAGTGTTGGAAGGGATGTGTGAAAACTGGAATGCTAATACATTGTTGGTGGAGTTGCGAACTGATAAAACCATTCTAGAGAGCAATTTGGAAATATGCTCAAAGGGCTATGTAACTGTGTATACCCTTTGACCCAGTAGCATCTCCACTGGATGGAACTGTATCCCAAAGAGATCATAAAGGAGGGAAGGGGATCCATAAGTGGAAACATGTTTGTGGCAGCCCTTTTTGTAGTGGCAAGATACTGGAAATTGAGTACATGCTATCATTTGGAGAATGACTGAACAAGGTATGTATATGAATGGTATGAAATACTATTGATCTATAAGAAATGGTCAGCAGGATTATTTCAGAGAGTCCTGGACTTCAGTAAAGTGAATAGAACCAGGTGAACATTGTACACAACAATAGCAAGATTATACAATGATCAATTCTGACGGACGTGGCTCTTTTCAACAATGACATGATTCAAGCCAGTTCCGATGGTCTTGTGATAAAGAGAATCATCTGTACCCAAAGAGAGGACTGTGGGCATATTTTTACTCTTTTTGTTATTATTTTCTTGCATTTTGTTTTATTTCTCATTTTTTTTCCTTTTGGATCTGATTTTTCTTGTGCAGTATGATAATTATGGAAATATGTATAAAAGTACTGCACAAATTTCACATATATTGAATTCCCTCTAGAGAAAGAGGTGGGGAAAAGAAAGGAAAAATTTGGAACACAAAATTGTCTAGGATGTGTGTGAGGGAAGTGAGGAAAATATGCAAGTTTTGCAAGGTTTTGCAAAGCTAAATGTTAAAAACTAACTTTGCAAATATTTAAAAAAATAAAAAACTATTATTTTAAGAAAAGAAAATTCAACAAAAAGAAGTGTTGGTAATAGTGTTCATGTAGCTCCTGGGTTTGTCTTGACAGGTAGTCTCCCAAATATCTTATACTGTGTATAATTCTTTCCCCTATCCTTTTTAATAGTATTTTATTTTTCCAAATATATGCAAAGACAGTTTTCAACATTCACCTTTTAAAAATCTTGTGCTCCAATTTTTTTTTCTGATTCTCCCCCCCCACCTCATCCTCCTCAAGAAAACAAGAACTATGATAAAGATTAAACATGTGCAATTCTTCTAAACATATTTTCTTACTCATCATGCTGCTCAATAAAAATCCAATCAAAAGGGAAAAAACACCATGAGAAAGGGAAAAAAAAAACAAGCAAGCAAACAACAGCCAAAAGTTGAAAATATTATGCCTTTGATTCAAATTCATTCTCAATAGTTCTCTTTCTGGATGCAGATGGCACTTTCTATCACAAACCTATTATAATCACAAGCCTTGATTTCTTCATTGTTGAAAAGAGCCAAGTCTATAACCTTTATCATCACATAATCTCTTTTTTTTTCTTTTTTTTTCATAATTTATTTATTTATTTTTATTTAATAGCCTTTTATTTGCAGGTTATATGTATGGGTAACTTTACAGCATTAACAATTGCCAAACCTCTTGTTCCAATTTTTCACCTCTTAACCCCCACTCTCTCCCCCAGATGGCAGGATGACCAGTAGATGTTAAATATATTAAAATATAAATTAGATACACAATAAGTATACATGAACAAACCGTTATTTTGCTGTACAAAAAGAATCAGACTCTGAAATATTGTACAATTAGCTTTCATCACATAATCTTTCAACAAAATAAAATTAAATCATACCACAAAATAGGTTCCTTTCCTGCTGAACTATAATATTTTTCTTGTGTCTTTGGAATTGAAGATTTTTTTCATATTGACACAGTATTTAGACTTATAATCATATCTATTGTCTTCCATTCAGACAAATATAATGGAAATACAGAGAACAAAATAGGATAAAATGTAATATATGATATTGGGAAGGACAAATTCAAAATATATATATGTTGCTTAAAGGTGTGCAAAATGTTTAACATATAGTATCTCAATGTTTTCTCAGGAAATTGAAATGGATAAATGAAAATCAGTGGCAACTCTTACATTTTTCCCTCCAGAATTATCATGTCTTTCTGAGCCTAGACGAAATTTTAGGTATAAAGTAGGCAAGATTAAAATAATAAAGTAATATGTATGTCTCAATTCATGTACCAAATGGCATTTCATATTGATTAAAATTATGGTGATACAAAATCATATATCTCTGTATTGGTACTCAAAGTACCAATTACTTGGATGATCTATAGGATCCCTTCTACCTCTATGATTTAATGTTGATAGAGCTATATGCATTTTGGCAAAAAGAAAGATTCCTGTTATTAGAGTTAGTAGAGCTGGGTTCAAATCCCTGGTCTTTTGTTCCCAAACTGTCTAGCTATGGTGGAGATACTTCAGTTCTCTGAGTCTCAAATTCTATATCCATATAAAACAAAAGATGGAATTTAGATTAATTGCCTCAAGTACTTATAATATATATATATGAATATATTCTGTTTATATGTGAATATGTATATGTATACACACAAACAAATATGCGTGTGTATGTGTTTGTGTGCATGGTCTGTTTATAAATCTTGAAAAGCCTTATGAGAAAGATGTTATAATGGACAAGAGACCAACTTTAAAGAATCTATATTCAACCTTAGACACACATTAACTAGGTGCTGGTTGGGGACTCATTTATACTCTAAGTTGCCCCGGGCAACTGAAACTGAAAGTTAATAATGAGTTGCTGATCTGCATGGGTCATTCAGATCTCAGACACAAAGCATCCTTATAAAAATTTTTTGCCTACTTAAAATCAGGGAAGATAACTAATTTTCTGAATACTGTTATTTATGATATGTCTAAGATATCTGGAACCTGGTTTCAGATATTCACTCTAAATTATCTTCCCTGATTATTGCAAGAGGTAACTATTTCTGTGGTATGATTTAATTTTATTTTGTTGAAAGATTATGTGATGGCCAATTGTGGTGGACTTGGCTCTTTTTAATAATGAGGCAATTCAAGGCAATCACATTAGATTGTGATGGGAAGTGGCTTTTGCATCCAGAGAGGGAGAACTTTGGATATGGAGACTGAATGTTGATCAAACATAGAATTTTCACCTTTTCGTTGTTGTTTTCTTGGTTTTTTTTCTTTCTTGTGTTTTTTTTCCCCTCTTTTAATCAGAGTTTTCTTGTGCAGCATAACAAATATGGAAGTATATTTAGAAGAATTGCACGTGTTGAACCTATATCACCATCAGAAGTTTATTATTTAGCTTAAAGTTTTAATTGTCAAAGTGTTGTTACTCCTTAAGGAAAGTAATGCTATAAAGTGTTTTCAGTCAAAGTGTCCATATGCATACTTAAATGAAAGAAAAGCATTTATTAAGCATTTGCTATGTTGTAAGTATTGTTGTATTAAGTTCTGTGAACAAAAATATAAAAAAGAATCATTCTTATTCTCATGGAGCTTTAATTGTAATAGGAAAAGTGAGGTTGCATAGGAGGTAGCACATAAAGTGGCTTGGTGATTGGATTCCCAGCAAGATGAAATCTTATGTGTAACATGCAGAATATCAGGGACAAAAATCCCATATCTACTGGGAAGAAGAGGAAGGAGAAAGTGCACACATCAGAGTTTGGAGATCACATAGCAACTGAAATCTTCACATATCTATAAACAAATCTACTACTCCCACAACATATAGCTACTGAACCTCAAATTGTTTTTCCAGAACCAGATATCAAAAACCTATGAAATGTCAATGAGGGGGATAGGAGAAAAGAGTGTCCCTCCTTTTTTATCTTTTGGCAGCAAAATTATATTCATCACTACTTATGAATTAGTAAATATCTGCCCAGTAGAGAATAAAGCAAATATCTCTAAGTATTGATTAGTTTGGGGTACAAGGTGAATTATGCTGACTTTTTTGGACAAAGATCTCTGCACAGTATGTTTTACAGCAGCAAAATTGTGACACAATGAAGAAGAAAGGTGTTTTACATGCTGAGGAAGAATTCTGACAAGTACAGTTTCTTAAAGATAATCATAGCTCTAATTTTCCAACTTGACAACAGCACAGCTGTTTTGTAAAGTCTAGGGAGAAGGAGACTGAAACAAAACATTTTCCCCTTTCTGTTCAATTAAAAATATTCTTCCTTATAAAGCAATGCTAACCTTTGAATTTCTATTCTCTTCTTCCTCTTCCTCCTCCTCCCTCACCACTTCACACCAACCCCCAATCATTTCTTCTGTGTTACCCTCAGTTTTTGTTTGACGGATACCAACCATATGATAATGGTATTTTTCATAGCAGTTTGCAATCTTTGTTTTCACTAGAGAGGCCCAGTAGGCACAACTTGGGGCTTGTTATGAAAAGGGAAAGGGATGTCCCCCAAAGAATTTCAAAACATTTCGTGTCAGAATGTGATATTTTAAAGCATTCCCATTTCCCAAAATTGAATGCATGTGGCATAGCAAGAGGAAGTTAGTCTCAGCAAATATAAGAATTAATGCAATTTATTCTATAGAGTCTCATAGGACATGTATAGATTTCATGCATAATTTTGCAGAAGACAAGATTGATAAAAATCAGTCAAGACTTTGTTTTAAGACCATTGACCTAAGCAACAGCAGTAAAACAATGAGGGAATTTGAAAAGGTAGGATATAGGGAGGGAGAAATCTCATTAATATTCATCCTGTATTTAAATTGGGCACAATTATCATCATTGGGAATATGTGTTCAACTGTTACAGTTTCTAGGGATGTTCAATCAAATCATTAGTAAAATTATGACTCGAGTGCATAATGTGAAAATAGCTCTTTTAAGGAAAAGCTTCAATACATTGAATGTTTGGTAAATAAATGCTCTAATTGTATTCATAAGATGATAAGATCATAGAATCAGAACAGAGAGGGTTAAAAGCTACTAACATAAGGCCTCTTTGTATAGATAAAGACATTGAGGCCTAGAAACAATGTAGTAATTTGACTAAAGCTATAGAGATACAAAGTGACAGAGCTGGGATTGAATTCTGGGTTATCTAAGGAGAATTTCCATTTTATCAAGATATTCGAATGATGATGGCTATAATATTATATTTTATATAATATTTTATAATGTTATTTAGTTTGAAAAATAGAAGATAGAATATATTAGAATTTCTAACTAAACAGTCATCAAAGTGCCTTTACTCTCTTCAATGAAATTTAGATTTATTTTGACATAAATGTCTAACTAGTAAGAATCCTTAAAGTAGAGAACATTGAGATTACTTGGACTTTAGCAATCATATTAAGATAACTTATTAACTGAATATGCAAAAGACACTCAATTTTACAAGTTAACTCTTCTTCTTCTTTCTATTTTTATTTCATTTCTATTTTTTCCCATCACCCTCTTTATTAACTGAATTGACACAAGTCCAGAGTCAATAAAATTTCCACTTCTCTGTGTGTGTGTGTGTATGTGTATGCGTGTAAAATCTCAGGGAACTCTTTTACAATAACATTAAAAAAGATTTTCCCCTCATTTGACAAGTAAGGATGCTGAGAGTTGGATATTATACCATTTTTCTTGTCATCAAACAGCTATTAAGTTTCTGAGATGAGTTGAGACTAGAACTTTTTGGTTCCTGGTGTAGTGTGTTGTGCCTTACCTGGACTCTGCCTCCCAAAGTAAAAGAACTACTATTAAGGTCAAGAATATTAAGGAAATTAATGAAAAAAAAAATGCAAAGGTCAGTTGTCTAGCAGTACCAGACCTAAAACTGTATTATGAAGTGGCAGTCATCAAAACTATATGGTACTAGCTAAGAAATAGAGTGGTGGATCAGTAGAATAAGTTAGGTACACAAGACTCAATAATCAATGACAAAAGTCATCTTTTGTTTGATCAACCCCAAAACTCTAGCTTCTGGTATAAGAATTCACTATTTGACAAAAATTGCTGGGAACACTGAAAAATAATATGGCAGAAAATAGGCATAGCCTAATATCTCATACTCTACACTAAGATAAGGTCAAAAATAGATACATGGTTTAGGTGTAAATGGTGATAGTATAAGCAAATTAGGACCACAAAGGATAGTTTATCTGTCAGATCTTTGGAGAAGGGAGGACTTTATGACCAAACAAGAAATTGAGGAACATTGTGAAATGCAAAATGGATAATTTTGATTACATTAAATTTTTTAAAAAAGTTTTATTTAAACAAATCCAATGCAACCAAGATTAGAAGGGAAGCAGAAATCTGGGAAATAATTGTTCCAGCCAGTGTTTCTAATTAAAGCCTAAGTTCTAAAATATATAGAGAACTGAGCTAAAGTCATTCCTCAATGGATAAATGATGAAATATAAAGACAGTTTTCAGATGAATAAATTAAAGCCATCTATAGACATATGAATCAATAGTGATTAGAAAAATACAAATTAAGACAACTCCAAGGGACCACCTCATACCTCTCAGACTGACTCAGATAGGAAAAGATATTTACAAATGTTGGAGGGGATATGAGAAAACTGGCTAACTGATGCATTGTTGGTGGAGTTGTGAACTGATCAAACCATTCCAGAGAGCAATTTGGAACTATGCCCAAAGGGCTATAAAATTCTGCATACTCTTTGATCTATCAGTGCAACTACTGAATCATAAAAAAAGGGAAAAACACATATGCAAAAATGTTTTTAGCAGTTCTTTTTGTTGTAGCAAAGAATTGGAAAATGAGTGAATGTATCAATTGAGGAATGGCTAAATAAGTTCTAGTATATGAAAGTAATGGAATATTATTGTTTTATAAGAAATGTGAGCAGGCTGATTTCAGAAAAGCCTGAAAAAAACTTACATGAACTGATGCTGAGTGAAGTGAGAAGAGCCAGGAATATATTTACTCACAATAACAGCAAAATTGTGTGAATTTCAATTATGAGAAACTCACTCCTCAGTAATTCATTGATCCAAGGAAATTGCAATACACTTTAGATGGAAAATGTCATCCTCATCCAAAGAGAGAATTATGGAGTCTGAATGAAAATCAAAATATACTAATTTCTCTTTTTAAAATTTTTTTCTTGTGATTTTCCTTTTTGTTCTGAATTTTCTCTCTTAATGTGATTCAAATATAAAGATTTTAAAAATGAATGTATATATGTGCCTGAAAAATGAAAAAAAAAGTGAGGATAAGTGACTTGCCAAGGATCACAGAACTACTAATTAATTGAGGATGAATTTGAATTCAGGGCTTGCTGGATCCTGACTAGTTAAATTGACAGTCTTCCATATATACCTCACATTATATATTTCAAAATTCAAACATTTCTGAAATGACATAAAAATAATATTAATAATGGCCCTCTCATAGTGGAATATTATTTATGCAGTAAGTAAAATAAATAAAGGATAAAGAGTATCTCTATGACATAAACCAAGAATACTGCAAGTTGTCTGGTATTTTAAAGGAGTGAGATGACCAAGCACTCAGAGATACGATTTCAAAAGCAATTTTGAAAGGGAAGGGAAAATATAATACATATTTTAAATGGCCATTATCTGGTTATCTCTTCAATTCATATACTCCAGGAGTCCACTTTCAGGATGAGGGTTTAAAGGAAAATTAAAGCAATAATACAAAGAAAATATTAAGGTGTACTCTGCTTTTTTTGTAGACATGAAGGTCATGATAGTTGAAATAAAACAGTTAAAGTTATACTCACAATGATACCTCTCTGCGGCATTCTGGTAGCCTTTGGGATGAAATAAGAATTATAATAAACAGCTAAAATCCTAACAGCACAAAATAAATACCATCAAAGTCAAAACTAGTTGCCTTCACATTTCATGATAGTCACTCATCCAGGCTTCTTCTGCATCTAAGAAAAGAAGATCAAGCATCCTACAAAGAACTTCAATTTTCATTTTCATTGAAATATAATTTTACTGGGGTGCCATTTGAATGAATGGAATAAGTTTCCCTGCCAGATGACCAAAATAATTTCTAAGCTTGAAGGATCAACTTTTGAGAGCATATATTGTTCATTCTTAGCACGCCCACTCCTTAGTCAGCCCTGGTGAAGGAGGCAAAGAATACAAGTTTTCATTTAGGAGTTTCTCTATTTCTCTTTGTTTCTGTCCCTTTTCCATTTTGGTGATTATAATCTGTCCCTCCCTAAAACAAAGAAACATCCACAGTGGACTAGGAACCTTTCACCTTTATGTTGGCCATAGTGCTTAGGAAGTGGAGTTCTTGAGGGTTCCATTAAAAGGTCTAGGAACTCAGGAGAGCACTTCTATCTCTCAATTATCTCTCATTTCTATTTATCTCCTAGAGTAGACAAATGAAGTTATATAAATAGCTTAGAAATGCTTCCTAGGGGCAGGGGGTGTAGCTAGGTAGCAAAGTGGATAAAGTGCTGGGCTTCTTGTAGTCAGGAGGATCTGAGTTTCAATCTGCCCTCAGACTTTTACTAGTTGTATGATCTTGAATAAGTCACTTAATGAGGTTTTCCTCAGTTTTCCCTTCTATAAAATCATCTGGAGAAGGAAATAGCAAACCACTCCAGTTCTTTGCCAAGAAAAGCCTCAAACAGGATCAGACACAGCAAAATAAACAAGCAAAGGGGAAGAGGAAGAATAATGTGTTATCCTCTCTCCTTTATACACATTTGGGAAAGAAAGATTTGTAGTCTCAACAAATTAGCATCAACTTTTATTGTCATTTAAAGTGTTGGAACTGGTGATATTCAAGGATTTTAACAAAAGTATTGTTTATTTTTGAGTTTGTATCTCCTAATGCCTAATATTGTGCCTAGAGCCTGGTAGGAGATTGATAAAGGCTTGCTGAATTTAATTGGTAATTTGTTAATCTAGGTGATGCTCCTAAAATCATGTTCTTAAGCACAACATTTTTTTATTTTGACTCATTTAATCCACAGGTAGCTAGGTAGTACAGCGGGTGGAGTGTGGCTATTGAGTCAATGACACCTCCATTCAAATTCTGCTTAAAATCTTTGCCTAATCTTAGAACAAGCTTTATCTTTCCAAATTGCTTTATGTGAGGGAAGATATATCAACTTACATTTAAATTTTTCTTCTCTAATAAAAATGATTCATCTCCTTATATTTTGTCACTTTACTAGGACAATCTCCTGATGGACAGATATTTTCATCAGGGGTCTTCAAACTATGGCCCGCAGGCCAGATGTGGCAGCTGAGAATGATTGAGATATGACGTTTCTTTATTTAAAGGCCCAGAAAACAAAGTTTTTGTTTTTACTATAGTCCAGCCCTCCAGCAGTCTGGGGGACAGTGAACTGGCCCCCTATTTAAAAAGTTTGGGGACCCCTGCTAGAGTCTCTGGGGAACAGCAATAATAAAATGTCATTTTACAGAGAGGCCCAATTGGAGACAGGTTGATGGATATTTCCAACACAGTGATTAATAGCAAAGATAGAAAGTTAATAGCAAAGTTAATAGCAAAGATAGAAAGGAATAGACAATCTATGCTTCCAGAGATTGCAGTCACACTGATGAAATGGCAGATTCTTTAAGTATCTATAACTTTTGTATAGTAAAGATTTCATGATTAAGTCTAAAGAACTAGGATGATGACAAAAAAAAAAAAAAAAAGAAAGAAAAGAAAAGTAAAGGAAAAAAAATAAGCCTTGCAAGGCTTCTTTCTTTGCCAGAATTGTCCCTTTGGCTAATGGAAGATTGATTCTTAAGATACATATACATTCTTTTAATGGAATATTTTACAAGGTTTCCCCCCTATAATTCATCTTTGACAACATTTTACTTGTTATATAATTTTACTTCCTTGGTTAACTAACATTTTGACTCTTCTGAGAGTGTTTTTTTTTTTCTTTCATTTATATTATCAATGCCAAAAATTATTTCTTAATTAAATTAGAAGTTGGGCTTTTGTTTCTGGGAATAGTTTTAGGTTACTGAACTTTACAAACATAACCCATCATGCTTTCTTCACTTTTTCCAATTCTAGGACTAGTTCAGTTCTTCCCAAGATATAAAATGCTGGATGATTGATTAGTCCATCCTACATCATGTCATATCCTAGACAATAGGTATTGTTCTTTCACTTCTCCTACCTCATATATAGAGTTAAAATGAGCTTTTTTGAATGATTATTTATTATCAATTTTGTTTTTGATGGTGTGTATAAGTGTATTATTCTACTATTCTTTTTCTTAAATCACATTTAATTAAAGATTATATTCAAATTTTATACATGCTCGATGTTTGGGGAGGGTAGAGTAAAACCCTATATGTAAATTAATATGGTATGTGTATATTAATAGTAGTCTCCTGATGAAAACCTATTACTCTCTAACACAAGTGGTAGAAAACAACATTACAAAAAGAAGAGAGTATATCGATGGCTGATTACTTGAAGTTTTTCAAGGCAAGTAATACCCAAACTCTTTCAAATCATATTATGCAAGCAATTATTTATTTCCTTAATATCTTAAGTCAGTCCTTGATGTTCCTATGTATATAGTGAATTCAATGATTTTTGCATAATCACCATCATCATCTTCATTATCATCATTATCATTACCATAACAACATTTTATATACTTTGGATATATATTTAATATATCTAATATTTATATTATAGGCATATATACACACATATAAAATATTTATATACTATATAGTATTTATACAGTCTTTAAAGGTTTGTATGGCACTTGACAAACATAATCCCATTTGATCCTTACAATAAGCTTTAGAGATAGGTGCTGTTATTATCATCCTCATTTTACAGATGAGACAGTTGAAGCAGGCACAAATTAAATGACTTCATGTGCAAAAATGTTTGTGGCAGCCCTTTTGTAATGGCAGCAAACTGGAAACTGAGTGATGCTCATCAGTTGGTGAATGGCTGAATAAGTTATGGTATATGAATGTTATGAAATATTATTGTTCTATAAGAAATAATCAGGAGGACAATTTTAGAGAAGCCTGGAGAGACTTGTATGAACTGATGCTAAATGAAATGAGCAGAACCAAGAGATTATTGTACACAGCAACATCAATTTTATACGACAGTCAATTCTGATGAATGTGACTCTTTCTAACAATGAGATTACTGATGCCAGTTCCAATGATCTTGTGATGAAGAGAGCCATTTACACCCAGAGAAAGGACTGTGGGAACTGAATGTGGATCATAACAAAACATTCTCACTCTTTTTGTAACAACAAACAAGCAAACATGCTTTCATTTTGTTTTCCTACTCATTTACTTTCTTTTTTTTTTTTGATCTGATTTTTCTTATGCAGCAAGAGAATTGTATAAATATGTTTATGCATACTGTACTTAACATATTTTAACATATCTAACATATATTGGATTGCTTGCCATCTAGGGGAGGATTTTGGGAAGAGACAAAATCTGAAACAGAAGGCTATGAAAGGGTCAATGGTGTCAAATTATCCGTGCATATGTTTTGAAAATAAAAAGCTTTAAAAATTAAAAAAGAAGTTGTGACTTATCTAGAGTCACACATCTAATAAGTGTCTGAAGAAATATTCAAACAGAATTTTTGAATACTTGTAAAGCAAAGAACACAACTCCAATGGGCTGGCCATGTTGTTCAAGTGCCAAGCATATGTTTTTCTACTATTGAATGAAGAATATCACACAATGGAATATCATACACATATGTTAGAAAAAAAGTTATATAAGTATATTTTCAAGGTTTCTCTGAAGAAATTTGAAATCAGTTGTGAAATGTGGCACAGAACCACTCAGAATGATATGAATGTAGTAAATGCAGTGATTCTTTTTACTGGAAAAAGAAATTGTTCATATGAAAGGTCTATGAACAAAGCAGAATTGCAATAGTTTGAAAGAAACATGACATACAAATTTATATATGTCCATGTAGTCCAAGTGTCCATATACATTACTTGTGCCTATCTTATGCTAAAACCTTCTGAAGTCATGTTGATCTGATCAGCCATAATCAGACACACTGTACCTTGACCTTGACAGAATGATGCCATTCTGGTTCTCTACCAGCACAAAGTATAACAACCAACCAATTCCCGTTTTTCAGATGAGGAAACTGAGACAGAGGTTAAGTGACCTGAATAGGATGTTGTTTTGTTTTTGTTATTGTTGTTGCTGAGATGAAAATTTCTTTTCTCCAGACATACAAAATATTAATTTCATGTAATCAGGCTAAGTAGGGAGGTTTATCTAGTGCCATGAGTAGAAGATGCTTAGACAGCCAAACTCAATAAATCCTGTTCTTTAGTATTGTAGTGACTACTTTTCCCCATTAGCACTGGATTAAGATTTAAATTTAATCGATCTAAGACATAGCTGTTGCTTCCTGAATGAACTTGCTAAACTAATCCAACTCTTTTATGACCCTTAAGTCATTTGGTGTCATAATGCTTAGTATTACCACAGAAAGTTTCAACCAAGAACTCTATAATCACAAAGTATTAGAGTCAAGATAATAGTTGTACAAATACAATAGTTGCAAACTATAACAGTTGTAACCTCTTTTCTTTGATGTAGACCTCATTTGTATGACAAGTAAATCAAATTACCACAAATTACCACAAAAATTCTCCTACTATAAAATCTTTATAGGTAGATACTTGGAAGATATCTGAAATTGTAATCAAGTCTAAAGTTATAAAATGAACAAGTATCTCATAGCTGGTTTTGACTGAAAACTCAACACCCCAAACTGAGTAGTTCCAAGAACAGAAGTAAAATATAAAGTAAGACATACCTATACATAATGTATCATAGTGGATAAGGTAATATTATTCTTAAAGTTAGGAATAATGTGGTTGAAATCCAGCCTATAAAACTAATTAGCTAATTATGATCTTAGATAAACCATAACTCCTGTATCTCAGTTTCTCATATGAAAAATGAAGACATTAAACTTGATGACTTCCAGGATCCATTTCAATTCTACATCTATGATCTAGGTAATAAGCAAACCCCACTTGGTCATTTTGAAGCCACTAGCTTTTACTTCCCACCTAGGCTTTCCATCTTCTGAATGATGCTTGATCTTTCCCATCCATTGCCTTTCCTTTGAGATTATTTTCCATTTATATTGTAGATACTTGATATGAATCTAGTTATTTAAATATGGTCTCCACCTAATTAAAATGTGAGTTCCTATAGGAGAATGCATATGAATATGTATGTATATCACATATATTCATATATATATATATATATATATATATATATAAAGCATGTATATACATACACATGTACATATACACATACATACATACTTACACATATGTCTCAGTGCATTCATATATGTACATATTCTATCTAATTATTCTATCATCTATCCATCCATCTATATTTATGCATCTCTCTCTCTCTCACACACTCTCTCTGTTTTTCTTTCTAAGTATTACCAGTGTTATTAGCACAAAGTTTAGAATGCAGTATGTAATTAATAAATGCTTGTTGATGTATTACTTCATTGACCAAGTAGTACAAATTCCTTTCTATACAAAGAATGAATATCTCTTTGTAATGTTGTTCTACTAAAATTCACCTTTTTATGGACTCATTAGCAATGTTAGGTGAACCATACTTTTTGTGATATGACTCATTAGTACATTAATGCTTCTATTCCCTTGGCTTGCGCATATAATAAGATACCTGAATGGTTTTAAAGAGAAAGAGGAATTGATGCAAAACTAAACTTTAAACAGTTATTACTATGTGAGAATGAACAATTTTAAATACTTTCTCTGCCTTAATTTTTTTGTCTTTATAAAGGGATGTTTACTATATAAAGTCAAAATCCACTAAAATGTAGTAATTATGTAGTCTTTTATGACACACCATATATGTTATAATTCAATGTAAATTCTATAAAGCATCAACTCTCCCTACAACATATGTATATACATAGATGAGTAATAAAGGATTCCCTTAGAAGATAGTACTGTTTAAGGCATGTCTCAGTCTTTGAGTTATGAACGCAGATTAAAGTCTTGTTTTTGACAAATACTAGTTAAATAACCATGGGCAAATGTCTTTAAGTCTCAATGTACCAGGAAATTTTCTAAGATTATAAATTGTAGGTGATGACAAATCTGTAATGCAGGAAGGATTTTTCAGAGCAGGAGTCTCTTAAATAGATCCTAACCCCCCTCTCCACCCAAGAATACTTATTAGTCCCTTTGCCCAAAGAGAGAAATCTTAGAAGATAAAAACAATTCAGGTTGATCCTGCATAGTATTTCTAGTTCAGGGATCTAGTCCACTAAAAAGTTTTAGCCAATTTTAGTTTATCCCTGTTAAAGTTATTAAAAAAAAACTACTGACAAATTTATTCTGTAGATTTAAAAAAAAAGATATTAATTAATGTTGTCTATCATACTTGAGCCCCGAGGCTTCCAAAGTGAAGAGAACAGTTTGAAACACCTAAAGCAAACTAATAAAATTAAATTCCCCCTGAATAACCCTAGAACCAATGTCTGTTTTATTTTAAAACAAAGCCCAAGAATGTCATTTGAAATCAGTCAACACTATTTTCCATGTACCAGTATACATATATGAATTAACATATTTTTGGAGGAAGAACTTCTGAACCAAATCACTATTCAAATCTTTTGCTAATTATATCTATTGTGGTCAATGAGATTACAAATTTTCTATTCAAGTTATTTCAAGTTGGAATTGAAGCTTTGGGGAAGGTGATAAAAAGTAGATAAAGCAGTGCTGGATGTTGCTTTAATTCAAGAGAAGTCTCCATATGTAACAGCAATAATAAAAGCTTGATGTACCAAAAAATGATGTTTAGAGTAAAGCAATAGAGTTTTAAAGTAAGACCTAGTTGACTTTTACTGTGTGATATCCCAGTGAACAGTATATCCCAATTGTCCTTGAACTGGGAAGCATGTTGATTTCTGACACATCTCTGCTAACTTTCAATTACATCACCAATTAGACTTGCAGATATCTAAGAGAGAAGAATTGGCAGATTTTTAAACAATTAGGTCAATCATTATTTCGTTAAACTAATAGTAATTAAATGATCCCAACATTTCCTGGGATTTGTTAGATCCTGATTAGATATGACAGATCATTATTTTGACTTGAACATGGTCAAGAACTCAAAATGAGCCCTGAGATGCTATCCAGACACCAATGTATGCTGGAATTAACAATTATACTAAATTGGCTCCAATGAATAATTTATGGCTTAAATTTCCTATGCAATTTGCTATGGTAACCCAGAGGAAGAGATCTACTGTATTTTAACTAAGCACAAGGTATCAGGAGCTTCAAACTAGATAAATTATTAGGAAACCTAGCTATTCTTCAGGAAGAAGCAAGAAACAATGCTGAGGCTCAAGAAAGCAAAAAGCATGGATGACATTATCATTGTCATCATCAATTAACATTCGTTGAGTATCTATTTGTGCAAAGACACCAAATTTAACATTTACAGGTCCAAGGGAAGACAAGATTCTTTGCTATTCAAGTTTTAAAAGAGACAAGCTAGACATGCATAGATTATTCCTGTAGTATGACCTTGGGCAAGTTCCTTAACCTGCCTGCAAACTCAGGTTCTTCTTCCATTACATAAGAGATTTGGACAGATTAATATCTAAGGCCTCTTAAATCCCTTTCTAGGATAGTTTCTATGTGTATTTTTTTTATTTGTTTTGATTTGGAGTGTGTGTGTGTGTGTGTGTGTGTGTGTGTGTGTATGTGTGAAAGAGAGAGAGAGAGAAAGACAGAGACAGACAGAGATAGAGAAAGAAACAGAGACAAAGACAAAGAGAAACACACAGAGAGACAGAGACAAAGAGAAAAAGGTAATGAGAGAGAGTGACACAGAGACAGAAAAAGAATGAGAGACAGAAAGGAACAGAGAAAAAGAGATAGAGACAGATTCAGAGATAGAGACAGAGACAGAGATAGAGACAGAAAAGAAAGGAAAAGAAAAAAAAAGACAGAGAGATAAAGACTCACACCTGTAGTTTTTACATGTTTTAGGTATTTTTGAAGCTAGAAGTAGAAAGGTTTAATTGACACATTAAGGTAGGCATGGGTAAAATTCCACCATACCTTCCACATCATCTGGTAAATTTTTTAATGGGAGAAAAATATTTACAGATGAACTTGGAAGATTAACCATGATATTACTAGGAGGGAAAAAAGTAAAAAGATTAATGCTAAATTAGGGGAAAATAATGAAATAAACACATGATGTCAGTTTATTTAAAAGAGTGAGTTATTTATCATATCTCCCTACCCCCCTTCCCACTCCATTATCCAAAGATATCAAATATTGATTTGATTTTTTTTCTAGTTCTTTCTGGCGCTAAATGGTACAGTGAATAAAGTCAAAGAAGACTTCTCTTCATGAATTCAAATCCAGCCTCAGACATTTATTAGGTGTGTGACTCTGAGCATGTCACTTTCCTCAGCTATCTCATTTATAAGATGAACTAGAGAAGGAAGTGGCAAATTACTTCAATATTTTTGCCAAGAAAACCCTAAATGGACTCATAAAGAGTTAGATACAACTGATAAGATTGAAAACAAGTTTATTAGTTTGTTTTTATATAATCAGTACAGAAAGTAGAGTTTGAAATAGTATATTTTTCAATATTTCCATAGATAATTTAATAATTTCATATATTATTTAACATATTTATCAACATTTATCAACATAGATATCTTAATTCAAAAAATTAAATCAAAATTGTACTCTCAGCCCAATGAGGGCCAAGACCATGACTTACCTAATTTTTTCATGTTTGCCAGTGAATAGATTTTCATTACTAAGGGTTATATTTGACTGAAAACTTATTTTCTGTACCCTTATTTAGGCAGAAAAGGTCAAGTCAAAAATTTTCAAGCAAAGAGTTAGTATGGGAAGAACCTAAATAAATTTCTAATGTCCCTGTATGAACAAAGGCACTGGAAAAGTGAGTCTTGTATATGGGAGTTAGGAAATAAAGCTGTGCTTTCATTAAATTTCCTTGACCAAATAATATTTGCACCCTTTCTACACCTTAGAATCTTAGAATATTTCCTTAAACACGAGAGGTTAAGTGATTAATTTAGGGTTACCAAACACTATAGTGTATACTATGTAGTATACATATAGTAATATATGTATATATACATAAAAACATATAGTAATATGCCAGCAGCTTCAATTAAAACCTATTATTCTTCCTGAGAAACTGACTTTCTATTCACTATGCCATATTGAACATAATGAAAGCTTAAAGAAAGTTTGTTTAAGTAAATTGAATTTGTTATAGTAGTTTTATTACAATAAATAATCAGATAATGCAAACGCTTTCTCCATTTCCTGGAGAACAGAACAGAACCTCAGATTTTTTTCCCCCCCTCTTATCAAGGTCTGTCTTTAGATGTTAGAATAACAACATTTATTCATATTAAAATAAAGGTGTTAAAAGACTGGCTATCCTTGCCAGTATGAAAGTAAAAAATTGTCAATTTCTCTTATAGCCATTCAAAATGAGGGATTACATTATAATGATCTCATAGTAGGTGCTAAAAATGACCATGTTATAGTACTAAATTGTAAGTTTTTGATTGTTAATAAAGCAAGATACCTGATCAAACATACACTTGTCTCTTAAAAGAGGAAAGAACTTCCTCTTTTAAGGGAGGAAAGAACTTGATAGTCATATCTTGAATCAAACACAAGGTATAATATTATCTATCTCTCCCTTTATCTCTGTCTCTCTCATCTCTTTCTCTGTTTTTCTTTGTCTATGTCTCTCTTTTCCTCATCCTTCTGTTCTCTTTTTTCCCAACACTCTGAGACTTGAAAAATCTAAATGTCCCATGTTGCGGTTCATTCAACTAGGCTCAGGACAAGTAATCTGATTTCATTTTATCTGAAGGAATGTTTATGTATCTTCATTTAGGACTACTATTAATTATTATAGCCTCAGTTTATAGTGATTTTCTTTGATGGATGTTTGTGTTGGGTTGTTAATTTTCCCCAAAGTCCCCATGCTTTCAAGTCTTCAATAAAAAATTCTATACCCCTTTCTTTCTCTCAAGCAAAATGTCTGTTTTTATGCAAGGAGATTCAGACTGTAAACTATAAAAAAAAAAAAAAGATATCAGGGAAGGAAAAGTTGTCTATACTCTAGTCCCTTTCTGGAGAGAATTTTTAACACAGGGTTCCTATCAACTGCTCTAGAAATGGAGATTCCCTTTGTAGACTTTAAACATTTTAGTACTAGTTTATTCTTGGGGGAATTTAATCAATGCTTTTGGCAGGGGTAAGAGACACAGAGGTCCATGTTTACAGACCTGAGGTCAGAAACAGATTTTTAAATCTGCTTATCCTAGATTGCAAAACTAGTACTCTTTCCAACAAGTCATGCTGCACATTATATGAAGCACGAGAATTGGACTTAGAAAGATTCAGATAAAAATCACTCCTGAGGCATTGAGCTAACTCATATAATTCTCAGAGACTCAGTTTTCTTTTGTTAACTATAAAATTGGGATAATACCTGAAGCACTAGCCTCACAATGTTGTTCTGGAGCTTAAATGATTTAACATAAAACTCTTTGTCAATTTTAATGAGCTAAATAGATGTTTGTAATTATTAATACTAAATGTTCTATATCTTCCACAAAAATATATAAAATGTTAACCATGCTTTTTATCTTGAGTTATTTGTGTTATTGTTTTTATTAATTCATTTTCCTTTCTAAAAATATTTTTCAACTTATATTTCTATTTTCCATTTTTAAAGCTCTTAATGTCAAGAACCAGAGATAGACCTAGAAGAACAACCTAAGATATTTCTCTGCTTGGCATCAGGGATAATGGTTGCTCTTATGAGATATAAAATTTGTATAGAGGATTCAATTGCTGTGAGTTTCACAACTATAATGAATCCAAGCATTTTCCTAGTTTGAGGTCTGTTTTTTTTTAAGAAACAAAGAAGTGGAACAAGAATAGTGAAGATTTATTTAAATTAAATTATCCATTGCAAACATAATATTGAAAATACAATCAATTAAACTTGCTCAATAACTATATTTTTAAAATTAATTTCAATTAAAAAATTCACAACTATTTTTTGTTTCTGTTTCCATCAGGATTCTGCATTCCTTGGAAAGAGAAAAATAATTGAGCTTATCTCTAAGAATAGAGGACAGAAGTTGCAAACTGCTTCTTTCCCCTGTTTTCTTTCTAAAATCATTCATTGAATATGATATTCCGAAAGGCTAAGGAACTCGGTATGCAACCAAAAATAACTTACCCAGCCAGAATGAGCATCTTTTTCCAGGGAAGAAGATGGTCATTCAACGAAATAAGTGAATTTCACCTATTTTTGTGAAAAACCAGAACTTAACAAGAAGTTTGATCTGCAAATATAGAACTCAAGAAAAACCTAAAAAGGTAAAAAGAAATTTTGGGAACTATATTTCTGCTGTAAAGATTATTAAAAATACATTATCTGTTATAGAAATTAGAGGTGGAAGGACATTATATCAGAAAAAGGATAAAGTGGGGTACTATATCTCAAAGAGGCAAAGGAAACCTATTATATCTGAGAGAAAGAATGGAGGGGATGAATATAGTGGGTATTTTACTGCCATAAGAATTGACTTTAAGAGAAAACTGTTAGACATATTCAATATATGGTGAAACTTCTCCCATCTCATTGAAAAGTGAGAAGGGAAAAGTGAAAAGGGAAGAAATAAGCTAAGCAGAAGGGAATACAGAAACTGAGAGGGAAAGGAATAAGATAGGGGGAGGAACTCTAAGGTGGGGAGGAGGGATACTAAAAAGGGAGGGCTGTGAGAAGCAAGTGGTGCTCACAAGTTTAATACTGGGAAGGGGGTAAGGGGGAAAGAAGGGAGAAAAGCATAAATAGGGGTTAACAAGATGGCAAGTAATACAGAATGGGTAATTTTAACCATAAATGTGAGTGGGGTAAACTCCCCCATAAAGAGGAAGCAATTAGCAGAATGGATTAAAAGCCAGAATGCTACAATATGTTGTTTACAGGAAACACACCTGAAGCAGGGAGATACATGCAGAATAAAGGTAAAAGGATGGAGCAAAATCTACTATGCTTCAGGTGAAGTCAAAAAAGCAGGGGTAGCCATCCTGATCTCAGATCAAGCAAAAACAAAAATTGATCTAATTAAAAGAGATAAGGAAGGGCACTATATCTTGCTAAAGGATAGCATAAATAATGAAGCAATATCAATATTAAACATATATGCACCAAGTAGTGTAGCATCTAAATTCTTAAAAGAGAAATTAAGAGAGCTGCAAGAAGAAATAGATAGCAAAACTATAATAGTGGGAGATCTCAACCTTGCACTCTCAGAATTAGATAAATCAAATCACAAAATAAATAAGAAAGAAGTCAAAGAGGTAAATAGAATACTAGAAAAGTTAGATATGATAGACCTATGGAGAAAACGAAATGGAGACAGAAAGGAGTACACTTTCTTTTCAGCAGTTGATGGAACCTATACAAAAATAGACCATATATTAGGACATAAAAACCTCAAACTCAAATGCAGTAAGGCAGAAACAGTGAATGCATCCTTTTCAGACCACGATGCAATAAAAATTACACCTCAACAAAAAGCCAGGGAAAGTAGACCAAAAAATAATTGGAAACTAAATAATCTCATACTAAAGATTGATTGGGTAAAACAGCAAATCATAGACATAATTAATAACTTCACCCAAGAAAATGACAATAATGAGAAATCATATCAAAATGTGTGGGATGCAGCCAAAGCGGTACTAAGGGGAAATTTCATATCTCTAGAGGCTTACATGCATAAAGTAGAGAAAGATAAGGTCAACGAATTAGGCTTACAACTAAAAATGTTAGAAAAGGAACAAATTAAAAACCCCCAGTCAAACACTAAACTTGAAATTCTAAAAATAAAAGGAGAGATCAATAAAATTGAAAGTAAAAAACTATTGAATTAATTAATAAAACTAAGAGTTGGTTCTATGAAAAAACCAACAAAATAGACAAACCCTTAGTAAATCTGATTAAAAAAAGGAAAGAGGAAAATCAAATTGTTAGTCTTAAAAATGAAAAGGGAGAACTCGCCACTAATGAAGAGGAAATTAGAGCAATAATTAGGAATTACTTTGCCCAACTTTATGGCAATAAATTCGACAACTTAAATGAAATGGAAGAATACCTTCAAAATATAGCTTGCCCAGATTAACAGAGGAAGAAGTAAATATCCTAAATAGTCCCATCTTAGAAAAGAAATAGAACAAGCTATTAACCAACACCTAAGAAAAATCCCAGGACCAGATGGATTTACATGTGAATTCTACCAAACATTTAAAGAACAATTAACCCCAATGCTATATAAACTATTTGAAAAAATAGGGACTGAAGGAGTCCTACCAAACTCCTTTTACGACACAGACATGGTACTGATACCTAAACCAGGTAGGCTGAAAACAGAGAAAGAAAATTATAGACCAATCTCTCTAATGAATATCGATGCTAAAATCTTAAATAAAATATTAGCAAAAAGATTACAGAAAATCATCCACAGGATAATACACTATGATCAAGTAGGATTTATACCAGGAATGCAGGGCTGGTTCAATATTAGGAAAACTACTAGCATAATTGACTATATCAATAAGCAAACAACAAAAACCATATGATCATCTCAATAGATGCAGAAAAAGCATTTGATAAAATCCAACATCCATTCCTAATAAAAACACTTGAGCGTATAGGAATAAATGGACTTTTTCTTAAAATAGTCAGGAGCATATATTTAAAACCATCAGTAAGCATCATATGCAATGAGGAAAAACTGGAATCTTTCCCAGTAAGATCTGGAGTGAAGCAAGGTTGCCCACTGTCACCATTATTATTCAATATTGTATTAAAAACACTAGCCTCAGCAATAAGAGTCGAGAAAGAGATTAAAGGAATCAGAATAGGCAGTGAGGAAACCAAACTATCACTCTTTGCAGATGATAATGATGGTATACTTAGAGAACCCTAGAGATTCTACAAAAAAGCTATTAGAAATAATCCATCACTTTAGCAAAGTTGCAGGTTATAAAATAAATCCCCATAAATCCTCAGCACTTTTATACATCACCAACAAAATCCAACAGCAAGAGATACAAAGAGAAATTCCATTCAGAATAACTGTCGACAGCATAAAATATTTGGAATCTATCTACCAAAGGAAAGTCAGGAATTATATGAGCTAAATTACAAAAAACTTTCCACACAAACAAAGTCAGACTTAAACAATTGAAAAATATCAAGTGCTCCTGGATAGGTCGAGCGAATATAATAAAGATGACAATACTTGCTAAACTAATCTATTTATTTAGTGCTATACCAGTCAGACTTCCAAGAAAATATTTTAATGATCTAGAAAAAATAACAACAAAATTCATATGGAATAATAAAAGGTCAAGAATCTCAAAAGAATTAATGAAAAAAAAAAATCAAATAAAGGTGGCCTAGCTGTACCTGATCTAAAACTATATTATAAAGCAGCAGTCACCAAAACCATTTGGTATTGGCTAAGAAATAGATTAGTTGATCAGTGGAACAGGTTAGGTTCACAAGACAGAATAGTCAACTATAGCAATTTAGTGTTTGACAAACCCAAAGATCCCCACTTTTGGGATAAGAATTCATTATTTGACAAAAACTGCTGGGATAACTGGAAATTAGTATGGCAGAAATTAGGCATGGACCCACACTTAACACCGTATACCAAGATAAGATCAAAATGGGTCCATGATTTAGATATAAAGAACGAGATTATAAACAAATTGGAGGAACATAGGATAGTTTATCTCTCAGACTTGTGGAAGAGGAAGAAATTTGTGACTAAAGATGAACTAGAGACCATTATTGATCACAAAATAGAAAATTTTGATTACATCAAATTAAAAAGCTTCTGTACAAACAAAACTAATGTAAACAAGATTAGAAGGGAAGTAACAAACTGGGAAAACATCTTCACAGTTAAAGGTTCTGATAAAGGCCTCATTTTCAAAATATATAGAGAGATGACTCTAATTTATAAGAAACCAAGCCATTCTCCAATTGATAAATGGTCAAAGGATATGAACAGACAATTTTCAGATGATGAAATTGAAATCATTACCACTCATATGAAAGAGTGTTCCAAATCATTATTAATCAGAGAAATGCAAATTAAGACAACTCTGAGATACCACTACACACCTGTCAGATTGGCTAAGATGACAGGAAAAAATAATGATGAGTGTTGCAGGGGATGTGGAAAACTGGGACACTGATACATTGTTGGTGGAGCTGTGAACGAATCCAACCATTCTGGAGAGCAATCTGGAATTATGCCCCAAAAGTTATCAAACTGTGCATATCCTTTGATCCAGCAGTATTTCTACTGGGCTTATACCCCAAGGAGATACTAAAGAAGGGAAAGGGACCAGTATTTGCCAAAATGTTTGTGGCAGCCCTGTTTGTAGTGGCTAGAAGCTGGAAACTGAGTGGCTGCCCATCAATTGGAGAATGGTTGGGTAAATTGTGGTATATGAATGTTATAGAATATTATTGTTCTGTAAGAAATGACCAGCAAGATGAATACAGAGAAG
The DNA here is from genome assembly GCF_902635505.1 of Sarcophilus harrisii. NCBI lineage: Eukaryota > Metazoa > Chordata > Mammalia > Dasyuromorphia > Dasyuridae > Sarcophilus > Sarcophilus harrisii. The sequence continues at coordinate 260,672,876 of NC_045429.1, read as the reverse complement.
CATGGAGAGAATTACATGAGCTGATGCTAAGTGAAATGAGCAGAACCAAGAGATCATTATATACGTCAACAACGATACTGTATGAAGATGTATTCTGATGGAAGTGGATTTCTTTGACAAAGAGACCTAATTCAGTTTCAATTGTTCAATGATGAACAGAAGCAGCTACACCCAAAGAAAAAAACACTGGGAAATGAATGTAAACTGTTTGCATTTTTGTTTTTCTTCCCAGGTTATTTCTACCCTCTGAATCCAATTCTCCCTGTGCAACAAGAAAACTGTTTGGCTCTGCACACATACATTGTATCTAGGATATACTAGGACATATTCAACATATATAGGACTGCTTGCCACCTAGGGGAGGGGGTGGAGAGTGGGAGGGAAATATCGGAACAGAAGTGAGTGCAAGGGGTAATGTTGTAAAAAAAATTACCCTGGCATGGATTCTGTCAGTAAAAAGTTACTATAATAAAAAAAAAATAAATAAAATAAAATCATTCACCAATATAGTTTGTATGACCAGACCTATCTTTTGGAGACATCTGCATACTAATACCATTTCTAATTGCTATTTTTATAAATTTTGTCCCTTCCGAGTCATTGTAATATTTTTATTTTGACTTATTGTTTGTTTTGTTGTTATTGTTTTTGTTTATACTGTGATACTAAAGAGATCTAGAATTCTCTTTTTCATCAGATAATACTGGTTCATTTTCCTTCATATTGAGAGGCAATATTTGATATAGTGGAGAGATTTATGGACACATAACTGGGAAAATTAATTGTTATTAGTCTAGACTAATTAGTCTAAAATTAATGGCTTTTATGAATTTACTTAGTATTTTGTTAGTATATCAAATCAACAATTGTTTCAATATTGTTTTTACTGATTCATTGTTTTTACCCTCTAATTATAAAATATTATAACAGTTTTCCTTGATGATCTCTTGAAAGATGATGTCCAGGTTCTTTTTTTTGATCATAACTTTCAGGTAGATCAATAATTTTCAAATTATCTCCCCTGGATCTATATTCCAGGTCAGTTTTTTCAATGAGATATTTCACTTTCCACCTCTTTTTTCATTTTTCACTTTGATTTATTTTATTGTGATTTTTCATAAAGTCAATAAGTTCCATTTACCCAATTCTATTTTTTAAGTAATTATTTTCTTCATTAAACTTTCGTACATCCTTTCTCATTTGGCCAATTTTGTTTTTAAGGTATTTTCCTGATTAGCTTTTTGTACTTCCTTTTTCAACTCTCTCAATTCTTTTCTTCATTTTTACTCTATCTCTTTACTTGATTTTTAAAGTCCCTTTTGAGCTCTTCCATGGTCTAAGCCCAATTTTTATTTTTCTTGGAAGCATTGGATGTATATTTGACTGTGTTATCATTTTCTGAGTGAGTGTTTTGCTCTTCCTTATCACTATAATAACTTTCAATGGTCAGAAATATTTTTTTTTTGTTTTTTGATCATTTTTAGCCTATTACCCTGCTTTTACTCTTTGTTAAAGTAGGACTCTGTTTCTTGGTGGAATACACATTGTCCAAAGCTTCAGGCGTTCTGTGCAGCCATTTTCAGAAATCTTTCTAAGGAACTCAACCTACAGGCAACAATTCACTATGTCATTATGCCTTCTTCTTCTTCCTTGTTTTTAATTTACCAGAGCAAACATCCAACAATTCAATCCAATGTAATTTTATTAGTCCTATTTTACATTTCATGAAAGGTACTCTTCAAATTTATATTCCCAGGGAAGTAAACCGGGGAAGGAAGCTAAATTTAAAAGGGCCCCAAAAGTCATTTTTTGGGGTTTTTGATTTCCCGAGTGGTAAAAATTTTTCAATTTGGGGTTGGGTTCCATGGTTTTCCACCATTTTTTAAAACATGGCCCTTTGGGGTGGTTTTTGTCACCCCAAGTCCCAAAACCCCCCGGCCCTTTCCCCCTTTTTTGGAAATCACCCCCTCCCTTCACTTTGATATAATTTAACCATTCCTTTAAAAAATTAAGAACCCCCTTACCAAATTTTTAATTTCTTTTTGGGGAAAAGGGTAAATTTTGTTTAGGGCTTAAAATTTAAAATAATTAAAAAACCTTAACCTTTTATGGAAAAAGGGTACAAACCTTAAGGAATTTAAAAAATTTTTGATTTGTTTTTCCTGTAAAATTTTTTTAAAGGGTTTAAAAATTTCAAAAGGTAGAAAATTGGGGGAAAATTCCAAAAGGGAAAACCTTTAAAAAATTTTTAAAAATAAAAAAAAATTAAGGGTAATTTAAAATTTTTGGAATTAAAAAAAAAATTCCAAAAGGTTTTTTTTTAAAAAGAAAGCAAGAAATAATTAATTAAAAGAAAATAATTACTAAAAAAATTATGAATGGAAAAAAAAAAATTTAAAAAAAAAAAATTTTAAAATTTAAAAAGAAGTAAAAAGTTAATGAAAAAATAAAAATTAGAATTTTTAGAAAAATTTTTTGAACAAAAATAAAAAAAATAAAAAAGAAAAAGAATTTAAGGAAAGAAATTGGAAAAATGACTAAAGGTTCTGAGGTTTTATTTTAAAAATTGTGAAAAAAAGTAAAAAATTTTTTTAAAAAGGAAAAACCCAGATTAATAAAAGAAGGAAAAAGGGGAAAAATTAAAAACCCTAAAGCCCTTTTAAAACCCTACAATATTTTAAAAATTTCAAAACGATTAAAAAAAATTTAAAAGAAAATTTTAAAAAGAGGTGCCAAAATGGTCCCCAAGCCGAATTGGAAAGAAGGGGGAATAGTTTCCGAAAGGCAAAGCGGGAGGGAGAAAAACCCCAAAGGACATTTTCCTTTGGGGAGGGTTTTTTTTTAAAAGCCTTTTTAAAGGAATTCAGGGGGTTGAAAACCCCCCCTTTTTCCATTTTTCACCCTTTCCCCCCCCCTTTGGGGTTGGTAGTGTTAAATAATTAAAAAATTTTGTCCAATAAATTTCAAAAGTTTTTGCCAAAAAAGTAACCCTTAAAACCCCAAATTTGTGGGAAAAAAATCATCTTTGGGAAAGGGAATTATTTTGGTTTTTCTTTTCTTTCCCTGTCTTTAAGCTTTTAAAGATTTTACTTTTTTGGGGTAAATAAGAACCTCAAATAAATTTTTTTAAAGAATTAAAACTTGGGCCTCCAAATAAATCATTCTTTCCCGGCCTTTTTGAAATTATTTTGGAAAGAAAGAAAACCAAATTTTTAAAAAATTTAAAATTTAATGTGGAAAATAAAGTTTTTAGATAAGGGTGAAAAATTGTTCAATAACCCTTTTCCCTTTTTAAATTTTGGGATAAAAGTGGAAAGGATTAAAATTTAAATTTTTAATAGTTCCAAAACCCCAAAAAGAGAAATCCCAAAATTAACCCTTCCCATTTTCCCGACCTCCAACAATTTTTCGTATCTTTGCCAAGGACATGGAGGGATCTGAGTTGTTTAACTTTCTGAAATAAGTTTGAATCTTTTCAACAAAATGTTTAACTTCGGGAACCCCACCTTTGAATTTTAATTAGAATTTTCTTTTTAAAATTAGAAACAAAAAAAATTTTTTAAAATTTTTGACCAAAAAATTTTCCCAGTTTAGCTTTCCCTTTTGGTTTGTTTTGTTTGGCAAAAAACTTTTCAGTTTGGAAATTGGGTTTCTTTTTTAAATTTAAACTTTATTTTTTTGGCGACCTTTCCCCCGGTTGGGGTAAATTTCCATTTCCAATTTATTAATATTTCATTCTTTTTGGTCTACCTTTTTTTTAACGGGGAAAAGATGAATTTTTCAATTGTTTCTTTTGAATTTTTTCAAACAGGAAGTTTCCCCCAAAAGGGGTTTTTGGGTTTGCAAAATGGTTGTTTTTTTAACGTTTTTCCTAACTCAACTTTCCACACCAAAATTTTTTTAGCTTCCCTTTTTTGGAATTGGTTCCCGCTTTTTGACTTCCTGCACCGTTTCTTTGATTTTTTTTTTTTTCTTTGAAATTTTCCTTTTTTTTCCATAATTTTTTTTTTTCTAGGTCATTAAAAAGTTTTAGTTGAGGGTTAGCCTAAAAAGTTATTTTTTTTTTTTTTTTCCCCCCATCAAAGGTTTTAAATTTTTCCAATTTTAATCAACTTAATTTGTAAAATGGGTTTTAAAGTTTTAATTTTTTTTTTGATTTAAATATTTTAATTTTTTTATAAATGGAATTTTTTAATTATTTTATTTTGTATATAAGAATTATGAATGGTTTTTTATAATTAGCAATTTTTTAAAGTTGGTTTTTTCAAACTTTCTGAAAATTTTGGGGTTTTATTCTATGACGGAAAGATGATAATTTTTTTTGATTTTTTAATTTTTCAATTTATTTTAATATTGTTTTCTAATTTTTAAAAACCCCAAGTGGGAACCTTGTTTCCTTATTTATTAATCTTTTTTCCTTTAATTGACTTTGATGGTTTTAAATGTCGCGTTATTTTAAGGAAAAGCCTTTTCCTAACCAAGGTTTTAATAAAATTTATTTACAAATTTTTCGACTTTGGGGAAATAAAGGGGTTTTTTAATTTTTTCCCTTTTAATTCCCATTACAAACCAAATTTTAAAAAATTTTTTTATATTTTAATTTTTGTGGGCCTTTTTTTTCTTATTTTTTAAATTTTAAATTTTTTTAAACCCTTTTTTTATTTTTTAGGTTAAAGTTTTGGGTTGAAGGAATTTTAGGGATTTTTTTTTTATAAATATTTTTTGTTAAAAATTGTTTTTAAATTTTGAACCCTTAAAATTGGTTTGGGGTTTTTTTAAAGTTGTTTTTGCCTGTTCATTTTTTTTTAAATACTATTCCAAAAATTCTCCTTGTTATCTGGAAGTTATTTTTGGGTATTATATTTCCTTAGGTTATTAAATTTATTATAAAGGAGCAAATTTTATTTTTTTTCCCTTTCTTGGTGGAAAACTCTTTTTTTCCTAATTTCATTTTTCCTCCTTTTTTAATGTTTTTTTTTTTTTTATTTTTTTCTAGAACAACTCTAGTTTTATTAATTATTAATATTTTTTTTAAATTAATTTCCTCCTTTTAAAATTTTTTGTTTTTTTTTTTTTTTTTATGGCCAATTTTAATTTTTTTTCCTTTTATTCAAAAATTTTTAAATATTTAAAATTTTATTAGCTTTTTATCCCTTAATTTTGGTATATTTTTTTTGTATTTCTTAAAAAAATTTTCTATAATTTGGCCACCCAATTTTTTAAGATGAGTTGAGTTTTTTTTTGGTTTTTTAATTTTTTTTTTTTTTTCAATCTGAAAAAAAGTTTAAACCATTTCTTTTTAATTTTTTCAGAAATTTTTTTAATGGTTCCGAACGCGAGAAGGTTTTCTTTCTTTCTTCAACTAAAATCCAACATTTAAATTTTTTTTTCATTTATTTTAATTTTTTTATTTGTTTTGGGGTTTGTTTAATTTTAGGGTGGGAATCCCCTTTAAAATTTCTTTTTTCCCCCAACTTCTTAACTTCCTTTAAATTGGGCTTTTAACTTTTTAATTTTAATTTTAATTTTGGTTTTTTTTTTAAAGGGTTTTTTTTTTTTTAATTAGATCTTTTTATTTTCTTATTAATAAACTCCTCTTTTTTAATAAGATAAAATTTTTTGCTCCTTTTCCATTTTAATGTTTCCTTTGTTTAAATTGTTTTTTTAAAAACATATTTGGGTTTCTATTTTTAGTTGGTTTTGTCCTTATGGGGTTTCCATTTAGGTTTTAAATTAAATCTGATTTTGACCCAAAACCCGTTTGTTTTTATTTTTCTTTTTCCCAATTTTTCCCTTTTAAATTATGAACCCTTTTGAAGTTATTTTTAAACCTCCTCCCCTTTAGTCTTTTTCCCCTTTTCTTTCTTTTTTTTTTTCCTTTTTTTGTTTTAATGGAAAAAGGAGGGAAATTTTTAAAAGAAACCCAATTTTTCGAGGAATCATGAATAAATTCCTGTTTCCCTTCTTTTCCCTCGATGGTTTTTTTGGGGTTTGTGGGTTCTTTCCCTCCTTTCCCCTTTTCCGTCTTTTTAAACATCTTTTTTGTTTAATCGTTAAATTATCTGTCAACCCCCTTTTTAATTTAAATTTTTTTACCTTTTCCATTCTTATTTATCTTAATCTTTTGGTTTTTTTTTTTCAAAAAATTTCTTTGTTTTTTTCCCTTTTTTAAAGAAAATTTTCCTAAAGTGGGGAAATTTATTTTTTTTCTTTTCGGCCTTCTCAATTCCCCCTTTTTTAACCAATTGGGTGATTTTTTTTTTTAAATTTTTTTTTTCTGCAAAATTTTTTTTTCCTTTTATGTTTAAATTTCAAAATTTTTTTTTTTTATTTCTTTTGATTTTTAGAATTTTTCAAGATATTTTTACTTTCTGATTCTATTACATCGGGCAAATTTTTTGTTTTTTTTAAAAAAAGGTTTTTTTTCATAATTTTTGAAAGAAAATCCCGAATTTTAGTTATTTTCCAAATCCTTTTTTGGTAGATATCATTTTTTTTTGGCTTTTTTTTTTTTGCGCGATTCTTGTTCTAATGTCATTTGTTTAAATTTGTTTTTCTTTTGGAATTATTTTTTCTTAGTTTTTTACTTTTCTGTTTTTTGGGGTTTTTGAAGGTTTTTGTTTTTTGAATTTTTTTTCTAATTTTTTTTTATGTTTTTTTTTTTCCAATTTAGATCCCAGTCTTTTTTTTTTTTTTTCCAATTAAAACCTATTTCTAGTCAATTTTATTTTTTTCCTTTTTTTGGGGAATTGTTTTTTTTAAGGTTTTTCCTTTTTTTTTTAATTTTTGGTTTTTGTTTTTAAGGACTTAAAAGGAGGAATTGATGGTTTTTTTTGGGCCTTGGGTTTTTGCCTGCTCTTTTCGCAAAACTGTCAGTTCTTTTCTTTTTATTCATTTTTAAAAATTTATTCCCCAAAGGGGACATTCCTTCTGGGCAAAAGGGGTTTGGTCCAAGGGGTTTGATAATTTTTTCCGGAAACAGAGGGGATTTATAAACTCTTGGGGTTGAGTGGATTATTGCCCTGGAGGACAAAGGGGTTTGGGGCTCCCCAGGCCGGGCCTTTGTGGGATTAGTTTCACACCCCCGGGACCATGCCACGCCCAAGCCGCAGCCCGGGCCAAAATTGCCCGGCCCCCGGTTTGGAAAGCCTTATGGGCCCCAACCGCCCCCCTGCACAGAGAGGCAACCGGGGCGTCCTCCTGCCGTGCAGGATCACAACTCCCCAAGGAAAAGCCCCTGGGTTGGGGGCCGAGCGGGATCTTTGCTTACCCGGTTTGGTTCCCAGCCCCTTTTTTCCCCCCCCCCCCCCTTCCCCTTTTGGGAACCCCGGCCGGGATTTTTTTTTTTTTTTCCAAAATTTTTAAAATTTAAATTGAAAAAAAAGGGAAAGAGAAAGTTTGGTCCGGGGCTTCTCCTGCCACTTTTGGGCCCCAGAACCAAATTTTTTGAAACAAATAAATTTGTTTCAAGAAAACCAAAAAAAAAAAATTTATCTAAATTTAAACTGGATCAAAAGGTAAAAAATTTGAGAGTTTAAATAAAAAAAAAATGAAAGATTGTACAATAAAAAAAAAAAAGAAAAAAAAAAGGAGAATAAAAGGGGGGGGAAAAAAGAGGGGAAAAACAAAAGGGTAAAACTTATCTATCGGGGTTTAGAAGGGGGGAACATTTTTAAATTTCCCATAAGGGAAAGAAAAAATTAAAGGAAAAAATTCCCGAAAAAAAGGGGAAAAAGGAAAAAGAAAAAATAATAAAGGGGAAAAGGGGAAAAAAAGGGGGGGGAGGGGAAAAAAAGGAAAGGGTTAAGAGGGGAAAAATAAGTTTAAAAGGGAAAAGGGGTTGGGGAAAAAAAGGAAAAAAGGGGGTTTATAGAGGCAGGAAAATAAATTTAGGTTCTAACCCAAATGGAATGGGTGAAATCCCAAAAAGGGGAGGCAGATCAGACTGGGCAAAATAAAACTTGTTGATAAGAAAATTAAAGGGATCAATTAAAAAGGTAAAAGGTGGAGAAAAATTACCATAACAAAAAGGGGACCACCTTTTCGATAACAAAAAAAATTACAAAAAAAAAATAAAAGGAAAAAATTTAAAAAAGGGTGATAAAAAGAAGAAAAAAAAAAAACCAAGGGTATGGACCAATTCCCAAAAGGGAATTAAAGATTAAAAAAAACCAAAAGTTAAAAGGAATTAACCTTTTCAAATTAACCTCAAAAAAATGAAAAAAAAAGAAAGAAATTAAAAATTATAGGATTTTGGGAAAAAAGTAGATGAAGGAAATTTTTCCCAGATTCATGGAACCTATTCAAAAATTGAATAAAGGAATAAAGAAAAATTAAATTGAAAAACAGAAAAGAAAGTTTTTTTGCTTGCAATAAAAAAATTAAAAAAAATTAAAATAACCAAAAATTTGGAAACTAAAAAATTAAAAATATTAAAAGAAAATTAAAATAATTAATAATTTTTAGAAACAAAAATGAAACACAAAATTTTGGTGAAAAAGGGAAAAGAGGGAATTTTAATTTAGAGTCTTATTGAAAAAAAGAGAAAAAAAGAAAGAAGAAAAACTAAAAATAAAAAAAAACCCCAATAAATACAAATTGAAATTTAAAATTAAAAAAATTAAAATAGAAAAAAAATTTAAAATTAAAAAAAAAAGGGTTTAAAAACCAAAAAATGAAAGTTTGGGTTGTTGGGGGAGGAAAATGAAATTAGTATTTAAAAATGAAAAGGAAATTTTCCAAAAAAGGGGAAATGGAAAAAAAGGAGTTTTTTAATTTGCCTAAATTTGAAACCAAGGGTGGATGAAATTTTTCCCCAATAACAGGGGGGAAATTTTAAATCCCATTTAAAAAATGAACGGCATAAACAAAAAAGGAAGAGGTTTAATAATTTTCCAAAAATTTAAAAAAAAATTGGCCCCGCTTAAAATTATTTTAAAAAGGGGAAAAGGAAAGCCTCCAAATTTTTTGAACAGTTATGTAAAAATAGGTGAAACAAAAAAAAAAAAAAAAACCCCAATAAATTAGCTTCTTAAAAGATAACAAAAAGAACAAAAAACCCAAAAATTCATATCAAAAATTTATAAAATCAGGGCTGGTTAATTAAAAACTAAAAATAAAACAGGTTAAAAAAATTAACAAAACCTAGATAAAAAATAGAAAAACATTTGAAAAATAAACTAAAATTAAAAACACTTTTTAAATTAAAATTTTTCCAAAATTGAATTATTTAAAAATATGCTCTTGAATGGGACAAATGAAATTCCCTAAATCTAAAAAAGGTTCCACATCCCACTATTTAATATTGAAAAACAGTTATAGAAAAAAAAGGGGAAAAAATTAAAGGAATAAGAAAAAAAATAGACCAATTACATTTTATAATTTGGGAATTGAACCCAAGGTTTGCTAAAAGAGAAATAATACAATTTGAAAGTTCTTTTAAAAAAATAAAACATCAACAATATACAACAAAAAAAAAAAAAAATTTTATAAAAAATTTTATAAAATTTTGGAAATTAAAAAGGGAAAATTTGGGACAAAATTACAGCCACCAACCAAATTGGTCGAAAAATTAAAAAATATTAATTTTGGATAGGGGAAAATTAATAAAGGACTATTACCAAAAACAATTTAAGATCCAATCGACAAAAAATTTTAATCTAAAAAAAAAAAGTTTAAAAAAACAAAGGAAAATTTAGAAAAAAAAAAAAATAAATACGGTGGTTCTGTAAGCTAAAATTAATTATAGAAACATTCCAAAAATTTGGTTGGAAGGAACAGAAGGACATGGAAAGAATTGAAAAACTCCAAATATAGAATTTTCAAAACCCAAAATCCCAGTTTTAAAAGAAACTTATTTTAAAAATTAAAAAATTGGAAAAAAGGGAAAATAGGATTGTCCCAAAAGCCGAACCAAATGGTCAAATGGGCAACCCACATGAAGAAATTTAAATAAATTAAGGAAAAAAGTTTACCCTGACCGTGGAAGGGAATCAAAAAAAAGGGGAAAGGAAATTATGTGACAAAATGTTTTCCAACCCTGAAAAGTTTTAAAAAACAAAACTAATGAGCAAGGGGAAGAAAAAAATGGGAAAAAATTTTTATTTTAAAAAAAAAAATTAAAAATTTTAAAAACAAGACTAATTGAAAATTAAAGAAGAACAGAAATTTAATAAGAAATTGAAACTATTTCATTATGAAAAGCCCTCAATTAATCAAAAACAAATTAAGACAATAAGAATAACTACACCCCAGAAAAGGTTTTGAAGGAAATAAAAAATTGTTAATCAAAACTGGGACATTGATGATTTTTGGGGGGCCCCCTTTTGGGTGTTTGAAAAAAAGTTTCCGTTATTTGATCCAATTTATATATTATATCCCAAAAATTTAAAGAAGGAAAGGGTGAAAAAATTTTTAAAATTTTTTTTTTATGGTTAAAACCCAAATGAAATTCCTGTTAAAGGTTAATAAAGGGAAGAAAATTAGGAAATTTGTTGAAGAAAAGACCAAAGGATATTCGAAAGGCCTGAGAAAAAAAAAAAAATTAAGACCAAATTAAACTTTTTAAAAAAAATGGAAATTTTCATGGGGCAACTGCAATTCAACCCAAATATTTCAATCAGGAAAATAGCTATGCCCAAAAAAGAATTGGAGAACAAAAAAATTGAATTCTCCCATATTTTAAACCCGCATTTTTATTTCCTTCAATTAATTGTACAAAACTATTTTTTCAAAAAAATAATTTTGGTATATATTTTGTCCCAATTTTATTTTAAATTTTAAAATTTCCCTCCCCCATTAGGGGGGGGGAAAGGTGAAAAAGAAAAAGGGTTTGGAATTGTTAATTGTAAATTTGTTTACCTGTAAAAAGGCTTTTAAAAAAAAAAAGTAGTAAATTTAAAAAACTAAGGTTTGTTAAAAATTTAGAATTATTCGAAATTTTGAAAAAAATTTCCAAAAATCCCAAATTAAGATTGTTTTTTTTTTTAAAAAAATGGGTTCCATTTCCCCTAAAAATTTTTACCTCACCCCCTTTAGCCCTCCCCTGATTCAAGAGTCCAGATTGTTAAACAGGGAAAATAAGTTAAAGCTTAAAAGATTTATAATTAAAATTTCACAACATAAAATTATTGGGCCCAAAAAAAAAACATTTTTCCCCAACAATCATGAAGTTTAGTTGATCCCAATTAAATTCCTTTTGGGTGTAAAGCCCTTCCTTACAAATCATTTTTTTAATTTTTTGTTTAAAGAAATGTAATTGAATTTGATCTTTATAATTTTTTGAAATTAAAGCCCTTTGGGCTTTAATTAAAATCTTCGTAATTTTTCCAATCTTAAATTTTTTTGTTTTTTAAAAAATAATATTTAAATATCATTTTAATAAATTTTAATTTCCGTTGGAAGTCTTCTTTCCCAAAGAAGGGGATAAAATTTTTTTTGGGGTATTTCCTCCTTTTGCCTTGGGAATGCCAATAAAACACTTTGGTAAAGGGTTAAAGGGTTTGAAACCTTTTGAATTTCCAAAATTTTCCCAAATATTGGAAATTCCAATTCCAACGTTTTTTTTTCCAATTTTTAAAAAATTTTATTATTTTTTCCGTACACCAATCTACATTTTGGTTTTAAAGTTTCTTTTTTGATTTTCCTTATAATTTTTAGAACCCTTTTCATGACCCAAATTTAATTTTTTTTTATTCCTTTGAATTTAATAAATTTTAATGGTTTAATTTTTAAATTTGATCCCTTTTATATTTTTGAAATGGTTTTAAAAATTTGTGTAAAAAGTTTTATTTATTGCCTTCAACTTTATTAAGGTTTTACAAAAATTTTAAATCAATTTAAATTATTTTTTATCTAAGTTCCAGTTTTTTTTAAAATTCTTTTAAATTGGAATAAATATCCTGCTTTTAATTGTTTATAAATATTTTTTTTTGAATTTAACCCTTTCAATTACTTTTATATTGAGGTGAAAATTTGTTTCTAATTTTTTCAATTTTACATTTTTGCAAAAAGAATTTTTCCAAATTTTGGGGTTTTGGGTTTAAATATTAAAAATTGGTTAATTTTTTTTTGTAATTTTTCCCCACAAAAACTTTTGGTTTTCCCTTTTTTTAGAATTTTATAATATATTTAGATTTAAGAGGATTATTTTTTTTTTTAAACTTTAAATTTTATTTTTTTTTTAATATTTTGTTTTATTTTTTTTAATTGAAAAATGTTTTTAATTTATGGATATTTTAAATGTTTATTTTGGTAATTTCATTTTTATTATATTCAGCCCATTAAAGGAAAAATTTTTTATTGACTTTATTTTGGGTGATGTTTTTTTTGGGATTTTCCGAAGTGTTTTTTATTTTAATTCCTTGTTTTAAATGAATTTTTCTTTGAATTCAATTTTTTAAATTAAAAATTTGGGATTTTTAATTTATTTTTCCCGAACTTTGAAAGGGGTTTTGAAAATGTTTTGTTGACCGGGTTTTCAAGTTAAAATTTTCCTGGGGATTTTGTTTCAAACTACCCCCTTTTTTTTTTCCCCTTTTTGCCAAACATTTTAACATTGTTTAAAGTGAAATTTTATTTTTTTAAATTAAGGGTGGTTTGTTTTTTTGGTTTTTTTGTGGTTTTTGGCATAAATTTTAAGGAAAGCCTTTATCCAACCAAAGTTTTAGAAATGGAGTTATTTTTACCTGTTTTCTGAATCTATTAAAATTTTTTTTTTGGGTATTTAAATTTCTTTATCAATATTTTCCTAATATTGAACCAGTTCATTTTAATAAAATTGGGTATTTTTTTCTTTTTAATTTTTCTTAAATTTTTTTAAAATTATTTTTTAATTTGGGCATTTTTTTTTCCAAAATTTTTTTAATTATTTTTTTTATTTTAAATCTCTGACCTTTTAAGGTCTTTTTGAAAATTGAGCCCTTTTTTATTCATAATTAAACTTTTTATTTTTAAAAACTTTTAATTTTAAATAATAAAAATATTTTTGATTTTTAATTTATTAAACCTTTTTTTTCTTTTTTTTTAAAACCCTTTTTCCCAAATGGGAAAAACCCTTTATTTTTTCATGTAATTTTGGTGTATGGAATGAGATGCTGGTCTATATGTAGTTGGTGTTTTATTATTTTCCAGTTTTCCTAGTAGCTTTTATCAAATAGGCAATTCTTATCCCAGAGGCTGGGATCTTTGAATTTATCAAACATTAGGTTTCTTTTGCCATTGACTATAATATCTTGTATGTCTAATCTATTCCATTGATTCACTACTCTATTTCTGGCCAGAACCAGTTTGTTCTGATGATCACTGCTTTATACATAGCTTGAAATCTTTCATTAATTCCCTGGATTAGCAGTTTTTTGTTGTTGTTGTGGTGGTGGTGGTTGTTTGTTTGTTTGTTTGTTTTGCTGAGGCAATTGAGGTTAAGTGACTTGCCCAGGGTCACACAGCCAGAAGTGTTAAGTATCTGAGGTCAAATTTGAACTCAGGTGGTCTATTCATCATGGCATCTAGCTGCTCCACCTTTTGTTTTTCTACAGGTGAATTTTGTTATTTTTCTAGCACTATCACATAATTTTGGCAGTAAATTACTTTAGACAAGATTATCATTTTTAATAAATTGGTCTATTTATGAGCAATTTATCTTTTTCCAGTTGGTTACATCTGACTTTATTTGTGAAAAAAGTATTTTGTAATTGTGCTCATGTAGTTCCTGGGGTTGTCTTGGTAGGCAGACTCTCAAGTATTTTCTATTGTTTACAGTTATTTTAAGTGGAATTTATCTTTCTATCTCTCACTGCTGATCATTATTGGTCATATATAGAAATGTTGAGAACAAAAGACAAACAACAATTGTTTTATTGGCATATAATTGACCCAAACTATTTAATCACTTTAATTTCTTCTTCATCTGGAAAATACATCTAAGACACATAATCTAAGTGTCACTTCCTGAAAACCATATTGAAAAAAAAAAGACAAGACATTATCTTTTGGGAAATCATCAAGGAAAACTGCCTTGATGTCCTAGAATCAGAAGGTAAAATAGCCATTGAAAGAATTCACTGATCACCTCCTGAAAGAGACTCCAAAATGAAAACTCCAAGGAACATCATTCATAGCTAAATTCCAAAATTATTGGATAAAGGAAAAAAATGTTTCAAGCAACCAGAAAGAAACAATTCAAATATCAAGAAGCAATGGTCAGGATTATCCAGGACCTAGCATCCTCCACTTTAAAGAATTGACAGGCCTAGAATCTGATATTTCATAAGACAAAGAAAATTATGTTCCATGCCTTTAATCTTTTAAAATCACAGCTGCTAACTCATATGTAACCCTGATTGTGACTTTCAATATTTGAATTGTTCCCCCCCCTGGGTATTTACAATATTTTTTCTTGGTCTGATAGTTCTGAAATGTGACTATTATGTTCTTTAAAGTTTTTATTTCAGAATCTCTTTCCTGAATTGTTGGGTAAATTCTTTCATACCTATTTTGCCTTATGGTTTCAGGATGTGAGGGATTTTTTTCTTGATAATTTTTGAAAAATTATGTCTATTTCCTACTTTTGATTATGGCTTCCAGATAGGTTAATGACTGACATTATTTCTCTTGCATCCATTTTCCAGTACAGCTATTTTTTCCTCAGGAGATATTTTACTTTTTCTTCTATTTTTCCAATCTTTTGAATTGTTCAGTTGATTATTGATGTTTCATAGCATCATTAATTTCTACTTGCTAAAATCTAACTTTTAAGGAATTGGTTTTCTCAATTAGTCTTTGTATTATCTTTTATTCCAGATGTATTTGTAAAGAAATTTTTTTTCAAACCTGTTGCCTCTATTTTTCCATAATTCTCATGCATCACTCTCATTTCTTTCCCATTTTTCCTTTTATCTCTCTTTTATGCTTTTTAAGCTCCTTTTAAAGCTCTTTCATGAGTTCTTTCTGAGCTTGAGAACACTTTTTTTGCTTATAGGTGTTTTGAAATTGTTTCCCAGTTTGGACTTTATGTTTTGATCTTTCCTGCCACCATAATACTTTCTATGATCAGATTATTTTTTGGTTGTTGCTTTTCACTTATCTTTTTTGACCTTTTCCCTTTCTTTTACATTTGAGTTCTGTTCCTAGGGTGGAAGAGTCACTGTCTCAGGCAATGTGTTATTAAAGTATGCAGGCTCTTGCTGTTTACCTGGGGCTGCACTAATATTGCCCTAGTTGACTCTGATGAAGATTGTAAAAGTCTAGCAGGCTACCTGGTGCTGCTCTGTGTCCTACTGGTGGTGTCTGGCATGTGTTAAGGCTAATGGGATGTTTCTTAGCTTTCCCTTGGGATACACATCAAGCTTTGTGTGCTGACTGCTGCCTTTTTTTTTTTTTTCAGAATATGCTAAAGTTCTTAGTGAGGCCCAACATTGGTGGCTACCTTTTTGTTCAGGTACCTGTAGAGTTCTGCCTACTTGCCAAGGAACATGTGGAAATCTGGCCAATGAAGGTTGCCTATTTGCTGTGGTCTACACTAAAGTTCATGGGTGTTCTCAGAGGCAGAATGTCTTCATTCCCCTGATTATGTTGAGGCAAGTGGAAAATCCTGGGATTGGCAGTTGCCTGTGTTAGGCACACATTTGGGCTCAGGATCTATCATTTATTTGCTGAAGTGGGTATGGCAACTGGCTTGTTGAGACACTTTTGTCCTGGATTATACTCTGTTTTCCCCCTGAAAATGACAATCCTTTCTTACCAATCTTCCAAGTTTCTTCAGTTCAGATATTGTTTCATCCTGTTTCTTTTTGTTATTCTGCTTTTCCAGGATTTTTGGGGGTGCTATTTTATGGTCATTTGGAGGTGATTATGGGAGAGTTAAGTTGATTTACTGCTTACTCCACAATCTTGGCCCCTGAAAGTTCACATGATGTCATATTTCCCTCTGCCTGTAGAACTGGAATAAGAATTCAAAATGGAAATTATTCTTATCAAGACACAAGCAATGAATTCAGGCTCAGTACATATTCAATAGAATCTTTACTCTTTACATATATACTCCTCTCTAATCTCTTATCTTCCTCATGTTATAAATTCCATGCAATACACAGACTAAGAAATTAAGGATCTCTGAGACGTTTCTTTACTGTGTACTTTTAAAATTCTCAATTCCAATTTTTTCTCTCCCTCTACCTCTCAACCACCCATTGAGAAGGCATAAAATATTACTCCGACTATACTTGTAAAATCAAACAAAATGTCCTCCTGCACTAACCATGTTCCCTACTCCCACCAACTGCTGAAAAAGCAATAAAATTAAAGAAAGGAAAAGAGATGCTTCAATCTGCACTCTGAATTCATGGGAACAGAAGAGTTTCAAACAAGATTATACTGGCTTCAAACACTGTCAGATCCTAATGATACATTTCCCAAATACACAAGAGAAAAGAGATGGTCCTAGATTCATCCTATCATGTATCCTTGGGACCACAGGTTTAGATTTGCAAGAAACTACAGAAGTTATCTAATCAGGTCATTTCATTTTAAAATAAGAAAGTGAATTGCACAAATATATTTAGTGAGTAGTAGTTGTATTGATTTAAACCCAGTTTCTCTGATTTTAAAATTAATTTGATTATGGATATGCCTACCTCAAGTCTTTCCCTATTCCAATTCATTATCCATTTAGCCAATAAAGTAATTTTCCTAAAGTTTATATCCAACTGTCATCATTACCACCATTCACATATACATAATAAATTTTATCTCAGGACCAAATATAAAATGCTTCATTTGGCATTCACATCCTTCACAACCTAGCCCTCTTCTAGTTTTTCCATCTTCTTACACCTGACTCCCTCCCTGGCTTCTTTAAAGTTCCAAGTAAAACTGTATATTTAACAGGAAGTCTTTCTCAATTCTTCTGAATTCTAGTTCCTTTTCCCATCATTTACTTGTATTCTAGTTTATCTATAAATAAAGTTCATCTTTACATAAATGTTAACTATCTCCTCCATTAGACTATAGGCTCCTTGAGACAGATAATTTGCCACTTTTTATATCACTTTTATTTAGCATTAAATAGATGCTCAATACATGTTTACTGATTGACATTGACACAAGAGTTTCTCCAATTCTATGGTAAGATATATCCTATTTTATTATATAGCTTTTAATTTACAAGATATATGCATGGGTAATTTTTCAGCATTGACAGTTGGAAAACCTTTTGTTCCAGCTTTTCCCCTCCTTCTCCCCACCCCTTCCTCCAGATGGCAGATTGACCAATACATGTTAAATATGTTAAAATCAAATATAATATATATATATATATATATATATATATATATATATATATACATGGCCATAGTTATTTTGCTGTACAAAAAGAATCAGACTTCGCAATTAGCCTGCGAAGGAAATAAAAAACAATGCAGGCGGAAAAAATAGAGGGATTGGGAATTCTATATAGTGGTTCATAGTCATCTCCCAGAGTTCTTTCGCTGGGTGTAGCTGGTTCAGTTCATTACTGCTCTATTGGAACTTATTTGGTTCATCTCATTGTTGAAGAGGGCCAGATCCATCAGAATTGATCATCATATAGTATTGTTGTTGAAGTATATAATGATCTTCTGGTCCTGTTCATTTTATTCAGCATCAATTTATGTAAGTCTCTCTAGGCCTTTCTGTAATCATCCCGCTGGTCATTTCTTATAGAGCAATAATATTCTATAATATTCATATACCACAATTTATTCAGCAATTCTCCAATTGATGGGCATCCACTCAGTTTGATAGTAAGATATATCCTAAAGGATTAAGATAAACGTTTTGTCCCATGTTTGTATAATTAAAGAAAGTTAGGGATAATTATGACATACTCTCTACTTTCCAATACTAAACAATTTAAGGGAAATTACCCTTGACACACAATCAGGCAGAATCTTGGGAAGTTTAAGTCGTCAATTTTTATTTTAATTGGAAGAGAGTTCTAAAAAGCCTCTAGGAACAAGGAATGCAGTTCAAGGCATGTGGGAGGACCTGAGGGATGAGAGGTACAGAGCCGCAGGTGAGTTCTGTGTAGAGGTGGGGCATAGCCCTAAGAGGCGGTGTCTGACCCCAGGTATCACGTCTCCCTCCTTAGTGCTCTCAAAGCCTAGCACACTTCCTTCCCTCTTCTTGGGCCAATCCCATTATGCCAGGTTCCTAGAGGACCTCACCTTCCCCAGGATCCTCAGGTGAGTATGTATATGTGCTAACTAAGAATAAAGTTCTCTTTTTTTTCACTCCTACCTCCTGGTGGTCTGTCTCTATGTTATCCGGGTTGGTACCCGAAGATGGGTAAGTGTGGCCTAGCCATGCCATTGACAGATGGACATTAAGAGTAGCTCTAAGGGGAGCTACAAAGTTAGGGTAGCGTTAAGAAACACAACAAGTTCAACGATTATTTTCCCCAACTATCTCATTTTATAAATGAGCAAACAGTTTCTAAAGAGATTAACTATCCTCTCAGTTTCCTTATGTGCAAAACAGGAATGTAATTTCTAAGGATTTGTATTTACAGAACAATTGTTAGGGTCAAATGAGATAATTTACATAAAGAACTTCGAAAATTTCAATACCAGCTAGTATCAATTTTTCAGAGACCCAGTTTCTAAATCTGGAAATAGGATATAGCAGCAATTGTATCCCACAATCTATAGGGTTAATATGGGAAAAATTGTTTTAAAAACCTTGAAGTACTATAAAAATGTGAATAGCTATCGTACATAATTACTGACGCAGCTAGGTATTTCAAGGATATAGTATTAAGTCTAGGATCAGGAAGACTAATCTATCTGAATACAAATCTGGTCTCAGACACTTACTAAATATGTGACCCTGGCCCAGTCACTTAATACTGTTTGACTCAGTTTCATCATTTGTAAAATGAAATGGAGAAGGAAATGACAATCTACTCTAGTGTCTTTGCAAAAAGAAAAATAAAATGCCAAATGGGATCATGAAGTCAGACATGACTGAACAAAAATAATAATTACTGCCCTTAGAACCATTGACTTAGCTCAGAAAAAAAAAAAAGAAAGAAAAACATAAAAGAAAAAGAAAAGAAAAAAACATTAGGTTTTAGTAAAGCTTATACCCAGTCATTTTCCAGGCCTTGAACCCCCATTTTTAATTGTGTGACTTGCTTCTTTTAATGCATTCAATTACCTTAAAATGAACAGATTGTTGGCTTAGAGTTATAGTTGTTGTTGTTGTTGTTGTTGTTGTTGTTTTCTAAAGGGCCCTGTTCTCCTATTTAATGACAAATAATTACTGTCAGAGGCTGAAATGCTATTGCAGTTTTACTTGATTAAAAATAGGCCATCTTCTTTATACCAAAACTCCTAGCAAGTTGGAGTTAAAACTTGCGAAGTATTCTCAGCATGATTCTTTGCTTCCGTTGTAGTCAATTGCTGTAATTGATGCTGTCATTACATTTGACCTGTAAAGAGTAACCTTGATAGTTATTTGTTATATATTCAGTTTTGTCTGCCTAAATTTAAGCTTCAATATTAATGAAAAAAAAATTTTAAAAAGAAACCCCATGAAATCCCTCAAGCTGCACTGCAGGAGTCCAACACTTTTTAGTGGATGATAATGGAGATAAACATTTCTTTTCTTTGTTAATTTTTAAGGACAGTAACAAATAGTGAACTGAGTAACCTAAAGAATGCGTGATAGGTATTTGGCAATTTGCATATGTACACATAAAGTTTTGCTTCTAGAAAGGCTCATTCAAAACACATAGATATTTGAGGATATGAAAGGGAAATTTAGCATAAAGAATATGGATAATAGTTGTGTATGTGTACATATGTGTGTGTGAAATTTGGGGGGAAGAGTAAAATTATCAGTATTTAATATCTAACTTCCATTTAAGTTATAACTATAGGAATAACTTCTCCCACTTTTGTGCTTTTCTATTATAGGGGGAAGCCCAATGATTATTATTATCAGTCACTTTTTACAGAGAGAAATAGAAGCTCCCAGGGCTCCTAGGCCTTATTGTTCGTGATCACATAGCCAGTAAGTGGTGAAGTTGTCATTTAAATTCATTTCTTCTGAATATAAAAAAAGAGTGGGACTAGATCAGTGATATCAAGAGTAGGGACTTGTCTTTACTGACAGGTCAGGGCATAATCTCAAGAATTGTGTAACATATTAATTGGAAGATGGAAATATAGGTTTCACCCCACCTTCAAGGCAATAGCCCAATATTGTATTTGTCTCCAACAGAAGTACATTTAGCTTGTTTCAATATTACCTCTCACTACACTGGAACCCATCCCTTAGATATGTGAATTCCTAAGATCCCCCTTTTACAGTCTGATATCCATTTCTCAGAGTAGTTGTAGCATAGAATAACTACCCACAGAAATTGGACTACTGTCTTTAGGAAGATTCAACCACAATCCCCTTCCCTCGAGATTATTTCTTGACTATAAGAGATACCTCAGGAGGGCAGACTCTTGGACCCAGACTGTTGGGTTAGTGATTAAAAAGGAAAAGATATGCCTCAGCCCTTTTCATTTTTGATGGAACAGTAAATCACAGAGGAAAGCAGATATTAATGTACTGAAATCTGGATTGCAGATAATATTGCATTATCTTTCCCTATGAGCCCTTCTGTCTTCCAAATTGCTTTTATCACTATAAAGAACAGCTTCATCCTTAGTTCTGTTTATTGTTGACTCTTTACTTTTCCCCCCATATATCCTTGTCTTCAAACACCTGTCAAATCTTGATATTTCTTTGAGATTACTCCCCTTCTTTCTCTGCACCCCAGGCACCAATTGGTTCAAGCCCTCATCAAGTCTTGCCTGGATTGTTACAATAACTAATTCTTCCCTGTGTCTCAAGTCTCTTCTTATTACAATCCTTCACACTCTCTTAAAGCATTTTTGATAAAATACTGATCTGATCATGTCATTCCACCCTTCAATAACACTTGTTGCTCCCTATTTAACTCTTAAGATCAAATGTATCTCCTTTATCTTGTCCTTTCAATTTTTAAAAAATTCACAATGTATATAATTATTAGTGCTTTGGACTTTTGGAAGCTTTGACCAGATTTCCATTTTTAACTGGTTCCCAGTTCATTAGGCAAACATATACATCTTCAAACTTTACTTCTGAGAAATTCAGCATATTGATGCCAGATAGTACAGTAGATCAATGGCTCTAGACCATTGCAATTTATTACTCTTGACCTCAAGCATCGGCCTCCCACTCTTGCTATATTCAGCTATGATTTTTAATTAAAGAAATATTTTTGCAAAACTGATAAAGGAATTTGTCACCTTCTGAGGAGACATAATCCTATCTGTTATTTAAAGCTTTCCATCAAGACAGAATGAAGCTTCAATTTCAAATTGAGAGGTTTCTTGTTTTCTACTTTCAAAAAGAAATAAATATAAGTTGCTTTCTTTATATACATAAGCAAACACCTCTCCCAATTAAAAGCTCATTTCATTTCATACAAAAAGTTGTTCAATGAAACCAGGAGTGGCTGATTGAGTAAGAGCTTTAGGCAAAGATATTGGAGAATTCTACCTGGCCAGCCACCACTGATTCACTGAAGCACCCTGGGCAAGTCACTTAACTTCTCACTACAATTTCTCAGTCTAAGCTTCTCATTATTGATCTCAAAGGACTGTTCAGAGAGCTAATTAGGCAGTCTCTTTAAAGAGCTTGGAGCATGTGGGAGGAAGGTGATGTGTAAATACAAAGCATATGCAAAGATGAGTCTAGATACCACATAAACTACCTATGAACTTCCACATAAAACAACTGAGCATGGGAATAAAAATGACATGAAGAACATAATGGGTCAATAGCTTTTGAGAAATATATTTTTAAAAAGAAAAATATCCTTCAAATCAATTATATTGAAGAGTCTCTAGTAGCAACTCTTCCTGTATGTCACAAGACAAACATGTGAAAGACTGAGAGCACATGCAAAACTGAAAGGAATTGAATCTAAGTTCTCTTATTTTGATTTCACTAGCCCATGCTGCTGTACAAAAATAGCCTTAGGCATTAATCTGTCAGGTCCATTATTATGCCTATTTCTGAGATTTATACATTGGTGTATGGTATGATAGACATCTACTGAGTGCTGATCTTCTGCCAAATTGTATAGCACACCTTGGTCTCTCCTGTCCCAACCCAGTGGGTTTTCAATCTAATAAGACAGGCAAGGTGATTAAGATACACACTCCCAGAAAGAAAATAACTAATTCATATAGAGAAGGTGGATCTGGGTAAAGTTTTTCTCCAGAATATTTTAAACAATCTACAAAGGGTTCTATGTACAAGAGGCTTTAGAGAGCTGGAGATTCTGGAGAAATATGTTGACCATGTGGTGGGACTATTCCCTAGATTACTTGTGATATTTTTTTAAATAATAGCTTTTATATTTCAAAATACATGCAAAGGTAGTTTTCAACATTCACCCCTGCAAAAGCTTGTGTTCCAAAAGTTTCTTCCTCCCTTCTACCACCCCCTTCCCTAGAAAGCAAATAATCCAGTATATGTTAAAATGTAAAATTTTTCTGTACATATTTGCACATTTAACATGCTTCACAAGAAAAAATCAGACCAAAAAGAAAAAAAAAATGAGAAAGAGAACAAAAAATAAGCAAACAACAACAAAAAAAGTGAAAAAAAAAAAAACAATGTTGTGATCCACATTCAGTCCCCAAAGTCCTTTTTCTTTCTGGATGCAGATAGCTCTCTCAATCACAAATCTTTTGAAAATAGCCTGAATCACTTCATTGTTGAAAAGAGGCACATCCATCAAAACTGATCATTACATAATCTTATTACTGTGTACAAGTACTCTCTTGGGTCTACACACTTCACTTACCATCAGTTCATGTCTGTCTCTCCAGACCTTTCTGAAATCATCCTGCTTATTTTTTTCTCATAGAATAATAATATTCTATAACATTAATACACCATAACTTATTCAGCCATTCCCCAATGGATGGGCATGTATTCAGTTTCCAAGTCCGTGGGTCCTTACAGACACTGCTGGATTAAAAAGTATGCACAATTTGATAGCCATTTGAGCATAGTTGCAAATTGTGATCCAGAATGGAGAAAACAATAAACTTATCTTGATATAGGGTGTAGGGTGTGGGTCAATGTCTTTTTTCTGCCATACTAATTTCCAATTTTCCCAGAAATTTTTGTCAAATACTAGGTTCTTACCCAGAAACTAGGGATTTTGTGTTTATTGAACACTAGATTACTATAGTCATTGACTAATGTGTCCTATGAAGCTAACCAATTCCACTTATTGACTACTCTTATTTCTTAGACAGTACCAAATGAATTTAATAACTACTCCTTTGTAATATAGTTTTAGATTTGCTACAGTTAGGCCACCTTCATTTCCATTTTTTTCATTAATTCCATTAAAAGTCTTAAACTTTTCTTCTTCCAGATAAATTATGTTTTTTTAGCTCCTTAATATAATTTATTGGCAGTTTGATTGGTATGGCACTGAATAAGTAGATTAATTGAGGTAGAATTTTCATTTTTATTATATTAGCTCAGGCTATCCATGAGCACTTGATATTTTTCTAATTAATCAGATTTGACTTTGTGTAGAAAGTGTTTTGTAATTGTGTGGGTAGACTCTTGGCAGGTAGACTCCCAAATATTTTATATTATCTAGAGTTATTTTAAATGGAATTTGTCTTTTTATCTCTTACTGGTGGAATTTGTTGGTAAAATATAGAAATGCTAATGATTTATGTGGATTTCTTTTGTGTCCTGCAACTTTGCTAAAGTTGTGAATTGGTTCTATTAGTTTTTAGTTGATTCTCCACAATTCTTTAAGTATACCATCACATCATTTGCAAAGTATGATAATATTTTCCCCTCATTATCTACTCTAATTCCTTTAATTTCTTTTTCTTCTCACTGATAAAGCTAACATTTCAAATATATATTGAATACCAAGGGTCTTAATTTCTTTTTCTTCTCACTGATAAAGCTAACATTTCAAATATATATTGATTACCAAAGGTCTTAGTGGGCAATTTGTTTCAACCCTGATCTTTTGGGGAATGCTTCTTGTTTATCTCCATTACATATGTTTGCTGATAGTTTTACATAGATTCTATTGATCATTTTAAGGAAAATCCATTTATTCCTATGCTGCCTAGTTTTAATAAAAATAGGTGTTGGATTTTGTCAAATGCTTTTTCTGTACCTATTGAGATAATCATAAGAGTTCTGTTACTTTGGTTATAGATATAGATAATTGTGCTAATAGTTTTCCTAATAATGAACTCAGTCCTGCATTTCTAATATTAATCCTGCTTGGTCATGGTGTATTATTATCCTGGGGAATAATGATGTAATCTCTTTGATAATATTTTATTTAACATTTTTGCATCAATATTCATTAGGAAAATTGTTTTATAATTTTCTTTCTCTCTTTTCACCCTACCTGGTTTAGGTATCAGTACCATATCTGTGTCATAAAATGGATTTAGTAGAATGCCTTCTTTCTCTATTTTTCCCAAATACTTTGTATGGTTAATTAAAATTAATTGTATTTTAAATGTTTGGTAGAATTCAATTGTAAATCCATCTGGTCCTGAAAATATTTTCTTAGGGAGTTGATTAATAGCTTGTTCAATTCCTTTTTCTAAAAGGGGACTATTTAAGTAATTTATTTTATTCTCTATTAATCTGGGCAATCTATATTTTAAGCATTCATCTATTTCACTTAGATTATTATATTTATTGGCATGCAGTTGGGGAAAAGAGCACTTCCTCTAATTTCCTCTTCATTGGTGGAAAGTTGTCATTTTTGATACTAACAATTTGATTTCCTTTTTTTCTTTTTCTAATAAAATTAACTAAAGGTTTATCTACTTTTACTGGGTTTTTTCATAAAAAACAAATCTTAATTTTGCTTATTAATTCAATAGTTTCTTTTTAATTTCAATTCTGTTAATCTCCTATTTTATTTTCAGAATTCAAAAATTGGTATTTAATTGGGGTTTTTTAATTTGTTTTTTTCCTAGCTTTTTTAGTTACATATCCAATTCATTGATCTTCTCTTTTTATTCAAGTAATGATCTGAAGATGTAAAATTTCCTCTAAGAACTGCTTTATCTGTATCTCTTAAATTTTGGTATGTTGGCTCATTATTGTCATTCTCTTGATTGAAATTATCAATTGTTTCTATCATTTGTTGTTTCACCCACTCATTCCTTAGGATTAAATTATTGAGTTTCCAATTAATTTTTGGTCTATTTTTTCCTTGTTCCTTTATCATAATGATCTGAAAAAATGCATTTACAATTTCTGCCTTTCACATTTGATTTTGAGGTTTTTATGCCCTAATACACGGTCAATTTGGGGCACATTCTATGTACTGAAATGGAAAAAGTATATTTCTTCCTGTCCCCATTCAGTTTTCTCCAAAGGTCTATGATATCTAACTTTTCTAAAATTCTATTTACCTCCTTCACTTCTTTTTTCTTTGCTTTCTGGTTCTATTTATCTAGTACTGATAGAGCAAAACTGAGATCCTCCGGTAATATAGTTTTGCTCTCTATTTCTTCTTGAAGCTCTCTTAACTTCTTCTCTAGAATTGGATGCTATACCACTTGGTGCATATATGTTTAGTATTGATATTACTTCATTTTCTATGGTAACCTTTAGCAAGATGTAGTTTTCTTCCTTATATCTTTTAATTAGATCTGTTTTTGCTTTTGCTTTATCTGAGATCAGGATAGCTACCTCTGCTTTTTTTACTTCAGCTGAAGCATAGTCCAGCCTTTTACCTTTACCCTGTATTTATCATCACTGCTTTAAATGTATTTCTTGTAAACAACATGATGTCATATTCTGGCTTTTATTCCAATCTGCCATCCACTTCTGTTTTATGGGAGAATTCATCCCATTTACTTTCACAGATAATAATACTAACTCTCTATTTCTTGTCATCTTATTTTTCCTGTTACATTTTTTTCTTTCCCCCTTTCCTTACTCACCTACTCTGATCACCAAATTCCTTAACTTGCCCTTCCCTTTTACAAACTTTCTCCCCCTTTTTTTTTAATCACTTTTTTCCTTTACTTCTGTTCTCCCTTCTATTACCTGCCCTTTTCCATTCCTTTTTCCCCTTCTACTTCCCTATAAGATGAAACAAGTTTCAATATTAAACTAAATATGTCTAATATTCCCTCTTTGAGGCAAATCTGATGAGACTGAGGTTCACGCAGTGCTCATCCCTCTACCTTCTTTCTGTCAATTGTAATCATCTTTTGTTTGTTTGTTTGTTTGTTTGTTGTTTTTTTGCCTCTTCAGGTCATATAATTTACCCCATTTTACCTCTCCTTTCCTTTTTTCCAATACGATCCCTTTTCTATCCATAGTTCGTTTTTTATATCACCAAAGTAAAGTCAAATCTTCCTCCACCCCCTAAGTATAGCCTTAATAAAGATATAGTTCTGGAGAGTTAAATGTCATCTTCCCATATATGGATTTTAAACATTTTAAACTAAAAACATAAGATTATTTTCCTTACTTTTTTTTTACTTTTTTATGCTTCTTTTTGGTTCTCTATTTAAATATCAAATTTTCTCTCCACCTCTAGTCTGTTCATCAAAAATAAATGAAAAAAGGTGGAGCCAAGATGGCAGAGAGGACACATATTTCTTTCTGATCTTCTCCCATGACTGTCACATTAATTAACAAATCCAGCCTCTGAATTAGCTCTGAACTTGCAGAATCCATGAATATTGGGAGTGTAACAAAATACCAGCACACGGTAATTTAGAAGATTACCAGAAAATGTCTGTTTCAATCAGGAATGGAGGGAGGCAGTGCCAAGAGCAAGCAGGCTGAGCACAGACACAGGAGAGTGCAGGCAATGCAAAGTCTCGGGGTGGTGTGTGCCCCAGAGAATCTACAGGGAGTAAACCACAGCAGTGGTGACTACTCTGCCCTAGTTGCAAGCCACTAGATCAGCAGAGAAGTTATAAAACAGCAAACACAAACAAAAAAGGTAAATAGTGAACCCTGAAATGCCAGAATGTCATAAGACCTGGCCATGCCACCCAGCACTGGAAATGAGTCAAAACAAAGTCAGTACAGCTACTATCACTTGTAGAGGAAGCTTGGACAACCTTCCTTATTCTAAAAGCAGATCTCCAACTTTAGCAAAGTTGCAGGATACAAAATAAACCCACATAAATCATCAGCATTCTTATATATCACTAACAAAATCCAACAGTCAGAGTTACAAAGAGGAATTCCATTTAAAGTAACTACTGATAGTATAAAATACTTAGGAATCTATCTGCCAAGGGAAATCAGAAATTTTATGAGCAAAACTACAAAACACTTTTCACACAAATTAAGTCTGATTTAACCAATTGGAAAAATATTAAATGCTCTTGGATAGGGCAAGCAAATATAATAAAGATGACAATATATATATATATGTTATATATATATATATATATATATATAAATATAATAAAGATGACAAAACTAATCTATTTATTTAGCACTATACCAATCAGACTCCCAAAAAACTATTTTAATGACCTAGAAAAACAACAAAATTCATATGGAAAAACAAAAGGTCAAGAATTTCAAGGGAATTAATGAAAAAAAAATCAAATGAAGGTGGCTTAGCTGTACCAGATCTAAAATTATATTATAGAGCAGCAATTACCAAAACCATCTGGTATTGTCTAAGGAATAGATTAGCTGATCAGTGGAATAGGTTAGGTTCAAAGGACAAAACAGTCAATAACTATAGCAACCTAGTGTTTGACAAACCCAAAGAGCCAAGCTTTTGGGATAAGAACTTACTGTTTGACAAAAATTGCTGGGAAAACTGGAAACTAGTATGGCAGAAACTAGACATCGACCCACACTTAACACTGTACACCAAGATAAGGTCAAAATGGGTTCATGACCTAGGCATAAAGAATGAGATTATAAATAAATTAGAGGAACACAGGCTAGTTTACCTGTCAGACTTGTGGAAGAGGAAAGAATTTATGACCAAAGAAGAACTAAAGATCATTACTGATCGTAAAATAGAAAATTTTGATTATACCAAAGTGAAAAGTTTTTGTACAAACAAAACTAATGTAGACAAGGTTAGAAGGGAAGCAATAAACTGGGAATATATTTTTACAGTCAAAGGTTCTGATAAAGGACTCATTTTAAAAATATATAGAGAATTGACTCTAATTTATAAGAAATCAAGCCATTCTCCAATTGAAAAATGGTCAAAAGATATGAACAGACAATTCTCAGATGAAGAAGTTGAAACTATTTCTAGCCATATGAAAAGATGCCCCAAGTCATTATTAATTAGAGACATGCAAATTAAGACAACTCTGAGATACCACTACACACCTGTCAGACTGGTTAGAATGACAGGGAAAGATAATGCCGAACGTTGGAGGGGTTGTGGGAAAACAGGGACACTAATACATTGTTGGTGGAATTGTGAATACATCCAATCATTCTGGAGAGCAATTTGGAACTATGCTCAAAAAGTTATCAAACTGTGCATGCCCTTTGATCCAGCAGTGTTACTGCTGGGCTTATATCCCAAAGAGATATTAAAGAAGGGAAAGGGACCTGTATGTGTAAGAATGTTTGTGGCAGCCCTTTTTGTAGTGGACAGAAACTGGAAACTGAGTAGATGCCCATCAACTGGAGAATGGCTGAATAAATTGTGGTATATGAATATTATGGAATATTATTTTTCTGTAAGAAATGACCAACAGGATGATTTCAGAAAGGCCTGGAGAGACTTACACGAACTGATGCTGAGTGAAATGAGCAGGGCCAGGAGATCATTATATACTTCAACAACAATACTATATGATGACCAGTTCTGATGGACCTGGCCATCCTCAGCAATGAGATCAACCAAATCAGTTCCAATGGAGCAGTAATGAACTGAAACAGCTACACCCAGCAAAAGAACTCTGGGAGATGACTAAGAACAATTACATTGAATTCCCAATCCCTATATTTTTGCCCACCTGCATTTTTGATTTCCTTCACAGGCTTATTTTACAATATTTCAGAGTCCAATTCTTTTTGTACAGCAAAATAACAGTTTGGTCATGTATGCTTATTGTGTATCTAATTTATATTTTAATATATTTAACGTCTATTGGTCATCCAACCATCTGGGGGAGGGGCTGGGGGGAAGGAGGGGAAAAATTGGAACAAGAGGTTTGGCAATTGTCAATGCTGTAAAGTTACCCATACATATAACCTGTAAATGAAAGGCTATTAAAATAAAATAAAAGCGGATCTCAACTTTAAAGAAAATGAATAAAAAAAAACAAAAGGAACTCTGATCATAGATAGTTTTTATTGTAAAAAAAAAGAAAGAACAGATTTCAAATCCTGAGGAGACTAAAAGCAGATGATCTCCAGATAAAGCCCCAAAAGTTGATATAATTTGGTCCCCATCACACAAGGCTCTCCTATAAAAAATTAAAAGGGATCTTAAAAGAGAACTAGAAGAAAAATGGGGAAAGAAAATTAAAACTTTTCAAGGTTTGGAAAAGGCTACACAAAATAGACTTAGTGAAATGAAAAAAGTATATAACTCATTAAAAGATTTACCAAATGGAAAAAGAAAACAGCTCCCAGAAAAACAGAATTTGTGAAATGGAAAAACAAAATATCTACTTAACAAATAAAATTTGTGAAATGGAAAAAAATCCATAGAACAAACCAATTCATTTAAAAATTCAATTGGACAAATGCAAAAAAAGAAATTAAAAAAAAGTAAATGAAGAAAATAATTCACTAAAAATCAGAACTGAACAAATGGAAATGAATAGCACAATGAGACATCAAGAATCAGTCAAGCAAAACCAAAAAAAATGAAAAAAAAATAGAAGAAAATGTAAAATACCTATTTGGGAAAGCAACTGACCTGGAAAATAGATCTAGGAGAGACAATCTAAGGAATATTGGACTTCCTGAAAGTCATGATGAAAAAAAGAGGCTAGACACTATTTTTTCAGGACATCATCAAAGAAAACTGCCCCGATACCATAGAATCAGAAGGTAAAATAGACATTGAAAAAATTTACTGAACAGCTCCTAAAAGAGACCCCAGAATTAAAACTCCAAGGAATACCATGGCTAAATTTCAGAACTATTGGACCAAGGAAAAAATATTGCAAGCAGCCAGGGAAAGAAATCAAATGTCAAAGATCCATAATAAGGATTACCCAGGACCTAGCAGCTTCCAACTTAGAGGATCAAAGGACCTGGAATCTGAAAAGGCAAAGGAGCCAAGAATAAACTACCCCACTAAACTGAGCATTTTCTTTCAGGGAAGAAGATAAAAATTCAATGAAAAAAATGAATTCAATTTATATCTGATGAAATGCCAGAGCTAAACAAACAAAAAAAATAGTGCCTCCAAATGTAGAACTCAAGAGAAGAATAGAAAGGCAAAAAGAAAACAACTCTTGAGAATTGTATTTCTGTTGTGGATATACATAGAGAGTATATGTATAATTTGATTTTACAATTCTAATATAAAAAGAAAATTAGAGATAGAAAGTAGATTGTACCAGAAAAAGAGGGAAAGTGGTGGCTAAATAAGGGAAATTATATCTCATGAAGAGACAAGGAAAAACTATTGTAATTTAGGGCAAGAATGGAGGGGGATAAAGATTGTGTGAATATTACTATCACATTTGGCACAAAAAGAAAATATCAGACATGTTTGGATTCACAGAAAAACTTCTCTCACCTTATAGAAATGGGGAAAGGGAAAGATGAAACAAAAAGAAGTAGGCAAAATAGAATAGAAAACAGAAATAGTAGAAGAATGGTATAAGAAATGGGGAGGACCTCTAAAGGGGGAGAGCTGCTTGAGGCAAGTAGTGCTCATAAGTAAAATCCTGGGAAGGAGAGAAAGGGGAAAAGGAAAGAGAAAAATATAATGTAGAGTTAATAAGATGGCACAAAATACAGAATTAGTAGTTTTAACTATAAATGTGAATGGGGAGAACTCTCCCACAAAGCAGAAACAGATAGCAGATTGGATTAAAAGCCAGAATCCTACAATATATTGTTCACAAGAAACACATTTAAAGCAGATTGATATATATATATATATATATATATATAGAGTAAAGGTAAAAGGCTGGAGCAGAATCTACTATGCTTCAGATGAAGTAAAAAAAAAAAAAAAAAAAAAAAAAAAACAGGGGTAGCCATCCTGATCTCAGATCAAGCAAAGGCAAAAACTGATCTAATTAAAAGAGATAAAGAAGGGCACTATATCTTGCTGAAGAGTACCATAGCTAATGAAGCAATATTAATACTAAACATATATGCACCAAGTGGTATAGCATCTAAATTCCTAAAGGAGAAGTTAAGAGAGCTGCAAGAAGAAACAGATAACAAAACTATAATAGTGGGAATGAAATACTGGAAAAGTTAGGTATGATAGATCTTTGGAGAAAATTGAATGGAGACAGAAAGGAGTGCACTTTCTTCTCAGCAGTTCATGGAACCTATAATAAAAATTGACCATATATCAGGACATAAAGACCTCAAAATTAAATGCAGAAAGGCAGAAATAGTAAATGCATTTTTTCATATCATGATGCAATAAAAATTACATTCAATAAAAGTCCAGGGGAAAATAGACCAGAAAATAAATGGAAACTAAATAATCTCATCCTGAAGAATGAATGGATGAAACAGCAACTCACAGACACAATGAATAATTTCACCCAAGAGAATGACAATAAATGAGATGACATACCAAAATGTGTGGGATGCAGCCAAAGTGGTAATAAGGGGAAATTTTATATCTCTAGATGCTTACTTTCATAGAGAAAGAGAAGATCAATGAATTGGGATTACAACTAAAAAAGGTAGAAAAAGAATAAATTAAAAACCCCCAATCAAATACCAAACTCAAAATTATAAAAATAAAAGGAGATATTAATAAAACTGAAAGTAAAAAAAAGAAAACTATTGAATTAAAAATAAAAATGAATTGGTTTTATGAAAAAGCCAACAAAAAATAAACCTTTAGTTAATTTGCTTAGAAAAGGGAAGATTATCAAATTGTTAGTTTCACAAATGAAAAGGGAGAACTTTCCACCAATGAAGAAAATGAGAGCTTTTATTAGGAGTTACTTTGCCCAACTTTATGCCAATAAATTTGATAACCTAAATGAAATGGAAAAATAGCTACAAAAATATAGCTTGGATAAATATGGATTTACATGTGAATTTTACCAAACATGTAAAAAACAATTAATTCCAATACTATATAAACTATTTGAAAAAATAGGGGAAGAAGTACTCCTACCAAATTCCTTCTATGACACAGATATAGTATTGATATTTAAACCAGGTAGGACAAAAACAGGAAAAGAAAATTATAGATCAATGTCCCTAATGAATACTGATGCAAAAATCTTAAATAAAAATATCAGCTAAAGATTACAGAGAGTCATCCCCAGGATAATTCACTATGACCAAGTAGGATTCATACCAGGAATGCAGGTCTGGATCAATTGCTAGCTTTGGCAGTAAGAGAAAAAAATGAGATTAAATGAATTAGAGTAGGTAATAAGGAAACCAAATTATCACTCTTTCCAAATGATATGATGGTGTACTTAGAGAACCCTAGAGAATCAACTAAAAACTATTAGAAATAATTCACAAATTTAGCAAAATTTCAGGATACAAAATAAATCCACATAAATCATCAGCATTTTTATACATCACAAACAAAATCCAACAGCAAGAGATACAAAAAGAAATTACATTTAAAATAACTGTTGATAATTTAAAATATTTGGAAATATATCTGCCAGGGAAAAGTCACGAACTATATGAGCAAAACTTACAAAACACTTTCCACACAAATAAAGTCAGATCTAAACAATTGGAAAAATATCAAGTGCTCCTGGATAGGTCCAGTGAATATAATAAAGATGACAATACTACCTAAACTAATCTATTTATTTAATGCTATACCAATCAAACTCCTAAGAAACTATTTTAATGATCTAGAAAAATAACAACAAAATTCATCTGGAAGAACAAAAGGTCAAGAACTTCAAGTGAATTCATGAAAAAAGCAAATAAAGGTGGCCTAGCTGTACCAGATCTAAACTTATATTATAACAAAGCAGTCATCAAAACCATTTGGTACTGGCTAAGAAAGAGTTATTGATCAGTGAAATAGGTTACCTTCACAGGACAAAATAGTCAATGACTATAGCAATCTAGTATTTGACAAACCCAAAGACCCAAGCTTTTGGGAAAAGAACTCACTACTTGATAAAAACTGCTGGGAAAATTGGAAACTAGTATGACAGAAACAAGGCATTGACCCACCCCTAACACTGTGTACCAAGATAAGATCAAAATGAGTTCATGATCTAGACATAAAGAATAATATTATAAAGTAA
The DNA here is from genome assembly GCF_902635505.1 of Sarcophilus harrisii. NCBI lineage: Eukaryota > Metazoa > Chordata > Mammalia > Dasyuromorphia > Dasyuridae > Sarcophilus > Sarcophilus harrisii. The sequence goes on along the minus strand of NC_045429.1, from coordinate 260,639,376 downwards.
TTATAAGAACACAGGATAGTTTACCTCTCAGATCTGTGGAGGAAGAAGGATCTATGACCAAAGAAGAACTAGAGATCATTATTGATCACAAAATAGATAATTTTGATTATATTAAGTTAAAAAGTTTTTGTACAAACAAAACTAATATAGACAAGATTAAAAGGGAAGCAATAAAATGGGAAAACATTTTTTATATTCAAAGGTACTGATAATGGCCTCATTTCTAAAATATATAAAGAACTGACTTAAATTTATAAGAATTCAAGCTATTCTCCAATTGATACATGTCTAAAGGATATGAACAGGCAATTTTCAGATGAAGAAATTAAAATTATTTCTAGTCATATAAAAAGGTTCTCCAAATCACTATTGATCAGAGAAATGCAAATTAAGACAACTATTAGATATCGCTACATACCTGTCAGTTTGGCTGACAGGAAAAGATAATGATGAATGTTGGAATGGATGTGAAAAAACTGGGACACATACATCATTGGTGGAATGGTAAATGGATCCAACCATTCTCGAGAGCAATTTGGAACTATGCTACAAAAGATATCAAACTACACATGCTCTTTGAATGTTTCTACTATTCTTATATCCCAAAGAGATATTAAAGGAGGGAAAAAGTCCCACATGTACAAAAATGTTTATGGCAGCCCTTTTTGTAGTGGCAAGAAACTGGAAACTGAATGGATGCCCATCAATTGGAGAATGGCTGAATAAATTATGGTATAGGAATGTTATGGGATATTATTGTTCTGTAAGAAATCACCAACAGGATGATTTTAGTGAAGCCTGGAGAGACTTACATGAATTGATGTAAGAAAAAAAGGAAAACCAGAAGATCATTATATACAGCAAGAAGAAGACTATATGATGATCAATTCCAATGAATGTGTTCTCTTCAACAATGAGATGATCCAAACCAGTTCTGATTGTTCAGGTATAAAGAGAGCATATATATCCAGTGAGAAGACTATGGGAACTGAGTGTGGACCACAAAATATCATTTTCATTCTTTCTGTTGTTTGCTTGCATTTTGTTCTTTTCCACAGGTTTTTTTTTTTTTCTTCTTGATCCAAATTTTCTTATGCAGCAAGATAACCGCATAAATATGTATATGTATACATATCTAGTGCAGGTGATGGGGGAAAGAATGGAAACATTTGGAACAAAAGGTTTTGCAAGTGTCATTGTTGAAAAATGACCCCTGCATATGTGTTATAAATAAAAATATTTAATTAAAAATAAAATAAATAAAATTCTCTATTTTGTTGAATATCCATTTTTCCCCCCTGAAAAATAATGCTTAATTTTGCTAGATAGTTGATTCTTGGAAGCAATCCAAGTTCCTTTGCCCTCTGGAATATTATATTATATTATATTTTTAAGTGGAAGCTGCTATGGCTTGGATAATCCTGATTGTGGCTCCTCAATATTTGAATTGTTTCTTTCTGGCAATTTGCTGTATTTTGTCCATAATCTGATAATTCTGGAATTTAGCTACAATATTTCTTGTAGTTTTCATTTTGGGGTCTCTTTCAGGAGGGAATTGATGGATTTTTTAATGGCTATTTTACTCTCTTGTTCTAGGATATTAGGGCAGTTTTCATTGATCATATCTTAAAAATTGTCTTGGCTCTTTTTGTCATTGCAGTTTTCAAGTAGTCTAATAATTTTTGGATTGTTTTTCCTGGAACTATTTTCCAGGTCAGCTGTTTTCTGATGGGATATTTTCCTTTTCCTTTTTTTTTTCCTTTTCTTTCTTTTTTTCTTTTTTCTTTTGGTTGTGTTTGTCTGATTCTTGATGCCTCATTTGCTTCCATTTCTTTGATTCCAATTTTTAGTGAATTATTTTCTTCAGTTAGCTTTTTTACCTTCTATTAAATTTGATCAATTGAACTTTTAAGTTAATTGTTTTATTAATTGGATTTTTTTCCATTTCACAAATTCTGTTTTGAAAAGCTTTGTTTTCTTTTTTCCATTTTGCCAAACCTATTTTTAAAGGAGTGATTTTCTTCACACATTTTCTGTGTCCTCTTTTCCAAAGCTCTTAGTTTCTTTTTTTTTCTTTTTACTCTGTTTTAAGATCCTTGTTGAATTTTTTCAAGAGAGCTTTGTGAGATGAAGATCAACTTATATCTCCATTTGAGGCTTCATCTGGAGGTGTTTTGCCTTTAGTGTCCTTAGGTTTTGAGGTCTGTTCTTCCCCATCCCATAAAAGCTATTTAGTTCAAAGATCTTTTTTTATATTTTTTCTTCTTTTTAAAAATTGAGGCCTACTATTAGGCCAAAGAGAAGATTGTTCCATGCTTCCCTTTGAGGGAAAAAATGGCTTCACAATGTCCCTGGGGCCAGTTGCTGGATTCCTTCTCATGATGGGTGGGTGTGACCAAATACTGCTTGTAATGCTGGGGTTCAGGAGCACACCAGTCCCCTTCTGTAGTTGTGTTGGAGGTCTCACAGTTGTCTGCTGATGCATTGCCTTCTGAACAAAGACAGAGTAGCATACACTGCTGTATTTTGGCTAAGAGCCTACAACTAGATTACCTCCATGTTCTGAAGCCTCTCCAACCTGGATCACCTTAAACACTGCACTGAGCTATGCTGAGCCTGCACTGAGCTATGTCTGTGTGGGCTGTAACTCTTCCCCTGCCCAACTGAGATATGGCTTTCATGAAGCTCTTTCAAAATATCTTCTACTGGAGATTTGTTACACTACAAATATATGTGAGTTCTGTCACTCTAAAACGTATTCAGAAGTTTGATCTGGTATTCATCCAAGGAAAGCCTGGGAAATTGCTCAGGCAAAGACCTGTCTACTTTGCTCTATTTTGGCTCTGTTCCCCTACTTTGGATATTTTGACCTTGATGACTATAATATAATCATTTTAAACATATAATCCAGATCCAAATTAATTCTTCCTGTAAATTCTTTCTATATCTTCCCTATTTCCCCAACTCCTGTTTCTTTATCTGATTTTTTTTCTTATTTGCATAGTATTACTACAATCACCATCCTTGTTTATCATTTCTGCTTGAACTATGCCTCTTTAATATAATTCTCATATTTTCCTCTATGTTATTTTGTTCAACATTGTGAAATATTTTTCAAGTGGCTATATAATTAACCAAGATCTCATATTTGTAAAATAATTTCTTACAACTTTTTGTGGCCAACAGTTATAATCATTATTTTACAGAAAAGGAAATGGAGATTCAAAAAAACTGACGGTTTCAGAGTCAAAATTTGAACCCAAGGTCTTTTGATGCCAGGTCTATTTTTCTTTGCACTTTATCATATTGCTTCTTCAAATAGCATATAAAAAGGAGTTAACCAGATATTGATCATCTTACAAAGAAGATTCAATATAATTTATAAAAATGAAAAGATTTATCTTTTCTTCAAGATTAGGTAAGTGACCAATATAGAAAAAAAATGTGTTAAATAAACATCTTGATATTATAACCTATACAGTTAATGGAGTCATCAGTGTCATGTAAAATGGTATGAATGGAGCTGATTAGTTTGCCAGGACAGGCTTAATAAATAAATGACCAAATGAATAATGTATATTGGGGAAAATACTGCATTTACTTAAAGGATCTGAGCTCAACTTCTTGTTCTACCACTTATGAGCCTAGGAAACTTTCGCCATCTCTGAGCTGTAGTTTCCTATTCTGTAAAATAAGTGGGTTGGACAAATAAAATCAGATTCTCTTCTAGCCAGGTATGTGCTATAACTGGTTCTTATCAGCATATGAGGACAACTTAGTAAATTTTCAGTTTGAACATTTATACCTTAAAAAACAGCAGATACTACAAAACATGACTTTTTTGTTTGTTTGTTTGTTTGTTTTATTGAGACTTAAGAAAATACATATGTCCCTTCCAGGTCCTGACTTTCCCAATCATGGTTTCTATATATCTTGTGTCAGCATAAGAATTTAAATAGGAATTTGGGTGGGGACAGTTTTGTGAAGCTACAGATGACAGGCAAAGGCAAGCAGATGATTCAAAACCTATAACCAAATACTTATTGTAAATTTTACAATAAGATACTGTAAATATGCCCCCTCAAATTCTGACTTCTTCTCTAGCACAAAGGAGAGCCAAAAAAATTTACATGAATTTTCCAGACTGTGGAGTGCTATAACCCTGTGAAAGGGATAATTTTCATGGAGAAAATATATGATGAAGAATAAACATAAAAAGTATACAATGCATGTTTTTTGACACCAAATGTAAAAAAAAAGTAATAATAGCATAACTACTCTTCTAATTAAAAAACCTATGATTCTATGTTTTGAATTTTATGATTGAATTTGGTTTTCAATAAATCATTTTTTTATGAAATGATAAGAGCAAATATAAATAATACATTTTATGTGTAGTATGAGTATAGTTGGATTGTTTGTAAGGGGTTGCACATTTGATGGCAGGGAAAGAGAAAAATATAAGGTTTTCTTCTTTACGTGAGGTACATTGTAAATGTTTTCTCTTTTCTGTATAATTTCTGTAATCACTAAGCCTTAATCTACTCCCTTGTGATTCAACATGAATAATCATCTATAATTTAATTCCTAATAGAATACCGAGAGACCTGCAGAAACATGTTTCATTAAATGAAACTTTCATTTTGCTGAGTTGCAAAGGTCCTCCTATGCCTAGCAGAATTATTCTTAATTTGTTCAAAACACACAATGCCTGTTTTATTCCTAGATAACAGAAAACTTGCTATAGGTCCATTTCAATATTGACATTCTTTGAAAATAAAATGTGTAAACACATTGGAATTAATATCATATTGTTAAGATTGTGTATTTTAAGATCAGCACGAGACAGGAATTCAGGTTAGGGGAAAATCGTCAGTCTTTATTCTCAGTGAAGAAGGATCAGAGGTGGAAGAGAATCGGCGATAGCAATGTGTGCAGCTGAGTCAAGAAGCTAGCTCGACCAGCAGCCACACAACCAGCAACTCGGAGTCTCGAACTCAGCCCAATCTCTCCCAGCTTGTCTTCTTCCTCTCTCTGCCTCCACCCACCAAAATCGTCATTTCCATACAACACATCAGGACTTGCACGGAGAGGGAGGGACCATTCTTTATCCAATCATGTATATTAACAGAGTATAGCCCAATTACTATCTAGCCTCATGTACTTGGGACCTCAGTGCATCAGCTCAAACCTCAGCCCATTACATTTCCTGCTTTCTTTATTTTAGAACACCGGTAGTCATGCCATCCCTGACTCCTCAGGGAGGTCCAGAGCCCCAAGGGAGGTGATCACAGCCTCCCTAACTTCTCAGGGAAGGAGGTGAAAGCAACGAAAAGGAGGTGATCACAGCCTCCTGACTTCTCAGAAAAGGCGGTGAAAGCACCAAAAGGAGATGATCACGCCCTACCTGACATCTCAGGAAGGAGATGAAAAGCACCAAAGGGAAATGGGTTAGAAGGGTTTGGCTGAAGGGTCTTATTATGCACAAACCCATCAGCATGGAGGTATTACAACACAAGCAATAACGCAGAGGTTATTAGGGATGACCTCCCTCAGTCATGCAGGTGATGTGGTGTAACAAACATGAATTGTACACAAAGAGGAATAGCAAACAATATAAATCAACATGGTGTTGGAAAAGATCACCAGAAGTCCTAGAAGGTGGTATGTAAACAACAGTCACACATACACCTTTCTTCAGCAGCCAAGAGATAGTCCAAAACCAATCTATTGTCCATTGTTCATGTCAGGGAATCCAATGATCCCTGAGTTTTTGAAGTCCTGAAAAGTCTTTTTATGTGTTAGGGGAATCCAATGATTCCAGCAGATTTGAAGTGTTGTAACAGTCTTATCATTTCTAGAGAATCCAATGATTCCTGAGGGTTTCGTCCTATGTCTGAGAATCCAATGATTCCTGAGGGTTTTGTTCCTATGTCTCAGAGAATCCAATGATTCCTGAGAGTTTTGTCCATGTCTCAGAGAATCCAATGATTCCTGAGGGTTTTGAAGTCCTATGGCACAGAGAATCCAATGATTCCTGAGGGTTTGAAGTCTGACAATCTTTTGATGTCCATGAGTCAAACGCCATAACTGCCACGCTCTTTCAATGGTGAGCACAATCAGCAACAGCACCAATTCGATATTTCTTGGTCTTCCCTTTGTTTCAAAGGTCTGCTCTGTCTTCTGCGATGGACAAGGCGAATATGGCTCGTTGGCACCCATCTGATTCCTTCTCCACCTGTAGAGATACAAGCAAACCCTCTCCCAAAGCAGTTAGCCTATCTGGTCCTTTCCATTCACCACTTCTGGGTCTCCACATCACCTGGCGATTATCTAAAGATAGTGGAGCTGTCGCACTGGACACTGACCTTCCTGTGGGTTATAAAACCCAAATGGAGCCAGTGCATCTTTGTCAAAAATCAAGAAGTTAATAGTATAAAGAGTAGATTTAGAAGTTCTTAGGGTTACCTGTGGCTCTTTTTTGTTTTGGAGGAGGTCTTAATATTCTGTTTCTCCTTCCACTATTGCCTGTCCTTGAGGATTAAAAGGTATGCCCTGGTGTGTAAAATCTATACTGTGCACAAAAGTGTGCAAAATGTTTCAAGTATAAGAGGACCATTGTCTGTTTTTATTGCTTGTGACACCCATAATGGCAAATGCTTGTATGAGGAATTCAGGACCACTTGGCGTCTTTTGCTGCTGGCATTGCAAAAGGAATCCTGAAAAGGTGTCTACCACAACATGGATGAAAGACAGACGACCAAAAGATTTATAATGGGTCACATCCATTTGCCAGATTTCATTGGGTCTCAAACCACGAGGGTTCTTCCTGGAGGCAGTGTAGGAGCGTGGAAAGGAAGGCAAGCCACAGGCTTTTACTATGCTCCTAGCTTCCTCTTTGTTATTCCAAATTGTAAACGTAAAGCTGAGCAGCCTGATGATATTTAGAATGAGATGCCTGAGCTTTTGGAAAAAGGGGTATTGACCAAATAGTTAGAAGGCTATCTGTTTGAATTGCTATCAAATATGGACCTGGAAGTCCACTATGAGAATGGACATGTAATATAAGATCTTACCTGGATGTTTTCTCACTTGCTCTTGAAGTTTCTTAAAGAGCTGATATATATTAGAGGCTGCAAATTTTATTTGGGCTGGAATTCTTTTGTACCACACCTACTGAATAGGCCGAATCAGATATTATATTTATGTCTCCTGGATAATATAAGAGCTAGAATGATCGCATAAATTCATTCTGCTGAGGGATTGAAAAGGAGTTCTGACTACCTCTTTATAGTTAGATCATGAGAGTACACAGCACAAATATTATGTTTGGATGCATCCGTGAAGATTGTTGGTCCTTGAAGAGGAACTTTAGAAACTTTTTCTTCAAGAGTCCATCGCCAATTATGTAATAGTCTAGTTATCTTTAATGGAGACCCATGTAAAATTTGGAGCCATGGCTAATAAAATTTGCCACTTGATGGTCTCAAACACACAATAATTTGTGTATTGGTATAAAAGGTGTATATCTTATCAGGTCTTGTCCCAGATAATTGTATGCCTGCTTAGTGGCCTTTAATAAAATTCTGCCACAAGCACTGGGTAGGTGTAAGGCTTGATCTGGTTGTGCTGGGAGGTTCACCCACTCTATCACACTGTGTCCTTGATGAAGGACTGCTGTGGGTGCCTCTTGTGGCAAAAACTGATATCTCCAAGGGTTTTTGAGGACTTTTCAAACATTGATAAAGCCAGTTCAACTTCTCTCAAAGCCTCTTGAGCTTCTTTGTAAGCTGGCGTGGTGAATTTAAAGCACTGTCTCCCTTAAAATGTCATATAACGGTTGTAACTGATAGGTAGTCAAGCTTAACACTGGTCGCATCCATTGATATCTCCATCAATTTCTGAAAATCATTCAATGTGTTTAGCTTTTCTGTTCTTAAGGAGAGTTTTTGAACGGTAAGCACCTTAGGGTATACTTATATCCCAAATATTGAAAAAGGAGCATGTCTTTGAATTTTTTCTGGTGCTATGTATAATTTGTAATTCCTTAGTGTTTCTATGGTCTTTGTAGACATGCCTCTAACATTTGTTCCTTTCAGGGTGCACATCCCAAAATGTCATCCATGTAATGTAATAGCATAACTTTGGGAATGCTTTTCTACTGGAGCAAGAGCAGCAGCAACATACATTTGACACATATAGGCTTGTTTTTCATTCCCTGTGGTAAACTGTCCATTCATATCTTTTATAAGGCTCAGCTGTTAACGCTGGCACTGAAAAGGCAAATCTTTTCATATCCTCCTTATCCAGAGGGATAGAATAGAAACAATCTTAATATCTATGACCCAAAGAGGCCATTCTCTAGGGCAATTGAGTAGGAGATGGAAGTCCAGGCTGAAGAGTTCCCATAGTTTCCATCTGTTCATTCACTTTTCTTAAATCGTTAACATCCTCCATTTTCCGGATTTTTCACAACAAATACTGGGAATTCGGACTTAGAGAAGGTTTTATGTCCTTGGTCAAGCTGCTCCTGTACTATATCTAATAAGGCCTGAATTTTATCTTTACTTAAGGGCCACTGCTCTATCCAATTGGTGTATCAGTTTTCCATTGGATAGGAAAGGTGAAAGTGTTGGCAGGCCTTTCAACAGCAGCCCTGCTTAAAAACCGAAGTACTCATTTTTAACCCTAATTGCTGTAAAACGTCTTTCCCACAGATTGATGGGGATTTTTTCAACTATAAAGGAGTAAAAACTCCTGTTTTGCCTTCAAAAGTCCATCTCATAGGGGCAGACTAACTTCAGCTGCTATTGATCCTCCCACGCCAGACATGTAAGTGTCTGCTTTAATTTTTGGCCAGTGACTAGCCAGTTGGCACTCTAATGACCGTCCGATCTGCACAGTGTTCACTAATCCTTCCAATGGAAGGCCATTTTATAGATTGTGAGCATAGGTCGGTCAGTTGTTACAGCTGCTGTCCAGTAAACTGCTGGATTTTGTGGATCTGGAATCAGAATCTGGGTGACTACCACCAGGCTGCTTATTAGGATTCTGTATGAGTAAACCTGATGCTACTATTTCTCCTGGGTGATAAGTCCACATTGTCTGCCTGTATTGGTGACTGATATTATCTACAATTCCCAGTTTCCCAACATCAGTATGTGGATGGACACTGTTTTGTACGTACCTCAGGAGGTAAAATGGTCAAGTTTACTGTGCCTGGAGGCAAGGGATCCATAGGCTGGAAAGGAACAGATTTCACCTCTCCAGGGGGTATCTCAGTTGTCTCAGCTGCATACAACTCTATTCTCCCTAACTGTAATCCCTTTCTCCCATCAGGTTGCTTCCCTGGCTGATTGATTGTGTAATCCCTTTCTGCCATCATATGGCCTTGGCTGATTGGTCATATTGGGGTATTGGGCCGTCTAGGCACCTTCTGGGTGCACCATTGGCTGCCATCATGCCCCAAGTGTTTTTTTGCCTGCCCTGGGGCTGGGCCCTCATCCTGTTTCTGAACCTGTCACATTCTGAGGCCCAATGGAAGCCTCTGTTGATTTTGGACATGGGATACTGGGTCTTGTTCTCCCACCCTGCTTTCTCACTCTGCCTCTATACTAACATTGAGCTTCAGATGCCCTACTTTTACCACACTGAAAGCATTGCTGTTTCTTCTCTCTAGAAGTCCCTTGCTGGAAGGGACCCTGTCTACCCATGTTGGGATCTTTGGGAAGTCTGCATCATAGTCTGGCTATAAAGGATTTGTGCCCACTGTGATAAAGGTCTTATGAACCCTCTAAAGGAGCATCCTTGGGCAGTCCTAGTATAATCCTTCTGCACACCTCATTAGCATTTTCCTAGCAAGTTGCCTTATTAAAACATCTGTTGTTGGATTTTCCCATTAGTTCTTGTGATAGCAGTCTCAAACGTCCCATTAAAGTCAGCAAAGGGCTCATCTGGCCCTTGCATTATTTTTGTGAAGGCTTCACCTTTATCATTTTTATTGTGAATCGAATCCCACGCTTTGATAGCATTAGCAGCAATTTGCCTATGTGCTACTGAATAATTAACCTGTGCTGTGACGTTCGATATGGACCATACCTTTGTGTAGGTCATAGGATCGCAGCATGAACAGATTTTGACTATTTTGTTGGCTTGTATCCTACAGAGCTCACTATATTCAGAAAGCCACATGTAATTTTGTCCAGGTTCTAGGTATACCTCTATAGATTTCAGTCACGGAGTCAAGACTTGAAAGCTAAATTTGTAACAGCATCTTAACATAAGCTGATGTAGCCCCATAATTAGTGCAGGCCTTTTTAAGATCTTTAATGATTTCTACATTAAAGGAGCATATCTTCGACTTTGTTGACCTGAGGATTAGACTGGGAAATTACAGGAAAATAAGTGGTTGTAGCTCCTGGATGTCCACACTTTTCTTTTGGCCTTCATTAAGCCCTCTTAAGCCTGCTCATGTTGGTCCCCACTGCCCCCCACTGCCCCTCCTCCTCCATCCCTGAGGGTGGAGTTGGTGGAGGAGAGCAATCACTTGCTCCTGGGTGGGGCTGAAGCTGCCTCCCTGAGGGGAAAGGTCACCACCCTTGCCTACTTAAGTCTCCATGCCCTGGGGGATATGGTCATTAATCCTTTCATTGTCTTCCTCCTAATATCAAGGCAATTTGAGGAGGAGGAAGGAGCCAAGGGCTTTTTCTTCTTCTAGGGATTCTTAGTGCTAACTGAAATACATTGTATAAATAAAATGCCTCCATGGAATTGAATGAGGACCATATTCTCTGAAATGTATGAACATCTCTTTGTCCAACCTGGGACCAGTTATCTGAGAGATCTGCCCTCCTCTACGATCCAAGGAGATGCAGTTTAATATACCCACAAATCTCGCTATCTGTTCCCAAGTTATAAGTAACCCATGTATTTCTGTCAGCTTAATCATGCTTTCCATAGCACCACTCTTGGGTGGGTTGGGGCGGGGATGGAGTCTTTAGCTAGCCTTTGTCCCATTTTAGCCAAAAAAATTACTGGTTTAGTTTTAAGAAAATAAGTTCCTTATTTGTCTATTAAATAATACTCACCCAAGTTCCTGGTCACCGGAGACTTCTTTCAGTCCTTGGTTCCCACCCGTTGGGTGCCAAATGTTAAGATTGTGTATTTTAAGATCAGACGAGACAGGAATTCAGGTTAGGGAAAATCGTCAGTCTTTATTCTCAGTGAAGAAGGATGAGGTGGAAAGAATCATGATAGCAATGTGTGCAGCTGAGTCAAGAAGCTAGCCGGACCAGCAGCCACACAACCAGCAACTCGGAGTCTCGAACTCAGCCCAATCTCTCCCAGCTTGTCTTCTTCCCTCTCTCTCTGCCTCCACCCACCAAAATCGTCATTTCCTATACAACACATCAGGACTTGCACGGAGAGTGGGCAGGGACCATTCTTTATCCAATCATGTATATTAACAGAGTATAGCCCAATTACTATCTAGCCTCATGTACTTGGGACCTCAGTGCATCAGCTCAAACCTCAGCCCATTACATCATATGATATGCTCATTATAATGTTCCCAGAACTGGAGGAAAAAAACAACAGCAACAGGAATTCATGCTTTCCAAAAATCAAATTTTCCCATAGTAGTAGTGTATTTCAATTTAGGGGCAATTTCCTTTAGAATTCCAGTTTCTCTTATGATTGTTATACTAATTTGGATTTGGTTTCATTCCTCTAGTAGGGTGTCAGTTTATTTTCCATTGGAGAAAAACCTCATAGTCAAAGGTACCAAGCAACAGTCAAAAAAAAATCTGTAGATGATCTTGGAATTGGAAGCATCCTCTTAGATATGTTGTTGTGCAGTACTGTGTGCATAAATAAGAAAAAAATCAATTAATTTCAATTTATGAACCAAAATCCATCACATAGGAAGCAGTAAATTAAATGGAAGACAATAAGTACAATTATCTTAATAAAGGGGGAAAGTAATTGAGAAGAAAACAAAACTAAAGACCTTGAAGTGCCTGCTAATCCAGATCTTTCAGAGAGCTGAGTGGGCAACAGAGAGAAGGAAACAAATCTAGTAGGGTTTAGATTGATGTTTTCAATGACAATTGTGTTGAAAGCAAAACATTTAGATTAAACTACTTCATTACCCACTGTAACATGTTACACTGGAAACATTAACTTTATTGTCAGATTTTTTTGCATTCAATCGTACCTTTTATATTTACTACTTATGTGACCTCAAGAAAACTATAACATTCCCTGACTTCAATTTCCTCATTTTTCAAAACTAGGGAGTTCAACTAGATAGATTCTAAGACCCGGTTTAATTTTCAGTTTATGGTACTCTGTGATTTATTTTTTTTGATAGACAGAAGTTAATAAAAATAGCTAAGCTATCCTAAATATATTTTAAAGAAGCTTGTAGTTGAGGTGACACAATTTAAAAGCTATCCATAATTGTTGTTCAAGAAATCCCATTTAAAAATGTGGGGTAGAGTAGATTTTAAATGAATAGGAAAAATTAATCACAGATACTGTCCTTATTCCCCAAAAGGTTATTTCACTAATTTAAATACTTTCTCATCTCTATAAAATATGTATAAAAAGGTCTATGTATATAAGAGTATTCACACGTAAGCATTAAAAGTAAGGAAATTTTTTGAAGTGTATTTTCTATAGCAGATAGTATATTTTAAAAAAACTATATTAAATGATATTAAATAGTGTATTAAGAGTGTAAAATCTGCTTACTTGTCCAATGATATATAAAAAAGAATTTGATTTGGAAGAACAAACATAGTTTTAGAGTCTACCCCTAATAAATTATGGCTGTGTAATCCTGGACAAGTGGCTTAATCTCTTAGTGCTGCAGTTAACTCTTTATTGTAAGAATTTGAGCAGATAAGGATCTTCTTTGGAAAGAGGCAGAAAGAAGAAAGGAAGGAAGGAAGGAAGGAAGGAAGGAAGGAAGGAAGGAAGGAAGGCAAGCAGGCAGGCAAAGACAAGCTACAGTGGGACATATCATTTACTTTTTTAAAAAAATCTAGAATTATTTTTATATGTCAACAGGTAATATTTTAACTGCCAAATTTTTATTCTTTTTGGTAATCATAAATAAAAACAATTGGATGTTATATTCTCTAAAGCACTTTTTTTTTCATTTTCCACTGTGAAATGCTAAATTCATGGTATTTTATTTTAAAAATAAAAAAAAAGATATAAAAGCTAACTGAAGAAAATAACACATTAAAAACTAGAACATGGGAAATGGAGGTTAATGACTCTAGGAGTGAAACATAAAGAATCAGTTTAACAAACTAAAAAGAATGAAAAAGTGGAAGAAAATGTGAAATACTTTATAAAAAAATAAAAACAAACAGCAAACCTGGAAACAGATCCAGAAGAGACAATTTTAAAATTATGAGTCTATCTGAAGGCCATGATCAAAAACAGGGCCAGATAACATTCTTCAAGAGATCATTAAAGCAAGCTCCCCAGATATTTTTGAAACAGTGGAACTACTCATTGAAAGAATCCATCAAACATTCTCAGAAAGAGGACTCAAAAGGAAATTGCCAAGGAACATTGTTACAAAACTCCAAAACTAAAATCTCAAGGAAAAAAAAAAAAACTGGAAGCTGCCAGGAAAAAAAAAAATTCAAATATCAAAGAGTAAGAGTCAGAGTTACCCAGGATCTAGTAGCTGTTATAATAAAAGATTGGAGTGCCCAAAATATCATATTCCAGGAAGCAGAGGTTACAAACATGAATTAACTACACAGTGAGACTCAGTGTCATCTTTCAGGGGAGGCAATGGATCTTCAGGAAATTAAGAGACTTTGAACCATTTCTGTTGGAAAGAAACATAACTAGACAGCTTGGAGCCAAGATGGTGGAGAGGTGACATGTCTTTATCTGAACTCTCCTATATGTCCCTCAAATTAACAGCAAGTCAAGCCTCTGGCCTGGTTTTGGAGTGACAGAACTCATAAATATTTGGAGTGTAACTAATTCCCAGCAGAAGATAATTTGGAAGAACTTCAGAAAAGGTCTGTTTCAAACAGACACAGAGGGAGGCAGGTTGAAGACAGGCACCCTAGAAGAGGGAGCACAGAGAAACAGGAGAGTGTGGGTTTCAGGTAATCTACCAGGAGGATTCTACAGCACTATTTGCTATGCTACTCTGTCCTGGTTGCAAGCCAGTACATTAGCAGATTAGCTTTAAGATATCCAACATAAATATAAAAGGCAAATAGTGAGCCCCTAAACCCAAGAATATTGCAGGACATGGCCACATGCACCCAGCATAGAAATTTAGTCAGCACCAGACCAGCACAACCCCTGTAACCTGTACATGAAGCTTGGATAATCTCCCCTTTGCCCTAAATGCAGGTCTCAACCTTTTAAAAATATGAGCAAAAAAAAAAAGAATTCTGACCATAGATTGTATTTATGAAGAAAGAGAAGAACAGATCTCAAAATTCACCAGAAAAGATTTGTTTTTGCTCACATGCGGGGATGGAACAGGACTAGGATAGGCACAGACTTAGACAGATAGGCAATAAGAGCTTGAAGAACAGCTCACACTAAGCAGACTGGAAGGAAACAGGGTCTGGTCTTCTTGGTGGAAAATCTGCAGGGAGAACTTTACCACAATGTTGGCTACTCAGCCCTGGCAGCAAGCCAGCAGTAGATCAGTAGAGAAATAGAAAAAATGTTAAATATCAACTTGGGAAAACAATAGACCTGCAAAATAGATCTAGGAGAGATAATCTAAGGATTATTGGACTCCCTGAAAAAAAGAAAGGGGACTTCCCTTTGTCAGGAAATCATCAAATCATGACCAGATGTCATAGAATCAGAAGCTAAAATAGACAGTGAAAGAATTCATCAAACACCTTCTGAAAGAGAGCCCCAAATTAAAAACTTTCTCCCACCTCATGGAAAAGTGGAAAGGGAAAAGCAAAAAGGGAAGAAGTAGACTAAATAGAAGGGAATAGAGAAATAGTAAAAGAAAGGTTTAAGAAAAGAGGAGGGACTCTAAGGGGGAGGGAGAGATCTTAAAGAGAGAGGCCTACCTGAGACAATTGGTGCTCATAAGTTTAATACTGGAGAGGGGGATAAGGAGGAAAGGAAAGAAAAAAGCATAATCTGGGGTTAACAAGATGGCAGGAAATATAGAATTAGTAATTTTAACCATAAATGAGAATGGGTTAAACTCCCCCATAAAACAGAGGCTGATAGCAGACTACTGGATTAAAAGTCAGAATCCTACAATATGTTGCTTACAGGAAACACACTTGAAGCAGGGCTATACATACAGAGTAAAGATAAAAGTCTGGAGCAGAATCTACTATGCTTCATATAAAGTTAAAAAGCAGAGCTAGCCATCCTGATCTCAGATCAAGCAAAAGCAAAATTGATCTAATAAAAAAAAAATGATATGGAAGGGCACTATATCTTGCTAAAGGGTATCATAGATAATGAAGCAATATCAATACTAAACATATATGCACCAAATGATATAGCATCTAAATGTCTAAAGGAGAAGTTAAGAGAGCTGCAAGAAGAAATAGACAAACTCTAATAGTGGGAGACCTCAAACTTGCACTCTCAGAACTAGATAAATCAAACCACAAAATAAATAACAAAGAAATTAATGAGGTAAATAGAACACTAGAAAAGTTAGGTATGATAGATCTTTGTAGAAAATTATATGTAGACAGAAAGGAGTACACTTTCTTCTCAGCAGTTCATGGAACCTATACAAAAATTGACCATATATTAAGGAATAAAACCCTCAAAATTAAATGCAGAAAGGCAGAAATAGAAAGTACATCATTTTCAGATCACAATGCAATAAAAATTACATTCAATAAAAATCCAGGGGAAAATGGACCAAAAGGTAATTGGAAATAAATAATCTCATCCTAAAGAATGAATGGGTGAACAGCAAATCATATACACAATTAACAATTTCACCCAAGAGAATAACAATAATGAGATGACATACCAAAATGTGTGGGATGCAGCCAAAGTGGTAATAAGGGGAAATTGTATATCTCTAGAGGCCTACTTGCATAAAATAGAGAAAGAGAAAATCAATTAATTGGGATTACAACTAACAAAGGTAGAAAAAGAGCAAATTAAAAACCACCAACCAAACACTAAACTTGAAATTCTAAAAACAAAAGGAGAGATTAATGGAATTGAAAGTAAAAATTAGTATGGAAGAAACTAAGCATTGACCCATACCCAACACCACATATCAAGTTAAAGTAGAAAATGGGTTCATGATTTTACATAAAGAGTGATATTATAAGCAAATTAGAAGAACACAGGATAGTTTACCTCTCAGATCTGTGAAGGAAGGAATTTGTGTCCAAAGAAGAACTGCAACTCATAATTGAATACAAAACAGATAATTTTGATTACATGAAGTTAAAAAGTTTTTGTACAAACAAAACTAATGCAGAAAAGATTAGAAGGGAAGCAATAAATTGGGAGAACACTTTTACATTTAAGGGTTCTGATAAAAGCCTCATTTCTAAAATATACAGAGAATTGATTCAAATTTATAAGAATTCAAGCCATTCTCCAATTGATAAATGGTCAAAGGATATGAACAGACAACTTTCAGATAAAGAAATTAAAACCATTTCCAGTCATATGAAAGAGTGCTCCAAATCACTATTGATCAGAGAAATGCAAATTAAAACAACTCTGAGATACCACTACATACCTGTCATATTGGCTAAGATGACAGGAAAAGATAATGACAAATGTTGGAGTAGATATGGGAAAACTGAGATATTAAATTGTTGGTGGCACTGTGAATGGATCCAGCAATTTTGGAGAGAAATTTGGAATTATACTCAAAAAATTATCAGTGTTTCTACTGAGCTTGTATCCCAAAAAGATTTTAAAGGGAGGAAAGGAACCCACATGTGTAAAAATGTTCATGGCAACCCTTTTCATAGTGACAAGAAACTAGAAACTGAGTGAATATCCACCAGTTGGAGAATGGCTGAATAACTTATGGCATATGAATGTTACAGAATATTATGGTTCTATACGAAACGATCAGGAGAATGATTTTAGAGAGGTCTGGAGAAACTTACATGAGCTGATATTAAGTGAAATGCACTTAGGAGATCATTGCACATGGCAACAGAAAGATTACAGGACAATCAATTCTGATGAATGTGACTCTTTCCAGCAATGAGATGATGTTTGCCAATTCTTATGATCTTGTGATGAAGAGAACCATCTGTACCCAGAGAGAGGAATATGGGAACTGAATGTGGACCACAACATAATATTCTCACATTTTTTGTTGATGTTTGCTTGCATTGTGTTTTCTTACTCATTTTCTTTCTTTTTGATTTTAGTTTTCTTGTGCAGCAAGATAATTGTATAAATATATATTTCTATATTGGATTTAACATATTTTAATATGTATAACATATATTGGGTAGCTTGTTGTCTAGGGGCAGGATAGGGGTAAGGAGGGAAAATCTGAAACACAAGGTTATGCAAGTATCAATGTTGAAAAATTATCCATGCATATGTTTTGAATAAAAAAAACTTAAAAAAAAAAAGAAAATTGTGCATTTTAATGACTCACTCAAATTCTGCAACTCTCTTCCTTCTCATCTGCACTCAATGACTTTTCTGGATTCAAGGATTGACAAGATACCATTGTCTGCAAGACATCCTTTCAAATTTCTTAATATCTGTGCCCTCTCTCAGAGATCATTTCTTATTTGCCATATATATATATATATATATATATATATATATATATATATAGTTTGTATAAAGTTATTTGCCCTCCCCCATTTCTTAAGGAAATGGGAGGGAAAGGACTTTCTTTGTATCTCTAGTGCTTGGCATAGTAGGTGACACATATTAGTTAATTAAGAAATATTAATGGTTGATTTTTTCTTGTCTTATTAAATATGCTAAAATAAAATTTCAATACTTGATGATGGCAGCTATATTTGCTTTGCATAGGGATATGCTACTTTTAAATATTATAATAATGTAATTTAAAATGAAACTATTTAAATTTTAGAATTAATGTAAATAATTCAGCAGGGTCACAAAAGAGAAAAAATAATACTTAAAAAATGAATTTTTATTTCCTAATGATTAAAACCAGAGCAACTGGAGTCCTGGGGTAGAGCCAAAATGGTGTAGTGGAGCCAAAAAATTGATCAAGCTTTCCTAGTTTCCTTTGAAACCCACATTTAAACAAGCCTCTGAGCAGTCTGATGGAATGAAACCACTCTCCAACTCACAGTAGATAGGAAGGACTTCAAGAAAGGTCAGTCTCATTAGGATCAAAAGAATATTCAGTACAGCTCCGATGGTGTACAGGAAAACTGTTAAGAGTACTCTAATCACAGCAGATTTTCAATTGAGATCCTTGGTCCTGGCTCAAAAGCAGAGCAAACCAGTGAAGCAGGCTCCCGTTCCAACTCTGAAAGTAAATTGCCTGCCCTGGAAACTAGGGTGCTATCTGGAGAGTACAGGTCTATGTACTCTCCCTTTTCCAAAGGACTATGCCTTGCTCTAAGCCAAGACTTAGAGCACCAAAATATTGAGATAACACTATATGTACTCCAGAAATAGAGAACCACCTCAGACATCATGAAAAAGGAAAGAAAGAAAGAAAGAAAGAAAGAAAGAAAGAAAGAAAGAAAGAAAGAAAGAAAGAAAGAAAGAAAGAAAGAAAGAAAAAGATCATGAAAAAGAAAAGAACCTTAATTATAGAAAGTTACTATGGTGAAAGAAAAGACCAAAACATCAACTCAGAATAGCACATAATTTCCAAAGGGGAAATATCAAAGAGTGATATGAATTGGTTTCAAGACCAAAGAGGCTTCTTGAAAGCATTCATAGAGGTATTTAAGAGGCAGGATGTAGAAGAGGTAGAAGAAAAAAAATGGGAAAAAGGAACAAGAGATATACAAGAGATAGTCAACAGTTTGGAAAAGGAAAGACAAAAATTAACTGAAGAAAACAATTTCTAGAAAAATATAATTGGCAAATGCAATAAGATAAAAAAAAAAAAAACCACTGAAGAAAAAACTTTGAAAAATAAAATTAATCGAATGGGGAAAAAAAAGATGAAAAAATCTAATTGAAGAAAATCATATATTAAAAGCTAGAACTAGGGAAATGGAAGCTAATGACTCTATGAGACAGCAAGAATCCATCAAACAATCTAAAAAGACTGAAAAAAATGGAAGAAAATGTAAACTACCTCTTTAGAAAAATAACTGGCCTTGAAAATATATCCAGGAGAGACAATTTAAAAATTATTGGTTTATCTAAGGTCACAACCCCCCAACCCTAAAAAAAAAAAAAAAAAAAAAAAGAGTCTGGATAGCATTCTTAAAGAGATCACCCAAGAAAACTGTCCCAATATTCTAGAAACAGAGGGGGAAATACTCATTAAATGATTCCATTGATCACCTTCAGAAAAAGATACCACAAGAAAAATCCCAAGATTGCAAAAGTTTAGAACTACACTGTCAAGGGAAAAAATGTTGCAAGCTGCCAGAAGAAACAAACAAACAATTCAAGTGTCAAGGAACCAGTCAGCAATACCCATGATCTGACAGCTTCTATAATAAAGGATTGGAAGACCTAGCATACCATAGTCCAGAAGGCAAAGGAATGGGGATTATAACCAAGAATCAATTGTCCAGTAAGATTGGGTACTGCCTTTCAGGGGAGGAGAAGGATCTTCGCTGAAATAAAGAACTTTCAATAATTTTTATTGAAGAGCCCCAGAACTAAACAGAAATTTTGATCTTCAAACAGGACTGAAGAGAACCATAGAAAAGTAAGTAGGAAAAAAAAAACATTATTCAAAGGTTAAACTGTTTACATCCATAGATGGGAGAACTATATCATTTATTGGGGCAGTTTCAGGGAGCATTCATGGACAGAGTATGGGTATAAATTGACTCAGATGTGATGAATTTTTTAAAAAAGACATTAAAGGTTGGATAAATGAAAAAGGGAAATTAAATGATATTAATTAGATCACATGAAGAAGCACAAAAGACCTATTACAATAGCGGGAAAGATGGGAGGGAAAAGAGCATTGTCTAAAATTTAATCTCATCAATTCTGACTCAAAGAGAGAATAATATATTCATTCAGTTGGGTGTAAATATTTATCTTACCCTATAATGAAGCAGGAAGAGAGGAAAAAGAAAAGTGAGGGGCTGTATAGAAGGGAGAGCAGAAGAGAGAAAAAGGGGTAAGAGAGGAGTAGAGGAGTGATAGAAGGGAGAACTCTTTCAGGCTGAGGGAGGGGTAGGTCAGAAACAAAACATTACTAAGAAGGGACAGACTAGAAAGAGAAAAAAACAAGTATATATTGGGAAAAAGAATTGGATGGAGGTATAATGCCAGAAAAACTGAGCAAGATAGAGCTTAGAGAGTATTTAATAATTTATTAAATAGGAGAGATTTACTTGGACCAAATGGATCCACACAATTTGATCCCAGGGCTGAATGAGACTATCATCTCAAAGAATCTATATGGATATTTAAGATATCTAAATGGATAATGACATCTAAAATGGATAAAGACCTTTATCCCATCAAACATTAAGAGGGAATAACCTGAGGCAGAGTAACTGAATAGGACAACTAGGGAAACGGGGTCAGGACATTAAAAGGGAACTGTGGCACAACAAAGGGAAATACACAGCTGGTTATCAAAACTATAAATGTGAAGGGGATGAACTCTCCCATAAAAAAGAAGCAGATAACTGAGTGTATTAAAAAACAGAATCCTACAGTATGTCATTTACAAGAAAAACATTTGAAACAGAGACATACATACAGGATAAGAATAAAAAACTGGAGGAGAATTTATTATGCTTCAGCAAAAGTAAAAAAAAAAAAAATGGGTAGCAAATCCAATTCCAGATAAAGCAAAAGCAAAAATAGATCTAATTTAAAAAGAGAAGGAAGAAAACTACATCTTTTTAAACAATACCATAGACAATGAATTTGTATAGAGACTAAATGTATATGCTTAACATGATAAAGCATCCAGATTCTTTGAGAAGTTAAGCCAATTAGAGGAAGAAATAGACAGCAAAACTATATTAGTAAGGGTCCTCCACTTTTGCCTCTCAGGATTAGATAAATCTCATCACAAAATGAACAAGAAAGTAACTAGGGAGATTATAATAGTTTCTTAGAAAACAAATATGATATACCTCTGGAGAAAATTGTGTAGGGATATCAAGGAATATACCTTTTCTCAGCAACACATGACACTTAGAAAAAAAATAACCATATAAAGGGCATAAAAATTTCACAAGCAAATGCAGAAAGGCAGAAATAGTAAACTAACTTCCTTTTCAGAATACAATGCAATAAAAACTACATTCAATAAAGGGTCGGGAAAGACAAGTTAAAAACCAAGTAGAAAATAAATAATCTAATTCTAAATAATTAGTAGGTCAAAAAGCAAATCATAGAAACTATCAATAATTTTATCCAAGGGAATGACAATAATGAAACAACATACTGAACCTAAGGGATGCAGCCAATGCATCCTTAGGGGAAATTTTATATTTTTAAATAGTTACATAAATAAAATAGAGAATGAGTCGATTGATGAATTGCACAAAAAATTTTAAAAAAGCAGAAAAAGAAAAAAATAAAACTCTCAATCAAAAGCCAAATTATAAATTCAGAAAATCAAAGGAGATTAATAAAGTTGAAAGTAAGAAAACTCTTGAACTAAATAATTAAACTAAGAGTTGGTTTTATTTAAAAAACTAACAAAATATATAAACTTTTGGTTAATCTAATTAAAAAGGGGAAAAAAGCTAATAATCAGTATCAAAAATGAAAAGGGTAAACTCAGCACCAATAAAAAAGAATTTAAAGCAATAATTAAGAGCTACTTCACACAACTGTATGCCAACAAATTTGACAATATAATTGAAATGGGTAAATATTTACAAAATATGAATTTTCCAGATAAACAGAAGAGGAAATAAATTGCTTAACTCCATTTCAGAAGAAGAAATTGAACAAGCCACCAATAAACTCTCTTAAAAAAAAAAAACTCTTCCGGACCACTTGGACTTACAAGTGAATTCTACCAAACATTGATATAAGCAAGAATGAATTTCAATAGTATGTAAACCATTTGGAAAAATAAGTAAAGAATAAGTCCTATCAAAGTCCTTCTATGACACAAATATGGATTGATACCTAATCCAGGAAGAGCCAAAACAGAGAAAGAAAATTACAGACCAATCTCCCAAAAGCATGTAATGTGAAATTTTAAATAAAATATTAGCAAAAAGAATACAGCAAATGATATCAACAAGCTAATCCACTATGACCAAATTGAATTTGTACTAGGAATGCAGGGCTGGTTCAATATAAGAGAATTATTGGCATAGTTGATTGTATCAATAACAAACCAACAGAAATCATATCATAATCTCAATAGATAGAGAAAAAAATCTCTTCACAAAGTATCACAACCATTCCTAATTAAACAAACTAGAAGAAATAGGAATAAGTAGAGTTTTCCTTAAAATGATGAACAGTATCTATTTACAATAGGGAGAAGCTAGTTGCATTCCCAGTAAGATCAGAGATGGAACAATTATGATCATTATAATCATTACTATAAAATATAGTATTAGAAAATTTGGTTCTAGCAATAAGGAAAGAAAAAGAAATTAACAAAATTAATGTAGACAATAAGGAGATAAATCTGTCACTCTATGCAGATGATATGATGGGATATTTAGAGAATAGTAGACAATTGTACAAAAACTTACCTGAAAAAATTATTGCTTTAGCAAAAGTGCAGCATTTAAAATAAACCCAAACAAATCAACATTTCTCTATGTTGCTAATGAAGCCCAGCAGCAAGAAAAACAAAGACATTCATTTGAAATAACCAGACAAAATAAAATATTTGGATAT
This sequence comes from Sarcophilus harrisii, assembly GCF_902635505.1. NCBI lineage: Eukaryota > Metazoa > Chordata > Mammalia > Dasyuromorphia > Dasyuridae > Sarcophilus > Sarcophilus harrisii. The sequence goes on along the minus strand of NC_045429.1, from coordinate 260,616,384 downwards.
CTATGTGTCAAGATACCCAAGGACTATATGAACACAATTACAAAATACTTTTCACACAAATAAAGTCAGATCCAAACAACTAGAAAAATATAACTTGCTCTTTAGTAGGCCAAGCCAATGTAATGAAAATGACAAGTCTACCTTAATTGGTCTACTTGTTCAGTGCCAATCAAACTATCAAAAATATTATAGAGTTAAAAAAATAATAAAAAATTCAAGTGGAACAACAAAATGTCAAGAATATCAAAGGACTTAATGGAAAAATTACAAAGGACAATGCCCTAAAAATACCAGACCTAAAACTCTATTATAAAGCAGTAGTTATCAAAACCATATGGTACTGGGTAAGGAATAGAGTTGTGAATGAGTGGAATAGGTTAGATACACATGATATAATAATCACGAACTATAGCAATCTAGTACTTGATAAACGCACAAACTTTAGCTTGTGGAATAAGAACTCACTATTTTACAAAAATCATTTGGAAAACTGAAAAATAATATGTCAGAAACTACAGATTAAAACAACTCTGGGGTACTACCTCAAAATTATCAGATTGACTAAGATGATTGGAAAAGATAATGAGAAATGTTGGAAAGCATGTGGGAAAACTGGGATATCAATGCCTTTTTAGTGGAGTTGTAAAATGATCCAACCATTCTGAAGAACAATTTGGAACCACGCTCAAAGTGATTTAAAACATTTGGCCCAGTACTGCCACAACTAGGTCTGTATCCCAAAGAAATAAAAAAAAAAATAAGGGGAAAATGGTGGTGTTTTTCTTCTTTAAAATATAATAAGATGATTGTTCTCTCTGGGAGAAAGCAGGTTTCTCGGGAGGTTTTCTGGAGGCAGCCTTAGTTTCAGTTACAAGTAAATAATTACTCCAAAATCACAGCCAGCTGATAAAAGTTCAGATCTTTTATTGCGTCCTTCACTATATCCCGGTTAGCTCAGAGGCCTATCTCTCTGCTTAGTTCTAAGAGCTCCCTCCGAATGTCTCCAAATCCAAAGGTTTGTCCTTCAGACTCCAGCCAGCACCAAGATGGAAGATGGAAAGAATCTCTCTTGCCTCCAAGATAGGGCTTGTGGGCTTCCTCCCAGAGTGCTCCTCTCCGACCCCAGGGAATGTTCCCAAGAAAACTCTCTCAAGCTCTAAGAGCTTCCTGTATATATGATCTCTCAAAGGTTAACTCCTCCTTCTGGAGAGAGAGGGATTCTGGGTTATCTCCCAAAGTGCTCTCTGGCCCTAAGGGAGCTGTGAATTCGGATATCTCATACTAAGCCTGAAATCTCCCAAATGTGTGAACTCCATTGAGTACTTAGATACTTCTGAGCTCTCTAAAGATGTGAACACAAGCATTGTTTCCATCAGTTGTATTTAGTACCTTGTTTCAAGTTCTGGACCAAAATATCTCCTTCTAAGATCAAATCAATCATATTGAACCATGCCAAATTAGATAATTATTGTCTCTATCAACCCTAATGTCTTAACAGTTTGTAAAGATTCCAACAGGAAAAGATCCATATATACAAAAACTTTCTGTAGTGTGTGTGTGTGTGTGTGTGTGTGTGTGTGTGTGGTGGCAAGGAATCAGAAAATATGGAGATGCCCAGCAATTGGGGAATGGTTGAATAAGCTATATGAAAGTAATGAAATATAAAAATTATGAGCAGGCTAATTTTAGACAGACCTGGACAGATTTACTTGAATTAATGCTTAGCAAAACAAGCAGAACCAGGAAATCATTGTACACACCAATGGCAAGATTCTGTAATGATCAGCTATGATGGACTTGCTTCTTCTTAGCAGTTCAGTGAAACCAGGCAATCCCAATAAACTTTGGATAGAAAGCACTATCAAAATACAGAGAAAGAATATGGAGTGAATGTAAATCAACACATTTTCTTCTATTTTTTTTATTCTCTAATGGTTTTTCCTTTTTGTTCTGATTTTTTCTCTCCCAACATGATTCATAAGGAAATATGTTTAAAAATGAAGTACATGTATAATCAATGTTTCTACATGTAACTAGGAAAAATAAAATTAAAAATAGAATCAGAGCAAAAAATTTAAACATAATAAAAATTCCTCACAATAATAACAAAAATCTATCAAATAGTTGAGATTTACCTTATCCTGAAATATATGTAGACTCTAAAAGGACAATTAGTCTCTTTATCATTATGTCAGAAAAAGAAAAAAAAAATACAAGCTCTTGGAGAGAAAGTAAATGTTCAAGGATGAGCTGGATTAACATAGTAATAATGACAATATTCCTCAAGTTAATTTATGCATATATACAATCCCACTAAAATACTACAAACTTTTTTTATAGAACTAAACGAAATAATGCATATGGAAATTCATATGGAAAAACAAATAGAAGGGGTATGAAGTGACAAACTGATGGGGCTCAAGAATGGTGTCAAAGGTGGTTTTGTTTAAAATCTGCTACAGAGTAGCTTTTATTTAATGATTCTGATTGGGCAAAAGTAGTGGAGAAGATTAGTGGAATAGAAAATAAGTGGTAGATGCAACTAAGTGAGAGGTGCAGTAGATAGAGTACCAGCCTTGAATATCAAGAGGACCTGAGTTCAAATCTGTCCTCAGACACTTAATAATTCCTAGCTGTGTGACCCTGAGCAAGTCACTTACCCCCAATTGCCTCAGAAAAAAAAAGAAAAGAAGTACCAGTTCTTTTTTGTAGTAAACTCATAAGTGTCTGAGGTCAAATTTTAATTCAGGAAGATGAGTTTTTCTAACTTCAGACTTTGATCTCTATTCACTGCATCATCTTGTTGCCAAATTATACAAATATTAGATTTGATAATCTAATAGACAATTTTAAATTAAGAAATTATTCATGATTTAATAAACTTGAGAAAATTGGTTAGCAATTTATATTTAAAGGGATGATAAACAAACTTTTGAAAAATGAATTAAAAGAAAAAGGAATTAAATGAGAAAATGTGTTGATCTAAATTGTGGACAGATGACTTTTTTATTAAGTAAACAATCTAATTAAGGACAAAATTAAATGATTAATTACATTAGAATTATTCAAGCTAAAAATAAAATAAAAAACAGACTATGAAAACATTTATGGCAAATATTACAGATAAAAGAAACTTAAAAATTTACAAAGGTAATTCCCAGTCCATAATGAATAAATGGTCAAAGCATATGAACAGTCAATTTTCAAAAGGCAAAACATGAATTGTTAATAAATACTTGAAAATATTCAAACTCACTAATAATTAGAAATGCTAATTAAAATAACAACTTTGACTCAACTCATATTCATCCAAAATAATTTAAATTGAAATTATAGGAAAACAGGTATATCCATTCACTAATGGTGGAATTACAAACAAGGCATATGTTTGTGAGAGAAATCTGTTATACATTAATAAAAATTACAAAAATGTCATACCTGAAAATTCTACCATTTGAAATATGTTCTGAAATTGTCATCTAGATAACAGCATGAAGGCTATTTGTTGAAATTTTGTAGCATTCTTTACAACAGTTTGCAATTATAAACTATATTGTAACTTACACATTCAACTATAGGAAAATGACTAAATATATTGAAGCAAGCATGATGGGATACTATAATATAAAAAAGATGAACAAATGGGAAGAATATGAATAAATATAAAAAGTACTTCTATGAAATCATATAAAGTAGAAAAAATAAAACTCAAAAAACAAAATATAGATATTCAAATCACTAAAAGAAAGATAAATGTGAATAAACAGCTAAACAAAAAAATCCCAATCAAAACAAAGACAATGAATAAAAAGGTATGACATGCTATTCTTTGAAATCCATTTATTTAAATGTAAATGTTAGCAGAATACATTTAATCAGTGCTCAAAAAAATATTTTAAAACTATTTTGAAAGGGCCACTAGATGGCAGTGGATAGAGTTGAATTCAGGAGGACCTGAGTTCAAACCCAACTTCAGACACTTATCACTTCCTAGCTATGCGATCCTGGGCAAGTCACTTACCCTTGATTGTCTCCAAGAAAATTAAAAAATAAAGCTATTTGGAGAAGGTTTATGGAAAATATTGACAAAATAGCATTGCATTTCTTATGTATAATTCAATTCCACACACACTTATTAAACACCAATTATATAGAAGGTATAAATACTAGAAGGAAGACAGAAGATACATACATAGTCTAATGACACATTGATATCTCTAAGATATTAATAGAACTTAAAATTCTTTATGTGGATCAATATTACATGATATAAGGTTTGTATGAGATAGGTGTACCACTGGAGGGTAGATGCAGACTTTTGCAATCCATTTCTTATAAAAGCAAAGTTAAGAGACACTTTTTTCCATGGGTAGCCAGGACACTGATGATCCCTGCTCAGCCTGAAAAATTATAAAAAATGTCTTTTATTCCCTTGAGTCAGTGCACAAATTTCTGATTGCCTTCAGTAATAAATAGATGGATTCCATTTTAACCAATTATAATAAGTCATTGATAATCACAAATGCTAATTAAAATAACATTCATCACCTCATACCCATCAAAAATAATTTAAAATGAAATTATGGACAAACAGGTATATGTATTCACAAAAGGTGGAATTACAAACTAGGCATATGTTTTGTAAGTGAAAATGGTTATTCATTTTTAAGAAATGCTTGTTTTATATATATATATATATATATATATATATATATATATATATATATATATATATATATATATAACATTTTGTTGCATCATACAGGGGATAACAAGATATGGTTCCTGTCATCATGGATCATATTGAGAGAGAGAGAGAGATAATAAGCACCCAGATGAAAAGAAAACTCATATCTTGTAGTATATAGAAATGGGGAAGATATAATAGCCATTCTTTATATAGCATTTTAAGTTTTATACATGTTTTCATTTGATTTTCATGATAACTTTGTGAGATAGGCTATTAATATCCTCATTTAAAGATGAAGAAACTGAAATACAAGAGTTCAACTGACTTGCTCAGCATCACATAGCTAGTCTCTGAAGCAGAACAGAACTTGTTTTTTCTTTTTCTGATTCTAAGTCCTATACATTATCCACTGCATCACCAAGCTGTATCAGAGATGAACAGCACAGATAATGAATATCATAGAATTTTATAGAAAGAAGAGAAAGTGAGGCCATTTCAGGCTACTATGGTCAGAGAATGGGATTTTTTTTTAATTAATAGTTCTCCCTCCAATCAACTATAGTTCCCTCATGGAACTAAAAAACAACTAATAAAAGAACAAATTTAAAATCTCCAATTTAATACCAGTGTAGAAATTCTGAAATTCAAAGAGGAGAATTAGAAAACTGACACTAAGAAAACTATTTAACTGATTAATAAAACTAAGAATTGGTTTTATTAAAAAAAATAGATAAATCTTTGGTTAAGTGATTAGCAAAAGAAAAGGGAAAAAAAAACAATAACAACAATTTACCAACATCACAAATGAAAAGGGTGAACTTACCACTAAGGAAAAAGAAATTAAAGCAATAATTAGGATCTATTTTGCCCAACTTCGTGCCAGGAAGTCTGATAATCTAATCAAAATGGATGAATATTTACAAAAATATAAATTGCTCAGATTAACAAAAGAGGAAATAAATTGCTTAACCCTATTTCAGAAAAAAAAATTGAACAAGTTATCAATAAACTCCCTAAGAAAAAATCTCCAGGGCCAGATGGATTTACAAGTGAATTCTACCAAACATTTAAACAACAATTAATTCCAATATTATGCAAACTATTTGGAAAAATAGGTAAAGGATAAGTCCTGTCAAATTCCTTCCATGACACAAATATGGTGCTGATGCCTAAACCAGGAAGAGCTAAAATAGAGAACAAAAATTAGAGACCAATCTTCCTAAAGAATATGATGAAAAAAATTAAATAAAATACTAACAAAGAAATTATAGCAACTTATAAACAATATAATATGCTATAATGACGTGGGATTTATATCAGGAATGCAAGGGTGGTTCAATATATGCAAGGAAATATGCAAGGAAAACTATTGGTATAATTGATCATATCAATAACAAAACTAACAAATCATATGGTAATCTCAATAGATGAAGAAAAAGCTATTGACAATTCCAGTTAAAAATGTTAGCAATCATAGGGATAAAGGAAGCTTTCTTTAAAATAATAATCAGTATCTATCTAAAACTACCAGCAAACATTAGTTGTAATGAAAAGAAGCTGGACATATTCCAATAAGATTATCTCTCTTTCTTGTATTTCCATCTGCTTGTTTCTTATCCTATTTAACCTTTCCCAAGTATTCTAGTATCTTCATTTTGTTTTGTTGTTGTTTTTTACTAGGTGGAACAGTAAATAGTGTTGGAGTTGGCATCAGAAAGACCTGAGTTCAAATCTTTTTTTAAATATACTTAGTTTGTAAACTTTGATAATTTACTTAACTTCTCCCAGCCTTAGTTTTCTCATTAGTTAAAGAGGAATAATAATATCTTTATGGTGAAAATTAAATGAGTTTACATATGAAAAATACTTTACAAATCACAAAGTAGTGTATAAATTCTAAGTACTGTTATCATTAGATCATTGTCTGAGGTATCAAGAAACTAAGTGACTTGCCTAGTATTACAGAGCTAATTATCATGATGTTAGTATTCATGAATATATAAAATATTAGTGCTAGAAAGAAATTAAAAGATCAAATATTCTAATATTTTAATTTTATTCATAAGGAAACTATTGATCAATTAGATTATATGACTGCCCAAGGTTAAGCAATTACATTATAGCTAAACAAGAAACCTGGTCTCCTACACGTATTTTTTTTTTAACTTTACCTAGTGGAAAAATGGAGTTGATTTAACCTTATTCCTCCCAAATAATGACAATAATAGCTAACATTTATAATATTGTTATAAAGTTCACAGAATATTAATTCATTTGGATGTAATAATGAAATAGGTACTACAAAAATTATTCTTATCTATAAAATAAGGAAACAAGCTCATAAATGCTTAGAGACTTGCTCAGGATTATATATATATAAATATAAATATATATATATATATATTTATATTTATATAATAAACAATAGAATAGGATTAATTGAGTAGAGGTTTTCTGACCTCTAATTCTAATACTTTCCCTCTTGTATCCTCTTCTCCAATATATATCCTATAGTTAAAATGAGATTTTCATTTCAAATTGAGTAGAATTTTAGACACAAGGCCTGACCAGTGCAAGAGAGATTTAAGGATGAAATAGTCTCACTATAGAAAGGAAGGAGAACACTTTATTTTTATTTGTATCAGTCCACACATTATTTAAAACTGTTCATCTGTCATATTTCTTCCAAGTTGACCAGAACTTAGACTTGTTTACTCAGACAGTTAGAATGATAAAATATATAGGGTAATTTTATAGTAGAATTATCTTGTAGTTGCCCTCTCTCTTTCTAAACTCAACCTGGTCATCATTTGGGGCTTTAATGGGATCCTACTTCATCTGGAAGCTTTCTCTTTGTGCACAATGCTTTCATCTGGTGGGATTTTCTTGTTTAATCACTATTTATTTCTTTACCTTCTCAGGCAGGCAGAAAGTAGTGTGGTTTTTAACTTCTGAAAATTCATTCAAAGAGACAGCATCCTTTTTGTAAGAGAAGAAGAGCAAGGGAAGAAGAAAATGCATGCTTCACTGATACCAGCTTAATGCTGTCCTGGTCCTCTAGAGGTTTGTCCCATGTGGTTCTAATTAACTTTTAATGTAGGCCTTGAGGGCAAAACACTTAAGGGGTTAACTAGTTTTCTCCAACAAAATGAATAGTTAAATGCTAACATAAGTTTATCAATAGCTGCTACTTTGACTCTTGAAGGGGGAAAACAAGCACTCCCCCATTACTTTAGTTTCCCTTTTATTTTATTTGCAAAACTATAAAACTATAGAATCCAAATTTAGACCAGAATAGTAATTATTAATATGTATCTAGTTCTTTAAATTCTGTGAAGATTGTAATATAACACTTTATTTCAGTCTGATAACATTCATGTACAGTATGTAATTTTTTTTTCTGGCTTTAGATCTGTGGATTTAAATTTTTATATAGTACATAATGCCTAGCCTTAGAATCAAGATTATTTAAAATTAATTCCTATAGCAGATACATAGTAACCATGGGCCTCATGGTATGAGATAAATGCTACGAACTATTATTTGCCTTCTATAAATGAAGGAACTGAGGCTTAGAAAAGTTGAGTAACTAGGTAATGGTCACATATCTGATCACTATCCAAGACAGTTTTTAAAACCAAGTTTCTTTTTACAGCATCGTATTATAAAATAGTAGCTGGCATTTATAAATGACTCTATGATCTGATTTATTGTTATGTTCCTTTTTATCACATACACTTCACATCCTTGATTTGTTTCATGGGTCTTTGTGACAAAAGAATTAATTGCCTTAGGGCCAGTCTACTGTGAATCACCTGCTCTTTCCCACTAAGCTGATGCTTGGAAAGCAGACTCAATCTACTTGAAAACTTTCTAGAATGGCACAATTTGTCAGAATTAATAGGGAAGAAATTTCAAAAATGTGGCAACAACCCAAGATACTATGTATATTTGAATGTGTATGTATATGTGACAGGCACTTCAGGATCGATGATATTATTGTTATAATGAAGTACAGGTATAGAAACTGCTTCCACCAGAGCAGATCAAGAGCTCATTTTTAAGTTATCGTCTTAAGAGATGCATTAGTACACTGAGTGAATTGATAACTTAATTGAAGATCTCTGTGATCAAAAGTCTTTTAGTTTTTCAAAAGAATCACTTAAAAAAGAACCCCAACATGATTTAGACATAAAAGGTAATGCTATAAACAAATTAGGAGAGCAAAAGATAGTTTAGCTACTAGATCTTTGGAGACAGGAAGATTTATGGCCAAAGAAGAACTAGAGAACATTATGAAATGCAAAATGGATAATTTTGATTACATTAAATTAAAAGGGTTTTACACAAACAAAATCAATGCAGCCAACATTATAAGTGAAACAGAATGCTGGGGAAGAGGACATTTTACAGCCAGTGTTTCCAATAAAGGTTTCATTTCTAAAATATGTAGAGAACTGAATCAAATTTATAAAAATACAAGTCATTCCCCAATGCATAAATGGTCAAAGGATATAAAAAGAGAAATTTCAGATGAAGAAATTAAAGCCATCTATAAATACTATTGATTAGATAAATGCAAATGAAAGCATATTTGAGGCCTAACAGATTGGCTAAAATGATGGGGGAAAGATAATAATTAGTGTTAGAAGGGATATAGAAAAACTGGGACTTTAATGTATTGTTGGTGGAGATGTGAACTGATCCACCCATTCTAGAAAGCAATTTGAACCTATGCCCAAAGAGTCATGAAACTGCATACTTTTTAATCCAACAGTGCCACTACTGTGCCAGTATTCCAAAGAAATTAAAAAAAAAAAAAAAGGAAAGGAAAAAGACCCACATGTGCAAAAATATTTGTGTAGCTCTCGGGTGGCAAGAAATTTGAAATTGAATAAATGCATATCAATTAAAAATGGCTGGATAAATTATGCCGGATAAAAGTAATATAATATTTTTGTTTTATTAAAAAATGAACAGGCTCATTTTAGAAAAGTCTGGAAACATTTACATGAATTGATGCTGAGTGAAGCAAGCAGAACCAAGAAAACATTAAACACAGAAACAAGAAGATTGTGTGATGACCAACTTTGATAGACTTGGTCCTTCTCAGCAATTCAATAGTCCAAAGCAATCCCAACAAACTTTGAAAAACTATCCCCAACCAGAGAGAAACCTATGGAGACTGAATATGGATCAACACACACTATTTTCACCTCCCCCTCTCCCTTTTTTTTTCTTTCTTGTGGTTTTTCCCTTTTGTTCTGATTTTTCTCTCCCAATATGACTTATTTAGCAATGTGTAAAAATGAATGTATGTATGTATAACCTAAAAGAATTAAAACAAACAGACAGATAAATAATAACAACAAAATCCCTGCAATTGTGGGATATGGCGAATCTAGACATTAAAGGCTAGATAGAGTTTGGATGGAAAAAATCTTTAACTCCTTTGAAGCCCCAGTTTAGCTATCATCAATTACTGGAAGGCTTTCCTGAACTCTTTGACTGTTAACACTCTCACTTTGCTCAATTCTCAATTTATGTGATCTGCCCTTCAGTAGAATGTGATCTTTTTCAGAACAGGAACTGTTTTTCAATTTTATCAGTGGAGTTTCCATGCCTGGTATAATGTTGTTGCTGGAATGCAGTGCACATTGTTGGCATTTTTTTTTAATCAGTCTGGAAAGGAAAGCAAACTAAATTAAAATTTTAATAACCATTCATACAGTGCTTTAAGGACCATTTGAAAAGCTCTTTGTAAATATTATCTCATTTTATCCTTACAACAACCTTGGGAGTATTTTTAAACCCATTTTACAGATTAGAAAATTGAGGTAGAAAAAGGTTAAGTGATTTTATTATGGTCATACAACTGGCTGAATTTAAATTCAAGCTTCTTGCCTGTAGACCCAGTACTTTCAGTAGAAAATTGGTTTTGTTTTTTATCCCCCAAGTGAAATTAGGGAAATATATAAGGATATTTAAATTTTATAACATCTCTTAGCTGTGATTTGTTAAACTCCTGATAGCCCTCTTGTAAATACTTTGAATATGATCTACAAACTCAGTTTTATTTAGGACAACTTTTTTCATGGAGATATATTTGATCTTTCATTAAAACTATGTTTAATTTTCTTTTTGATATATTTGGTTATCTTATTTCGACATTTTGGTCATTATATTGAAATATTATGTGTGTGTATTTCCCCATAAGCAATACTACTGAAATTGTACTCTCCAAAGTCAGTTTCTAAAAAAACTAACTAAAACCTTGAGTCAGAAGCATCTGCATAAAACTGGTAACTAAGACTCTAAGAGTATATGATACATAGTAGGATATAATGAATTAACTTGGGTTTATGTCCCATATCTTATCCATATTAGCTGTATGACTATGACCAAAATATTTAAGGTAGCAGCATGTTGAAAGAGAATGTACAATCAATTTAATCAATCTTCATTAAGTACCAACTACATAATAGGCACATCATTTGTCACAGCAGAGCAATTCATTATATTCACATGACAAAATTTGTTTAGTCATTCCCCAATAAATACTCATCAAGTTTGTTGACATTCTTTTCTACCAAAATAAAATTGCCGTAATGGATATTTTGCTGTTTATAATTGACCACCTTGAGGTTTATGGTTCTCTATGGGATCTCTAGGGTCAAAATATCTAGTCAATTTAGTTACTTTTTAGGCATAGTTGTAAACTGCTCTCTAGAGCAATTGTACATAAACTATTATTTGAAGAATTATTGTGTGTATGTATGCATGTATATATGTGTGTGTGTGTAGTGAAAGAGAAAGGAGAATGAAAAGGGAGAGAAAAAAGAAATAGAGGGTGTAGAAAGAGAGGGGGAGAGGGAAAGACAGAAAGGGAGATTGAGATACAGATTTTCTGTGGTGAGAGACAGACAGACTGAAAGGAGGGATGAGAGAGAGAGAGAGAGAGAGAGACAGAGAGACAGAGAGACAGAGGGGGCAGGGAAGAAGGGAGAAGGAGGGGGAGAGATCCTTTTCTATTCATTGAAATTTACCTTTTGGAATCTCAGGATAGGACTGCAGAAAGGCCTGAGTGATATATTTGGCAATGTAGTTGAAATGACTGAGGTTCAGCAATTGTACCTGACACTCTTGAGGTCATCTCATCAGATCACTGTGAGATTTGTTTCAATTTTATCCACTGAACCATGATTCCCAAAAGAAGTCAATCCCAAAAGGAAACAGATAAACCTCTGCTATCTTTTCCAGATATCTTCATCAATTCAAAGCTCCCTTCTCCAACCTGAGAGGCAATCATGCCCTAGGCAAAATTATGACACAGATTCAATCTGTTTGCCTTACTTGGCTCTACTCTCCTGGTTCTTCTGCGTCTCTCCCTTTCCCACCTGCTCCAAGACTCCATCTCATTTTCTACTCCTGACCCTGCCTTCTGACTCTAGGTTTCATAGGCTTTCTATCAAAACTTGCACTCAAGGAAATATTTTTATTCATTCATACAAAAGTACTTGTGACTGTTAACAGCTTGCCTCTCAGGGGGCGGAGCCAAGATGGCGGAGAAGACACACGGGACTTTCTAAGCTCTTCTCTTTCCCTCTTTATCAATATTATATCGAGCCTCAAAAATAGTCTTGACTGCTACAATTTGTAAAGATAAGAAGTAGAACAACTCACCGGCCGAAGATAATCTGCAGTCTCGCCAAAAAAGGTTGGTTCCGGGGCCAGGGGGGAGATTGGCGCAGACTGGGAGAGAAATTAGGTTCCAAGGAGAGTCTCAAACCGAAAGTGAAAGCACAGATCTCAGCACAAGCAGCCCCAATACGCAGTACGGGGCTTTTCCTTGGGGCAGCTGTGATCCTGTACGGCAGGAGGACGCAGCCCGGGTTAGCCTCCAATCTGCGCAGTGGGGGGCTCGGCTTGGAGCCATAGAGCTTTTCCAGGGCCGATTTGCATCAGGCAGAGACGCTGGGCAGAGTTTGCCGCGGTCTGCCGTCTGCGGTCAGCTGCTAATACTCACAGTCCCACAAGAGGCTCTGGCCTGGGGCAGTGAAACTTTCACCCCTTAGTCTCTAGCCGAGGGCAATTGCTAACCCACACAGCCCTACTGGACACTTTGATAGCTCAGCCAGTGCTGATTCCACTTCCTGTTGGGGAAAGGGAAAACTCTCACTCAGAGCACTCCCATACCTCGGAGCCAGAAATCAGTTTACATCTTTCCCTGCTCTAGAGAGGAAGCTGGTAACCCCTTTGCCTAGGAGACATACCCCAAAGGCTTTAAAACATGAATAAAAAGATGAAAAGAACGATCTACAGCTTCTATGCAGAAAAAGAGCAGGTCAGCAAACCTGAAGAGAACTCAAACAGCAAACATGCATCAGACTGTCCTCCTTTACATGATGCTCTCATAGAAGAGAACATTAAAAGTCTCAAAAGAGAGTTAGAAGATAAATGGGGAAAGGAAACAGAAGCCTTAAGAGAGAGCAACAACTTCCTGAAATACGAATTGGAAAAGTTAAAAAATTCCCAGGAAGTGCAGGGAAACAAAATTGGTGAATTGGAAAAAATAAAAAACTCAGGAAAGTAAGAATTGTGAATTGGAAAAAATAAAGAATTCACTAGAAAGTAGGATTTGTGAATTGGAAAAGACAAAGAACTCGCAAGAAAGTAGGATCCGTGAATTGGAAAAGACAAAGAACACGCAAGAAAAGGATCTGTGAATTGGAAAAAGAAAATAATTCACTAAAAAAAAAAATTAGTGAAATGGAAAAAAATTCCACAGACCAAAACAATACATTCAAAAACTCAATTGGACATATACAGAAAGAAGTAAAAAAGCTAATGAAGAAAATAATTCTTTAAAAATTAGAACTGAACAAATAGAAACTAATTATTCATTGAGACAGCAAGAATCAGTCAAGCAAAAACAAAAAAATGACAAACTGGAAAAAACCATGAATTATCTACTTGAAAAAATGACAGACTTGGAAAATAGATCTAGGAGAGATAATCTGAGGATTATTGGACTTTCTGAAAACTATGATGAAAAAAAGACCTAGATACTATTTTACAAGAAATCATCAAAGAGAACTGCCCAGATGTAATAGGATCAGAAAGTAAAATAGGCATTGAAAGAATTCATCAAACACCTTCTGAAAGAAACCCAAAATAAAACCCCAAGGAATATTGTGGCAAAATTTCAGAACTATCAGATTAAGGAAAAATTTTACAAGCAGCCAAAAACCATTTAAATACCGAGGTGCCACGATAAGGATCACCCAAGATCTGGCTGCCTCTACATTAAAGGAAAGAAGGGCCTGGAATATGATATTCCGAAAGGCACAAGAACTTGAGATGCAGCCAAGAATAAACTACCCAGCTAAGCTGAGCATTTTCTTCCAGGGAAGAACATGGACATTTAATGAAACAAATGAATTCCATTTGTTTCTGAAGAAAAAACCAGAACTAAACAAAAAATTTGATCTCCAAGTATAGAACTCAAGAGATGCAGAAAAGGTAAAATAACTCTTGAGAATTGTATTTCTGTTGTGGATATACAAAAAGAATACATGTATAATTTGATTGTACTGATATAACATAAAAAAGGGAAGTAGATATGGAAAAGGGATGATGGCAGAATAAGGTGGGAAGGAGGGATGAAAAGAGGGAAACCACATCCCACAAAGAGGCTAAGGAAACTTATCATATCTGGGGGAATTTAGAGAGGGGGAGGAACATTGTGTGAATCTTACTCTCATCAGAGTTGGCTCAAAGAAAAAATAATTGACATTTGTTTTATAGAAAATTCTCTCTCGCCCTCATTAAAACAGGGAGAGGAAAAGGAAAAGAAAAAGAGTAATAAGGGAAGGAAGGGGAAACACACAAAGGGGGGAAGGAGGATTATAAAGAGGATAAGCATCGTGATACAAGAGGGGTACATAAGTTTAAAAGGGGAAAGAGGGTGGGGAGGCAAGAATAAGTAAAGCACAATCTGGGGTTATTAGGATGGCAGGAAATACAGATTTAGTAATTCTAACCTGTAAATGTGAATGGGATGAACTCCCCATAAAGAGGAGGCAGATAGCAGACTGGATCAAAGTCAGAACCCTACAATATGTTGTTTACAAGAAACACATTTAAAGCAGGGGATACATATAGAGTAAAGGTAAAAGGCTGGAGCAAAATCTATTATGCTTCAGGTGAAGTCAAAAAGCAGGTGTAGCCATCCTTATCTCAGATCAAGCAAAAGTAAAATTGATCTAATAAAAAGAGATAAGGAAGGAAACTACATCCTGCTAAAGGGTAGCATAAACAATGAAGCAATATCAATATTAAACATATATGCACCAAGTGGTAGGCACCTAACTTCCTAAAGGAGAGTTAAGAGAGTTGCAAGAAGAAATAGACAACAAAACTGTAATAGTAGGAGATCTCAACCTTGCACTCTCAGAATTAGACAAATCAAACCACAAAACAAATAAGAAAGAAATTAAAGAAGTAAATAGAATATTAGAAAAATTAGGTATGTTGATCTTTGGAGAAAATTGAATGGAGATAGAAGGGAATATACTTTCTTCCTCAGCAGTTCATGGAACCTATTCAAAATTGACCATATATTAGGACATAAAGACCTCAAAATTGAATGCAAGAAAGCAGAAATAGTAAATGCTTTCTTTTCAGATCATGATGCAATAAAAACTACATTCAACAAAAAGTTAGGGGGAAATAGACCAAAAAGTAATTGGAAACTAAACAATCTCATCTTAAAGAATGATTGGGTGAAGCAGCAAATTATAGATACAATTAATAATTTCACTCAAGATAATGACAATGATGAGACATCATACCAAAATTGTGGGATGCAGCCAAAGCGGTAATAAGAGGAATTTTATATCCTTAGAGGCTTACTTGAATAAAACAGAGAAAAGAAAAGATTAATGAATTGGGCTTGCAACTAAAAAATTAAAAAAAGACCAAATTAAAAACCCCCAATCAAATACTAAACTGGAAATTCTAAAATTAAAAGGAGAAATTAAAAATATTGAAAGTAAAAAACTATTGAACTAATTAATAAAACTAAGAGTTGGTTCTATGAAAAAGCCAATAAAATAGATAAGCCTTTGGTAAATCTGATTAGAAAAAGGAGGGAGGAAAATGAAATTAGTAGTCTTAAAATGAAAAGGAGAACTTTCCACCAATGAAGAGGAAATTAGAGAAATAATAAGGAGTTATTTTGCTCAACTTTATGCCAATAAATTTGATAACCTAAGTGAAATGGATGACTACCTCCAAAAATACAGACTTCCCAGACTAACAGAGGAGGAAGTAAATTGCTTGAATACTCCCATTTCAGAAAAAGAAATAGAACAGGCAATTAAACAACTCCCTAAGAAAAAATCCCCAGGACCAGATGGATTTACATGTGAATTTTACCAAACATTTAAAGAACAATTGGCCCCAATGCTATATAAATTATTTGATAAAATAGGGAATGAAGGAGTCCTACCAAATTCCTTCTATGACACAGACATGGTACTGATACCTAAACCAGGTAGGCTGAAAACAGAGAAAGAAAATTATAGACCAATCTCCCTACTGAATATTGATGCTAAAATCTTAAATAAGATATTAGCAAAAAGACTACAGAAAATCATCTCCAAGATAATACACTATGATCAAGTAGGATTTATAGCAGGAATGCAGGGCTGGTTCAATATTAGGAAAACTATCAATATAATTGGCCATGTTAATAACCAAATTAACAAAAACCATATGATCATCTCAATAGATGCAGAAAAAGCATTTGATAAAATCCAACATCCATTCCTATTAAAACACTTGAGAGTATAGGAATAAATGGACTTTTCCTTAAAATAATCAGCAGCATCTATTTAAAACCATCAGTAAGCATCATATGTAATGGAGACAAACTGCAACCATTCCCAATAAGATCTGAGTGAAACTAAGGTTGCCCACTATCACCGTTATATTTAATATTGTATTAGAAATGCTAGCTATAGCAATAAGAGCTGAGAAAGAGATTAAAGGAATAAGAATAGGCAATGAGGAAGCCAATTATCACTCTTTGCCGATGACATGATGGTATACTTAGAGAACCCCAGAGATTCTGCTAAAAAGTTATTAGAAATAATCCACAACTTTAGCAAAGTTGCTGGTTATAAAATAAACCCACATAAGTCATCAGCATTCTTATATATCACTAACATAAATCCAACAGTCAGAGTTACAAAGAGAAATTCCATTTAAAGTAACTACTGATAATATAAAATATTTAGGAATCTATCTGCCAAGGAAAATCAGAAAATTTATGAGCAAAATTACAGACCACTTTTCACACAAATTAAGTCTTATCTAACCAATTGGAAAAATATTAAATGCTCTTGGATAGGGCGAGCAAATATAATAAAGATGACAATATTACCTAAACTAATCTATTTATTTAGCGCTATACCAATCAGACTCCCAAAAACTATTTTAATGACCTAGAAAAAATAACAACAAAGTTCATATGGAAAACAAAAGGTCAAGAATTTCAAGGAATTAATGAAAAAAAATCAAATGATGGTGGCTTAGCTGTACCAGATCTAAAATTATATTATAGAGCAGCAGTTGCCAAAACTATTTGGTATTGGCTAAGGAATAGATTAGTTGATCAGTGGAATAGGTTAGGTCTCAAGGGATAAAACAGTCAACAAACATAGCAACCTAGTCTTTGACAAACCCAAAGACCCCAGCTTTGGGATAAGAACTTACTGTTTGATAAAAATTGCTGGGAAAAATTGGAAACTAATATGGCAGAAACTAGGCATTGATCCATACTCTAACACCGTACACCAAGATAAGGTCAAAATGGGTTCATGACCTAGGCATAAAGAATGAAATGTATTAATAAATTAGAGGAACATAGGATAGTTTACCCTCAGACCTGTGGAAGGGAAGGTCTTTATGACCAAAGCAGAACTAGAGATCATCTACTGATCACAAAATAGAAAATTTCGATTATGCCAAACTAAAAAGTTTTGTACAAACAAAACTAATGCAGACAAGATTAGAAGGGAAGCAATAAACTGGGAAAATATTTTTACAGTCAAAGGTTCTGATAAAGGCCTCATTTCCAAAATATATAGAGAATTAACTCTAATTTATAAAAATCAAGCCATTCTCCAATTGAAAAATGGTCAAAGGATATGAACAGACAATTCTCAGATGAAGAAATTGAAACTATTTCTAGTCATATGAAAAGATGCTCCAAGTCATTATTAATCAGAGAAATGCAAATTAAGACAACTCTAAGATACTCACTACATACCTGTCAGATTGGCTAAGATGACAGGAAAAATAATGATGATTGTTGGAGGGGATGCGGGAAAACTGGGACATTGATGCATTGTTGGTGGAGTTGTGAACGAATCCAACCATTTTGAGAGTAGTTTGAAACTATGCTCAAAAGTTATCAAACTGTGCATACCCTTTGATCCAGCAGTGTTACTACTGGGATTATATCCCAAAGAGATTATAAAGAAGGGAAAGGGATCTGTATGTGCACGAATTTTGTGGCAGCCCTTTTGTAGTGGCTAAAACTGAAACTGAGTGGATGTCCATCAGTTGGAGAATGGTTGAATAAATTGTGGTATATGAAAATTATGGAATATTACTGTTCTGTAAGAAATGACCAATAGGATAATTTCAGAAAGGCCTGGAGAGACTTACATGAACTGATGCTGAGTGAAATGAGCAGGACCAGGAGATCATTATATACTTCAACAACAATACTATATGATGACCAGTTTTGATGGATCAGGCCATCCTCAGCAACGAGATCAACCAAATCATTTCTAATGGAGCAGTAATGAACTGAACCAGCTATGCCCAGAAAAAGAACTCTGGGAGATGACTAAAAACCATTACATTGAATTCCCAATCCCTATATTTATGCACATCTGCATTTTGATTTCCTTCACAAGCTAATTGTACAATATTTCAGAGTCTGATTCTTTTCTACAGCAAAATAACGTTTTGGTCAGGTATACTTATTGTGTATCTAATTTATATTTTAATATATTTAACATCTACTGGTCATCCTGCCATCTAGGGAGGGGTGGGGGTAAGAGGTGAAAAATTGGAACAAGAGGTTTGGCAATTGTTAATGCTGTAAAGTTACCCATGTATATATCCTGTAAATAAAAGGCTATTAAAAAAAAAAAAAAAAAAAAAAAAACAGCTTTCCTCTCCCAGGGATGTGTATATTTCATCCAGAATCAAAATCTATAATAAAGAAATGAAACTTTTATGACAATATCTAAGATAACAATAGGCAGCTGTTTGAGGCATTTGGCTAATAGGTAGTAAGAGACTGCATAACCGTAACACGTAGAGCTGATTGAGTATTAGGAAAATCTGGCTATAGTTCCTGTTTATTATCAATAATGGCTATGTAACCATACAAATCACTTTATTTCTCAGTTCCCCAGGCCTTACAGAGTAGGTACTTTTCTCCCATGGATTAATTCTTCCAGGATATAAGTCAAGGAGATGTCCAGCCTCACTAGCTTTCTTTTCCTTCCTAGCTGTTCTTTTGACTTGCTGAATTTCAATACCATTCAGGAGTACTATCTTTATGTAATATGAGAAAATTATGCACTCTGTGGTAGGGGGCATATTTCTAAGGCTGCTGGCTAATGTTGTACATTCAGTTTATGAAGCTGACCAGAGCAATAACTAAGGCAGGACAAACTGTTCCAGAGCTCCAAATTTGAAGAGTGGTGACTATAATTGAAACCTGCAAAGTGTAAATATGACAAAATTCAGTAGCTAGTTTCAAGAATGATTCATTTAAATAGGAAGCTACTAGATATAGGGCATTAATGAGCTCTTTCCCCACTAGTCTTTACTCTCTACCTCAGGAAGACCTCCTTAAAAATTCAGCATAGTTATTTCAGTTGCGAAAATCCCTAGTTATGACTGCAGGTAATGGTTTATATCAGCAGCTAGGTGGCACAGTGGTTAGAACACTAGGTCTGGAATCAGGAGGATTTGAATTTAAATTCACCCTTAGACACTTATTAATTATGTAATCATGGACAAGCCATGTAGACTCTCCTTGCCTCAGTTTCTTAATCTGTGAAATACATGTAATAATAGTAACTATCACATCTGGCGGTGGAGCCAAGAGGCCAGATGACATACATTTCTCTCTGTTCTTCTCCTACTACCCTCACACTAATTACAAAATCAAGCCTCTGAACTAGCTCTGGACAGGCAGAATCCACAAATATTGGGAGTGCAACAAATTACTAGCAGAAGATAATTTCGAAGATTGCCAGAAAAGGTCTGTTTCAATTGGGAATGGGAGGGAGGCAGCTAAGTACAAACAGCTGAGTACAAAAGCCAGCACAGACAACATAGAGTTGGGACAGTGCGGTCTCTGAAGGTGGTGCATATTCTGTGTGGCAGAGAATCTCCAGGGAGAAAACAGACCAGAAAAGATCTGTTTCAATCTGAAATGGGAGGGAAGCAATGCAGTACAAGCAGCTGAGTTGAAACACCAGCAGACAATGCAGAGTCCCAGGGTGATACAGTCATGTTGGGGAGAATCTATGGGGAGGAATCTACAGCAGCAATGTTGGCCACTCTGCCCTGGTTGCAAGTCAGTAGATCAGCAGCAAAGTTAGAAAACATCCAAAAACAAACACAAAAGGTAAATAGTGAACCCCAAAACACCAGAATTTCATGGAATTTGGCCATACCCACCCAGGACCAGGAGTGAGTTAGCATCCAGTGCAGCCACAGCTGCTTTATAGAGGAAACCACTGGTTCTAGAGGAAGCTTGGAAAATTTCTCCTGTCTCAAAAGCAGACCTTAACTTTTTTTAATGAGTTAAAAAGTAAAGAGGACTCTAATGATAGACAACTTTTATGGTGAAAGAGAAAAACAGATTTCAAACCCTAAAGAGACCAAAAACAGATTATCTCCAGATGAAGCCCCTAAACATCATATAACCTGGTTCCCATCATGCAAGGCTCTCCTAAAATAAATTTGAAAGGATCTTAAAAGGGAGCTAGAAAAAAAAGAGGAAAGGAAATGATAACTTTACAAGAGGGTTAGGAAAAAGCATATAACTCATTAAAAGAAAAATTTGATTAAAATGGAAAAAGAAAACAACTCCCAGAAAACAGAATTTGTGAAACAGAAAAAGAAAATAACTCCTTAAAAGCAGAATTTGTGAAAAGGTAAAAAAAAAAAAACTCCTTAAAAAACATTTTATGAAATGGAAAACAATTCCATAGAACAAAACAACTCATTTAAAAATTCAATTGAACAAATACAAAAAAAGAAGCAAAAAAAAAAAGTCAATGAAGAAAATAATTTACTAAAATTCAGTACTGAACAAATGGAAATTAATGACTCAATAAGACAACAAGAATTATTCAAGCAAAACCAAAGAAATGAACAAATAGAAAAAAAAAATGTTAAAATACTTAATTGGGAAAATAACCGACTTGGAAAACAGATCTAGGATAAACAATCTA